>NC_136422.1:34922500-35562500 GCF_052625555.1 Lactuca saligna
CAAAAGATTGCTTAGCTGAAGTCCCACCAAAACCGAAAATCAAGGACTCTTCTTACTATGCTCAACGTGCTCAAGAATTGGTTGAAAGTTAAAAAGCTTTTGTTGCCTCTATATCAAGGGATGTGGAAGGATACTGGTCATCAGGAGATGATGATGATGTAACTACTGGCAAAAATATGTGTCTCACGGCTCGACAAGAAATTGAGTGTGATGAAGGCTATTGGTCGTTTGGTTCTGAAAGGGATGATGAAGATACTGAACCCAACTACTGCTACATGGCTACAAACGATCCACTAGGGAGAAGCATCATTCAACAGGTAAAAATTATGATTACTAAAAATAATTTTGATTTATTTGTTTATGAACCATATCTAACTCAGATCCAATCAGACATGAACATCATTTTCAAAGCCTATATGTAAGCCATAGAAGCCAGTGAGAAGAAGGAAATCGAATTGAATCGTCTTAGGTTATGTTTCGAGGATAAGAAGTTAAAAATAGAGTCTTTAGAACGTGAGCTTGTAATATCAAAAGATGAATGTATCATTTAAAAGACAAATGTGAAATTACCTACTCTGAAAGAAATGTCTTAGTTTATGATAATAAATGTCTCAATGCTAAGATAGATGCTTTTCATAATTCTATTGATATGCTTGAAGCTAACGAACGGATGACTCATAATTTTCATCATCCATGGTCCAAAGCACCTGGCATCGGAAGCAAGTTTCCGAAGCCAATTGCTCGTCCTTTGGAGGAGTTGCAAAATTTGACATTCATGGGAGAGGTTCCGAACATTAAACATTCGGACACTCCTATCTCCCCCTTGTCACCCTTCTTGAGACTATAGACCATTGGGTTAATATTATAAAAGCCCTAAATTTTTAACCCGTAATTGGAAAAAGCCATAATATTTTTTTTTATTGCTATGGCCACAACTCTTTCACAAAATTATTATTCTAGCCCACTTAGCAAGTTTTATGGTTCACTCGGTCAATTTTTTTGCAAAATCAATCCTAAAATGTTCAAATTTAGTCCCTAAGGTTTGCAAAAAATTACACCATATGGCTTTTTAACTTTATTTTTCATTTTTTGTATACTTTATTTATTTTTAGTTTTTGTTATAAATATATATATACATTTTTATTTGCTTTAGCTATATACTTTATTTATTTCATTTTTTAACTTTATTTTTCAACAATTTTATTTTTTTACCTTTTATACCATTTGTTTTCTATTTTAAAGTGTATATATAGAGTATATTAGAGTTTTTTTTAGTTTTTTTTTTTCATATTTCTTTTCGTATTATATTTTAATTTTTTCATCTTTATTTTTTTTTTCTTATTTGTTAACCAATTTAATCATTAAAGAGGTGGTGTATTAGGTTTTATGCATGGAGTTTTGTATGTTATTAAGACATAAATAGATATATATATATATATATATATATATATATATATATATATATATATAATATATATATATATATATATATATATATATATATATATATATATATGTATATGTATATTTACGGATAACATTCGCATAATTAGCACAAAAGAAATGACACCAAGTAGTAGTAACGGTTTAGGATTAAAGAAAGGTGCATGGAGTGCACATGAAGATAAGCTTCTCAAGGATTATATTTTTTTTCTTAATTAGAAAACAAATAAGAAAAAAAATAAAAAGATGAAAAAATTAAAATATAATACGAAAAGAAATATGAAAAAAAAACTCTAATATACTCTATATATACACTATAAAACTAGAAAACAAAAGGTAAAAAGGTAAATAAATCGAATTGATGAAAAATAAAGTTAAAAAATGAAAATAAATAAAGTATATAGAAAAAAGAAAATAAAAAATGTATATATATTTATAAAAAACCGAAAATAGATAAAGTATACAAAAAACAAAAAATAAAATTAAAAAAATCATGTGGTGTAATTTTTTTCCAAACCTCAGGGACCAAATATGAACTTTACGACCGACTTTGCAAAAAATTTAACCAAGTTAACGATAAAACTCGTTAAGTGGGCTATAGTAATAATTTTGTGAAAAAGTTGTGGTCATAGCAATAATAAAAAAAATATTAGGGCTTTTTCCAATTACGGGTTAAAATTTTAGGGCTTTTATAATATTAACCCTTGACCATTTTACGTCCTTCATTCCTGAGTTTTAACTAATTGTTGTTAAGTGTCTTGATTCCACGCCTTTTCCGCCTCTAACAAACCTAGACCTGAATCGAACCACGGAATTCCATCATAGTGTTTCAAATAGAATATACCATATTCCGAACCATATTCCTCCTAACAACTGTGTTATTGAAGAAATCATTATGGTGACAACTGAAACTGCAACCTCTGAGTTTGTATGAGAATCCTTAAATGATAAAGTTAAAACTTCGAGCTGTGTCTCCTCAGATTCTTGTGAACAGGAATCTTTAGTTACCTCGAAAACCAAGTTGGTTCCCATTAATCCCGAATTTAGTAACCCGTTTGCATGACAAATTTCAAAATCTTCATATCAATCCAAGAAAAAACCAATGCTCCATAGAAAGGATGTGGTAGATCCTATGGTGGAAGCTCGAAATGCACATAAAAAGGAAGTTAATTCTAGACAAAATTCCAGGTTCCTTGAGAACCCCAGAAAGAGTGTATCTCGGAATTCTAGTTCCTCAACCCCTAGTCATAACTCCTTCACTCCCACTAAGATTCTCAAGAGACCTTAAAATTCTTCTATTCCTGGTATAGTTAGTTCCACTAAGCCTAAATCTCACGTGGATCCCACTTCTGTCCAAAAGACATCACCTTGGATTGCTTCATCTGTTTTTATTGCTAAATCTGATGACACAATTTTTAAACCAAATTCTTCAAAAACCAATGTGTCATCAAACAAACCAAAAAGTAACAAGAAAACCAATTTTACAAAATCTTCAAAGCAAAAAGTTGTGTGGAAAGTCAAATCTCGCATTTATGAAATTGTAGTTCCGAAGGTATCAGTCTTTCCCACCTCTCCAGAAGCTCATGTTCTGAAGCGAACAACTTCGGAAATCCGAGTCATCGAATATGACTATTGGATTGATGAAAGAACGTTGTCATTCTGTTTGTTTCCCAAGGAATCTCGAAACAAACCGTCAAAACCATCAGTTCACCATAAGTCACTTCAGAAGCCCAAGGCTCGTGTCGTTGTCCCAAGATCTAACCTAGAGCCTAAAAACTCCACTACTCACTAATTTTGCAGGCACTCTATGCTTCAAAGCAAGAAACAATATGATATATTGATAGTGCTTTCTCCATGCACATGGCGAGACAGAAGGACTTTCTGCATGATCTGAAGCTTGCACCAAATGCTTGATACGTAATATATGGCAACAAATCCAACTCTCAAATTCAAGGTTATGGCATCCTTACAAATGGAAACTTCTCAATTTCAAACGTGGAATACGTAACTGATCTAAAGCACAATCTGATAAGTGTGACTCAACTCACTAATGCAAATCGTCGAGTTGAATTCTGCAAGAAACATAGCTACATCATGACTGAAGATAGAAAAGAATGCCTAATCAAGTCCAACCGCAACAAGAACATGTACCCTCTTGATATCAACATGATCATTGGCAAGCCTCAGTTGTGCTTACTTTCCAAAGTTGTTCCTGATGTCAGCTGGTTATGGAATCGAAGGCTTGCTCACTTGAACTTCAGATACATGAATGATCTTGTTTCAGGTGAGATGGTTAGAGGACTACCACTCCTCAAGTTCGAAAATGATCATTTATGTGCTGCATGTGAGTGTGGTAAGCAGTTAAAGAAAGGTAATCCAATCATCATTGAAAAATCGATCTTGGAACCCTTAGAACCTCACCACATTGATTTATTTGGACCATCAACAGTGGAAAGTCTACATCACAAAAAGTACATTCTTGTGATTGTGGATGATTTCACTAGGTTCACTTGGGTCTTTTTCCTCTAGCTAAAGTCATAAACAACCTCCAAGCTCATAAACTTCATCAAAGGAATATAAGTTCTCATCAAACTCCCAACAAGGCAAATTCGAAGTGACAATGGTTTGGAATTCACTAATTTCACCATTGAGAACTTCCTTACCAAAAAAGGTATTGACCACAATCTTTTTGCTCCATACACTCCTCAACAAAATTGTGTAGTCGAACGAAGAAATAGAACTCTAGTTGAAGTTGCTCGATTAATGCTAAATTTTGAAAATCTTCCTGTCTATCTTTGGGCTAAAGCTATATCTAATGCATGCTTTACTCAGAATAGAAGTATCATCAATCGATGCCTCAACAAAAAATCGTTTGAGACCAGGAATGGTCAGTAGCCAACTATCGCATTTCTTCATGTTTTCGAATGCAGATGCTTCATCAATAAAAACCGTGATAACCTTAATAAGTTCCAACCCAAGGTTGATGAAGCTATTTTCCTCTGATACTCTTCAAAATAAAAGGCTTATTGAGTCCTCAATCAACGTCCTCGAGTTATTGAAGAATGTTTTGATGTTACCTTTGATGATAATTTCGTTCGGAATTCTGGTCCCACTCATGTTACCACTCACATTATGGAGTCTGATGCTCCTCCTCAGGAACGTCCGAACATTCAACTAATCCATGTAGTAGACTTTAAATAGCTTTAGGTTCGAAATCTCGTATAAGGCAACATGCTACTCCGGATGTTCCTGTTTCTCTAAATGTCTCCGGTTCGATTCCAAGTCTTCCTCCATTTGATTCCGAACCGTTTCAACCTTTACAAGTTGAGGGGGATAGTGGTCAACCTTCCCTTGAATCAAATGTAGATGGATTTCAAGATGCAGCTGCTGATTTCGATGATTCAAATCCGATCAACATTGATGATAATGAAAGTTTCTTTGAGGTCCCTTCTGATGATGATGTCAAGCTCTTCGGTTTAGAAGTTCAGGGGTAGCATCATCCTCAAGTTTAAACCATTCAGGAGGAGCAACCCAATCCTATCGTTGTTATTGGCTCATTTGCTGCTCAAGAACTTACAGGGTTACATGTTTGGACCAAGGACCATCCTAAGAACCAAGTAATCAGTAATCTAAACGTTGGTGTACAAACTTGATCTGTTGCAAGTCTTCAACATGAATGTCACTTTTCGGCATTTATCTCTATGGTTGAACCCAAATCCATTAAAAAAGCACTTGAACATGTTGATTGGATCACAACCATGTAGGATGAATTGGCAGAGAGAAATGAAGTTTTGTCTCTCGTCCATCCTCCTCGGAATCATCCCATTGTCGGTACTAGATGGGTGTTTCTCAAGAAGCTAGATGATGCAAGAGTTATTATTCGGAATAAAGCAAGAGTGGTGGCTAAAGATTTTACTCAGATTGAATGAATAGAAGCTATCAGAATCTTTCTTGCTTATGTTGTTCATAAAGGCTTCAAAGTTTTCCAAATGGATATCAAAAGTGCTTTTTCTAAATAGTGAACTTGAAACTAAATTATATCTTCAACATCCTCCCGGATTCATCGATCTCAAATTTCCAAATCACTACTACAAACTCCAGAAGGCAGTTTATGGCCTCAAGCAAGCTCCTTGCGCATGGTACGAAACTCTAACAGACTTTCTCAAGTGCTTTGGTTTTCAAAGAGGTGTTCTAGATCCCACTCTATTTCGAATATCGAATGGAAAGCATCTCATGATGGTTTAAATCTATGTAGATGACATTATTTTTAGATCTACTGATTCATCAATGGTTGTTGGCTTTGCTAAGCTGATGATCAATCGATTCCAAATGAGCATGAAATGGGAGTCGAGCTTCTTTCTTGGTCTCCAAGTTAAACAGACTAATAGATGAATCTTCATTCACCAAGAAAATTACATTTCGAAACTCCTCAAAAAGTACTCAATGGACACCTGTGCCTCTGCCAAGGTACTCATGGGATTCGAACACAAGATCTTTGGCGATCCTTCAGATGTATCAGTTGATGAAAAGAAGTACAGATGAATGATTGGATCTCTGCTCTATTTCACGGCTAGGAATCTGGACATCATGTTTTTTACATGTTTGTGTGTCATATTTCAAGTCATCCCGGAGATGTCTTATCTTCTGGCAGTCAAGAAAATTTTACGATACCTCAAAGGTACTAAGAACCTCGAAATCTGGTACCCATCAAATGAAATTTTCCTACTACAAACTTACTCAGATTCAAACTATGGTAGACTACAATTGGATAGGAAAAGTACATCATGTGGATGTCAATTCTTCGATGGTCGATTGGTTAGTTGGTCATCCAAGAAATAGAACTATATTTCACTCTCTACAGCCGAAGCCGAATACATTGTTGCTGCCAACTGTACCTCTTAAGTTCTATGGATGAAGTCTCAACATTTGGATTATGGCTACCACTTTCAATGCATTCCTATCTATTGCGACTCTTAAACTTCCATTGCAATTTCACACAATCCAATTCAACACTCCATGACGAAGCACATTGACATATGGTACCATTTCATAAAAGACCATGTTTTAAATGGTAACATTGAACACATTTTTCTTCCATCTGACGATGAGATTGTTGATGTCTTTACTAAGGCATTAGACGAAACCAAATTCAATGGTTTTCTGAACAAGATGGTTATGATGATTTCAGATCCTTACTTCTTTCAAGAGACTTGTTCTCTTTGATAGAAGTATTCGAAAGAAAATTTGGTTTCGATCTTAAAAATATTATTCATCTCGGATCTACTTTTTCTCGGAATACATAGGATCATTTTACTTGTCTTTATTTCTAACATTCACCTGAGACTTAAGTTGTATAGTTCATCTTGATTATCTGTTGTTCAAAGTCCACATAGTCATAATGTTCAATATTTCCATCTCGGAACTCACTTCATGAGGTCATCCCGGAATTTCACTCGGGAAAGGTATTGCATTCCCTACTTCGGAATTTCACAAAATTGACTCTGGAAGTTTTCTCAAATCTTGTTCCAGAATGTATTTCAAATCCCTTTCTGAAATCTCTTCGAATTTTTTTTTTCTGGAATCATCATTTTGGAATGTTGCTCCATAATCAAATTTTTTCCGGAATCTAAACCTGTTTCACTCTGGAATTTTTCAAAACATGATGTTTCACTCCGGAATTTTTCAAAACTTAAGATGATGTTTCACTCCGGATTCTTCAGATCATTGTTCCATAATCTTAATCGATTTTTTTAACTTTAAAGTCACTACAGATTAATTCCTGTTACGGACCTTTTGTAAAAAGACCTTGTTCCGGAACGCAACACTTTACCCTCTGGTTCAAAACCTGTCTGGAATCAATCATCGTGAATACCAATGGTTTATAAGGCGAAATATTTGCAGTGGTTACTTTTTAAGGATCCTTATCCTATCTTCCTATATTTTCATGCCACAATCGCACGTCTATAAAAGAAACCATCTAATCGCCGTTTGATTTTTTCATTCCTAGCTACAAACAACCCAAGCTTTCCCCTCCCATGTCAACTCAACCTCCAAAAGCAGTTATTCATTCAATGCAACCCATTTTGATTTCAGACCCTCATCATTACACTTCTTAACCCGACCCGTTTCCCTTACGCATCTAAAACCCTTTTTACCTCTGTACGTGCTCAAATCCCCTAAAAAGAAGTCATGTTCTATGTGTTCATCGTGTTTTTCAAGCACTCATCTCTCTACAACAATGGCTTCCCATTCTTCACCACATAAAAATCCACCAACCGCCTCAACTCAAAAGAAGTCGATTGCAAGAAAGGAACACTCAAAAGGTTCATCATCATCAGCATCACCTGAACCGTTTCTCAGGGATACCACACAACTGTTTTCTCTAAACCCCATCGATTTTATTGCAAATCATCCCATATCCATCCCTCTCACCAAGGTCCCTGAACCACCATTCCCAGTTCATCATCTCCACACAGCCTTTTCTAGAAATAAACTCAAAGACGGTGCATTGGAACCTAAAATCATCGGTGATAGGATTGTGCCAATTTACAAATTGACATTCCTTAAAGTGATTGGCATGAAAGAAAACCCTAGAGGTTTCAAGGTTCAAGAACCCACAACTGAAGAGTTTCAAATATTTTTGAACCACATTGGTTACAATCAAGACTACAGGGCAAAAGACTTCAAGAGATCATCCGTCTCCGGACTCTATATTGTACTAATGCACTTCATCATTAGAGGGTTATCGGGAAAGCATGGAGGTACAGATACTCTCAATAAGGACTGGTTGTATGTGGTCTACAATATATTTTCCGAACGTACCAATGCGGTTGATCTTCCGGAGGTTCTATGGCAAGATTTCTAAAAATTTCCCATCAAGAGGAAGGACAACGAAATTTCGAGCCCTAGATTCTGGGCACTGATGATTCAATAACTCTTCAAGGAGCTTTTTGAACCACTTCCTGTTTCCATAATGCCTCCAGATATATATGTGTTTATTTCAAAGTCATCAATGCATATAGAATTCAGAACCAATCTTGTTTTAGTCCTATTAGACGACTTCCGAACCATATGTTGGCCCTAATCCCTTTCGATTCCATTTACTTAAAACAACACTTAGATACTTCAGTTGTGTTTGACCCAACACAACCTACCCTAATCTCAGTTGAGCCCACTTCAGAAGTGGCCAACCCTTCCAAATCCGGAACCAAGGTTAAAAAGTCTGCCAAAAGGAAGACTTCTCCCTCAAATCCAAAGCCTAAAAAGACATCCAAAGTTAGTTCCTCCTCTCAACAGGAAGGAACTCATGACATTCAAGCTGATTCTGGCCATCCGAACACCCCTCCTGCCCACTCATCCGAGGTACCCCTCGATGATATAAAATCATAAGCACACACTCACAGGGAGTCTGCACATAATCCACCCTCACCTTCTCAAAAAGGTGATTTCGGTGTTGAACATAGTTCCTTTCCCCCTGGAACACACCTACGAGTCACATTTGATATCCCTCTCATGTCTTCCACATGCACACACTCTGGAACCCATGTTTCGGACCCTAAGCATTCCAAAATTGGAGCAATCCCTCCGACTTTAGATGCCTCAATTGGTCTAATAAACGGAAGGTGTATAGGATGACCATGTGCTAATGATCCCAAATGGGAAGATTATGTAAATAGGGCTACTTCCAGACGTCCGGATCTTACAAGAACTCAAGTGGAAGCCATGCTTATTTCAATGAGGAACATGACTATTCAAAGCAATCTTCCATATGTTCCTCCTCCTGATGCTGATGCCGACAACCAGCTTGCTTTGGAACAACCTCTAGTTAACCCTCACAACAACTTCATCCAAACATATCCCAATGAAGAACTCCCGGAAGAAGTCATGCTAAATGATGAAGGAAAAACGGTTCTAGACACCAACTTCATGTCCTTTGTCCGATTTTAATCCAAGCTATCATCCTCCAAGTCTGCCTTCGACTTCAGATCATCGTCCTCAACCACTCCGGATGGTGAATCCAACTCCAACATCCAGCTACATGAAGATGATGCTACAAGTCAGCCTGGTCCATCCATAAACCCCTAATCTCACAAAGCAAAACCACAACACTCTAATTCCAACCTCGAATCCTCAGTTGGTGATTACATAGATCCTTTTGCTCTCCTTGAGATGCAAACAAATGTGTCTGATACAATGAAGAAATTCTCCATGATCAAAACTTCCATAATAGAGCTCAACAAAAAACTTGACCAAAAGGTTTCCGGACTTGATTCCAAACTTGATGCCATCATTCATTTTCTCTCAAATCAGTCCAGACCTACAATTTTAGAAAGAGAAGCTCCATTGGATCCACTGATATTTGTCCGACTCGAGCACTCTATGGAAGATGTTGAAGCCAAGTATGATTCTTACATTGAACATTATCTCGACACAATCACCTCTATGCTCAAGGTCCATGATGACTTGGTGTCTGCTACCAATGATTTTATTAAGCATACTTATGTTCGTCATGAGAAATAAATCCAACGATTGGAAAAGGAGATCAAGAAGAAGGATGAGATGAATCTGATCATTCAACAATTACTCATCAAGCTACTTCGATCCACATGGAACATTGTTGATGTTCCGAATCTAAAGTTTGATGATATGTTAGCTGTCCTTGGACACTTATTCTATCATCTTACTGCTCAAGTGCCTACTTCGGAAGCTTATGATGCCCTTACTCGCCAACTCAACACCAAACTCCAAAAGGTGTTTGAAAATTTTGATGGTCTGAAGGACTCGTTAATGCTTGCACTGGTTCGACGAATCACCGATGCAAGAGGAGGATAAGGTCCCAGTCGAACATGGAAGCCTGCCTCGGAGTTCATCTCCGGGATGAAAATGAATCGGATGAAGATGAAATGAAGATCCTTTCTGACTCCTATCCCAAAGAACTAGAAGTTGGAGAAGAAGAAGAAGAGGAATACATTACAAAGGGAGTTCTTGGTCTCCAGGCTCCAAAGAAGCTTTTTCCGAAGGAAATGACAGATAAGGAGAAGAAAATTTGGTCTGTTGTTTCCTGGTCATCTTCTCTACCTAATTCTCTCTGGATAGGTATCCAAATGGCTAAGGCGAGGTCCCTTCTAACAGCTCAATCCTTCCGAGCTACTCCCTCAATGCTACCTCCCATTTCGGACCCACAAATTGCTCCGATAGACCAGGGCTCTCCGCTCCGTTTCCGTGATGATATTCTGGAAGAACCTCTTCCTAATCCTACTCGAGAAATAATTGTTGATGAGAACATGCAGTTTATTATGTCTTCATTGAAGAATGACAAAGGCAAGAAACCCGTGACTGCCGAGCAACAAGCCTTCCATTCCGGACCTCCTCCAAAGCAAAAATATGGATGGTCTTAGGAGGAAATCAACAAGGCACTAAAGGAAAACAGTCGGATCCAAGCTCTCAAGGATATTTCTGATTCGATGTGTGGAATATCTCCTCTATGTCGTGAAGGCATTCTCCATAATCATGAAATCATTCCATTCATGTATTACAATATTCCCACAAATGACTCCGAGGAACTTGATCTTCCTCTATCTCCTTACAGCAAGTACTACATCAAATTCGCTCCACTTTACCCTTATGATGATCCGGAAGTGACTCTCAGAGCATTAAAGACTCGAAACATTCTACTCCAAGAATGCACAACCTCTCAAGGAAGTGTGGACGACGAAGAGAATTACAAAAGTCCATGGTTTTGGAAGAAAATTTTTGATGAAGTTCGAACTCAACTGCCCACTATTTCGATTTCACATCTTCCGCAACATACTAACTCACCGGACCGTCACGGATGCTGATTTCCCCTCTATGAATCTGAACGACATTCTCACACTAGTTGATCATTTCAGAGGAATCAAAAACGATGACATCAACAAGGGTGCTTACCATGCTGCTCTGAGTTTCCTGAAGGACTATGTCGCGGAATTTTGCAGATGCGACTACGAGCTAGCACACTTGGATGTTACTGAAGACTTCATTGCAAAAATCAATTTTGTTCTTCCGAAAGTTGAGCTTCTTGAAGATGGTCCAATCGATGACCCGGTTCTAGGGTTTATCTACACAACCAGAAAGACAAACAAGAAGGACTTTTTCTAAGTCCTTGACAAATACCTAGTCCCTACCAAAGCCCTTCAGAAGTTCATCTCTCGAGCATCCAAATCTAAAGCTCCAGAGGAGGTTAAAGCAAAGTTTGTGAATCAATTGACCTTGTATATTGAAGTCCAAGAATGGCTATTGAGAGCCAATACCTTCATCAAGTAAGAAGCAATCTGAAGCTGACTGGATTGTTAAGTTCACTTAGGGGGAGATTGTTGGAACCTGAAAGTGAACCTCTAGCAATCCTAAGTCCCAATTCCAAAGTGTGATAAGTTCCGAAGTGAAGAGTGGTCCAAAAAATGTCCGAACCTGGAGATAAGAAGATGAGAAGTTCAGGAGTGAAGGCATCCCGGAATGGACATCGTGTCTTGAATGTGTGTTAATCCGGAGTCATTGTATTTTGTCTTTATGTACTTAATGAAATTTGTCTTTGTATTGATATGACATTTAATAGAACATAGTCTTTTTGTAATATTAGACAATCAGAATGTCAGGAACATCTCTACTATCCGGTCCTATGTTAGTTTCCTAGTTTATTCATTATAACCTTCACTCATATTTAAAGGAGCTTTCAATGCAAAGTCAACGATGGATATTTCACTCATTTTGGCATTTACTAAATTGTTTTAATTCTCTCAAAATCATTCTTCTTGTTCTTCATTTAATATCTTTGCCTTGATCATTATCTTCCATATTCATTAATATCTTGAATAATTTGTTAGGAGCACTCTTTCAGACTTGACTGCTCTTTCCAAACTTGACTGGAACAATTATTAGTAAGCAAACATTGATTTTAAGTATTCACTCAAGGTTTGAGTTTTCAAACCTTGTCCCTGCGCAACTAATCTTTCTTGTTCTCACACACTCCTTTTAATTCTATTTCATTATCCTAGAAGGGATAGCCAACTACAAAGAGATCTTGTCTAGATGCTTCCAACGCAAGGACTACATGTACAACCCTAAGAATAGGAATCTAACACAACTCTCCCTGCAACTGCTTCAGATCAATTTATGAATCCTCTCCACCATAAAAGATCTCAATAATCTTGTACACCAGAAATCTAACAAAATTACACTGCAACTTCCTTCGGCCCATCGTGCGGAAACCATCAAAATCAACCTGGATGTTGATCCTTCAAGCATGACGCTTAGTCCTCCCTTGCTCAGGGCTTGCTCCCTCATTGACCGACGTCTTTCGCATCGAATCTTAAAACCGATTCATCCAGATACTCTCTAAACACAGCTCTCGATATGCAAAATGGCATATGGCTATTCTTGAATAATAACCAGAGATCGTAAGGAAATATTGAACCGTAGATGAAGATTTGACAAGTTTTCCCAAGATTACAACTTCCAACCCTTCATAAACAAACCTTTTTCTTTATGATTTATGAAGCACTCGAAGGCCAAAACCCTGAATCATTAAACTTACAGATGCTAACATAATAGCTCTAATAAGCTAACTATACGAATGTCTATCTATTCAAGATAAAATCGAGGATTCAAATGGCATACCTGTGATTTTTTGTGTTTCAACCTTGACCTCCTGCCAGACGGTGGGTATCTGTGCTTGCACTCCTCTACTATCCATGTAGAACAGTCAGGTTTGAGATGACCCAACTAGTGACAATGGAAACCATCTGATCCTTCTTGCAGTCACGAACAACATGCCCTTTCTCTCCACACTTGTAGCATTTGAATTTGTGACAAACAACCTAGTGGGTTCCACCATATTTCCCGTAGATATCAAAGCCCCCTTGACCTCCAGTACCTGAGTTAGCAACCTCGAACTATTTGTCCATCGTTGAAAGAGCCCTCTTTCTCTTTTCGGGTCGCGTGCCCACATCAAGATCTCCCCCTATAGTCAACTCAGTAGTCCCTCCCACACCAGCTCCAGATCTTCTCGTGAAAACCATATTGAAAATAAACCAAAATATATCAGAAAGGCCACAATTTCATACCATTTCAACCATCATAGAGAGAATAAACCCTCGGGGTTTGTGACTTCCTTGCTACACATATGAGTCCTATTCTTTCAGTAGTACGTGCCCATACTACCTTCTACAGCTACCCATATTTGTCTCAAGGGATCATCAAAAACTACCCAAAAACAATCCTAACAATTAGGATACACATATTCTATCCTCTTTCTCTCAAGAGTGGCTAAATATTCTTTAATTGGCCTGTTACACAAACTCAACCATAATTATACTCCCAACACCTGCTAAATAGTGCACAATGAGTACTACACACTCCCTAGGCTATCGCAGGATCCTCACCACACCCTAAATACCCCTATTTGTGCCAATTAACTACTTCATGAAAACATATACATGCAACATAACCTAAATAATCTTAGTTTAAAAGATTTGAACCCTCAAACGGTTGGACTCAGACATGAGATATGTCACAGGACCAAATCCTTCACTATAAGATTATTTAACCTATGCAGGCTGTGATGCAACGTATTCAATTAATAGTTGATTAACACCCAAAATAGTCATACAAGTAACAAGCAAGACTCACTCGAGCAGAAAAACTTTATAGGAATCATAATTCAGACAATTTTATTATGCAATTCCTGAAGATCCTTACCCTACAACTAAATAATTTGGATACCAATCTTAAAACAATTTTTTTTGAAAACTATTTTGGAAATTATTTTGAAAATTTTCTTTTGCAGATCCATAGTTTGAGTCTGGATTCACACAAATGCTCATTCAATTCACTAAACCTAGGCTTTGATACCCACTTGTAACATCCCAAAATAACAATAAAAAATTTCATTTTTAAATTAGGGAGAAATCATTTTTTTCAAACAAACTCAAGTTATAAAAACCCAAGATCAAATACAAATGTTCCAAAATCAATATATCATAACATCTCCAAAACATGTTGCCATAGGATGTGTACGATCACATCTTTGCTTTCCCCTGATCATCTGATGTACCTGAAACATAAAACTTAAACCTTAAGCCAAAGCTTAGTGAATTCCCCCAAAGTGCTACATACAACCAATACAGATAACAACATGTATCTATGAGCCTTCAGCCTAACGGGACCACCTCGCATGGCTTACAACCTATATAGATAACTCTTTGGGCCTTCAGCCTGACTGGACCGCCTTATAGGCCTTCAGTCTATCCAGTCTGCCACTGGTATCTTGGCCTTCAGCAAAAAGCATGACCGACTCAACCCGACAAACCATAACATGTCGACATACATAATAATAATCAATAACTAGCAACAGAGGTAATCATACATATATACCAATCTAACACATAATCGGTGAAGATAGATAATTATACAGGTCTACCAATATAACGCAAACTATGCATAACATCGATCCAACATACTAAGATACATAATCTAGTAGGATGGCATTGGTGCCTTTGACCAATTAGTATAGTGAGGAAAACTCACCTCACAATCTGAATTGATATCTAAACAATTCAATGGTCCGAATATGACCTCTACAGATCACCTATACAATAACAGGGACTCAAACTTCAATCTACTACTCAAAATACCTAAAATAACCTAAATTCAAACTTGGTCAAAGTCATCGGCCAATGGTAGTGGATATGAGTAGTTACTTAGAGGATCCATGGATAGGTGCAGAAGGTAGTATTGGGCCCGTACTACAGAAAGAACATGATCTTTACTCGAATCAAAGAAATTTTTTTGGGACTCTAAGGAGCTGGTTGGGGGTTGATAACATGGTTTGGGTCCATGATTCATTACAGTGTGTCTCTGTCTTTATCAGTTATTGCTTATGGTTGTTTAGGCTGAGGATAGACCTAGTAATTGTTTGGGTTTAGTGGCCATGTTAGTTGAGGCATGAATGGTGCAGACCTAGCTGAGTTAGTTGATTTTGAGGTCTTGATGGACTTGCTCAACGTAGTTCTAGTTGATTTGTGGGACTCAAGAAGGTATTTTCTTAGAACAACATCGATCTTTTTAAGTTTATGGTGTTGGAAAAATGGTTCATAGGGATCTATGGTTCAAGTATGCGAGACTCTGGTTTAAAATTTGGTCTTGATAGGGCTTCAGAGCAAGTTGCTATCAGATATATGTGCTCAGGAATGTGTGAGTTGTCTTCGTGGAAAGAAGTTATTGGAAAAGGAACTCGTTGTATCCAGTGGTTTCTTTCGAGATTGATGATGATTAGGTCACGAGTCATTTGGGTTACTCAGATTGAGTATTGGCTATGGAGGAATTTGTTAAAATGTTATATAAATTACTATCTATAGTTTAGGTTGGGCAACTATTGATCGATTAAGCAACTTCATATATTGGTATGTGTTGTTCAACATGTGCTTTGCTAGTATTATATTGGATCAGTGAATTAGTTGTTAACCCAGGGCATTTTGTTCACCGTCAATACCCGAGTTTCTTCAAAAGTGTCAAGCTGTATTAGTGGAAGTCAATGGATACGTCAAGCTATCATCAAAATCTGAACATTTTACCTTTTGATCTCCTGGTATGGGTACCCTTAAATGTTGATTATGGAGGTATTGGTCATAGAAGACTCAGGTTTGGCAGCTATCCTTGGTTAATGGGAGCTCAGATATAGGAACAATATTGTTAAGTTTTTATGTGTGGCATGGGTTATGTACGGAGTCCAATTTTGTGATGGGTTATAGGTAAACAGACAAAAAGGAAACTCTTAAGTTTGCTTGCAACGTAAATAGGATCTATGTTTTCTTTATTGAACCTATAAGTAAGAACCTTAAAAAGAACCCTAGAAACCCTAGGATATTTTCAAAATTAGGGTAGATGGTTTTAGAATTATATACCATTTAATTGTTATAAAAACAACTAGAATTCTCCTTTGTTTATCTCTTGGAAGCAAGCAACACAAGTGACATGCCTCTAATGGAATCACACCCAAGCTAGCAAGAGGATAATGTAATAGTGAGGAAAGGGGAGAAACATTTTTTTTGTCCAAGGCTTATAGAGGGAAGGGATTGGATGAAAACTAGGGCTAGAGGCTTCTTATATAGTTGAGGAAAGTTGGTGCCAAAGCTAGGGTTTAAGGGATAAGCCCTAGATTCCCTTGCTTGGTGACCAAGCAACTCAACCCCCTTATCTAAGGGGCCTTAGATGAAATCTTCTAAGCTTGCCCTAGATATTTCTATCTACCTCATTCCATGAGGTTCTAGAGCCTTCCTTTCTTAACTACCAATAAATAACCAAACAGTCCTTATACTTTTAATTAATCCTATTAATCCCAAAATTAATTCCAATTAATTTTTTATTAATTAGTAATTAAATAATATGATTTTTAATTAATATAGTATTTTCATAACACATTAATAAACTATTTTTTTAATTTATTATTCACATAATAAATTAATTTATCTCTCTCTAAAAATCATCTTGTCCAATTTCTAGGTTTGAGGGTAACCCAAAAGGAATGTGTTACTATCAATTCGAGTATATAACAATTTTAGTTATACACTTAGACACTTAATCAAACATTTTGGACATGTCGTGTCGGCAGGGTTGGTATTCAGATTGGTCCAACCAGGATTTTGACAATTGTTTTGAATAAATTTGGAAGTTTTATCGAGTTAGTTATGTATTGTTAGAATCTATTCACTTTCAATCGAGGTGTGGGATCTAATATTATAACATCCCTATGTTAAGAAAACTTCAATTTTAATCCAATATTTAAATAATATTATATTTTAGCCCATGGAATTGAATAAGGATTGCAAAATGGCATATAGTGGCAATATGGTAATTCACCCAAACGTAGTACACTGAGCATACGTTATGTACACTTGGCATACTAGCGTGTGCCCTAGTACGCTGGGCATACACCTCATATGTGGGGAGTACGTGAAGAAACAGAAAACCCTAATTTTTTGGTTTGGTCCATATTTAAACGTCATTATAGCCTCATAATTCATTTCTTCTCCAGCCTCCCTCTGTGAGATCGATCCCAAGAAAACCCTAACTGAAAGAGTGCATTTTGGAGTCCTTTGGATTGTTTAGTAGTGTTCTTAAAGAAGAAGGGAATGGTAAGAAGAGATTGAAGTTGGGAAGCACCTTGCATCTGATATTTCCATCTTGATAGATGTAACGTTGGTGTTTCTAAGCTAAGCATTATTATAATGATGTAATAGTTATGGTCAATAATTGTAACCTATTTTGATGTAATGAAGAAGAACCATTTGAGTATTATGTGATTTATGTGCAATATGCGTGCTTAAGGCGATGTAATAAAATATACGTCAACAATAAAATAATAGATAGACCCAATATCTATGAAGAAAGTTGAAGTGCTCGCAACAAGGATTTAGGGAATATAAGGAACGTTGAAATCCAACTTATAACGAA
This sequence comes from Lactuca saligna, assembly GCF_052625555.1. Taxonomy (NCBI): domain Eukaryota; kingdom Viridiplantae; phylum Streptophyta; class Magnoliopsida; order Asterales; family Asteraceae; genus Lactuca; species Lactuca saligna. Next base: position 34,940,429 of record NC_136422.1, read on the forward strand.
GAAGTTATGACCTGATGAAGTTTTACGACAAAACCGACACGACACTATGAATTGTAAAAAGTGAATTTTTGATAAAATATTTATTAGCCTTAGTAACCTAAACAAGAGTCTGAGTATACGTTAAACTAAGAACGTACATAAAATAATGTCCAAATCTGACTTCGTATGAGGAAGTTATGATTTTTCTAAGATTTAGCATAACATTGCAGAGCCCGTAAATCAAATTTTAGATCGCTCAATTTCTAGCTGACACAACCTAAATAAGAATTGAATATCTCATTAATAGGAACTTAACGATATAAAGACAGGCAAAAACAAAGGTCGGATGACAAAGTTATGAATTTTTAACGGACTTTATCTATCTAAGACAGTCAAAATATAACTTTAAAAATAAAGTCAAAATTAGGCGACAGAGTCTAAACAAAAGTTGTAGATCACATCGCTAACTATGTGTGGATATAAATAACATAAAAAACAGAGCTTGTATGCGAAAGTTACAAAATTTAAAAGTTCATTAAATTATGGAAGGATGCGAGGGTGACGCGTGGCTGAATCAGGGCCATTCCTTACTCTCCCTGGCTTCGCTTCGAATGATGACACCTGCCCCTCATACACCTAGCGTACCGAGTACATGTAGGGTACTTCGAAGCTACGCTAGCATAGTCCGGGGATCCAGCCTATAAATTGATGCAAGGATCACCCCAAAAACTCACACCTTTCCCATTCTTTCTCTCTCAAATACGCTTCTTAGCCCTTCCCATTCCCTAGTACTTTCCAAGTTCTAGAGGTGAGTCCCAAAGCGCCAGAAGGCTCCGAGAAGAAGAGCTTTCAGCTCAGAAGTTCTGCCCCTGCAGAACCCGACTCCTAGCGAACCTCCTTGTAAGTAAGTTATGGTTACCCTACTTTAAGTATAGGTTATGTTTAAGTTCATTATCGTTATTATGAACCTATAAACAATATATGTGATAAGTATTATAAATTATAAAAAGTGTTATTATAATACCTTTTAACTACTCGCGGTACAGGGAATCTGGTTTGAATGTCCGCATAGGGTTATTAGATTTCAGAACAATTGTAATGCTAAAATGGTCCTGCCCTCCAATGTTTCATGTATGGCCCCTGTCTGTATATAGTAATTGAAAATTATTGTTTAACACTTCTATAATACAAGAAAAACACTATTTGCTAGACTAATAATTAGTCACAATAAATATTAGACTAAAATCTAGTGACAATGTCACTAGATTTCGTCGAAGGAAAATATTGTCCGAGTTTGGAATCATCACTTTAACAAGTGAGTGCATAGTTACTTTTATCTTACACATAGATATGAAATATTTAATACAAATTACGTGCTATGTGTGCATATTATTTTTCTTATTGGTATCTATGATGGATGAACAAAATATTCATGTTTTATTCGATTTAAACTGTATATGTATTTTATACCTATAATTCTGATAGGTAAATATGGGTAGATGATATAGATGATGAAATAATTGATGAGAGGCCTCGATGTTTAAGTTGATCCAGTCATATAGCAAAGTATAGATAACAACCACAGACTATTCTAGATAGTCTAGTGGAACGATGGCATGCTTGCAGCCTGTAGGTGTTTTGAACCAAGTGTTCACCAAGTGTACTACATCCCTTCATGGTTGCCTTTTTGACATATACTGCTGAGGAATTCCCTACGCAATGTTGTCACCCCGATGTATAAAAATCCTTAGGCTAGGTCCCTTAATTTCAATGCTTTAGGGACAGAATGTGAGGATAACGGGAATGGGTAACCGGGTTGATTGATTGATGAAATTAATATACTTAATTATTGTGGGTTGAAAACCCTATGCGCTCACCAGACTCCCAAGCCTAACCCATTCAGTTTCTTGCATTACAGGTAGTGGTAAAGGAGAACATAAGTGTTGATCTGATGAGAGATCTATTGATTATAAGCCTTTAGAATAATAAATGTTGTAAGGCTTTTACTATTTCTACTTATGCTTATGTACTATATTGACAATGACATCCCGGTGTTTTTAATATAATGAAAAACCCATTCCTTGAGGAATGTTTTGATAATTTACTTATCATACTTTTGGGAACAAATTCTACAACATATTCTACAAAAGTATACTATGATTTAAATTAAAGCATAAACAAATCAGCCTTTTATGGTCGTGAAATTGGGGATGACACAATAGCAACCTCCAGAAGGTAAAAAGTTTGCATCTCTATCACTCCGTCTTATAGATCTAGATATTTCCTCATTTAAGACATTTTTTGACCCCAAAGTGGTGATTCTTGAGCATGTCCTGTTATTGATCCAATAAGTCATCCTTTCAGACCTTAAGAGGTGCCTTGAGTCACAAAAATGTACTCTTGAGGGTTAGTTCCACTCTATGCAATCTATAGAAGGTCTTAATGCATTAAGATATTGAGAGTTTGTGTCTTAAGCACTTATTGGCCTTGAAAAGTCATAAAGTTGGAAAATTTAAGACTCATGATGATGTTTTAGCCTTGGATCTAATTTTAAATGTGAAGATGTGGATTATTAAGCTCTTAATGGAAAAAGGGTTGAATAGGGCACATACGTTGGGCATACCAAGTGGTACACCGTGAGTGTGCGGTTATCACCCCGTAAGTTTGTCAAATACCATGTACGCCCCATGTAAAGAAGAGTACGCCCAGCATACTCAACTGAGTTGAATCGGTTGGGTTGGCTTGGTTGGGTTGACTCTCCTAGGTGTTGACTAGACTTTGGCCATGGTTGACCAAGTTTGACTTGAGGGTATTTTGGATTGTGTTTTAGAATTGGTTATTTTGATGGATAGATGTCGGTTAGAGCTGTGATTCAAAGTCAGGACCTCATTAGCTATTCTTTAGATTGAGAGGTGATTTTTCCTCACTGTACTTACGGGTCGAAGGCACCGAGGCTGGTCCATTGGATTAAGATCCTGGTTTGCTGCAAGTTGCTATGTTGTAGTGATCTGTTAGATCTATATCCTGGTATATAGGATGTTGCTATGTCGTAGTGATATATTAGATCTGTATCCTAATATACAGGATATTGTTATGATGTAGTGATCTGTTAGATCTGTATCCTGGTATATAGGATGTTGCTATGTTGTAGTGATTTGTTAGATCTTTATCTTGGTATATATAGGATGCTACTATGATGTAGTGATCTATTAGATCTATATCCTGATATATATATATATATATATATATATATATATATATATAGGATGTTGTTACGTTGTAGTGATCTGTTAGATTTGTATCCTGATATATAGGATGTTGCTATGATGTAGTGATCGATTAGATCTGTATCATCGTATATAGGATGTTGCTATGATGTGGTGATCTGTTAAATCTATATGACTGCCTGTATATTCTAGCTATTGATTGTTATGTATATGTCGACATGTTATGGTTGGTTAGGCTGAGGCGATCCTGCTTTGTGCTGAAGGCCAAGATACATGGGGCGGTTCAGGTAGATTGTAGGCCCTGCAAGGTGGTCTAGTGAAGTCGAAGCCCGCCAAGTGGTCTGTAGAGGTTGTAGGCCCTATGAGGCGATCCAGTCATGCTGAAGGCTCGGGAGCAGTACAGATAGGATGTAGGCCCTGTGTGGTGGTCCAGTCAGGTTGAAGGCTCAGTTATGCATGATGCGGCTAGTTATGTTTATGTGGTGGTACTTTGGGAGTACTCACTAATATTTGGTTTTAGGTTTTATTTTATTGTTTCATGTACTTCTGATGATAGCAGAAAGGGGAATGTGTGACCATACACCCTCCTGCTTCATGGCTTTATGATTTTGGGATACTCTGATATTGTTAATGCTTTGGAAACAATGATTTTGTATACATTTTATGATCATGGGTTATTCTGAAAAGTTTAAAATTGTTGTGATTTTTGAGTCGTTTCTAGATGGTATCAGAACCTTGGTTTAAGTGAATTGGAGGAACATCTGTGTGAATCCAGTCTCAAACTAAGGAACTATAAAAGTTATAAAAAAATGATTTTTAAAACTAATCAAGAAAAGGATATGATGTGTACGATCAGTTGGAGCCATTAAGTACACCCCAAGTTACCCACAATGTTATCTGATATTGTGTTTACGTTAGAACAACATGCTAGTTGTAGGATACGGATCTTCAGGACTTTCATGATAGGGTTGCCTAATTTATGATGCCTTATTTGATATAGAGTTTTCTTGTTGATTGTTGTATGACTCTTCTGGTGTGAACTAACTACTAATTGAATACATTAAGTCACATGCTACATGGGTTAAATATTTTTAGGGTGAAGGATTTGGTCCTACTGTGCAGCTCTTATTTGAGTCCAACCGTTGTAGGGTTGAATCTTTTAATTTAAAATTATTTAAGTTGTGTTGCATGTGATTGTATTCATGCAGTAGTTAATTGGCACCAATGGGGAGTCGTTTTGGCAGTTGATGGTAGGTTGAGATGTGGATCCTAGGATAGCCTAGGGAGCATGTAGTACTCATGGAGCACCTTTAGCGCTTGTTGGGAGTGTCATTATGGACAAGTAGGTGTGTGAGCATTCAGCCAGATAAGGCGTGTTTATCTTGTTTTATGGGTTTCGGGTGGTTGTGATGATCCTTGTGACAAATACGGGTAGGTGTGGAAGGTATTATGGGCATGTACTATTGAAAGCACATGACCCGTACGAATTGCAAGGAAGTTACAAACCCCGAGGGAGAGTCCTGTAATGTAGTTGTAGTGATATCAGTTGCGGTAATTCTGCTATTCTTGATTCTTTTCAATATGGAGTTCGTGAGGGGATCTAGAGTTGATGGTCATGATAGGCCGGTATTGATTATTGATCAGATTCGAGAAATGATTACCATTGAGGTTTCATAGATATTACAGGAAGAATTGGCTGGTCTCATGGACCGTATCACTGGTAGGTTAATTCCCAAGTTCGAGGGACAAACTACAACCTTGCAGGCTGCAAGAGGTACTGTTGAGATGACTAATAGGAGAGATCAGGATGTAGGGACACAACTAGGAAAGAGGAGGAGGATTCTTTCAGCGAAGGGCAATGAGACCGAGGCTGCTAACTTGGGTACTGGAAGCCAAGGGAGCTATGATATATGTAAGAAGTGTACGGGAACCCATGGGTTTGCTTATCACAAGTTTAAATGTTATAATTGTGGAGAGAGAGGGCATGCTTTTGGTGACTACAAGAAGGATCGGATGTGTTTCCACTGTCACCAGCCAGGTCATCTCAAACCTGACTGTCCTTTATGGGTAGCAAAGGGAATTCAAGCCTAGATGCCCGCCGTCTTGTGTCAGGTCAAGGTTGAAGCGCAAGAAATCTCTGGTATGAAATTTTATTCCTTGGTTTAAATTTTGTCTAGATATCTATTCTTGTAGTAGCTTGTTAGAATCATTATGCTAGCATATATAGGCTGAAAGGCGTCTGGTTTGTGTCTGGGAAATCTTTGTGATGCCTATTAAATTGATTTGACTCGTATCCCCATGGGGGGCGTATATGCTATAGTAGGGATGGATCGGATGAGAAGATTTGGTGCTACAATAGACTGCAAAGGTCAGCAAGTGGTGGTTCGAACCCCAAGTCGGGGAGAACTGCTTATCTATTAAGAAGGGTTCCAAGATTGATTTAGTCTCGGGTGTGACTCTAATTGCCAAAACATCGTACCAATTGGCACCACCAGAGATGCAGGAGTTATCCTCTCAAATTCAGTAGCTGTTAGGCAAGCAGCTCATCAGACCGAGTAGTTCACTGCGGGGACTACCGATTTTGTTAGTCAAGAAGAAGGATGGTTCACATCGGATGATCCCTTTTGGTATTTATGGATGATTTTGTAATGGATTGAAAATTGGATATTCCGCTTGGAGGATTGTCGACCTGTTTAAGTAGTGATGATGGAAGAATAGTTCATAGGGATCTCTGGTGCGGGTATGCGATATTCGGTTTAAGTTTCGGTCAAGTTAGGGTGTAAAGCAAGTGGCTATTAGATGTATGGGTTACGGAAATACACGAGTTGTCTCGAATAGGAAGTAGTTGGTCAAGGAGCTTGTCGTAGCCATTGGTTCCTTTTGGGATGGAAATGAATAGATGAGGAGGCGCTAGGATTGCCCAAGTTGAGTATCGAGTTGTTGAGAGACTTGTCAGCTTGTTGGATGGAATGCTATTATAGTATGGATTGGGTAGTTGTTGATTAGTTCATCGGTTTTAGGAATGAGTATGTTCAACTCTGTGTGGGGTTTTGGTCCTCTGGATTGGGTGTCATTGCATTCTCGATCATTGGTCATTTCATACATCATCAAAACAAGATTCTTCGGAAGTTCTGAGCTATATCAGTTGAAGTTCAACGAAGTCATCAAATTATCATCAAGATCGGCCCGAGTTTGGAAGATGTCCTTGGTAATGGGGAGTCCAGAATTTGGAGCGGTGTTGCTCAGTACTTTGGACAGAGCCTTAGATCTATGTGGAATCTATTTTTTTTTTTTGCATGTTGGGTTGGCAGGTTTGGTATTGAGAGGGACCCAATTAGAGTTTTTACAAAATTTCTGGGTGGCCTTAAAGGTTTTATCTAGATATGTATTGTTGGGGTTTATTCAGTCTCGAACAAGGTATAGGGTCTTGTTGTGGATCGATCATGAGGATATCTTCAGTTAATGTCTGAGGTTCATCATTTTGTTAGAACTCTGGTACTTTGCCCCTTTTAGGTAAGATTATGGAATTCCTAAAGGTGTGTTTTGTGGTAAGTTCATTAGATATTGTCATGAGGAGTGTATGTGGCCCCATTGATCATGGTTATTTATCTTTTTTGCATGTGGTACTTTCAATTTGGGTGCATTGTTGGGAATCGGGAGACTCTCGAACCAACGGGTAGGATAAAGTGAGCAGTTAAGGGTTATTAGAGTATCAGTCGTACATCAAGGAGCCTAGTGCGGAGTGTTGCATTATAGATCCTATTTGTTTGCAGGATATTATTAGGGGTTTGGTGACCAGGGTTAGGTATCAGTTATGGATTCTCGAGTCAAGAAGTTCATTGTGAGTGCCTTGAGTGATTTGTCAGGTGGGGCTACACCTAAGCTGATAAGGGTGGATTTTATATGAAGACTTTTCGATTGATCATCCTTGCTCGTAAGAGAAGTGGTTGGTAATGGTGTATTAAGGAGTCGAGGGTTTATTCAAGGTTTTGTTACATCTTATGGATTTGGAATTAATTAAAATTTGTAATAGATGTGTGTTGAGTACCTCATCCTGCGTGTTCAGTGGTGCTTCTAGTCCATGACGAGGGGTGGGTTCAATAAATGGATAAATATCATTCCTGGAATTTGGGTTTTAAAGCTTATATCTGATAGGTTTCTATTCTTGGGAAGGAAATCCTTATAGTTGAATCGAGTATTATAGCTCTGATAGTGCCCGAATCTGTAGCTCACGTTAGAAGTTAGGAGTTATAACTAGGAATTTATAGAATATACGGGCATTGTATATGGTTATCTACATCGGTTATCTAGCTGAGGATTGTGTTGGAGTCGCCTTATTTTCGGTTAAAGTGTTTAACAGTAGTGAATGGTGGGGAGTCCTGTTTCTCAATGCTATTAGTAAGGCGACATAGCGTCGGGAGGGTCTATATGGTTTAGATTATAAGGAGAAGTCATAATAACTGCATTTCGAGATAGTGGGTTAAGGATTTGATATTGGTCAGTGTGAGTGAGTTTTGTTAAGATTCGGTTAAGGATGGTGCGAGAAGGAAGTCGCCTGAATATGCCTAAATTTTGGTCCAGATCTAGTTCCACGGAGGACCTTCTGAGTGGCCGAGTTGGAGATACGGGATCACTATCGTGAGTTAGTGGTAGCAGACGACTTCAAGGAAGAAGTCTAGTACAAGTGGGGGAGAATTGTAACATATTGATGTCAATACAATTTCAATTTCAACCATATGTTTTAATAATATTGTATTTTAGCCCTTGGGATTAATGACGGATTGTAAAATGGCCCATATTTGCAATATGGTAATTTCACACAAACATAGTATGATGAGCGTACGTTGTGTACGCTAGGGATACACCTTGTACGTGGGGCGTACGTGAAGAAATGATAAACCATAATTTTTATGGTTTGGTCCATATTTTAACCTCATTATAGCCTCATAATTCATTTCTCTTTAGCGTCCCTCTGTGAGATTGACCCCTATTAACCCTAACTGAAAGAGTGCATTTTGGAGCCCTTTGGAGTGTTTAGAAATGTTCTTGAAGAAGAAGGGGTGGTGAGAAGAGCTTGGAGTTGGGAAGCACCTTAGATCTGAGATTTCCATCTTGATAGCAACCTCCAGAAGGTAAGAAGTTTGCATCTTGATCACTCCGACGTGTACATCTAGATATTTCCTCCTTTAAGACACTATTTGGTCCCAAAATGGTGACTCTTGATCATGGCATGTTCTTGACCCAATAATCATCCTTTCAGACCATATGAGGGGTATTGGGTCATAAAAATGTAGTCTTGAGGGTTAGTTCCACTCCATGCAAGATATAAAAGATCTTAATGCATTAAGATGTTGAGGGTTTGTGTCTTAAGCACTTCATGGCCATGCAAAGTCATAAAGATGGAAACTTTATGACTCATGATGATGTTTTAGCCTTGGATCTGATTTTTGACGTGAAGATGTTGAGTATTAAGCTATTAATAGAAAAAGGGATGAACAGGGCATGTACATTGGCGGTACCAAGTAGTACGTTGCAGGTACGCGGTTAGCGCCCCTATAAGTTGGTCAAACACAGAGTACACCCAACATACTCGGATGAGTCGACTCGGTCAGGTTAGCTTGACAGGGTTGAGTCGGCTAAGTGTTGACTTTGACTTTGGCCTGTGTTGTGTTTGGTTAGTGTTGAGAGGGATGTGATGGGTTTTGAACATAACAAACAATCCTATGTATGCATGCAACCCTAAATTTGCTCTACGTTTTCTCTAATTGAACATACAATGGGAACACTAGTATATAATCAAAAATACATAATTAGGGTTAAAAAACATACCTTTAAATGTTATATAGCATTAACAATCCAAATCCTTAGTGTTTTTGAGACTTTAAGAACAAGCGTCATAATTGCCACGCCTCTAATGGCTCATACCCAACACTAGAAATATAAGAATGATTGAGAAGGAGGAGGGAGGTTGCAAATTTCGGCTAGTACTCTTCAAGAACAAGTGGCCGAAAATCATAGGGTACCAACCCTATTTATAGAGTAATCAGGACACCCTAGATAAGCCCAAATCGAAGATTATCTTAAATCGAGTAATTATCCACTTTCCTGATTATCCATTAAAGGCTATTCTAGAAACCCTAAGGCACTAGAAAAAATTTTCCATAAACTATGGAGGGTTTTAGATTGCCTCTGTCTACACTATTGAACAATTACAATTCACTCCCTACAGTTTTAGTTAATTCTTTTAATCCCAAAATTAATTATAATTAATTTCTGATTAGATATTAATTAAATAATACTATTTATAATTAATATATTATTCTCATAATATATTAACAAATTATTTATTTCAATTTACTAATCAAATAATAAATCAACCTCTTTCTCCAAAATCATCTTGTCTAGTTGCTAGTCTTGAGGGCAACCCAAAAGAACTGTGCTACTATCAATTCAAGTATATACCAAATATAGTTATGGATTAGACACCTAACCTAACAGTCTTCCACTTGGATAAGTCTAATAACTATAGTTTCCAGTATATCCTTCTAAATCGATCAAAAAATTGTAGCTCTCAAAGCTACTATAGAACTTTGACCTAGTCAATTACGTTTCCTAAGATAGGAGATCATATAATCCTCCATTTTTCAAGATATCACGTGGAAAAATGAGATGGAACAAAATTAATCTCATTGTCCAATACTTTGTTACCTGATTTCTGATTTGTAATGAAAAATAACTACTAATCAAACTCATCAGTTTAGTCTTGGTCGGGCCCGACACTATAAGTCAACACCAAATCATCGAGAGGCCAAAGATATCGCTTTTCCCATTATGGAACAATTGCACTATTTACTCATCAAATCATGCACAACAACAGGTTTTATAACATCAACTTACTATTGTGTTTACTTATTATCTACTGGATTCTCTTCAGACGATATCCTCTTCACGACGAGGTGACCTTCTTCTACTCTATGTCTAATGAAATGATATTTTGTGTTGATATGCCTTGATCTACCATGATCTATTGGTTCCTTTGTTAAGGCAACCATCCCTTCATTATCACAGAAAATCTCCATTGGCTCATTGATGGTTGGAACAACTCCAAGGTCTCCGATGATGTTCTTCAACCATATAGCCTCCTTCGACACTTCACTTGCTGCTATGTACTCTGATTCACAGGTAGAATTAGCCATTGTCTCTTGTTTGGAACTTTTCTAGGTTACCTCTCCTCCTTTAAGGGTAAACACCAAACTAGATTGAGAACGAAAGTTTTTTATGTTTGTTTGAAAGCTGGCATCACTCTACTTAGCTACTCTTATGTTGTCACTGCTACCAAGCACAAGGACTCAATCTGTGACAACCCGATATTTCAACTCTTTGTAATGGCCTAATAGGTCAAGTATTGTAAACATTTTTGAGTTAATAAAATTAACTTTGATAATAAAATGTCCAAAAAGTTTCTATTTAAATTCTTCTATGTTTAAATATCATTAAACCATGATCGTACGTAAAAAGAACGCCCAAATCCGACTTCGTATATTGAAGTTATGATTTTTCCAAGTTCAGCTTAGCAACAGACAGCTAAAAACTCGAAACGGAGATCGAGCGACATTTAGCCGAAATGACCTAAATGAGAATCGAAGGTCTCGACAATGGTATTTCAATGGTAAAAAGTCTGGCAAAAACCGACGTCAGATAAAGAAGTTATGAATTTTAAAAGAAATTCCTTAATCACGTCATTTTAATAAATAAATAATAAAAATAATTTCGGAATTTGCAAATGGAATCTAAACGAAAGTTGTAGATCGTAGTCTCACCTTCGCGGGGATATAAAGAACGTCGAAAACGGAGTCCGTATGAAGGAGATATGAATTTTTGAAGTTTGATAAATAATTTATATATAATTTTTACTAAAAATTCGGTATTATCTGAAGAGGAGTCAGCCTAGGGCCGAGGTACGCGCCGCGTACCCTCGTACGCCCTGCGTACTCGAGTCCACGGCCTCGGATCGTCCACATCACCCTATGCGAAGCTACCCGACCCGCCGTCCTATCCGACCCGCCCCATCCGAAATACGTAAGCGATGACGTACGGGTACGCGCTGCGTACGCCCGTACGCCCCGCGTACGGAGGCGGTTTAGCACCCCTATAAAAAGGATGCGAGCCTTTCCGAAAAATTTGTTCATTTTCTCTCTTTCTCTCACGATCTTGCCTCGATTTCCGTGCCCGTTCAAACCCGAAGCTCTGGTCTTTTTGCTCAAGTCCCGAGAGTTGATTTGACTCCCGAGATTCCCAAGAATCCCGAGAAAAATTCCGTTTCCCGAGACGAAACTCTGCCCGGTTTTCGATCTCGCTATCTTTAAGCTTCCATGTGAGTTCATACCCCTTTATTGAACCTTTGAAATGCTTTTAAATGTTTTAAATACTTAATGGGGGGGATACAAGTTAAACACTTATAGTTATTGCTTCGATCACATGTGATTGCATTAATCACATGTGATTAATAACTAGGAAACCAATGATTTTATCACTGTTCAAACTGTTTTACATCAAAATGTTTCACAAACTCTTTTACTTATCAAATGCTTTTATTTAAACTTTCGTTTTACTACTTATAAATTGCATGCCCATATATGTATAGATATATAAGTAATGTCTAAAGGGCTTAGGAAGGCCATCCGCCCTATTTCCTTTTCGCGCACTGAGATGTGGTCTGGTGGGATTTCGGGTGACCATCCGAGGGTCGTTACAATATTAGTTATATATCATATATACATGTATAGACATAAAAGTACTTCCATATTCATACTTATCAGCACATCATTAGTAAGTTACCATCGGGGTAACACAGGATCATACTACTACGATTTCTAGATCAACTAGTCAGTTCATTCAGGAGTCAATACTTATTACTAAGAGAACATATACAACGATACTAGAACAAGTAACATTATATTGCATATACACGAATACGTTAACAGTTGTGATCCACTGTATGGGAGCATGTCTTAATTGTCATGACCCGAGTTGTAGCCAGAGTCTCTTGGAGGGAGAGCATGAGTTTGCGTATAGATCTATACTGGATTGACTATCCTACACCTCGCTGCTAGCTACAGCGGGACCGACAGGTCTGCGGGTGCCAAACGTCATACCTTATTTTTCGACTATACGTTGTTGTTGTTACCAGTCGATAGTATGGTGCAATTTATCACATGATACCTTAATATAAACCCGGTTTAAGGTAGTTAGTACAGCAGTAGTTCCTATAAAACAAAACTACCGTACTACAATAATTTACCCATTACATTTTGGTGTTAACCTCACTTAAACTTTAATGTGCAAACTATATTTTGTTAAATGATAGTTACACTTGGGAAATTACACACTTTTACATCAAACGAGCATACAAAACAGTTAAGCCTTGGTGGAGGGCTACTTTAACAGAAAATATAGGTTTTTCTGAGAGATTCAAACTTTTACAAACACTTACATACATTTACAACTCATACTTGCGACAGGTTCAAACGTTTTGATAATAAACCTCGACACTAAAATACTTATGAATTCACCAGCTTAATGCTGATAAACTCTTTCAAAATAACTTGTATTCTCAGGTCATCAGTAGACAGGTACCGATGCTAGCTTTTGAGAAGATGGAGCGCATTCAAGACTCATCATACTATTTTGATTTACATTATATTTTTGGTGTCTAAAACTGTACGGAACACGCTTGTATTAAAATTTTATATTTAATGCAATGGATGATGTTGTTTGCTTATTTACATTTACTGTGTTGTGATACTTTACATGACGTCCTCCGCCCTAGAATGTTTCCGCCATTCTTGGTTTTGGGGTGTGACAGATTGGTATCAGAGCATTGTTTATAGTGAAGCAAGTATATCAACCCATAAAAGATATACTAAACTATAAACCCATTTGGGATTAAAACACTTTGACCAAGAGTGTATACTTTAAATACTAAAATAGTTAATTAAGTATACTAGTCTGCATTCATACTAAAACCAGTGTCACAACGACAAGAACAAGAGTATTACGATTGTTAAATATCACAGGTAAGCTAGGGGATGTTTGGTCAGTCCTGGGAATGACATAGCCTGATCAACTATGCTGGTCCGAGGAGTGATTAGCATATGCCCTAGAATAGTTGTGATGTGTTAACAAGTCTAAAAACTTACCAACAATGCCACAAAAATATCAGTGGAACTTAAACTTAAAATACTATAGGTGTATTTTGTGCTATTAACTACATACATACTATATCTTTATACCTCTCTTCTCGCGTAGATTTAAATGGTTGGATTCCATCACGACGACCCGTACTTTCCAAATGAAGGCAACATAGGAAGGCTCGAAGCAGAGTCTGACGATGAACACCAAATTCCGTTGGATGATCATCAAGCTGAAGGCTTCACGGATGGATCGGACTCTGAGCCCGAAGTCAACAACCTACCTCCAGTAGGTCAACCCCCAAACAACAACCCTCGACCAGCTTTTCCAGGTCCTACTCCCTTATGGGCAAACAACTTGAATCGTTGGAGTGATGAACAGGGTCAACCCTTACCATACTTTGGGGACCGAAGCTTTTACAACGTCAGCAATGGTGGCTCTGCTGACCGAGCCCTGCCTGTCATTATCCGCAAAATAGCTCGTAATGTCGAGCAAGGTCGAGCAGCCATCGACCGGGTCATGGAGATTGATGCCAACTCAGGTGTCAACACAGTCCGCATCTGCCGTCTTGAAGAAGACATGGAACGGACCCGGAGAACCAATGAAACCCTACAGCAACATCTGTTTGCCTCTCAAGCTGAAGTCATGGAACTCCGAGCTCGTCAAAGTGCTCATGAGCAACACCTTCAAGAGGTGGTCCGTCAAATGAGAGACCTTAGGGTTCTCCCGAGGAATATTCATCGCTGTTAGATGATGTCTAGTACATCATTATCTTTAGGGTTAAGGATTAGCCTTTAACATCTGTGCTCTAAGTAGCACTTGTCTGTAAAATATTCCTAACTTTCAGTACTCTAATTAGGAATCTAAGAACTGTCAAACTTTTCTATATGGTATGATGTAAGACCTACTGTTAGGTCGATTTTTCCATGAACTTATTACATCAATAATACCAGTATTATTGAAATCTATCTAAATTGTGGGAAAAATCTATACACTTGTGTTTGCCTACTAATATTTCTTGTTGTGATTTCAAACACTCATTCAACTGTTGGGCTATGGTTAGTTAGTCCATGTATCACCCTCACGTTGTTTAGAAAATGATTCTTACCATTTTTCTTACCTTTATAAACTTATAACTGAAAGATGCCTCCTCGCAAATCTCCCAGGAATAATCCTGCACCACCACCTCCTCCGCCTCCGATCATCGATACTGTAGCACTGAATGCTGCCGTAGCTGCAGCAGTGGCAATTGCCATGGCACAGTATCACTCTTCTGATGCCAGCAGAGGTGGAACCCCTGTGGAATCAATCCCGGTTGAAACCCCTGTGCGCTCAAGAGAGTGCTCTTACAAGGATTTCACCAACTGCAAGCCGAAGTCCTTTCATGGGACCGGCAGAGTCATTGCTCTCTAGCAATGGTTCGAGAAGACTGAAGCGGTCTTCGAAATTTGTTCATGCCCTGCTGTGAGCAAAGTGAAATACACCGCATGCACCTTTGAAGGAAAGGCCCTAACATGGTGGAACGGCCACGTTAAATCTCTAACTCTCGTCGTAGCCAACGACATAGGCTGGGAAACGATGAAGGACCTCATGATTGAGGAATACTGCCCGAGGGGCGAGATCCAGAAACTAGAGCAGGAGCTTTGGAGCCTGACCATGAAGGGCACCAATATTATTGCTTATACCGCCAGATTCAGCGAACTGGTGGCCCTCTGCCCTAATATGGTTCCCACTGAAGGGAAAAAGATCGAAAGGTACATATGGGGGCTAGTGCCTCCGTATCAGGGGAACGTCCTGTCATCAAACCCCGCTACCTTCGACAGTGCCAAACGACTGGCACAACGAATCATTGACCAAGGGGACAAACCCCCCACAACAACAACAACGCTAGCCATCTCAGAACCCTCCAAACCCGCTGACACAAAGCGGAAACTCTGGGAGGAAAGGAAGAAGACGAATCGAGCTTCCAAAAAGCAGCAAATTGTGGCGGTACATGCTGCAATAACCCCTGTTGTTGCTGCTACTACTGCTCCGATAGGACAGTATGCTGGAGGTTTGCCCAAGTGCAACAAATGCAACTACCACCACAATGGACCCTGCCATGAAATGCAGTGCTCTAACTGCCACAGGAGAGGACACACAGTCCGTTTCTGTAAATCTCCGGCGAGACCGATTGCCCAAGTCCCCGGCTCTGGCACGAGCCCGACCTGCTATGGATGTGGCGAAATAGGCCACTATAAGAGGGACTGCCCCAAGGCGAAAAATGTTGGCGGAGCAGGGAGGGTACTAGCGATAGGCCACGGGGAAGCAGTGGCTGACCAGACAGTGGTGACTGGTACCTTCCTCCTCGATAACTCCTATGCATGCATTTTATTCGATAGTGGAGCGGAGCGAAGCTTCGTAAACCATAAATTTGCTCGCATGCTTAATCAACCACCACACGCACTCAAAGAACTATTCACAGTAGAAATGGCTAATGGGAAAACTGAAAGTACGAGTCTCATATACTTAGGTTGTACCCTAACACTAGATAACCATTCATTCCCAATCGACCTCATGCCAGTCTCAATAAAAAGTTTCGACGTTATCATTGGCATGGATTGGTTAAGCCTTCATCGTGCCGACATCATGTGCTACGAGAAAGCAGTCCGTCTAAACCTTCCGTCTAATGAAACTCTTATAGTCTACGGCGACAAACCCGGTGCAAGTCTTCGCATCATATCAAGTATTCAAGCACGGAAGTATCTGCGTAAGGAATACCATGCATTCCTTGCTCACGTCGTCGACACGAGCCTCGAAACGAAAGAACTAAAGAACATCCCTGTAGTGAGCGACTTCCCCGACATTTTCCCAGAAGAACTACCCGGGTTACCTCCGCAACGACAGGTCGAGTTCAGAATCGACTTAGTCCCAGGAGCTACCCCAGTAGCCAAGTCGCCCTACCGCTTAGCACCAGCTGAGATGCAGGAACCCTCTGGTCAACTTAACGAACTGCTCAGCAAGGGCTTTATAAGATCGAGTTTCTCACCGTGGGGAGCATCGCTCTTGTTCATTAAGAAGAAAGACGGAGCATTTCGTATGTGTATTGACTACAGAGAACTCAACAAACTGACGGTCAAGAATCGTTACCCTCTGCCTCGCATAGATGATCTATTCGACCAACTACAAGGGGCGAACTACTTTTCTAAGATTGATCTGAGATCCGGATATCACCAGTTACGGGTACCAGAGGAGGATGTTCCAAAGACAACCTTCCGAACTCGTTACGGACACTACAAGTTCGTGGTGATGCCATTCAGATTGACCAATGCACCAGCAGTCTTCATGGATCTGATGAATAGAGTATGCCGACCTTATTTGGATCAGTTCATCATCGTTTTCATTGACGACATCCTGATCTACTCCCGAAGTAAGAAAGAGCATGGCGATCACCTGTGACAAGTTCTAGAGACATTACGAAAAGAGAAGTTTTATGCGAAGTTCAAGAAATGTGAATTTTGGATCCGGAGAGTCGAATTCTTAGGACACGTGGTAAGCGAAGAGGGAATCCACGTGGACCCATCCAAAATTAAAGCCATTGAGAACTGGTCAGCACCTAAGACGCCTACAGAAATTCGCCAATTTCTAGGTCTCGCTGGCTACTACCGCAGATTCATTCAGAACCTTTCTCGAATAGCGAAACCTCTTACAACCCTAACCCAGAAAGGCGTGGTCTTTGACTGGGAAGAGAAACAAGAAAGAGCGTTCCAAACACTCAAACGAGCCTTGTGCACCGCACCAATACTATCCCTTCCCAAAGGAATAGAAGACTTCGTAGTCTATTGCGATGCATCAAACCAAGGGCTCGGGTGTGTTCTGATGCAGCGAGGTAAGGTCATCGCCTATGCCTCGAGACAGTTGAAGACACACGAGGTTAACTACACGACCCACGATCTTGAACTAGGAGCAGTGGTGTTTGCTCTGAAGATCTGGAGACATTACTTGTATGGAACGAAGAGCACTATCTTTACCGACCACAAGAGTTTACAACACATTTTCGATCAAAAGGAGCTCAACATGAGACAACGACGGTGGGTCGAGCTACTCAGTGATTACGAATGTGATATTCGTTATCATCCGGGTAAAGCCAACGTAGTAGCAGAAGCCCTAAGTCGGAAGGAATATTCTAGTCGCAAAATCAAGTCATTGTCAATAACCATCCATTCACACTTGTCTAATCAAATTCAGGCGGCCCAACTTGAAGCCATGAAACCTGAAAAGGTGACAAGTGAATCCCTCAGAGGAATGGACAAGAATTTAGAAGCCAAGGGTGATGGAGCCTTATATTTCATGGATCGGATCTGGACACCGAAACACGGTGGTTTCCGAGACTTGGTCATGATCGAGGCGCACAACTCTCGGTATTCCGTCCACCCAGGTTCAGATAAGATGTATCTGGATCTTAAAAAGCTATACTGGTGGCCTAATATGAAAGCAGATATTGCAACCTTCGTGAGTAAATGCCTTACTTGCGCAAAGGTTAAGGTCGAGTACCAGAAGCCCTCTGGTTTATTGCAACAACCAGAGATCCCAGAATGGAAGTGGGAGCGGATCACTATGGATTTCATAACCAAGTTGCCCAAGACAATGGGTGGACTTGACACCATATGGGTCATCGTTGATAGATTAACCAAGTCTGCACACTTCCTGCCTATCAAAGAAACCGACAAGATGGAGAAACTTACGAGAACATACATTAGGGAAATCGTACGGCTACATGGTGTACCTATGTCCATTATCTCCGATAGAGATAGTAGGTTTACCTCAAGATTTTGGCAATCACTACAATATTCCCTAGGAACAAGGCTGGACATGAGCACAGCCTACCATCCTCAGACCGACGGACAGAGTGAGAGGACCATCCAAACACTGGAAGATATGTTGCGAGCCTGCGTGATTGGCTTTGGGAAGGCATGGGATACTCATTTACCCCTTGTCGAGTTTTCCTATAATAACAGTTATCACACGAGCATCAAGGCTGCTCCATTTGAAGCCCTCTACGGCCGAAAGTGCAGATCCCCTCTATGCTGGGCTGAGGTGGGTGATACCCAACTAGCAAGGGGGCAAGCTTCCGACAGTACTCTTACCGGTCCAGAAATCATCCGGGAAACGACAGAGAAGATCGTTCAGATCCGTGAACGATTGAAAGCCTCTAGAGACCGACAGAAGAGCTACGCAGATAAACGAAGGAAACCTTTGGAATTTCAGGTGGGAGACCGAGTCCTTCTCAAAGTCTCACCCTGGAAGGGCTTGATACGCTTTGGCAAGCATGGGAAGCTTAATCTGAGGTACATAGGGCCTTTCGAAATTCTTGCAAGAGTCGGCCCCGTAGCTTACAAACTCGATCTACCAGGCACACTTCGTAACGTACATTCTACATTCCACGTATCTAACTTGAAAAAGTGTCTATCCGACGAGACTCTCGTAATCCCACTCGACGAGATCGAGATCCACGAGAGCCTCAATTTTGTGGAAGAACCAGTAGAAATCATGGACCGAGAGGTCAAGCAAACAAAACAAAGTCTCATACCCATCGTGAAGGTTCGCTGGAACGCTAAGAGGGGACCTGAATTCACATGGGAACGCGAAGATTAGATGCAACGCAAGTACCCACATCTGTTTCCCTAATCCACGAGTGTTCTCTTACTTTGAATTTCGGGACGAAATTCCCACTAACGGGGGGATGATGTGACAACCCGATATTTCAACTCTTTATAATGGCCTAATAGGTCAAGTATTGTAAACATTTTTGAGTTAATAAAATTAACTTTGATCATAAAATGTCCAAAAATTTTCTATTTAAATTCTTCTATGTTTAAATATCATTAAACCATGATCGTACGTAAAAAGAGCGCCCAAATCCGACTTCGTATATTGAAGTTATGATTTTTCCAAGTTCAGCTTAGCAACAGACAGCTAAAAACTCGAAACGGAGATCGAGCGACATTTGGCCGGAATGACCTAAACGAGAATCGAAGGTCTCGACAATGGTATTTCAACAGTAAAAAGTCTGGCAAAAACCGACGTCAGATAAAGAAGTTATGAATTTTTAAAGAAATTCCTTAATCACGTCATTTTAATAAATAAATAATAAAAATAATTTCAGAATTTACCAACGGAATCTAAACGAAAGTTGTAGATTGTAGTCTCACCTTCGCGGGGATATAAAGAACGTCGAAAACGGAGTTCGTATGAAGGAGATATGAATTTTTGAAGTTTGATAAATAATTTATATATAATTTTTATTAAAATTCGGTATTATCCGAAGAGGAGTCAGCCTAGGGCCGAGGTACACGCCGCGTACCCTTGTACGCCCTGCGTACTCGATGCCACGGCCTCGGATCGTCCACGTCACCCTATGCGAAGCTACCCGACCCGCCGTCCCATCCGACCCGCCCCATCCGAAATACGTAAGCGATGACGTACGGGTACGCGTTACGTACACCCGTATGCCCCGCGTACGGAGGCGGTTCAGCACCCCTATAAAAGGGATGCGAGCCTTTCCGAAAAATTTGTTAATTTTCTCTCTTTCTCTCACGATCTTGCCTCGATTTCCGTGCCCGTTCAAACCCGAAGCTCTGGTCTTTTTGCTCAAGTCCCGAGAGTTGATTTGACTCCCGAGATTCCCAAGAATCCCGAGAAAAATCCGTTTCCCGAGACGAAACTCTGCCCGGTTTTCGATCTCGCTATCTTCAAGCTTCCAAGTGAGTTCATACCCCTTTATTCAACCTTTGAAATGCTTTTAAATGTTTTAAATACTTAAACGGGGGGATACAAGTTAAACACTTATAGTTATTGCTTCGATCACATGTGATTGCATTAATCACATGTGATTAATAACTAGGAAACCAATGATTTTATCACTGTTCAAACTGTTTTACTTCAAAATGTTTCACAAACTCTTTTACTTATCAAATGCTTTTATTTAAACTTTGTTTTACTACTTATAAATTGCATGCCCATATATGTATAGATATATAAGTAATGTCTAAAGGGCTTAGGAAGGCCATCCGCCCTATTTCCTTTTCACGCACTGAGATGTGGTCTAGTGGGATTTTGGGTGACCATCCGAGGGTCATTACAATATTAGTTATATATCATATATACATGTATAGACATAAACGTACTTCCATATTCATACTTATCAGCACATCATTAGTAAGTTACCATCGGGGTAACACAGGATCATACTACTACGATTTCTAGATCAACGAGTCAGTTCATTCAGGAGTCAATACTTATTACTAAGAGAACATATACAACGATACTAGAACAAGTAACATTATATTGCATATACACGAATACGTTAACAGTTGTGATCCACTGTATGGGAGCATGTCTTAATTGTCATGACCCGAGTTGTAGCCAGAGTCTCTTGGAGGGAGAGCGTGAGTTTGTGTATAGATCTATACTGGATTGACTATCCTACACCTCGCTGCTAGCTACAGCGGGACCGACAGGTCTGCGAGTGCCAAACGTCATACCTTATTTTTCGACTATACGTTGTCGTTGTTACCAGTCGATAGTATGGTGCAATTTATCACATGATACCTTAATATAAACCCGGTTTAAGGTAGTTAGTACAGCAGTAGTTCCTATAAAACAAAACTACCATACTACAATAATTTACCCATTACATTTTGGTGTTAACCTCACTTAAACTTTAATGTACAAACTATATTTTGTTAATTGATAGTTACACTTGGGAAATTACACACTTTTACATCAAACGAGCATAGAAAACAGTTAAGCCTTGGTAAAGGGCTACTTTAACAGAAAATATAAGTTTTTCTGAGAGATTCAAACTTTTACAAACACTTACATACATTTACAACTCATACTTGCGACAGGTTCAAACGTTTTGATAATAAACCTCGACACTAAAATACTTATGAATTCACCAGCTTAATGTTGATAAACTCTTTCAAAATAACTTGTATTCTCAGGTCATCAGTAGACAGGTACCGATGCTAGCTTTTGAGAAGATGGAGCGCATTCAAGACTCATCATACTATTTTGATTTACATTATATTTTTGGTGTCTAAAACTGTACGGAACACGCTTGTATTAAAATTTTATATTTAATGCAATGGATGATGTTGTTTGCTTATTTACATTTACTGTGTTGTGATACTTTACATGACGTCCTCCGCCCTAGAACGTTTCCGCCATTCTTGGTTTTGGGGTGTGACAACATCCCCAATTTCACGGCCAAAAAGACCGGTTTTGTTTATACTTTATTCCAAAATCAGAGTAACCTTTTAATAAAAGAATTGCGGAATTTGTCCCAAAACAATAATATGATAAAGATTTATCAAAAGCATTCCCTTAGAAATGTATTTCATTAAAAGACTTGGGATGTCATGTTCGATACAGTACATAAGTATAAACAGTACATTATAAGCCTTACAACAGTTATTTACAACTAATGGCCAATAATCCAAAAGTCCCTCATCATCATCATAATTATGCTCTAAGTCCACTACCTGTAAAACAGAAAGCTGAGTGGGTCAGGCTTGGGAGCCTGGTGAGCATATAGGGTTTTCAACCCACAAATAATAATAAATTTATTAATTTCATCGATCAACAATAAATTTATTAATTTCATCAACCAACAATAACCCTGATTACCCATTCCCGTTATCCTCACTTTACGTCCATGAACACCTATACAAGGGACATAGTCTCAGGATTTTATCATCGGGATGGACATTACTGCTAAGGGGGTTCCTCAACAATAAATGTCCTAAAGGCAACCATGAGGGGGATGGAGTACACCGGTGAACACATCGTTCACAACACCTACAGGTTGCGAGCCTGCTAGCGTTCCACTAGACTGTCTAGAAGAGTCCGTGGTCGTCATCCATACTCTGCTAGATGACTGGAACAACAACAACATCGAGGTCTCTCATCATTTTAACACACATCAACTATTTTGTCTACCCATGTTTTACCCAACATATTTGTAGATAAAATACATATACAGTTTATAACTTGTATAAAACATTGTATTCAACAATCATCTCAAATAAACAATCAATATAATTACACATAACACGTATTTTATAGAAAATACTTCATATCTATGTGTAAGATGAAAGTGATTATACACTCACTTGATTTGATGATAATCGGACAACAATTCGTTCCTTAAAATGATCGTTTCTGATAAAACCGGGAGTTTTATTGAGAAACCAGGCTCTGCGAGAGTTGGAGCTTCAAAACTGAAAAGATAAAATTTTCCGTGTTTTCGGGCACTTCGGGACGTATTCCGGGCTTTAAAAATGATACCGGGGCTTCGGGGGAAGTCAAAATAGTCAAAATATAAGTTTAGAGGTGTGAAATGACAACCTTTCAAAAGTAGTCGGGAGATCTCGCAGCCCCCCTATTTATAGGGTGCGAGGCTGAGGTATCCGTGGCTGAGAGGCTTCCACACAGCTGCTTGCAAAGTTCGGTGATGAAGGGAGGAGGTGGCTGCGAGGGGAGGAAGCGCGTGGCATCAGCGAGGCGAGACACGGAGGCGGCTACGAGGGTCGGACGTGTCTCTGTGAGGTTCGGACACGGGGCGGCCACGAGGCGGCTTCTGATTGGCCGAGGCTTCGGTCCGAGGGATTTGTGACACGCGTCTGGTCCGGATTCGGCCACGTCCTCGATGACGCAGTAGCTTCGTGCGAGCTGACGTGTCCGGTTACTGTTCAAGCGAAAATTTCTGAATTTTGAGCCCCGAACTTCTAAAATCCATAACTTTGGCATACGAGCTCCGTTTTTGACATTCTTTATATGCACGCATAGCTATAATCATGGTCTACAACTTTCGTTTAGACTTCATCGGCTAATTTTGAGTTTAATTTTAATATTATTATTTTTAATAGACCGGGACAGGAAAGTCCGTTAAAAATTCATAACTTCTTCATCCGATGTCCATTTTCGTCAGTCTTTTTACCGTTGTACTACTATTGACGAGACCTTCGATTCTCGTTTAGGTTGTGTCGGCTAAATTTCGCTCGATCTTAAATTCGAGTATTTAGCTATCTGCTGCTAAGCTGAAACTTAGAAAAATCATAACTTCCTCATACGAAGTCAGATTTGGGCGTTCTTTTTATCGTACTTCTCAGTTTAACGAATACTACAACTTCAGTTTAGATTGTTAAGGCTAAAAATCAATTTATTGTAATATTCACTTTTTACGCTTCCCGGTGCCGTGCCGGTTTTGTCGCGAAACTTCGACAGGTCATAACTTCTTCATTATAACTCGGATTTCGACGTTCTTTATATCTCCGGAATCCTTGTTTCGGCCATTACAACTTTCTTAAAAGATATAGGCTTTTTATAATATTTATTTTAAATGCCTATTTTTATTATTAATTAATTAAATCATAATAATTAAGCAAATAAGAATATAATTCACATAATATTCACATAATTCCTCTTTACTACTTCAAAATGAGTTACAAAGGTTGACCTAGACTATTACAACTTTATTAATGCTTTTAGCCCAGAAACATGGGCGGTACACAATCCTTAGTTCTTTTCAGATACTTAAGAATATTATTGACCTCTATCCAATGAGCTCTACCCAGATTCCCTTGATAATGACTAACCATACTCAACGCGAAAGTGCACGTAATAGCATACATGATAGATCCAACAACGGAAGCGTATGAAACTCTACTAATTTTTGCTATCTCTGTATCGGTACTTGGACTCTGAGACTTACTCAGTTTGGTATTACTCTGTATTGGCAATTCACCCTTCTTAGAAATCTCCATACTAAAATTTTTTAGTACCTTATCCTAGTATGTACTTTGGATAAGTCCAATTAGTCGTTTACTCTTGTCTCTCAAAAACCTTATCCCTATAATATAAGTAGCTTATCCCAGATCCTTCATAGCGAAACACTTTCCAAGCCAAGGCTTATCTTCTTATAAAATTGGAATGTCGTTTCCTATAAGAAGTATGTCATCAACATACAATACCAGGAAGGTCACCATACTCCCACTAGCTTTGACATTTACACAAGATTTATCTTCACTTCTATAGAAGCCAAACTCTTTAACTTTCTCATCAAAGCAAAGATTCCATCTGCGAGAAGCTTGTTTCAATCTATATATTGATTTCTCAAGCTTACACACTCTACTGGGTTACTTTGTATCCACAAAACTCTCTATCTGAATCATGTAAACATCTTCAACCAACTTCCATTAAGGAAAACAGTTTTGACATTCATTTGCCATATTTCAAAATCATCAAACACAGCTATGGCTAGCATCACCCTAATAGATTTAATCTAGATACTGGTGAGAAGGTCTCATCATAGTCAACCCCTAGGGTTTGAGTAAAGCCTTTCACTACCAGTTGAGCTTTGAAAGTTTCTACCTTTCCATCCATGTCGATATTCTTGTTGAAGATCCATTTGCACCCAACTGTCTTACAACCTGGTACATTGTCAACCAAATTCCAAACTTGGTTGTCATACATGGACTTGATCTCACTATCCATTGCCTCTTTCCACTTTGTAGCCGCAGGATCATCCATTTCTTCCTTATAGTTAGTGGGTTCATCCAAATCTATCAGTGTACTATCATTAATAAATGTATCGCCTTCTGTCGTTATATGGAAACCATAGAATACATGCAGAATGCTAACTCTACCAGAACGCCTAAGAGGTAATGACACGTCAATTGGTTCAACTGGAATTTATTTCTCAGGTTGAGCGCTAGTATTTTCAGAAGTTCCTTCATCATTTGACTCTTGAATTTATTCAAGATCAATGATACTCCCACTATCCTCTTTAGATATGATCTCTCTCTTGTGAAAGACTCTCCTTCATGCTACGAGGACCACGTTCTCAATAGGTCTATAGAACAAATATCCAAAGGACTTCTGTGTGTAGCTAATGAAAATACATCTCTCACTTCGAGGCTCAAGATTGTATTGAGTCTCTCGTCTAAAGAAAGCATCATAACCCCATACCTTGATATGTTCTAACAAGAGAACTTTCCCTGTCCACATCTCGTGAGGTGTTTTGGCAACCATCTTTTTTAGGACAAGATTAAGAATATGGGCAACAATATCTAAAGCATACCCCCAGAAAGAGATTGGAAGTGAAGCTCGACTCATCATGGAATGAGCCATGTATAACAAGGTCCGATTACACCTCTCAGCCACACCATTAAGATGTGGTGTTCCAGGAGGAGTCAATTGTGAAACTATTCCACATTCCTTGAGGTAGTCACGAAACTCGATACTAAGATACTCACCACCTCTATCTGATCTAAGCATCTTTATCTTCTTTCCCAATTGATTGTCGACTTCTTGTTTAAACTCTTCGAAGTTTTCAAAGGTTTCTGACTTATGATTTATTAAGTAGACATAGCCAATCAGCTATAATCATTAGAAAAAGTCACATAGAATAGATTTGAATCCCTTGTGGTGGATCTGAAGGGCCTATACACATCTGTGTGTATAAGATCCAATAGTCCTTCACCTCTTTCACAAGATCCAATGAAAGGTGATTTTGTCATCTTTACTAGTAAACAAGACTCGCACGTATCATCTGACCTTAAGTCAAATGTTTCCAATACTCCATCCTTTTGGAGTTGGGTAATGCATTTCTTGTTAACATGTCCAAGACGAAAATTCCACAAGCATGATATGTTTATACAATTAGACGAATAAATTTAAATACACTATTACCTAAGTTGTCTACACACACCACAGTTTCATACACACCATCACAAGGTAAAGCTTCAAAATAAAACACACCATATTATAAGCAGAAATAAAGCCATTGTTGTAATCAAAAGAATATCTAAAACCTTGTCTAAACAATGCATGAGAAGAAATAATGTTTCTTGTTATTTCTGACGAGTAGCAACAATTCATCAAATCTAAACTAACACCATTACTAAGCACTAAGTTATAAATCCAATCTTGGTAACAGATGAAGATCTCCCATTGTCCATGATAAAGTTCATCCTTCCATGCTCCACATCCTCACTTTTTCTTAGACCCTTCAAATTAGAACAAATGTGAAAACCACATCATGTATCAAGGACCCAAGAATGAGAATATGATGACTTCTCACCTTTTCCTCCTTGATACCCTACAATTATTTCGGGCGACTTCGTTTCGAATGCCCATTGTCATTGTAGTAAAAGCAAGTGGCCTCCTTTGGGTCAGAAATAGGGGGAGCATCGAAACTGGGCTTTCCTTTAGATCCACTACTAGCATGGGACTTTCCCTTCCATTTAAGCTTGGGAGGACCTTTTCTCTTTTTCCCTTGACCAATGGCTAGAACAGGGGCAACAACAGGAATGGAGGCAACACCTTTTCCCTTCATTCCCACTTCAGCTATCCGTTGGAGATTGTGCATTTGTGATAAAATAGTTTCGTTGTTGTTCAAATGATAAGTCAATATGAACTAATCATAACAGCTTGGCAGAGATTTCAACACTATGTCGATTGCCAACTCTTCATCAAAATTCACATTCAGCTTAATGATCCTATCCACGTATCAGTGCATTCATAAAATGTGGTTGGTTATAGACTCACTATCCTTCATCTTGCATGCCATAGGGGACTTTACCACCTCGTACTTTTCTTGACAAGCTTGCTTATGGTAGTTTTCCATAAGGTCCTTGTTCATCTTGTACAACCAGTAATCCTCATAGTGTCTCTACAATTCTGGAGTCAATATAGCCACCATGATGCAAGCAACTTTTGTTGTATCCTAGTAGTGTTTCTCTTAGGCAGCTACTTCTTCGAGAGTGGCCTTTGTTTCATTGATCTCATCGAGTGGTTTGTCGAGGGCATATTCTTTGTCCTCAAAACGAAGTGCCATTTTGATGTTGCACATCCAGTCATTGTAGTTGGTCTCATCCAAATGCACCTTTACACTGATGTTCAATATATAGAAGTTGTTGTTGTTATTGAAGGAGGAACCAGAAGCATCAGAATGAGCAGACATCTAAAAGAGTAGAAAGGAAAATTTTAATTATATAAGAACAATCCTTAATATAACACCCAAATGAAATATCAAGGCTATGATCCAACTAAAGAATTTACAACTTAGAAAAAGGATGGCATAATCTAATAGAAATTTACAAAAAGGTAGGTAAATGACTATTTACCAATTTCACAATCAACAATGAAATTTGAACGAATTAGGCTTTGAATAAATTCCTAGAACTTTTGAGAATCATTGAACTTTTCAATGACATGTTTAATGTCGATTATGCTCTTCCGTTTGTGATTGGGATACCAAGGATCAAAAACAAGATGTAAATAACCATGCAAAATAGCTTGGTACTCTCAATGTCATTTATCTTTTCATTTTAATATGCCGGTTAGCCACACACGCTCCATTAGTCATTGATAATTTACGAGACACCCACTTCCACTCTTTATTAGTCCCTTTTAGTGTGCCGGTTAATCACACACGCTCCACTAACCACCAAAAAAGTGAAATGTATAATTTCATGGATTAGCATACAATTTCACATTTTTATTAAAGTAACTAAGATTGGGAATTTTATAAAATTGTATTTAGTTACTTTATAGATCATTATACTTATTAATGAGGATTAAGTGTCCTATCAAACTTGTTCAGCTAAGGACCCTCTACCAATCAAGGAAGCGGCGGGTGAGAGTAGACAGCCATTCAATGGCCATTTTATAGGCAATTTCCTTATACACCCCCTTATAGATTGGCTTCGTGAATGACGCGTATTAGCGGTTCGGCTTACTTGTTATATATATATTAGACCTTTAATGTTACATATAATATAATGGTGTATTTTTATAACTTTTTCAAAAATACTAGGTTTTATTTTAAAATTTTCAAAATTAATATTCAATTAATTAAATTAAATTAAAATCAATCATGAATTCAAGATAAGGATATCAATATTTAGTTTTATCCAATTAAAACGATATTAAGATATTTATCATAATTAATCCATGAGATAATTAATAAAACCAATGTTTTTAGGATCTGACAGCTCAACACGCTGTGGTGAGCAGTCACCACATAGTGTTGGCTCGATTTCGCAGGTCAACACATCGTGTTCGAAGAGCACGATGACGTGTTTGATGAACAGAATGACGATTTTGTTTTCTCCTCCTTGTTGAAGCTCACATTAATATCAATTTAATAGAAAACTAAACTTACGCTTTGATACCACTAATGCGTTTTGAACATAACAAACAATCCTATGTGTGCTTGCAACCCTAAATTTGTTCTACGTTTTCTCTAATTGAACATACATCGTGAACAACAATGTAGAAACCCTTGAACACTAGTATATAATCAAAAATACATAATTAGGGTTACAAAACATACCTTTGAATGCTATATAGCAATACAATCCAAATCCTTAGTGTTATTGAGACTTTAAGATCAAGCGTCACAATTGTCACGACTCTAATGGCTCACACCCAACACTAGAAATTGAAGAATGATTGAGAAGGAGGAGGGAGGTTGCAAATTTCGGCTGGTACTCTTCAAGAACAAGTGGCCAAAAATCATAGGGTATCGGTCCTATTTATAGTCTAGTCAGCAAACCCTAGATAAACCCAATCCAAGATTATCTTAAACTGGGTAATTATCCATTTTCTTGATTATCCATTAAAGACTCTTCGAGAAAACCTAAGGTACTAGAAAAAACCGTCCATAGCCTATGGAGGGTTCTAGATTGCCTCTTGCTCAACTATTGAACAATTACAATTCAGTCCCTACACTTTGAATTAATTTTTTTAATCCCAAAATTAATTCTACTTAATTTCTAATTATATATTAATTAAATAATACTATTTATAATTAATATATTATTTCATAATATATTAATAAATTGTTTATTTCAATTTATTAATCAAATAATAAATCAACCTCTTACTCCAAAATCATCCTGTCTAGTTGCTAGTCTTGAGGGCAACCCAAAAGAACTATGCTGCTATCAATTCAAGTATATACCAAATATAGTTATGGGCTTAGACACCTAATCCAATATTCTCCCACTTGGATAAGTCTAATAACTATAGTTGTCGGTATATCCTTCTAAATCGATCAACAAATTGTAGCTCTCAAAGCCACTGCAGAACTCTAACCTAGTCAGTTACGTGTCCTAAGATAGGAGATCATATAATCCTCCATTTTGCAAGATATCACATAGACAAATGAGACGGCATGATCAACGTAGTACCATGAGCTATCATTTTAATGGTTAGAAAGTGTCACGATGTATCGTGAACTAGTGGTATGATTCATGCGGGCGATACTTGGTAGTCATTTGATCGACAGTCTTATTGTAAATTATGGACCCCGTTTTTTATACGGTGTTTTATTAGGTTTTTGGTTACCAATGTTGGGTATTAAATCTGAATTTTCGAGTCATGAAGCTCTTTGTAGATGTCTCGAGTGATTTTTAATGTGAAGGCACACTCGAGCTAATAAAGAATTTTGATGCAACGTGAAATTGTAGCTCTCAAAGCCACTACAGAACTCTAACCTAGTCAATTACGTGTCCTAAGATAGGAGATCATATAATCCTCCATTTTGCAAGATATCACATAGACAAATGAGACGGCATGATCAACGTAGTACCATGAGCTATCATTTTAATGGTTAAAAAGTGTCACGATGTATCGTGAACTAGTGGTATGATTCATGCGGGCGATACTTGGTAGTCATTTGATCGACAGTCTTATTGTAAATTATGGACCCCGTTTTCTATACGGTGTTCTATTAGGTTTTTGGTTACCAGTGTTGGGTATTGATTCTGAATTCTCGAGTCATGAAGTTCTTTGTAGATGTCTCGAGTGATTTTTAAAGTGAAGGCACACTCGAGCTAATATAGAATTTTGATGCAACGTGAAATTCTCGGATTGACCATCATTTTACTTGTGGGAGCAGCGGATGGTAAAGACTTGTCGTAAGTCAAGTGTGGGTTGAAGAATTTTGGGCACGGTTACCAAGATGTCAAGTGTGTGTCTAATATGATATTGGTTTAAATTTGAGATTGGTATGTTTTAAGTTTTCATTCTACATGGTTTACTATTGTTCCTAGTCAGGGACTAGAGATAGGTATCACAAATGGAAGATCATTAGTCTTAGAGTATAGTTTCTGGAGTTTAGACTGATGGGTTCCTATTTTTGGGGGTTTATTGATGAAGTTAGTTGTAGTTCCATTTTTTTAGAAGCTTCACGGTTTGAGTGGTCTTCACTGGGAGTCACACTTTTTTCATACGAAAGGTCCTTTCGGTAGCGATGAATGGTCTGGGATTCTATTTTCAAGTAGTATCAACAAGATAATTTAGGGTTGGAAGCGTTTCATTTAGTTCGGGTTGCAAAGTGGAGTCTTATGGTATTGTATGTATTGGATTTCTTGATTTTGAGTAGATTAGTGATGGTTATTATTCATTGGTTAAAGTTAGCGGGGCAAGGATTCGTTCGTCATCAGTGTGTGTGAGACCTGATAAGGTTGATTTCAATTGTAATATTGGAAGGTCATCGTACGTAAGATTCGACTTTTTATCAGGGTTCTAGAAGATTTGACTTAATCATTTCGGGTACCTGGATTGTAGTAAGAAGTGATTTTGAGGATCAAATCTAATATTAGTGGGGGAGAGTTGTAACAGACGTGTTCCAGATTGGTTAAACTTACTTTTATCAAGGACTGAAAATGGATTTTGGAGGAAACTCTGTGGCACGACATGGCACAAGGATGCCCATGATGTGGCAATTGTTGGGATTTGAGCACTATAACACTTCCTAAGTGCACATGCAACCCTAAAT
Source organism: Lactuca saligna (assembly GCF_052625555.1). NCBI lineage: Eukaryota > Viridiplantae > Streptophyta > Magnoliopsida > Asterales > Asteraceae > Lactuca > Lactuca saligna. The sequence continues at coordinate 34,971,659 of NC_136422.1, forward strand.
GTTTTGGATCTATGTTTTCTCTAATTATACATACAATTTGATTTTCCAAAGCATACATCCTAACTAGCATACAAATTGTCAAATGAAGAATACAACTAGTTAGATAACTTACCTCTTAGAAGGACTTGTAGTTCTTGACCTTTGAAAGCTTGATCACCCCAAGTGTGATGCCTCTAATGGTTCACAAAAACCATATGCAAGAGGAGACTTGAGAGAATAGGTTAGCAAGCTCAAAATCGTGTATCACTCTCTTGGAATGATGAGGCAACCGATTTTAGCTCTAGGGGGATCTATTTATAGTGTGGCAAATGCTAGGGTTACACTTTGCAAACCCTAATGACCTTTTATATTCTTATTCTCCATGGGTTTAACCTCTATGGACTATCCATGGATTATCTCAATGGTTTAGCCCATCCTAAATAACCATAGATCATGAGCCCACACTATAAGTGTTGGATAAGGTGTCTAAGTCCATAACTAATTTGGTATATACTTGACCCGACCGACATGGTCCATTTGGGTTGCATCTCATCCAAACTATTATGGATAATTTTATGAGAGTTATACACATATGTTTATTAATATATTATGAGTTATAATATATTAATATGAAGTTATGTTATTTAATTAGTTTTAGTCTTAAATTAATTATGAATTAATTTAGAGATTAAAAGGAAGACTAATTAAATTATGGGCTATTTGTTTTATATAATGTGGGCTAATACTCATTTGTTAATGGGCTAGGCTTATGTGGAATTCCATGGATGATCCATGGAGCTTTTAACCCATGGATCCTTGGAAAAGGAAAAGACATGGGTTATTAGGGTTTCACCCTAACCATGCACACTATATAAGCATGCTTATGGAGCATGAAATGGAGCCTAAGAGAAAACTAGTGAACTAGTGTGTGTGTGCATGTGTGTGGCCGATTTTATACAAGGTGTATACTCTCTCAAAGTTTTCCAAGAGTTTGTGGTGTTTGTGATTCCATTTGAGGCATTCACACTATTGGTGCTTGGCCCTCAAACTCCCAAGAACCAAACTCACCAAAAGGTATGTAATCTCTTCTAACTCTTTTATGTTGAAATGTTCCCCATGCCATGTTAGATAGGTTATAAACCTTGGAAAATTATTATTTTGCATGTATTTAGACAAACATAGATCCAAGGTTTATTAGGGTTGCATGCACACTTAGGAAGTGTTAGATTGCTCAAAACCCAACAGTGGTATCAGAGCCTAGGCTTGCTTGTTTGATACTTGATGCAAAATAGTGAAAAAGGTCGAAATCGTTGCTGTCTGCATGGTGGACTCGCCGAGTCCATTGGGGGGACTCGACGAGTCCACGGCAAACTTCAACCTACTCGACGAGTCAATTCATGCACTCGACGAGTAGGATCGAAAGAGTGCAGATTCTCGACTTTTGCTGCTGGAAATGGACTAGAAACATTACCCTAAATTGTTTTGGTGTTATAAAACTTATTTTAGTTGGTATAATGGTTGTTCTAATCCATTTACAATAGCATATATCAAAATTCCATGATTTTATGTGTTCATATAATTCTTGAATTTTTGATGATCATGTTCATGTTCTTATGAATTTAGAAAATGATAGGAATTATTTGCTGAATTGTTTAGGATTAATTCTTTATCATTTATGTGTTTTAATGGAGTCCATAATTTATCCTCAAGTTATGGATTACCAAAGGTCACTTTCATTTAACACACACTTAAAACACATAAGTTACATGAAAATGAAGAGTCTTCATTTTTATGAACCTTTAATTCATAAGTTATGAAATGAAGAGTTTTGCAAAGTTACAAAACTTGCCCTCAAGTTTTGGAATTTGTAAAGTTTCACGCACTTTAATAAACTTTAATTCCAAACCTTAGAGTTTTAATAGTTAAAATTCAACCCTTATACTATTTATAACATTAATGGTTAATTATTATATATATATATATATGTATAAGAATAAGTCGTTTTACCGTTAGTAGGCCTCATTCACGAAGCTGGTCTATAAGGTGGGTATAAGGTTGTTGCCTATAAAATGGCGACTTAATGGGTGTATACTCTCACCCACCGCTTGCTTGATCGGTGGAGGGTCGTTAGCCGAACGGGTAGAACAATGACTTTAAATCCTCATTAAAAGTATAATGAATATTATAAAATAACTAAACTTTTTTAATTCCCAATCTTAGTTATTTTAGGAAAACGTGAACATGGTGCTAGTCCATGGAATTCACACTTTGTACCTTACCAAGTCGTTGGTGGAGCGTGTGTGGTTAACCGGCACACTAACTAGGACTAGTAAGGATCACGAAGGGTGACTTAATGTTTGTCATAGATCAATGGAGCGTGTGTGGTTAACCGGCACATTGATTAGGTGATAATATTAAGAGTACCAAGTGAATTAGCATGGTTATTCACACCTTGTTTTGTGATCCTCGGCATCCCAGTCACAAAACTTGAAGGGCACAATCGAGATTGAAACATGCCATTGAAAAGTTCAATGAATCTCAAAAGAATCTAGGAATTTCAAATCCAATTAAACCTAATAAATCATTTCGTTTTCATGGTGGAAATTGGTGAATTGTCATTCACCTACCTTTCAAATATATTATTACTTAGATTACGGCATCCCTCTTCTAAGTGTAATATATTGTGATTGGATCCTAGCCTTAATATTACATTTGGGTGTCTTATTAAGGATCCTAAATATCTAATCTAAACTTACTTTCTTCTTTCAGATGTCTTCCAACACTAATGCTTCAGGCTCTAACCCAACTGGTTCTTTCTCTCTCATGAATCTTTGTGGGAGGGTCATCTTTGATGGTTCCAACTTCATGGATTGGATTAGGAACATCAGGATGGTTACTCGTTACGAGGACAAGGAATATGTCCTCGATAAGGAGTTAAAAGAACTTGATGAGTCTACTGCTACTCCTGAGGAGATCGCTGAATTCAGGACTCATGAGAGAGATGCTACTAAGGTGGCATGTATCATGATGGCCACGATGACAGCCGAGCTCCAAAAGTTGTATGAAGATTTCTACCCTTTTGAGATGCACCAAGACCTGATGGAAAGGTACCATCAGAGTGCTCATCAGGAGCGGTATGAAATAATCTCCTCCATAATAACTACCCGCATGAAGGACGGTGAATCCGTCACGGGCCACATGCAAAAGATGCAAAGGTATGTGGACCGTTTGCTGAAGCTGAATGTTAACATCCCCGAGGAGTTGGCAATTGACATCATTTTGCACTCCTTGCCTTCTTGTTATGATCATTTTCGAATGACATATCATATGAACAAGGAGGAAGTTACCCTCAGCAAGCTTCAAGGACTCTTCAAGACCGCTGAAACCGGTCTTAAGGGTAAAGCGGTTGTTACCTCTACTTCTCCTACTCCAACTTCTACCCCTGTTTTAACTATTGGGCAAGGCAAAGGGAAAAAGAGGAAGAACCCTTCGAAGGGTACCAAGGGAAAGTCTTTTGAAGGCTCCTCATCAAAGACCAAGAATGGTTCTGCCACTCCTTCTGCCATTCCCAAGGATGCTGAATGCTTTTATTGCCATGAAAAGGCACACTGGAAGCGAAACTGCCCTAAGTACTTGCAGGATCTAAAGGATGGGAAAGTGAAACCCACCTATGCAAGTATTTACACTATATTGTCTAATTACTCAACATACTCTAACTCTTGGGTGCTTGATACAGGATGTGGTATTCACATATGTTCTGATTTGCAGGGCCTAAGAAGAAGTGAGGATGTGGAGCATGGGAAGATAAACTTAATCACGGGGAATAGGAAGGCTTCACCTGTTTCCAAGATTGGAGTTTATAATTTGTTGCTTAATAATGGGTTAAAATTAGATTTGAATAAATGTGTGTACTCGTCTGAAATGGCGAGGTATATTATTTCTTTTCATGCTTTGTACAAACAAGGTTTTACCTTTTCGTTTGATAATGAATGTGGTAGTATTAATGCTTTCTTTAATAATGTGTTTTATTTTAAAGCATTACCTTGTGATGGTGTGTATGAAACTGTGTCGATTGTAGACAACTTTGGAAATAATGTGTTGTATATTGATTCTTCTACTAGCCTAGATAAAGCATCATTGTGGCATTGTCGTCTTGGACATGTAAACAAGAAACGCATAGGCCAACTCCAAAAGAGTGGAGTCTTGGAATCATTTGACCTTAAATCAGATGATAGTTGTGAATCTTGTCTACTTGGAAAAATGACAAAATCACCCTTCACTGGAACTTGTGAGAGGGGTGAAGGTTTGTTGGACCTAATACATACTGATGTATGTGGGCCATTCAAAACCGCCACAAGGGATGCTAATCAGTATTATGTGACTTTTACTGATGATTTTAGTAGATATGGGTATGTCTACTTAATCAAATATAAGTCAGAAACCTTTGAAAGGTTTAAGGAATTCAAACAGGAAGTAGAAAATCAATTGGGCAGGAACATTAAGATGCTTCGATCCGATCGAGGTGGTGAGTATCTTAGTACCGAGTTCCTTGACTATCTTAAGGAGTGTGGGATTGTCTCACAATTGACTCCTCCCAGGACATCAGAGCTGAATGGTGTAGCTGAGAGGCGTAATCAAACCTTGTTGGACATGGTTCGCTCTATGATGAGTCGAGTTTCGTTACCAATCTCTTTTTCGGGGTATGCCTTAGAGACTGCCGCCCATATCCTTAATCTAGTCCCTACAAAGAAGGTTACCAAAACACCTCATGAGATGTGGACTGGGAAGGTTCCCATTTTGGACCACATCAAAATTTGGGGTTGCGAAGCCTTCGTGAGGCGTGAAACTCATGATAAGCTTGAACCCCGAAGTGAAAGGTGTATTTTCATCGGCTACCCACAGAAATCCTTCGGTTACCTCTTCTACAGACCCAGTGAGAATGTGGTCTTTGTAGCACGAAGAGGGATCTTTCGCGAGAAAGAATTTATAAGCCAAGGAGACAGTGGGAGGCAGATTGATCTTGAAGAAATTCAAGAATCAATTGGTGAAGGAACCTCAGACACTAGCAATCAACCTGAGGAGGAAACTCCTGTTGATCCAGCTGACGAGTCTGTACCTCCGAGGCGTTCCACACGGGTTAGGAACACACCTTCGTTTTATTATGTTTTTCATATTACTACGGAAGGTGATACGTTTATTAGTGATAGTACACTAGTAAATTTGGATGAACCTAGCAGTGTTAAGGAAGCCATGGCAGGCCCGGAGTCTGCTAAATGGAAGGAGGCTATGGACAGCGAGATATAGTCCATGTATGACAATCAAGTTTGGAACTTGGTTGACAATGTACCAGGCCGTAAAACAGTCGGGTGCAAATGGATCTTCAAGAAGAAGACAGACATGGAAGGAAAAGTGCATACTTATAAGGCTCGACTGGTTGCAAAGGGTTTTACTCAAACTCAAGGTGTTGATTATGATGAAACCTTTTCGCCGGTAGCAAAGATTAAGTCTATTAGGGTTATGTTAGCCATTGCAGCATTTCATGATTATGAAATATGGCAAATGGATGTCAAAACCGCTTTCCTTAGTGGAAAGTTGGCTGAGGATGTGTACATGAATCAGCCAGAGGGTTTTGTCAATGCAGAGTACCCTAATAGAGTATGCAAGCTTGAGAAATCCATTTATGGATTAAAACAAGCATCTTGTAGCTGGAATCTTTGTTTTGATGAGAAGGTAAAAGAGTATGGGTTCTTAAGAAGCGAAGATGAGTCTTGCGTGTATGTCAGAGCTAGTGGGAGTATAGTTAGCTTCTTGGTACTGTATGTGGATGACATACTACTCATAGGAAATGACATCCCAACCTTGTAGGAGGTTAAGTCCTGGCTTGGGAAGTGCTTTGCTATGAAGGACCTAGGGGAGGCTACCTATATCCTAGGGATAAGGATATTAAGAGAAAGGAGTAGAAGACTAATTGGACTTAGTCAGAGTATCTACTTGGATAAGGTGTTGAAAAGGTTCAACATGGAGAATTCCAAGAAAGGAGATTTACCGATCCAAAGCAATACCAAACTGAGTAAGACTCAAAGTCCGAGTACAGAGGCAGAGATAGCTGAGATGAGCCAATTACCATATGCTTCCGCAGTTGGCTCGATCATGTATGCTATGACTTGTACCCGTCCTGATGTGGCATTTGCTTTGAGCATGGTCAGCAGGTATTAGGGGAACCCTGGCAAGGCTCATTGGACCGCGGTAAAGAACATTCTCAAGTACCTACGGAGGACTAAGGATTGGATCCTTACCCTTGCTGGCTGTGATGACTTGAAAGTATTAGGGTATAGTGATGCTGGTTTTCAGACTGATAGGGATAATTTCCGCTCTCAGTCGGGCTGGATCTTTACCTTAAATGGAGGGGAAATTTCTTGGAAGAGTTCCAAGCAGGAGACGGTAGCTGATTCGACTTGTGAATCAGAGTATATAGCAGCGAGTGAAGCAGCGAAGGAGGCGATATGGCTAAAGAACTTCATCGGAGACCTTGGAGTTGTACCAGCTATTAAGGAACCTATAGAGATTTTCTGTGACAACAATAGTGTGGTTACCTTAGCCAAGGAACCAAGAGATCATGGCAGATCCCGACACATTGACAGAAAATATCACTTCATAAGACACAAGATTGAAGAAGGACTCCTTGTGACAAGGAGGATATCGTCGGATGAGAATCCTGCAAATCCCCTTACGAAGGGACTGACGAGGGTTAAGCATTTTCAGCATGCGAGACGCATCGGGCTGAGGGACGATATTAGTTTTACAGATTAGATAGTTTTCCTGAAACTTGTAAAATGTAATCGACGTTTGATGATGAATAAAATTTGTGATTTATTTATGAGTAAAGTGTTACTATCATTGTCAATTATTTACTATTGTTTCAGTTTTGCATGTTTTGACTTCCAGAATAATTAATTTATTCAAACCTCCACAATCGATCATACGTCGGAAGTAGATATGAATCAAGATTGTCATGAATTGGGTTTGTAGATGCCTTAAAGGTGTTTAGACATGGCAATGGTTGCTGCAACATTCATGAGTACTCATAAGTTATGAGTATTGGTATAAACCCACGCTCACTTGTATCACTTCATGGAATTTATCTCGAGTGATCGTGAGACGATAACATCATATAAATCTTTAAACCTAGAGATATGAGTTGTTACCTATGAGTTGGTTGTGCATTGATTGCACGTAAACGCATCAGTAACTTGATGTTATAAAACGTGCCTTTGTGTACAATTCAATAAGTAGTAGAACAAGCATATCAGTCGAAGTTTATCTGTTCCTTCTAGAAATAGAAGCGATATCTGGGCCCCTCGATGATTTTGTGTTAACCCATGAACCAGGCCTGGTCAGAACTAAACCGATGTGTTCAGTGAAGTTCTTCGTCAAACAAATCGGAAAATTGAGAAACAACTGCTAGACAATAAGCAAGACATAGTTCCATGTGTTTGTCCGGCTGATATCATGAGAACAGGGGATTATGTGATCACTTATCTAAAATGGCGCTTCATAGTTCGACAGAGTCTTCATTGTTTGAGGGAGTTTTCGAGAGCTACGATTGTTGGTTGTTTCCTGAAGTTATAGGCAAATATAGTTATTAGACTTATCCAAGTGGGAGTCTGTTGGATAAGGTGTCTAAGTCCATAACTTATTTGGTATATACTTGACCCGACCGGTATGGTCCATTTGGGTTGCATCTAATCCAAACTATTATGGATAATTTTATGAGAGTTATACACATATGTTTATTAATATATTATGAGTTATAATATATTAATATGAAGTTATGTTATTTAATTAGTTTTTCTTAAATTAATTATTAATTAATTTAGAGATTAAAAGGAAGACTAATTAAATTATGGGCTATTTGTTTTATATAATGTGGGCTAATACTCATTTGTTAATGAGCTAGGCTTATGTGGAAGTCCATGGATGATCCATGGAGCTTTTAACCCATGGATCCTTGGAAAAGGAAAAGACATGGGTTATTAGGGTTTCACCCTAACCATGCACACTATATAAGCATGCTTATGGAGCATGAAATGGTGCCTAAGAGAAAACTAGTGAACTAGTGTGTGTGTGTGCATGTGTGTGGCCGATTTTATACAAGGTGTATACTCTCTCAAAGTTTTCCAAGAGTTTGTGGTGTTTGTGATTCCATTTGAGGCATTCACACTATTGGTGCTTGGCCCTCAAACTCCTTAGAACCAAACTCACCAAAAGGTATGTAATCTCTTCTAACTCTTTTATGTTGAAATGTTCCCCATGCCATGTTAGATAGGTTATAAACCTTGGAAAATTATTATTTTGCATGTATTTAGACAAACATAGATCCAAGGTTTATTAGGGTTGCATGCACACTTAGGAAGTGTTAGATTGCTCAAAACCCAACAATAAGAATCATTGATTTACACAATACATCTCCATATATTTAATTAGTCTCTTTTGATCACAAAATTAATTCCAAATTAATTCTTGATCAATACTAATTAAATAATATGATTTCATATTAATATATTAGACCTTATAATATATTAATAAATCATAAATAACCTTATTCACAAAAGTCCATCGTATCAAATTTCATTGATGAAGGAAACCCAAAAAGACCATGCTACAATCGGGTCAAGTACATCCCAGTTATAGTTAGGGGCTTAGACACTAAATCCAACAGTCTCCTACTTAGATAAGTCTAATAACCATAACTTCCAATGTAACTCTAGGATTTGACTTAGAAATCGTAAGCTTTCAAAAGCCACCATCGAACTCTAACCTAGTCAGTGACTCTTCCTTTAGACAAGTGATCATACATTCCTCTGTTCTCAAGATATCTATGCGGACAAACACATGGAACATAGTAATACTTATTGTCTTGAAATTTTTTTCCTAATTTCTAATTCGTCTGATATAGAACATAACTGAATATATCAATTTATTTCTGACTGGGCCCGACACATAGTCAAAATAGAATCATGATATCGCTTTTAATCCTCTTAGGATAAAAGGAATAGATAAACTTCAACATTATAACACCAAGTTATTGGTGAGTTTTCGTATCATCAATTCACAACCAACTCGTAGACAACAACTCATATATCTTAGTTTGAAGTCTATATGATATTATCGTCTCAAAATCACTCACGATAAATTCCATGAAGTAATTCAGGTGAGCGCGGGTTGAATCCAATACTCAAATCTTACTTCAGGAGGACTCATGAATGGTGTAGCAAACTTTGCTATGTCTAAATCCTTAGACAATCTACAAGCCAACTCATGAAAGTATTCTTTCATACTTACTTCCAACGTATGATCGACTGTGGAGAGTTTAAATAATCTTATTATTCTAGAAGTCAAAGCATGCAAAGTGAAACACATGAATAATACTAATCCTATATGGCCCCAAAACTTTTTAGTGTAAATAAAACACCTTTTATTTAATCACCATATTGATTACTTATTATTCATTGTATAATGTTTCAAATAACCAACTTAATACTTGAATTATGAACAATAATCATCCCATGCTCCAAGCATGCACACTATGTTTATCTATGGTCCTTACTATGTGAAATAGATCAATTGTAAACATTTCCAATGACACTCATTTCACAATCCCAATGCTTTACTACAAGTGTAAGAATTCTGAATTCTTGTCACTGCTAGAATGTGTTAGATTTAAAACTTATATGCAATGGTCGTCTTGTAATGACTATGCACAAAAGTCACAGAGACTTGGCACCAGACATTACGAAGTATTCCAATGGAGAGAAATTCCATGGAAACGAAGTCTCACATTCAAAGTACATTCCTTTGAACATCCTTCTTGCATTAAGTATTCTAATCATACATAGATTTAAAGAATAACTTCCACTTATAGAAACATTTCCACATTCCCATTTTGATTATCACTTCTGAACAAGAGTTGCCTCTTCTCAGAGTAAGCCAACATGGTCCTTCCAAAATTTACACTATACTTCCAACTGTCCATAAGCAACCAATCTTTGGTAAACCTCAGATTGTCCTCGACAATTGCTTTACCATTTTAGTCATATCAAGTTCTGGTCCATTTTTCCTCTTAATGCCCTAGGCATTTGAAAAAAAGAACACATAAATATTATATAGAATTTCCCATATTGAAGCATTTCAACATGGTATTCATATAAATCCCTGACTAAATTTGATTGAAATCTCAATCTAAACTTTTAGAATTGAAATAAAGTATAAGTTCCTCTCCCTTAATTATAGCAAAACAACTTTTCAACCCTACAACTTTGCGAATTGAAACTTTTGTCTTTCTATAATTAGCATTGCTAACTTGCAACACTTATAATAATAATTATTATGCTCCCACTAGCATAACAATTATTTCTTTAATATCATAATACTTATGCTCCCACTAGCTTTCACATGTACTCAGAAATCAGATGGACTTCTAGAAATCAATATTTATTGACTTTCTTTCAAAAGTTCAGATTTCTGATACGAGATGCTTTGATAGGCCTTTATCTTAGCTCATAAACCTTTTATTAGAAAGCTCATATGTGTGTCTAAACAATTTTATAACTTACAACAATAAGTTTCAAATGTTTAGACCTTCTTCCATTTCTCACAATTCGAACTATGAAGAGGGATGTCATAGTCATAATTGAATTTGAGAATGCAAATATCACAATTGCTAACTCTTTAAAATATACTTAGTGAAAGCGTTTCCTCACAATCATTTTCATGAATTACAGAGAAACCTTATGACACTTAGATTTTTTTATGGTGTATGAGTTTCTATCCATGTGGATTTTTCATAGCCATAATCATAAGACAAGGTTAGTGACAAAATCTACCTCATATAGACTGAACTTACTCAATCTTAATTTCTTGCCACTTGGCAGCACAAGGGCCTACCATGTCTTCCAAGTTGCTCAGCAGATCACTTATTGATCAATGAGCTTGAACTGACCAAGGTGCTTTGCCCTATGCAAACAATTATGACCTTATAGAACTCACATGCATAGTCAACTTCAATTGGAATGGGCATGGAAACTGTAACACCGTAAAATTTAAAACAAACTTTTCACATTTTTAAACACATTTTTCCAAACATATTCATCAATAAAATCTCATCGTATCATAACTTTGTTTCACTAAATATTTCCCAAGATCAAAATACATAAAAACCCACGCGTGTGTACGAATCATGTCGGCACCTTCCCACGATCATCACTTGTACCTGAAACACATAACACTGTAAGCATAAAGCTTAGTGAGTTCCCCAAAATACCATACATAACACATACTAGCCACTTGAGGCTATAACTCTGTGGGCCCGTGGGCCCTAACTCTGTGGACCCTCTGGTCCTAGCTCTATGAACCTTCCGGTTCTAACTTTGATATACTCTGATATACACATGACATAAACCACATAGAAATAATGCAGTGCAACACATCACATAATAGCATAGAATAACTCTGTCACATAACTCTGATTGCCACTCAAGGTAAAGTATAGTGAGAAGACTCACCTCAGATGTCTCGGTAAATCTCTGACTCGGTAGAAATACGATCTAGCCTCTACCTAATCACATAAAGTAATACTCTCATAAATATAACTCTCAGAATTAGAATCAACCCTCTCTAGGCACCCTCAGAAGGGTAAAAGACCATTTTACCCCTCCTTTGGCTCAAAGGCCCTCATTGTTTACCAAACCCTAAAAGTCAACCAAAGTCAATGTTCAAACTTTGACCCGACTCATCGAGTGCACTTGGGTAACTCGGCGATTGCACATGTTTCCACTAAATCCTAGTCTCACTTGGCATGTCGAGTCCCTCACCTTGCTCGATGAGTCACACCTGGCATGAATCATGGGGCTACCCCGACTCAACTCGCCAAGTCTCAAGATCAGATCGGCGAGTTCCATCTTGAACTCCAGTCCTCTAATCCCTCTCCGAATCACTGAGTTATTCCCCCAACTCGGTGAGTCTACTCACTGAGTGATTTACGGGAGACCCTAACCCTACTCGTCGAGTCTGATCTTTGGACTTGGTGAGTTCATGCCATGCAAACACTCTGTTGACCTCCTGAGGTTAGATTTGTTCCTTAAACTCATAGATCTAACCATCCCAAGCATGATAATCACGTAAAGTTCAGAGCTTGACACTCATATAACATCTAGATGATCCTACTTGGTGATTTAGCCCCAAAAATCAACTCCTAAGTTCATGGCTCCCAGAATAACCCATAAAGCTCCAAGGGTTAAGGTCTCTAGACCTCTTTGAGTCCAAATCCAAAGCATAAACTCGAGAAGGGACCAATTGCTCCACATATCCATTCTCTAAAGGGGTTAGAAAACCCTAACTCTAAGAATCAACACCAAAATTGAAGAGGGTCTGAATAAATACCTCAAGATGAAGTCTATGAACTCTGAAACCACCAGATCCACTCCTCCTTCAGCCTCCTCTTGCCTTGGTTATCTCCTCTTTGCAATCACACCAACAAAATGATCAAAAGTGGCCTCTCCTCCCTCACAAACGCTCTAGATCTCTTAGGGTCTCTCTCTGGGGTTTGGTAGCTGCAAATGACGGCCCTAAGGGACTTTAAATAGGTGCCAAACCCAGGAAATTAGGGTTTCATTAAACAGCATGGACTCGCCGTGTCCGGTCATGAACCCAGATGAGAATCCACGACCCTACTCGGCGTGTCTAAGCACCAACTCGCCGAGTCCCTCTACAAGCTCCAAAATAAATGAATAAAATAATATACCTGGGAATCCGGATGTTACAAAAACAAGAATATGTCAACACAATAGTTTACAAACCTCAACTCATGGGTTTACTCTTGATTAGCTCTTAAAACTTGTCAAGATCTTTAAGACTCCCAATGACCTCTTGACATATAAGATTCTCTTGTCAAGAAACCTTACCTGACAAACAAATATTCAAGAGTTAGTGCAGATTCTTATCAAGAATTACATTTCACACAATTGGTCATAGTTAGTATTTGTCCTTACCAAGACATCACAACTTACCAATTTCAAATGTACAAGAGTAAGAAACATTTTACTCTTCATTTCATGATATGTCACTCAATATACAATCTTGGAGTATGACTCTAAGATTTTATTTTGGAACGAAGTATGATTCAAATTTAATTGATTTAACCATTTCAACAATTTTGGATTCCTCTTCTTAGCCAAAAAATGCACTGAGGCGTCCTTAGAGGATCAAATTGTGATATAGTTTTCATAATTATTAAGATGATCATTAAACATGATACTCAAGTAATCTCCCATCTTTTCAGATTGGAGAAACTTTTATCTTTCTGTCGACTTTGATTCTTCTTATTCATTCTGCTATACATTGATACTTTTCAATGACTCAGAATTATACTTAATCTTGTAAGCATAACCATATTTACTAAACTTTAGTAAATCATGACGAATAGTCTTATCGTTCTTTGTGGTGGACCTGAACAATGCACAACCAACTGTACTTGATTCCCTAGTCCTTCACTTGACTCACATATACATCTGAACAAGGAATTCGTCTTAATTTCCCAAAGACGAAAATTCTCATTCATCATATAAAAAAAGTTGCATGATTCCAAATTTCTGTTCAATTGAAACTTGGTGATGAGAATCTTTCCTTATTTGGTAAATTTTGACACTACCACAATCGAAATAATCAAATCCATTTTCAACATTGCTAACAATAGAAACATACAAACATCAATTTCAACAAATGATATTGCAAGGATATATAAAATAAGACTAAAAACAAATTTTTTTTTATTTATACAATGCGGAAAAAATGTTCCTTACAATGCGATTACGAATGAAAAATATGTTATTACAAATTTTTAAGCAATCTATTATAACTCCTAAGCAGAAACTCAAACATCCAATCATCGAACCATGCGATCAAAATCCATCTTTTCGCAATCAAACTCAGTTTGCTCTTCCTTTAAGCTTCCTTTGATCCTACAAAAGCATCAAAATGTAATCTTATCACATCATGTATTAAGAATCTACAAACAGAAACTTAATAGAGTTAGATAGTGAAATTTACCTAAAACGGAGTCAAACTTTTTGACTTTACCATGTCTTAGATCTCTCAAGTAATTAGGGAAGCTTCATTTCCAATGTCCCTTCAAATGGCAGTAGAAGCATGTGGACTCTTTAGCATTTACACATGGAACTATCTCAAAACTATCTTTTCTCTTATGATCAAAACTTTTGACCATGGCCAATTCCTTTCCTTTAGGTGAAGGAATCATTTCTGGGATATCCATGTCATTGCCTATGTCCATGGCAGCTTGAGAAGTAGATCTTCCAAACAGGTTTGCTTTACCAGTGCACCAAATCATTGATGATTCAACTGCAATTAGAAAATAGGTAAGATCAATAAGGGTCATGTCGTGATCTATCATATAGTAATCTTTAACGAACTCACTATATGACTTGGGAAGTGACTGAAGAACCAAGTTAATACCAACTTCCTTGGGAATACGACACCCAACATTCCTAACTTGTGAATATGCAGCTTCATATCCAAATCATGAGCTCATATAGACTTTCCATCTTCATGTTTGCTTGCCAATAGGGCTTTGAGTGACCTTAAACTTTTCAAGTCTTCGAACATGTGGGTCAGGGAGAATTATTGGAGGAGGTGGAGGAAGTGAAGTATGATTTCCATCTCTACAATCCAATCGTGGGACATCATCTTCATGAAGAAAGCTTTTTCCAATAGATTCGAGAAGACCATAGTTGTCTGACCTAGACATCTATAAGGGGAGAAATTCAATTTAGTTTATTTAAGTCTTTAATATAACAAACAAAATGAAATATTAAGGCTAGGACCCAACACAATATTCTACAATTGTGAAGAGGGATGTTGTAATCCAATTGTAAAATATTTGAAGGTAGGTAAATGACGATTTACCAATTTCCACAATGAAAAACAAAATAGATTATTAAGTTTTAATTTGATTTAAAATTCATAGATCCTTTGAGATTCATTGAAGTTTTCAATGGCATGTTTAAATCTTGATTGTGCCCTTCAAGTTTGTGACCGGGATGCCGAGGATCACAAACAAGGTGTGAATAACCATGCAAATTAGTTTGGTACACCCAATGCTACAAATCACCTAATCAATGTGTTGGTTAACCACACATGCTCCATTGATCTATGATTAACATCAATCTATCATTTACCACACATTGTCAGTCCAATATTAGTGCGTTGGTTAACCACACATGCTCCACTAACGGCTTAACAAGGGTGCAAATTGTAATTTCATGGATTAACACCAATTTCACATTTTCCTAAAGTAACTAAGAATGGGAATTTAATAAAAGTTTAGTTACTTTATATTTATCATTATGCTTTTAATGAAAGGAGAATCAATGTCCTATCCTACCCGTTCGGCTAACGACCCTCCACCAGTTAAGGGAGCGGTGGGTGAGAGTCGACACCTCTTAAACCACCATTTTATAGGTAGTAACCTTATCCCCCCCCCCCCCTTATAGACTGACTTTGTGAATGACGCCTACTAACGGTAAGACTGACGTGTCTTATATATATATATATATATATATATATATATATATATATATATATATATATATATATATATTATAAAGTATAAGGGTTGAATTTTAACTTTTAAAACTCTAGGGTTTGGAATTAAAGTTTCATTAATGAGACTTTACAAATTCCAAAACTTGAGGGCAAGTTTTGAAACTTGTGAAAACCTTTCCTATGATAACTTATGAGTTAATGTTGGGATTTATGAAAAGACTCTTGATATTCCATAACTTGAGGACAAGTTATGGAGTTCTTTAAAACATTTATGAAAAGACTTTTCATGTTCCATAACTTAAAGACAGGTTATGGAACTCACTAGGGAACATTTAGATTAATTCTAAAAAGGAAAATTATCATATAATATTATATTGATCTAATCTAACTCATATAGCAAGGAAATTCATGTCAAATAATGCATATAATTAACCTATTATCTTAATATTTGACAATTGTCCTTTCATTTCCATAACTTATGAGTTTAATGCAATTTTATAGAAAAAGACTCTTCATTTTCCATAACTTGAAGACAAGTTATAGAGTCCATTAAAAACATTTAGATCATTATTTTAATTAACTCAATAATCAAATAATCCATCCATAATCTAGTTAAATTCATAAAAACAATATAATTCATATCAACAATTTTCAAGAAATTTGTAACGACATAATTTTTCAAACCAAAATTTTCAATTTTAAAACTCATAAAACATATGTCTCATCATTAATTATCTAAAGCAATCAACAAGTTTTCAAAACAATTATTCAAATCCAGGATTCTCAAACATGTTCCATCTCGACTGTACGTGTGTACAATCATACCAGTGCCTTCCCGTTATCTACCGAGGTACCTGAAACACATAACACATAACACGGTAAGCATGAATACTTAGTGAGTTCCCAAAAATACCCCATACAAGAAATTCGCCACTCGGGGCTATACTCTGTAAGACCCTCCAGTCCATGTGTCTCAGCGGGACCCTCCAGTCCCATAGCCGTTGGACCCTCTGGTCCGGTCTAGCTCGTTGGACCCTCTGGTCCGGTCTGATTGAGAACCCTCTGGCCTCATAGTTCGTTGGACCCTCCGATCCGGTGTAAGCAACAAATAATATAGCATACAATACGTATCACACAATCATGCATAACTCAAGCAAGCACATAAGACCCTCTGGTCACACATAGTTACCACTCTAGGTAAAGTATAATAAGAAGACTCACCTCGTAAGATAGCTAGTAAAAATCTCGTACCCGAAATCCTCAACCTAACCTCCGCCTATCACAAGTTAATATTTCTAATTAATATTCTACTCTTATCTCTCAAAAGTGGGTAAAAGACCATTCTACCCATCCCTGGCCCCTTTCACTCATTTTGACCAAACCCTAAAGTCAACTCCAGTCAATAGTCCAACTTTGACCAGACTCGCCGAGTGCACTCGGGAAACTCGTTGAGTCCAATTGATTCATGGCAACCCCTGTAAGCTCCAACTCGATGATCTAACCCCTAACTTGTCGGGTCATAATCTAACTCAGTTCATCAGGTCAAAACTCTAGGCTACTCGTCGAGTCAGCGGCTCGACTCGGCGAGTCTATTCAGACTCATTTGTCTTCAAACAATTTAGTGCAAGGTACTTTCCCAAACTTTAGATCTATGCACTCAAGGCTCATTAATCACGTAAAGGTTTGACCTTTATGTCCATGCATCACCCATCTAGCTCTCTTTGATAAAATAGCCCGCATAATGGTGTTTTAGGCTCAATATTCTTATGTGACTGCATAAAGTTGGGTTCTTGGGGCTCTCTGGACCTCTCAAGGTCTAGATCTGATGTCTAATCCTCAAAGGGACTTCACATATTTCATAACTCTACTTAAAAGAGGTAAAGAAACCCTAAATTCATGAGATCTACTAATCATACAAAAACAGGTATGGATTCATACCTTCAAGAGTAGCCTTGAATGAAACAGTGAAAGATATGTGCCCCTCTAGATAGTTAAGCTTGAATCCCCTCCTTCCTCCTTTCCAAAATGCACCAAAATGAAGAAATTGGCTCCCTCTTTCTCTCTAAGCTCATGGGATCGATTAGGGTCTCTCAAGGGAAAGTGTGGCCGCAAATGAAGGCGATAAGAGCCTTTAAATAGGTTACAAACCCGAGCAATTAGGGTTTTCCTTGGCAGTGCTGACTTGGCGAGTCAGATACTCGATTCGTCGAGTCCATTCATTAAACACGTCACCAAGTCGTGATTCCACTCGACGAATTGAGGCACCAACTCGTCGAGTCCCCCTAAGATCCTTAAAATAAATATTTAAAATAATATACCTGGAAAACCAGATGAATCCCTTCCCCAACAGCTCCTGAAGCTGCAAGAATAACTCCTGCATCTCTGGCGGCGCAAGGCGATAGGGTGCCTTGGCGATAGGTGTCGCCCCCGGAAGTTAATAAATATGAAACTCCACCTGACTCTCGGGAGGAACACTTAGTAACTCCTTGGGTAAAACGTCCGGAAACTCACCCACTAACGGAACCTCAACGACAAAACTCGGTCTCTCCGTAACTTCCCATGTATCTGACACATACCCCAGAAACCCATGCAACCCTGCTGCAAGCTCTACATAGCTCGAGCAGCCGAACAAAATGTTGACCCAGATCGGGCACCCTCGTTGAATACTGTAAGTACTCCCCCACTAGCGTTTCTGATGGTCACCAACTGACACTCACAGTCGATCATGGCTCTGAATCGGCTCAACTAGTCCATGCCCACGATGACACATACATCCCTATCGCGATAGGTACCAGATCTATCGAAAACTCGACTCCAAAAATCTCAAGCACACATCCCCGGATCACATCAGTCACAAAAACAGCATGCTTCTCAGCTATGGAGACTCTCAAAGGTCGACTCAACGCCTCACGTCGGATATTGATGTGACAACTAAATGCTAGGGATACAAAAGATCGACTTGCACCCGAGTCAAATAACACCAAAGCAGGCATAGAATTCACAAGAAAAGTACCTACGCATATCACCATATAAGCATAGCATATCTCCATAAAAGTATAAGTAAGAGAATATACTAGCCACAACATTTGGTTTTGTGCGGACCTCCTCCGATGTCAACTGGAAGGCTCTACCGTGAGCCTTCGGTGCCTCAGCCTTCACTGGCCGACCCTCTGAAGCTCGAGTAGCAGAAGGAGCAGATCGCTGAAGCAACTGCGGGCACTCGGCCTTCCTATGGCCAGTTTGGTTGCAATGGAAGCAAACCGAAAATCCCTTGGGTAAATCCCTCGTGATATGCCCCTCCTTCCCACACTTGTAACACACACCTGCTCTATACACCCCATCATGGCTCTTGCTGCACTTCCCACAAGTGCGGCCCTTCTGACCTCCCGATCTCAAATCAGTGGGCTTTGTCTACTTGGCCGCCGGTTGAGACTGTGTCAGCCGCCTATCCCTCCTCTGAGACTCCGACTCCTCCCTGGCTTGAGTCTCTAGCTCAACCTCACTCTTCCGAGCATTTTCCTGGAGCTCGACAAATGTTTGGTATGTCGAGTTCGCCACGAACTCACGAATGTATCTCCTCAAAATGCTGATCAGATATCGACTCATACGTGCCTACTTAGAAGACACGTTCTCAGGTCAAAACAACACCCTCTCATGAAACATCCGTGTGATCACAGTCACAGACTCAGTCCCCTGCTTGAGAGACAAGAACTCTTGGGGCAACCGTTCCTTCTCTGCTGGGGGAACATACTCGTCTCTAAACATAGCAGTGAACCTCTCCCAAGTGACCTTCATAAGCTCTGCAGTAGTAAAGTCAGTTGTCACAAACTTCCACCAGTCCTTTGCTCCCAAGTGAAGCTGGTTCAACGCGAACCGTACCCTCAGATGCTCCCAACAAGAACATGTGTAGAAGTATCCTTCAATGTAAGAGATCCATCTCATCACGGCTATCAAATCCTGAGTCCCATTAAACTCTAGTGGCTTCGTGTTGTTGAACTCCCGGTACAGCAACGAGTCACCCCTGTGGCCTAGCAACGGCAACGACTGTGGTGGCTGCAACAACAGTAACATCGGTAAAAGCAGCGTATCGCTCGTCAAATGTCTCAATCAATGTGGTCTTGATAGACCCAAACATCTTTGGTATCTCAACTCGAATGGTTACAGCCACCTCATCATTAATCATCTTGCAAATCTCATCATCGCTAACATTGCTGCTCTATGGGTTGTGGCGTGTACCCACCATGATGTCTCTAAATACAACACAAAAGAAATCAGAGATGTGCTCGAGTATTCTCGCACTCAATCTCTCAACCCTACTTGTTCCTTAGTACCCTAAGGATTCTTACTTGGGCTGCTCACTAATCCAGTGTTTCCAGTAGTATGGGCCCTATACTACCTTCCACACCACATCAATATTCACCCCAAGTCCTCCTCCTAGGATTCTAGATCGCAAGCACTCTATATCTTGCTGAGTGCAGGCTACCACCCAATAGGCCTCTTATAAGCTCCTCTTTGCTACCTACTCACACTCAAAGTAATTCACAGTAGTATTAACTCCTAGGCTAAGGCATCACAAATCAAGCCACTCTTGCCGTAAATATGAATACCTAGCCTACTCTAGCATGCATAACACATAATGTAAGGGTATTGTGGGAAATCACCATTTGTGCGCTGGCTGATTGTACACACTGCTCTTTTCCGCTTTTTGTGGAATCTTTTACTCTTTTTAGAAAAATATTTTATTTTTGAAAACTTTTCTCAATTCCTTAGTTTGAGTCCAGATATGCCCGTGGGTGTATCTGAATCCCTCAAACCAAGGTTCTGATACCAACTTGTAACGACATAATTTTTCAAACCAAAATTTTCAATTTTAAAACTCATAAAACATATGTCTCATCATTAATTATCTAAAGCAATCAACAATTTTTCAAAACAATTATTAAAAT
Source organism: Lactuca saligna (assembly GCF_052625555.1). Classification (NCBI taxonomy): domain Eukaryota; kingdom Viridiplantae; phylum Streptophyta; class Magnoliopsida; order Asterales; family Asteraceae; genus Lactuca; species Lactuca saligna. The sequence continues at coordinate 34,992,199 of NC_136422.1, forward strand.
CCAGGATCCTCAAACATATTACATCTCGACTGTATGTGTGTACAATCATATTCCCGCTATCTCCTGAGGTACCTAAAACACATAACACATAACACGGTAAGCACGAATGCTTAGTGAGTTCCCCAAAATACCCCATACAACAAACTCGCCACTCGAGGCTCAACTCTGTAAGACCCTCCGGTCCATGTGTCTCAGCAGGAGACTCCAGTCTCATAGCTCGTTGGACCCTCTGGTCTGGTCTAGCTCGTCGGACCCTCCGGTACGGTCTGATTAAGAACCCTATGGCCTCATAGTTCATTGGACCCTCCGATCCGGTCTAAGCAACAAATAATATAGCATACAATACGTATCACACAATCATGCATAACTCAAGTAAGCACATAAGACCCTCTGGTCACACATAGTTACCACTCTAGGTAAAGTATAATAAGAAGACTCACCTCGTAAGATAGCTAGTAAAAATCTCTTGCTCGAAATCCTCGACCTAGCCTCCGCCTATCACAAGTTAATTTTTATAGTTAATATTCTACTCTTATCTCTGAAAAGTGGGTAAAAGACCATTCTACCCATCCCTGACCCCTTTCACTCATTTTGACCAAACCCTAAAGTCAACTCCAGTCAACAGTCCAACTTTGACCAGACTCATCGAGTGCACTCGGGAGACTCGTTGAGTCCAGTCGATTCATGTCAACCCCAGCAAGATCCAACTCAAAGAGCTAACCACTAACTCGTCGGGTCACCATCTGACTCAGTTCATCGGTACAAAACCCTAGGCTACTCGCCGAGTCAGCGGCTCGACTTGGCGAGTCTATTCAGACTCTTTTGTATTCAGACAATTTAGTGCAAGATACTTTCCCAAACTTCGGATCTATGCACTCAATGCTCATTAACTACGTAAAGGTTTGACCTTTATGTCCATGCATCACCCATCTAGCTCTATTTGAAAAAATAGCCCTCATAATGGTGTCTTGGGCTCAATATTCTTATGTGACTGCATAAAGTTGGGTTCTTGGGGCTCTCTGGACCTCTCAAGGTCTAGATCTGATGTCTAATCCTCAAAGGGACTTCACATATTTCATAACTCTACTTAAAAGAGGTAAAGAAACCCTAAATTCATGAGATCTACTAATCATACGAAAACAGGTATGGATTCATACCTTCAACAGTAGCCTTGAATGAAATAGTGAAAGATCGGAGCCCCTCTAGATAGTTAAGCTTGAATCCTCTCCTTCCTCCTTGCAAGAATGCACCAAAATGAAGAAATTGGCTCCTTCTTTCTCTCTAAGCTCTCTAGATCGATTAGGGTCTCTCAAGGGAAAGTGTGGCCGCAAATGAAGGCCATAAGAGCCTTTAAATAGGTTACAAACCCGAGCAATTAGGGTTTTACTCGGCAGCGCTAACTCGACGAGTCAGATAGCCGACTCGTCGAGTCCATTCATTAAACACGTCACCAAGTCGCGATTCCACTCGACGAGTTAAGGCACCAATTCATTGAGTCCCCTAAAATCCTTAAAATAAAAAATTTAAAATAATATACCTGGAAAACCGAAATGTTGCAAAATTAGTCTAATCATATAAACTAATAGAAATCTTGAAATTATGACAGTTATCTTTAAATTGGATAGGAATTATCATTACCATATCAAAAACAGATTTCATGGTTCAAAAAATAGTTTTTGAGTAATGATCCTAATCCAATTCTGGCCAAAAACTCGAAATTCTACACACATGAGCACCAACTCGGCGAGTACATGAACTGGACTCATCGAGTTGGTCTATTACTAGGTGGAGTCGTCGACTCAGCCAGTGGACTCGGCGAGTTCACTAGTCAGAAGGTAAAAATCGATTTTTTTCAACTTTGAAAACCAATAAGCATCAAGTATAATAGAAAACAATCCTAGTCTATGATACCACTGTTGGGTTTTGAGCATTATAACACTTCGTAAGTGCACATGCAACCTTAGATGCTTTGGATCTATGTTTTCTCTAATTATACACGCAATTTGATCTTCCAAAGCATACATCCTAACAAGCATACAAATTGTCAAATGAACAATACAATTAGTTAGATAACTTACCTCTTACAAGGACTTGTAGTTCTTGACCTTTAAAAGCTTGAGCACCCCAAGTGTGATGCCTCTAATGGTTCACAAACACCATATGCAAGAGGAGGCTTGAGAGAATAGGTTACCAAGCTCAAAATCGTGTATCACTCTCTTGGAATGATGGTGCAACTGATTTTGGCTCTAGGGGGCTCTATTTATAGTGTGGCAAATGCTAGGGTTACACTTTACAAACCCTAATGACCTTTCATATTCTTATGCTCCATGGTTTTAGCCTCCATGGATTATCGATGGATTATCTCATTGGTTTATCCCATCCCTAATAACCATGGATCATTAGCCCACACTATAAGAATCATTTATTTACACAATCAATCTTCATATATTTAATTAGTCTCTTTTGATCATAAAATTAATTCCAAATTAATTCTTGATCAATACTAATTAAATAATATAATTTCATATTAATATATTAGAACTTATAATATATTAATAAATCATAAATAACATTATTCTCAAAAGTCCATCCTATCAAATTGTACTGATGAAGGCAACCCAAAAGGACCATGCTACAATCGGGCCAAGTACATCCCAGTTGTAGTTATGGGCTTAGCCACTAAATCCAACAACGATAATTAAATGAACCGCGTGTTTCATTTGGACCACCACGGCGTGGCCAAGAAGACCACGATGTGGCATTTGTTCTGGCCCAAACCGATGATTCTTTTAGAGTTTGCTTTGTATTTAAACCAATCTAGTTCATTTCTAGGGTTCATTTCTAGCCTCTAACACCCTTTCACCTTAAAAAAAACCTCACATTCCTTCCTTGCTTGATTCTTGACCTTTTAGGAGGATTTCTTGGCTTGAAGAAGAAGGAAATAAGTGTCATAGCTTCCATCTTTATTATTGTGTAAGGCTAGGTCTATGTTTTGTCCCATTTTCTTCATGATTGAGAAAGTTTGGAGGGATGGGATCCATAAAGTTGGAAACTTTATGTATCTTCTATGTCCACAGAGCATCATATGTTGTAGATCTAGACTTTTGTTGGAGTTCCTACATTTGCACGAGCTTTTGGGCATTTTTAGCTTATTATGATGTAAAATGGATTCTAGACATGTTTTGGGTATACATGTCTATAAAGCTTTCAAATTTATGATGGATCTGGCATTATAAACCCTTCGGGAGTGGTTGGGTTAAGGACTTTTTCAGATTACGGGATTAATGGTTAAGACATTGTGGTATTTGGCTTTATTTTGGACCTAGGGTTGGAGATCTTGATCTCTTTGGGTGTCTTAATGGATATCTATTTAGGCCATAGAATGAATCATATCTAACCTTTGGAGCTCTTGGAATCAAAGAAAGCAACTTAATCCATTAAGTTATTGGAAACCCAACGCCGAAGGCGTGGCCATAGGTCATGGCGACTGAGATTTTTCCCGCCTGTTCGATCGAAGGAGGGTTATGACGTAGCTAAGGAGGTCCACAACATGGTTGGTTTTAGTGTATAGACTAGGGTTGGATCTTGTATGATGTGATAGGAGTGTTGTAGCAGCGGTTGCGGGTATTTGAGTTGTGGTTTAACTGATTCGTAAGTCAGGTGAGTCTCCTCACTGTACTTGTGGGTTGAAGGCACCAATACCGGCCTACTGGATTATGTTGCAGGATAGTAGTGGTCTTCGTGGCACATACCGATGTGCGTGTATGGGCTTCTTGTCTTTGTGAATCTTGCTAGTATGACTATATGCTTAGTTGTAAGGGGTAAAATAGACATGTACTGGCTGAAAGATATCGAAGAAGTCGGAAGGGACTTAAAGAGTCGGAAGGGAATAAGGGATTTGGAAGGGACTCAGGAGTGAAATAGACTCGTTGCATGCTTTATGTATGATATGAGCGTATAATATGATATACATGTATGGTATGTAATATTTTGGGGTACTCATTAAACTTTTGCTTACGGTTTATGTTTAAAATGTTTTCATGTACTACTGGTTTCAAAAGGAAAGGCCAGATTTGATCGTATCGCATCCCCTAAAGATTTATTTTGCATTGATTATTTATGATTTTAATATGATGTTTTGAAAATATTTTTATTATGATCGTTTTTTGGGATAATGAATAAATAGTGCTGACTTATTTAAAATGAAATTTTTACAAGGTATTATTTGAGACGTTAAAGTAAACATGTATACACATATTAAATTAACATAGTCTTGTAGTCAAAAGTCAACATAGTCGTTGCTTAGAATTAGAAGTATTTATCTCAATTTTCAGTTCTTTTTCTTTGTATAAATAAGTGTATTTACTTGAGATCAATATACAATACAATTCACACTTCATTATAACAATGAATCAAGAAATACAATAATCATACCAAATGATTGATTACATATGAACCTTTAACTCAACGGAACCCTAATAGAGCTTCTTCGAAGCCACAATTCATACATAACCATGTAAAAAGCATCATAATCAACAGGAACACCATGCCATCTAAAATGTTTTCTAACATCAAGAACATTACTTTGCAACCTTGCATACTCATCATTACTTATACCATTAAGAATCCTCTGTAAAGATGGTATATCTAATGTTGCGATGATTATCGAGAAGCTTTTCCAATTTAAAATGTCAGCAAATGGGAGATCATAATGGTTTGCAATAATCACAGGGACACAACCATGATACAATGCATCACCTATGCGAGCTGTGTTAACTGCATACCCCTTCACATGAAAACAAAACTTGCTATCCAAAAGTGAGGCTTCATAAGATGTGTTTAGGCGTCCCGAATGCACATATATTTCTGTATTGTTTTGCCATTCTTTCACGAGTTTTTCACGAACAGGGGAGTTGATAGATCCTGCAAAAAAAGCTAGTTTCTTCCTGCAAATTTGTTTCATATCTCAAGATTCTATTAAGAAATAAGTTTAATCGCGGAAATTAGCAAAAAAAGGAAGCTTTATCACAAAGTAACTAGCGAAATGAGATAAATTTTCACGAAAATGAGGTCCTTTCATGAATTGACATAAATTTTCAAGGAATAATAAAAAATGATATTTCGAAAAAATAATGTTATTTTTAAGTATGATGTTACCTTTTGGATGATCTAATATTAGGGGGGTCATCTTCTATGCGAGGCCAAATTTGTGGCAAAGATGCGTCTTTATGAGGGACATAAGCAGACTGGAAGTAGCTCGAAGAACACACGACTTGAATCGCGTTTCGTTTAACTTCATCTGCTTTGTTAATGGCGACACGTCCGATTGAATGGCAAGAAACATAGAAATGGTCAGCACCACCGGTTCGATTCCAGTAAGGGTATTTATGGCTGATGTTAAAAACGTATTCTTTGATGAAATCCTGGATACCATCGATTCCGACCCTTGGATCATGTCGTAATCTTGCAATTGAAAAGGGTAGAAAGAATAGATCTGCTATTGAGGGATCTTTGGTTATGAAATGACTGTTGTTGAGTGATTTCTTGAAGAAACTTTCGCTTGCGTAGTTGCCTTCGGGTTCGAAATCGACTGGTAATAGAACATTAGCGAACGGGTCGGATCTTTGATGTGGGTAAACGAAAATTTTGAAAGTCGTGTTCATTTTGATGTAGTCTTCTTTGAAGATGTCTCGATCATGGAAGACATTTTCATCTTCAACACCTCTTCCTGGATTTTTTGATCACATGTTATCATACTCTAAATCAAAATTGAAGCGAAAAACTATACTACATTCAAAGTGTTAATGGTATGGATAGATAATTAATTATTAGCGTCGAATTGAAACAGAAAACAATAAGAAACATAAAACGTGAAGCAGGTTCGTACCATTGGACTTGGGTGAAGGTTTCGCAGCTCCGCCGTGATCCGCCGGAGGCCCCAAATTGGGAACCGGGGAGTCAAAATCGAGACTAGATTGGGGTTGATTTGCGTGAGTTTTGAGAGAAACTCCATTAAGGTTTTGAAGGAAATGAAGACGAGAATTGCGATGGTGAAGATGAGAGGTGAAGAGATTAGAGGTTGATGAAATGTAGAAGAGAATGAAGAGAGATGTAGTGAGAGCTAAAGCGGTGGGAATGAAGAACAAGCTTCTGAGTGAATCGGAGACTCGCCGGCGGGAGAGTGAGTATAGTAAGAAAAAGGAACGTGCCATTACCGGAGAACTGAATTTCCGGTGGGTTGATTAACGGCCACCGTAGATATTAATGCAAAAATGGGTCACATTGACTGTATGCAACAGTGTGTTGGGTGCATCACACCTTTCAACTTCACTACTATTCATATTCGTTCTCACAATCTTCTTAACCTTTATACAATAAGTATGTACAATATGAGAAATAATCAAAACTTCCATTGTCGTCCAGCGGTTAGGATATCTGGCTTTCACCCAGGAGACCCGGGTTCGATTCCCGGCAATGGAATTTTTTATAGAGGACTTTCTTCTGGTGGGCCTATTTATTTTTGGTTAATCCAAATGAATCATCAAATTTATTTTATTATTTCGTCATACCAGGTACACTATTGTTTATTTCCATTTTCATAGTTTTCTTTTTCATCTGTTTGATTAGTTAGTCATTTTTTTCAGGTGTGATTTATTCTTTCTTCAATTTTGTGTTTTTTTAATTTTCAATAGACAAAAATGTAAAGTTGGTCTTGTGATTTTAATTTTTTCTAGAAAGTGTCCAAACCTTGAAAAAATTGGCTACATAGTCCATCCGTTGTATATTTGGTCCCTCCAAAAACTGAAAAAACTATTATACCATTGTAATCTATTTTCTATTTTTTTTATATTTTTTAAAATGATTGTCATTATTATTATCATTAAATATAGAAATGAGTCCAGATCTCTCTCTCTCTCTCTCTCTCTCTCTCTCTCTCTCTCTCCCCCTAAAAGGAAGATTAAGACCCAAATTATTATTTCTAACCAATAATCTCCTTAACTTGCTTAAATGACCTAGTTCATTTGAAAAGAGAATGAATTGAATCAACCATCAAGTTGTACATGAAGAGAAGAAGCATGACAATTGTTGGAAAGATTTAAGGATTGAAAACGAGATAATGAACCAAAATGCATACAGATCGGTCCAAATAAGAAATTTGAAGATAAATCAAGAGTTGTGAGATTGGTAAGAGTTGAAAATGAAGAGGGTATGGATCTTGTCAAAGTATTGAGTGGAAAATTTAGAACCGATAACAAAGAAAGCTATGTTCAAGAATCTAGGATAATCCCAATAAGAAATTATCGACAAGAAGTAGAAGATTGAGTTGATTTAGAGAAATAATCGATGGAGGAATTGGACCGAAGACTAAGCTAAACGTAAGGTCGAGCACCTAGAGTGCACGAAGATGTTGTCCTAACCAATCAGGTATTCGCCATGTAAGAGAAAATCCTAAAGATTTAAAGGTAGCCAATTGAGTACATATGATTTTTAGATGTGGGTATTGATAAAAATGAATGCTATTTGATGTGGGTGTTTTTGATTGTTGAGTTCACGAGGTACATCAGCTAAGGAGGCTAATAAGTCTAATGGAGAAACAAAATTGTAACTGACCCCTCCATTGTTGATCGTAGGTGACTAAGCTTTTATCGGCAACGAGAGATTAAAGGCGTGGACATAGAAATGAGATGTAACAATTTAAAATTTAAGACTATGTTCTTAAATTTATAAAGTAAATAAATGAAAGATGGTTTATATAGTTAAATTATCAAGAAATAATCATATCATTAGTTGATATGAAGTTTAGAAAGTTAGAAGTAAAAATAATAACATTTTAAAAGCTAAAGGGCCAAAAGTATCTAATTGGCAACATGAATTGACCAAAGGGTTGACTCATTAACGGAAACGACTACAAAAGTTATATAATGGATGATGAAGGACTTATTAAGGTAAAAACCTAAGTTAAAATCACAAATATTGAGGTTTGGTGAGTTTTGGCCAAAATGGGCAAACTAGAGGGACCAAATGTGAAAAGTAAGAAGTAGGATGTATATCCTCTCCTTTCATTTCCTAGATTCGTGTTCTTGCATCCTAGAGACCCTCTAATGGTGATTTTCATCTTCTCTCCATCTAAGGGTTGACTCAAGTGAGGAATAGAACATCTAAGCAAAGAAAGGAAGGAACAAAGGCTTACAAGGTATAATTTCTTCCCCTCTTGGCCTAGAGATTGATTTTGTGAAGTGGGTAAAACCGCAATGTCAAATTTGATGAGAAAAAATGATTAGGGTTTGGTTTTCTAACCTCCCTTGAATGGTTTCCATGGTTCTAATCTCAATATAATTATCCTAGTGATGGATTTGATGATTTAGTGAAAACCCTCATGAACCCTAGAAGACCTAAATTAGGGGTATTGCAATTGATGATGAAATAGGATTTTATTCTATAACCTAGATGATATTTGATATCATCCAATTAGAATGCTCAAATTCATCCATGACGGTGTAATTATATATATGCTAGAATTGTATGGAATTGAGTGAAATAGGATAAAAACAATGGAATCTTTTGTTTATGAGCGTTTGATGAGTATATGATACTCATAAAAATGATTTGATACTAATAACATGATTTGAATGCAAAAACATGAAGATTTTTGAATGGTATTTAGTTAAATTTATGGAATATTTGGCCACAAGGGCATTTTGGGAAATCTATGGATAACTAAATGATGATTGCCATATTAGAAGTAAATGACATTCATGAACATGAATTGAGACTCTATAGATGATATTAGAACATTAATATGAAGGGATGCTAGTATCGTTCTATGTCTAGTAATTGTTTTGGCTCAAAGAGCAATTTAGGAAACATGAAATGGAATTGAGGATTCAATAGTTGGATTAAGTACTTATAATGGGATTAATGGTGATTTTATGTACTTGACAACACCTAATGATGTATTAAATGATTTGAGAATAAGTCATATTAGTTAAGGAGTATTATTGAGAAACTTGAACTCTTATACCTTTCATTGATTATTTGTAAGCATTATGAACTTAACATTTTTATTGAGGACTTAATGAATTAAGTTAAATGTTTTCACATTATAAAATGTTCTCTAGTAGTGATTGGAAACCTTTACAGGTGTTACAAATGGTTACCTAGAAAACCAAAACCAAAACCATTACATGTTTTACAAATGTTTGTAAGCATTATGAACTTAACACTTTGATCCGGGTGCCTCTGGACACAACCCTCATGGCCAGGCATGCGACCCGTGTGCAGGGTCAGAACCCTCCGCTCGACCAAAATCTAAACTTTAGTATTTTATTCATTACTTTTGCATACAGACTCGGATTTATGCGCGGTTTTTGCCTACATTCATATTTTTCCATGAGGATTTATTTGAAACAATAAAACTTAGTAATGAAACATATGAGTGGTAGTTTGATCATTTTAGTGATAAATAAGGAAAGGAATTAGAATAGGACTAGCTAACCTTCATGTGCATTTTCCTACTTTCGGGTACATGGAAAAATGATTTTATGATAATGAAATACCAATGCTTTGATATATGAAATGATTTGAAATGAAAGTGTTAAATTCTTTTGAAAAGAATGTTTTGAAAGAATGCCTAAAAAGTAAGAATTTTGTGAAAGCAAAGAGTGCTTTGGAAGAACAAATGTCATGATATGTGAAATGTGTCTTTTCAAACTGTATCTTTCTAGTAATTATACTAATATAAATGATGACATGAGTATTGATAATGGGGAATGTGAAAGATAAAAAGAAGGTAAAAAAGGCACAATAAGAAATCTAAAAAGAAAGTAAAAAGGCACAATGAAAACTATCTGGACCATGATGCCTCATAAGAGGTCTAGAGGAATCTATGGTGGTACCTCCCCTTTGATGTCCTGATTAGCATGATGCCTGGGTGGATTGAATTGTTCTTTCCACCTTGGTCTAGACTTAAGGGTACCTTAAGTATAAAAAATGGCAACGATTAAATACCGGAATTAGCCTTTAATGATAAAAGATAATGGAATGTGGAAATATGCATTTTAAAATGAAATGAAAAGATATGAAATGATATTTATGATGTGTATGAAAAGAGTTTTCGTTGAAAATGCTTGAAAATGTTTTATGCTCTAAAACTATGTTATGTTATGTATGAAAAGATTTTTAATGTAAATGCTTTGAAATGTTTTGGGTCACAAACCCATGTAACTCACGAGACATTATTGTCTTACATATCTATTTTTAGTGCCATGTATCCTAGGTTATATCAAAGGAGAAAGATGATAATTGGAAGTAGAAGTTAAGAGATAATGAATGGAGTAGAGTTTGTTAAGTTTTGTATTAATTATATTGATGTAATTCTTATTTGCTTGATACGGTTGTATGGATGCTTAATGGTAACACCCAATGTTTTAATTGTAAATATTTTATGGGATCGGGTTTTTATTAAATGTGGGTTGATTCTCAAAAGATATTATATCCATAGCTTTGAAAAATTTAGGGTGTTACATGAGATGGGATGGTGTTTGAGAGAAAATGAGGGAAAACATATGTGGGGTTTTCTTTATTTTTGAGTTGAAATAGTGATGAAGAAGATGATGTTGGTGGTTGTTGGGTTCAAATCTTATAAATCATATTTCATTTGATTTAATGTTGTCGTTATTTTAATGGTTTTCGTACTCGATCTTGATCGTGATCTTAATCTCATATCACTTTCTTGTTGTATCGACCTAAAACTTGGATGGTTATTGGGATACTTGAGGAAGACAATGTAGGGGGAATGGTGGAATGAGAGAGGGGCATGAGTTAGGTATGTGCCCTATATTTATGTTTAATAAAATTTTAATTTAAATAGAAGAAAACATAAAAAAAAATATTAGGAGGACAATTTAGTCTTTTTAATTTTCTGAGCAGCCAAATATACAAGGGAAGCAAAAGGACCATCTATCCAATTCTTTAATGGTTTGGATGCATTTGCTGAAAAACACAAACCATATGGACCATTTTTGCATTTTTGTCTTTCCAGTATTTGTAGTCATTTACGAATTTGACTATTTAACTTTCAACCAACACCCTCACCCTCAAGACATAGGCCACTAAGGTTGAGCGGTGTGGATGCTTTTATTATCATCAACATCCGATGTGGGCCACATGCTGACATCAAACACCACAAACTTTGTAGGCTTTGTTGACTGGAAAATATGTATAACTGAAAATGTGGCTAGCATTTACATCTCAACTAGTTGATATATATATATATATATATATATATATATATATATATATATATATATATATATATATTGTAATGACTCACAATTTAAGACTAAAAATTTTCGGTTTTAAATTAATAAAACTATTATCCAGAACATCATCATAAAAATCATGGTGAAAGAAGTGTATCAAAAACATCACAAAACATCAGAGTAACATAAAATGCGGAATGAGATGATGTGTACACTTCAATCATCCCGGGCTCTTTCCATTCAAACCAGATGTACCTAAAAACATAAACTAAAAACCGTAAGCACATGAGTTCCCCATAATACCACATTCCATATATAGTAAACATATAATGGGCCCCGCAGGACATAAAACCCCGTTCAGTATACAGATCTATCAGTTATCGGGCCCCAACTGGTATACATTTAAACACACAACACATGTAATAATAACAAAGATAAATAGCATATAGAATGGGCATCAGGTCCCGTTTGGCAAACATATAAACACATAACATATGCAAGGATCACACATACATCTAGCATCCTAAACATAATAAACCATGGGTCGGCATTGGTGACTTTGACCCGCTAAACACAGTGAGGAAGCTCACATCTAGCTACTGAAAGACTCAAATGAATCTTGTTTTGCTGGTCTAGAAAAATCCCTACGCTATCATCGTCAAAATAATATCCGATTAATAATTGGATCTCAACCCATAACCAATAATCTAAGCTACTTAGCCCATAATTGGGGTAAACGACCATTTTACCCTTTTTGTTACTTGGACCAAAACCAAGGCCCAACCCAATTACTCAAAAGAACTAAATCCTAAATGGCAACCTAAAGCTCAATATGGCCCAATCTCCCAGATTGGGCCCAAAACCTATCATGAGTTTAAATGCAAGGAAGCCCAATATACTAGTAAAAAGCCTAAATCAAAAGTCAAATGGCCCATCAAGGCCCAATCTTCTAAGTCCAAATCATGGCCCAAATTGAAAGTCCACCTATTGAGTATACGGGGCGTACTCAGCTCGTACGCTTAGCGTACTCCTTCCGGGGCCAATACGCGCATCGTACCAGCTGGGTATGCTCAGCGTACTCCCCAGATCACCAAGCCCTTCATTAAGCACTTAAACAGTTAAGATATTTTGTCAAACTCTCAGATCTGGTCCCTAAGGATGACTTAATACATAAAGTTGGCAACTTTACACCCTTGCATGGCTTAATGGGACTCAACACTAAAAAAGAAACTTAATAAAGCTCTAAACACTTGCATGAAGCACAATCTATCACACAGTTTGCGTTTTTATGAATGAGGAACCTCCATGGAGCTACAATCTAACATCCATTGCTTCTGGAGTAGAACAAAAGCTCAACTTTAACTTAAAATACTCAAAAAAAAATGCATAAATAACTCCATAAAATAGATGTAGCATAAATGACCATCAAGATGAGAGCTTTTTACCTCCAAAGTCTTGCAAAAGTGAAGGTAACTCTGGATCTACAAGCTCAATCTATTCCTCCAAGTGTTCCTCTTCTTCTTCGCCACAAAACACCAGCAAACTCACTTTTAAGCTTAAATCTCACCAAATGCAATTAGCATTTCGCTTTCAGGCTATAAGGAGTTGGAGGTTGGTTAATAAATGTCTAAGAGGTGGTTTAAGTCATTTAAATAGGGTGAAAACCCTAAAAATTAGGGTTTCCCCAAGCTATGCGTACGCCGAACATACGTGGGTGAAGTCGGCGATCAACACAAAGCTAGGTGATACGTGTGGAATACACTAGTTTTAATCCTACTAACTTAAACACAAAGACAAACACACAAAAGGCAGTGTATCTATCGATTAGCACTTTAGCTCAGGTAAGTAGGGTATCGAACACAAGGAACAATATACAATTAAAATAAATGATAATATTATCTAAATAAAAACAAGTAATAAAAGGGGGTTTCTCTAGTTTTGCAAGACTAGAAACTTAAGTAAACAAATAACACTCAAACAAAGACAATTAATAAGTAAAGAGAATAGAAGGTAACTAAATTCAATGATAAAAGAGACTTATGTTCAGATTCGGTTCACTCATTCTTATGGTTGATTTCATGGCAAGTGCAATGGATTAATATATCAATGGTTACTGATTTCTAATGTGATTAGGTTCATGTTCACTATTACTAATCCTTTAGCAAACAATTTAATTCAAACAATGGTCAAGTGATTAAACTAACAAGTTCCCTAATGTTTAGTTCGAATCAAGTAAGACTTGTAATATTAGTTAACTAAATTTGTCAACTCCATTAACTCATATGTGGTTGTTCATCGCACATGCTCACACATCAACTTACTTATTTCCTAGTTAACCCTAGGTTCATGTTCACTAATACTAGGCATACAATCTTGTTTCCACAAAACTATATGATTCAAGAAATTAAGAAGATGCTCATACAATTCAATAGACTTGATTATTCATAGAAAATAATTATCATTACCATGCAAGGATCTTTTAACAAGCTTAACAAGATAAATAACCAAATCAAATTAATCTAAACCACTCAATCAAACCATATTCATAAGATCATCTAGTCAAAAAAGAAGTATGAAGCTTTTAGCTCATAACTATTGCAAATAGCATCCTAAAATCAAAATCTAATGATTCAAACATGGTTCACACAAAATATTAAGATAAAAGTAATGTTTGTTTTCCTTTGATCTCTTCAAAATTGACTTCTAGGTTGAATTCTCGAAAACCACAACTTTAAAAAGACTTCTGGCCTCTAAAAATCATCCAAAGCTTCCAAAATTAGTTGGGTTTCAAATGAAAGTGATCCTATATATAAATTCTGAAAACAGAGCCAACTCGATGAGTTTTTGGGAAAAACTCGTCGAGTTTTTCTTTTAAATTGCGTGTAAGGCAAGTTAGCATCAAGAATCGTGAAACTTCTATTCAACTTGTCGAGTTTGAGGCAACTCATCGAGATTGATTGGAATCAACATTTTCTCAAAACATGAAAGTCATCCAAAATTGTATCTGGTTTTCAGAACATTTTGAATCTCGTCAATCGGAGTTATGATTCATGAGATATGGCCAAAACACTGACGATGGATCAACCTGTCCAACATCATCCTTCTTTCTTCAAAATCCAAGATCCAAGCTTCCAATCGCCAATTCTGCTTCCTTTTCCTGCCGAACAGGTATTTATTGCTTAAATGAAAATTTAAAACTAATTAAGCATCTTTTGTTCATTAAATGAGATAAAATCAACATAAAGAATTAAGATAATGCATAAATTTAATAAATAAATATGTCCATATCAAAATACCCCACACTTGACTTTTTCTTGCCCCCAAGCAAAACTGAGTTTTATCCCACTAGTATCATATAAGACAATTCCAATCAAACCCAACCATCATGACAAGACCGCAGCGCATGCAATTGTGTCTAAAAATTTTCCTAAGGACCCCCCTAATCCTAAATACTTACAATCCTCATAAACACTCGTCCACTTATTTTGAACAACTTTCATTTTATGCATCCCTCCGAATCCATCCCCAGAAAACTTTCTTAACCTCAAGTCATTTTTTGTTAAATTCCCAATCATACATATGGTAAAATGTGACATCCCCAATTTCACGGACAAAAAAGACCGGTTTAATTTATGCTTTTAAAATAATTTTAGAGTAATCCTTTGATTAAAAGAGTGGTGGAATTTGTTCCCAAAACACAATATGATAAATTAAAGTTTATCAAAAACATTTCTTAAAGAAATATATTTTCATTATATAACAAAACTCGAGGTGTCATGTTCCGATATAGACCAAAAGCATAAACAATACAACATAGACCTTATAACAGTTATTTACAACTACTGGTCTATAAACAAAAATATCTTTACAAGTTGTCCAACGTATTCTCTCTCGCCACTACCTGTAATATAAAGAAACTGAGTGGGTCAGGCTTGGGAGCCTGGTGATCATATACGGTTTTCAACCCACAATAAATAATTATATTTAATTTCACCAACCAACAATAACCCGATTACCCATTCCCGTTATCCTCATTATACGTCCCTAAAACAACCATTACAATGGACCTAATCTAGGATTTTTCATCGGGATGGACACTACTGCAAAAGGGATTCCTCAACAATAAATGTCCTAAAGGCAACCATGAGGGGGATAGAGTACACCGGTGAACACATCGTTCACAACACCTACAGGTTATGAATGTGCCAGCGTTCCACTGGACTGTCTAAAAAGAGTCTGTGGTCGTCATTCATACTCTGCTAGATGACTAGATCAACAACAACATTGAGGCCTATCATCATTTTATTTCATCACACATCCACTATCTACCCATGTTCTACCCAACACCTTAGTGTGTGTGTATATATATATATATACACACACACACACACACATACATACAGCATAAAACATGTATAAAACATTCAATCAATACTTATTTCAAATAACACATAATATATACACACATAGCACATATTATATGGAAAATCTTTTCTTCTCGGGATCTTCGGGGCTTCAGGACTTGCTTCGGGTGTCGGGATGATATCGGGACTTCAGGGGTATTTCTTGCAAAATAGAAGAAAGAAAAAGGGGTGAAAGAAATGAAAAATAGCAACAAATATGGTTGCCCTCGCATCTTATTTATAGGGTGGGTCTGGCCCCCGAAGGCAGCGCGTTCCTTGAACGAACGCAACGCGTTCTCGAACGCAGTGCGCTCCTTGGACGAACACAGGGTGTTCCGGTGCGTCATTGCTTACCGAGCTTTGGAAGTGATGGGATATGCGACTAGAGGGCGACGTGGCCAATCCGAGGCCGGGTATTGCGAACACGGGGCGTTCCCCTTCTGAACGTGGGGCGTTCCCTCCGGATAAGCTTCAGATTTTATTTATTTATTTATTTTATTTAAAAACTTCAAAAACTAATATCTTTTGTATACGAGCTCTATTTTCGACGTTATTATATTATTTTTAGTAGGCTGGGACAGGAAAACTCTGTTAGAAATTCATAACTTCTTCATATGGTGTCAGTTTTTCTCTGTCTTTTTACCGTTAAACTACTATTAACGAGATCTTTGATTCTCGTTTAGATTGTTCCAACTAGAAATCACTCAATCTCATATTCGAACTTTGGGCTGCATACTGCTAAGTCGAAACTTCAAAAAATCATAACTTCCTCATACGAAGTCAGATTTAGACATTCTTTGTATGCACGTTTCGGTTTAATGTATTATATGACTTTCGTTTAGATCACTAGGGCTAAATATCGTTCCATCGTAAATTCACTATTTATATTTCTCGGTGCCATGCCGGTTCCATCACGAAACTTCGACAGGTCATAACTTATTCGTTATAACTTGGATTTCCGCATTCTTTATATATTCAGAAACCTTGTCACGACCACTACAACTTCCTTCATAGATATTGGTTTTATCTAACATTTTATTTTATCGCTTATTTTCATCCTTAATTCATTTAAGTCACCCAATTAAGCATAAAACACATAATACTCAAATAATATATTTTTATTATTTCAAAACGAGTTACAAAGGTTAACCTAGACTATTACATGAACATTAATGCCTAGCCTAGAAACATGAGCGTTACATAAAATAACCTAGAAAAGAAAAATACAAAAAAATAAAAGACCTTATAACTTTTTGTCTTGAATCTTTGCTGCTTTGTAGCTCTTTCTTCATGTCTTCATACTTGTAGATTCTTTCAATTTTTCAGCACTCTTTTTTTCATTTTTTAATCTTTTTTTTTTTCAAACTCATTTTTTTTTCACTTACAATAAAAACCTAGAAAAACATATGCGTAAGCAAGGGGATTCAACTTTGTACTTTATTGATTAAAGACATTAGTCTCATGTGCAATGACTACTTAAGCTTTCCTAGATATATTTCTGCTACACGATGCTAAACATGTTGCATCCTTCAAACTAAGCGATGTTGTGTTTTTGTTCCATAGTTTCAATAGAATAAAGGGGGCCACAAATACATTATAACGTATATTGACTCAACTAAACATTTAGGTCCTCATAGAATCATCAAAAATAATACTAGCATGTAATCCTAATTGCTTATACCAAAATTTTCTAAATTAACCATAGCAATTTTTATGCAATTTTTTTTTAAAATTAAACCAAGGATTCAAATTTGACTAATGTAACCAACCCCCTACCCCACACTTAATTTACTCAATGTCCCCATTGCATGTTATGCATGATAAAGATCATATAAGTAAAGAGAGAATTGGAACAGACTCCCCTGGGATAGAATTTGCGAGGTTGATCTTCTTCTTTTTAAGCTCCATCTTCAGCTGACTTTGGCATGGGAACAGCTCATCCACGCCTTGGGTGTCATATCTCTCGCATGGTTGACAACTATAAACCACATATACTAAAATATTTATTAGAAACAGTTTTTATATGTAATGTATTCAATATATTAAAGTCTCATTAATTTTAATAATTCAAATTTTTTTTGATTTTTCTTATAAATTCAAAAATTTCAAATTATTAAAATTTCAAATTTATTTATTTTAATTAAACTAATATAATACATGGATCTTATATTCATTAAAAAACTAGTTTATAACCCGTGAGAACCACGGTTATAAAATTAATTAAAATTTTAAAGTAAAACTCAAAATTATTAATTAATTATTTTAAACAAATTAACAATTAAGAGATTTTTTAAGTTATATAAATGTTAATCATTTATTTAAAAAATATATGAAATTATATCATTTTATAAATTGTATTAATTTTATTTTAATTTTTATTCTAATGTTATTCATTTAATGTAATTAAAGAAGAAAATTTAAAATTTAAAGTTTGAAATGGAGTTGACAAATGACATATATTAATTTTGGGTCATAATAGGATAAAACATGACAAAAAAAAAATAAATATACATTAATTAGAAAATGAAATTTGTCAAAAAGAAAATACAATTATCTTTTTAATAGAATAAGGTAAATCTAAA
This sequence comes from Lactuca saligna, assembly GCF_052625555.1. Classification (NCBI taxonomy): domain Eukaryota; kingdom Viridiplantae; phylum Streptophyta; class Magnoliopsida; order Asterales; family Asteraceae; genus Lactuca; species Lactuca saligna. The sequence goes on from NC_136422.1 coordinate 35,010,445, forward strand.
ATAAACCATTTATAGATAATCGATATGGTATATCCTGTTTCTATTTCCCGATTGTTTTTGGAGTTGTGCAAGATCCGTTGAAATGTCTTTTTCTGGATAAAATGTCGACACTTATTCATCTTTAATATTACTCTACTCTGCTCCGTCGGAAGTCGTCGACTATTCTCCGGCGACTTTTATTGCTTTGGTTAGTTAAAATTCGTATCAGTTATTGGTTGAAACAAGTCGATTTTGATGTTTTCAGATCAAATTTGCTTTTCAACTCTAAAATTTCTATCAGCTCTAACATATCGTGTAAGATTGGTCAATCGAACCTCATATCAGGCGATATTTGGTATAGAAATTGATTAGATAAGTTATCGGAAAACCCTCGTTCAGCAATGTGTCGATTTCTTCATTTTTGATTTTGATTTTTTGGGTGCTAATTGAATTGAATCGGAGATTCGGAGGTATGGGGTTCGAAGAGACGTTTACGGCTTATTTAGTGGGAGATGAAGGGAAGGATCCAAACAAAAGCTGTCATTTTGAGTACAAGAAGCTCAAGAATGATTTGAACTTTTGCAGGCGTCATAAAGATACTGAAGCTTCAACTGATTCTCATGGCGATGGAAACTCCGAAGATGATCTCAATCAAATTGTTCCTCATCAATCCTGCCATCGTAAGTTTCCTTTTCCTTTTGTTCTTTTTATCATCAATTAAACCCACAATTATATACTGTATGTGTTGTTATTATAGGGTGTGAGGGGATATTCTCTGAATTAACAATGGAAGCTACCATGATATCTGATAATTTCAGTTTCAGAGTCAAGCAGCTTGTTCATCTTCATTTCACTCCAGGCATCCAAAGATTCTTATGTTGGTTATTTCAATGTTTCAAAGATGATCACGAAGCACTTGTACACAAAGGATTGACGCTAATCCAATTTGTTGTCATGAATGCTATCGCACTCAGAAAGATTCTTAAAAAATACGACAAAGTAAAGCCAATATAATCACTTCGTTTCAATTCTTGTTCTTGAATCTTGATTTTATATTATATGTCTCTGTCTATCTATCAAAACAGGTGCATGAATCTGCAAGTGGTATGAACTTTAAGTCCAAATTACAAGCCAAACACTTGGACATTATGCAATCTCCATGGTTGATTGAATTAATAGCTTTCTATATGAATCTCAATGGGTCAAACAGTTTGACTTCTGATGAGCTTTTTGGTCAACTATCTTATGATCTCAACATGCCCAATGAAGAGTCTATGCAACTAACTCTTACACTCGTAGGTTCTGAAAAATTGGAGTATAGTCTCACGTGTCCTATTTGTTTGGTATGTTTGAAAAATAAACATTTAATTTAATTGCGAAATCCATTAATTAATGTCTTTTTATAAAATGGTGAATTCAGGACATTGTTTTTGAACCATATGCGTTGAGTTGTGGACACATTTTTTGCAAGTCATGTGCTTGTTTGGCGGCTGGTGTATTGATCATTCAAGGGTTCAAGTATGCAAGCCCAGGCTCCAAGTGTCCAGTTTGTCGAGAGGTTGGATCATGGATGATGCTATAATGAGCAAAATCTTTTTTTTTTGTGTATATAATTATTTTAATTAAAAAACATGGACTAATATTTTATATTTAATTATTTAATATGGTAATGGTGTGGTTTATTTATTTTTTATTTCAGAGTGGAGTGTATGGTAAATCAGTGTGCATGTCTGAACTAGGTTTGCTCTTAAAAAGAAGGTAATCTTTGAGAATTCCATACCCACTCCATAAAATTACTTTTCATAATATTTATCTATAACACAAACGCTAGTTAAAAACATCGAAGAAGACAAATAATTCCTTTCACCAATGCACTAAAAAGATTGAATCATCCGATTTGATACTTTGAATAAAGTAATTTAGCAGGTTATATGCATTAAAATTACAATCTAGGTATCCAATTCTTTTTAAGCTAAATAATTTAATCTATAGATAATATAACATAAATTAACCCATTAATAAACCTAAAAGTAATATTGTTATCTAAAATGTAATCTTAATTTATTAGTAACCGGATTGATATCATAAACTTATAACGTCTCTCCTATGTTCTTAAAATAGAAATCGATTAAGACTATGTTTAACAGACTAACTGAAAAGTTAGCTGGTAGCGGATAAAAAATGATATTTCATAAAAATTAATTAATAAACTAGTTGGAAGTTTTAAAATGATATATATATATATATATAGAAAAATATGTTTATTATAATTAATTAAGGGTACATACGAGAGAATTTGGAAAAAAAACTCTATAAGTTGGTTGAAAAGCTATTCTGAGTAGTTTCTTTTTTTAAAAGCTAGCTTATCATATATTTTTTAGCTTGTGAAATATGACAATCTAAAAAAGATCGAGAAATAAATTAGTTGCGAGAAACATAACATAAGGTATTTTTTTTACATAAAATTTGCATAATGATAGATCAATGGATGAAACTGTTAGCTTAGGTTTGTTGCATTTAATAGCTCAAGAATAGCAATGGCCAAAGGTTTGAGATACTTGCATAATATATAATCTTATCATGGTTAATGTTTTTGGTTATGTAATATTTATGGTGTTAAATGTTATATACATTTTTTAAAAGTGATTCTTTTATTTTTGATATCTCGTACACTAGAGTATAAAAACAACCTAACATTTGGGGTATCTGTAGGTATAAAGATGGATTTAAGAAGAGACTGATGGAAGAGCGAGAAAGAATATTAACCCAAACTAAAGAATATTGGGAGTTGCAATCAAGTTATTTGATGGGCTTATGACATTTCAGCGTGCTCGATTTTTTGGTGTTTGTTCGCAAGCTTTATTGTGTACAAAAGTTTGTTATGTACATAAAAACTTTGTATGTAGAATAAATAGTGTTGAAGTAACTGATATAGTTTAACAAATGAATTGAGTTATATTTTCATTAATAATGACAATCTTCGAAATAAAAATCTTGTAGATAGGCTAAGGATCCATTCAGGAATTGCATTGATAGAATTGTTTGATTTTTGTGATGCCTTGTAGCCTAGGAGATTGCTTGTTGTGTGCTACCTGTAGTTTATACTGATACTACTAGTTGTTAAGTATATGTTTCATAGTTGTACATAATTAGTATTTTATAGCCTTAGAATGTATGATTTAGCCTTACTTTATGTTCCTTGTTTAGTTGTGATATGTGCTCAGGCTGTCGGGTCTTGATGTCTAAGATTTGGACTAGAGATCTAGAAGTGGTGTCGTTAGCGAGTTCCCAGTGAGGTACCTAGCTGCAATCACAACAACGTTGTTAGAGTTTCCCTAGGTATTGTGCCACGGGAGCAAGCTCCGACGATCAAGTTAGATCAGGTGGTAGATATTTTATGGGTCTTCCTAGCTAGAGAGAACCATCTTGGCATGTTGGGTGTGTGTTTGGCCATAATGGAGGCTGATCTCCCAAGGAGGGAGATGCCTGAAGGTGAAAGGGTCCTGCTCCATGAAGGAGGTCATGTTCTATTTATATGGGACAATTAGGACAAGGGAGAGCTAGGTCAGGCCTTGGGTCAGCCCAACTCAGGCCCAACTAGCAATGAGTTGAGTAAAGCTGCCTAGTGGTGCCAGGTGAGCTCCAGGCGCGACTTGGAGGCCCGCACCAGGCGAGGCCGATGGGCTGGTGCCACACAAGGCTGATAAGCGAGCGTCAGGAGAGGGCTAGGCAAGGCTGGCGCGCCAGAGTTGCCTAGGCCATGTTAATGGACATGCTACCAAAAAGTCTGTAACATTTACATTTCAAGTATTTCCCCTTTTGCCATTAACTTGAAATTCTTCCATTTTGGTCCCCAACCTAGTACGTTGGGCGTACGCTAGGAGTACGATGGGCGTACTGGGTCGATATCTTGATCGCGGAGGCACCCACGTATGCAGGGCGTAACACTATCTCGGACAAACCCTAATTTTTAGGGTTTAAGCCCTATTTAAACACCTTAAGCTGCCCTTGGACCTTCTTGTGACCAACCTCCACCTCTCCAATTTGTAACATCTCGAAAATCTCAGGGTAAAATTTCATTTTTAAAATAATGAAAACACTCATTTATCATTTATTCAAACTCTTAAAGGTATTTTATAATAAAAGTAGTTATCAGAGTACAATCCTAAAATCTCAAGGTTACGGAAAATATAGGTGTATGAGCTGCGATCAAGCCAACCCTTCCCTTTCGAACTAGAAGTACGTGAAACTATAAACAACAATTGTAAGCAAAAGTTTAGTGAGTCCCAAAATAGCACATAACATACAACCACGGAATACCATGCTACATACATAAGGTTGCCATGGGCTACCCCTATGGTCTTTACCTAGAATGCCATGAGCTACACACCTGGTCTGATATCTAAGTGTTATGGGCTACCCTCATGGTCTTTATTTAAAATGTCATGGGCTACCCCCATGGTCTAATATCCAATTGTCATGGGCTACCCCATTGTCTTTACCTGGAATGCCATAGACTACTCCTATGGTTTGATATCCAAGTGTCACGGGCTACCCCCAGGGTCTTTAGACAATTAATTGCATAACAAGTGCTAATCCACATGTCAGATAATGGGTCAGCATTGGTGCCTTCGAACCATTGGTATAGTGAGGAGATTCACCTCAATCCAAGATAACCGAATACTCGAGCCGCTGCTGCCGGAATCCTTGCAATAACATCAACAAATATATTTCATCAATAATCAGATCCCAACCCAATCAAGGATTCTAGACCAATAACCAAAGCTTCATGGTAAAAGTCTACTTTAACCTTTTTCTTTACTTACCAAAATACAAAGACCAACATCATAAGTCTAATCCCTTAAATGACACCACATGGCCCAATAAGGTCTAAATATACAAATTGGGCCCAAACCCATCATGGGCCTAACCAGAAAAGGCCCAATATCCTAAAAGTCCAAAATAACCAAAGGTCAACCCTGGACATATTTCTGGTCAATGATTCTTGGTCAACAAGTCAACATTTCAAGAAAAGTCAACCAGGCCGAGTACGCCCCTGCGTACTCAGCTGATACACCCAATGTACTACCTTTGGGGCTAGTACGTGCAGCGTACAAGATGGGTAAGCCCAATGTACTTCCTTGAACCCCATCCTACTCCATTATACACTTAATAACGTAAGCCAAAACGTCCAATGCTCAGATCTAGTTCCAAAACATGCCTTAATCCATAAAGTTCCTAACTTTGAGCTTTTTCATGGCTTAATGAGTCCCAAATCCATGTTCTTACTTTAAAACTTCATCAAAGAGGCTAAAAAACATGCATTAGTTGATATCAACAATCAAGATCACATTTTTATGCATTTGGGACACCTAACACATCCAGATCTAGTGTCCAAACCCTTAGGATAAGCTCAAACTCATAAATACAAGCCAAATGGACCAAAAGCCACCCCCAAATAAGATCTAACCAAAGAGATGTCAAGATCAAATCTTTTTAACTTCAATAGATTGCAAAACATGAAAAACTTATGGATCTATAAGTGGCCCTCTAAGTGATGATTCTTAAACAAGCTCCAAACTCTTCAAAGTGCACAAAAAATACTCCAATATTCTTCATAATGGCTTAAAAGCTCCAAGATTATGGGTAAGGGTCGACTATTAGATTTTAGGAGACTTAGAGGCTTATAAAAGACAAGGCTCATGACGAAATGAGGTTTAAATAGGGTAAAGAACCAAAAATTAGGGTTTCATGGCTGAAGGGATTATGCCCAGCGCACCCCTTAGTACATTTGGCGTACTTGAGAGACATCTGTAATATGGCCATGCACTACACCCCGCGTAAACGACGAGCACACCATGTGTAGTCGATGAGCCTTCTATAACACTTAACTTCAACTAGACATAACTACTTTGCTCTGAGTCCATTTCCAACGAACTTTATATCCATGGAAAGGTGATGGGAATCCATTTACTTCTAACAACTCACCATCTCCTTAAAACTTCATGAACAAAAACCCAAAATTCATAAATGCCCGAACTGCCGAATTACGATAATACCCTTGGGCTCTAACACACAATCGAACTCTTGGATTATGAAATATATAATATCCACATCTAAAAAGGGCCAAGTCACTTCTTCCCCAAGGCCCTAAGCCGTATGGTAACTGATGATCGGGTCATGGCACCGAATATTAAAACGATTCGAAACCAAGTGATACACAACCCCTGAGAATGAAACCCTAATTACCTTTTGACTGTTTTGAGGTTGGAAGTGATCTTTGAGAATGTTTTTGGTGATTTTGAAGGAAGAAGAGCTCTTGTAAGTTTCATTAGTGTGGTTTGAGCTTATGGATCCAGAATCATTACTAACTTGGAAATATTTTGGAGATATAAAGCTCTTAACTTGATAGTTCATTATGATAGATCCAATTAGGGTTTTTTTGTGCCTTTTATGGTCTTTTAAGTCATTCTTGAGAGTATGAGCTACTCTAGAAGCTAGGGATGGTAGATCTTAGCATTTTTGAGGTCCCTTATGCATAAAAATGCAATCTTGATGTGTTATATTGGACCATGGAAGAGTTAGGGTTCTTATTACGGGTTTTATTGGTTAAAAACAAGTATTGGGTCCCATTAAGTCATGCAAAGGAGTAAAGTTTCCAAATTTACATATTAAGACATCATTTAGCATCAGATCCGAGAAGTGGCCAAAGGCGGTGTACCTAGATCGTATGCAGGGCATAAGTCTAAGTATGTTGGGCGTACTCAGCAGCTGTTGTCACACCCCCAAACCAGAATGGCGGAAACATTCGGGGGTGGATGACTTCACGTAGTATCACAACAATTAAATATTGTAAAGAAAGTAACACAACCATCATATATATAATGAAAACATATATTGTTGCGTTATACATATTATCAAAAGAATATTACAATATGATGATAAATGTTCAATAATAAAAACATCCTTAGTGTTCCTTCTCCAAAAGCTGGTAGTTACCTGTATTACTGATTCCCTGAGAAGTACAAGTGGTTTTGAAAAAGTGTCAACAATTAAGTTGGTGAGTTCATGAATTGTTTTGCATTGAAAAGTGTGTCCTTTTTAGTAGTAAATCAATGAACGAGGTTTTCAGAAAATCCAATATTTTCTATAAATGGTTTGAATAGTTTTCAGAATTAGTATGTTCCATACTAGAATAATAAGGATAACTGTGTGCCAAAATGATGTAGAAAAACTAAATGCATAATGATTCTCGTAAATCAAACTTGTTTTTATACTTTTATGTGAGTTTTATAACCATACTATTGACATTGATGGCCTGTAACAACATTCTTCCGGTGTTGTAGTGTTATGACATTTGTCACCCCAGACCTGCCGGTCTAACTATAGCTAATAGTTTAGGTGCGGGATTGTCAATCCCGTATAGATCTATACACAAGTATCACGCTCTCCCTCCAAGAGATTATGGTATATAATACAGGACTTAAAATGCATACTAGAACGTACGTGAAATTTGAATGTCTCACATTACTTGGTATAAACAGATTTACGGTAATAAAGACTTTACTTCTTTTGAAAGTATTTCGTTTGTCAAGAGGTATATGTATAATGTAAAAATAACTTGATAACTATATCCATTATAGTTTCTCAAAAAGTATGTTTCCATTTTGTAAGAACAACTTAGTGTTATAATAGCCCTTTAAACATAAAGATATTTGTATCAAAGCCCTATAAGAACGGTATTATAACTATGTTTATAAAACGATACTTTGATTTGTAATGTACTTGTATTCCCCCCCTAAAACGTGAAAAGAATTGAAAAGTAGGGGTATGAACTCACTCGTTAAGTTTGAAGAGAGAGGCTAGGGTTGAGTAGAACTTCGACCGCGGATAGTTGCGTCGTCGGGCTCTTCGGGGATCTCTGCAGCGTAAATCTTTCGTTGGGGCTCGAGTGCGGAAACCGAGGTCGTCGGGACAGCTTCTTGTGCTTGGAAGTGTGTGAGAGTAACTGGAGATTTGAGAAAGTGTGCCTAAACTCGCAGCTGATGCCATCTATTTGTAGTGCTGGGAGAGTGAGTACGCGGGGCGTAATTTTGGAATACGCGGGGCGTATTCACGTACGCAGCGCGTACCTCGTTACGCTGGGCGTAAGAATGCGTCATGGCGTACGAATCCTGGCTAGCTAAGCGTAGAGTGGGCGGGCCGATGGGACTCGACTCTGGGTCAAGTACGCGGGGCGTACTCCCAGAGAACGCGGGGCGTAATCCGGCATGTCCTCTTCTAAATTCCGTAACTTTCGCATACAAGCTCCGTTTTTCGTGTTCTTTATATCCACGCGTAGGTGAGATTATGCTCTACAACTTTCCTTTAGACTCCATCGGCTAGTTATGACTTTATTTTTAATGACATAATTTTTAATAGGCCGGGCCTCCTAAAGTCCGTTAAAGATTTATAGGTTCTTTATTCGGCGTAGGTTTTCGTTTGTCTTTTTATCAATTTGCTCCTATTGTGGAGATCTTTAACTCTCATTTAGATTGCGTTAGCTAATTAACACTCGATCTTCAATTCGAGTTTTTAGCCCTCTACTACTGTTACGAAACTTTGAAAATTCGTAAGTTCTTCATACGAGGTCCAATTTGGGCGATCTTTTTATGCACGCTCACCTTTCAACGAGATCTACGATTTTTGTTTAAATACTTAAGGCTAAAATGCATCTTATTGAGATTTTTACTTTTTACGTCAAATAATGTTTTAACGGCGTGTCGTAAATATACGAGTGGTTATAATTTCTTCAATATAACCCAGTTTTGAGCGTTCTTTATGTTTTCGGAAACCTTGACACGTTATCTAATATTTGATGCATCCCAACTTAGATATTTGAACACTTTATTTTCAAGGTTAATTCAGTTGTATTTGACTTTTGAGCGTTACAGTGCTTTTGGAAAATATAGGGTTGTCACATCATCCCCCTGTTAAGGGAATTTCGTCCCGAAATTTAATCTAAGATAGAGTTTACAGTTTAGGAAAAAGATGCGGGTACTTTTGTTTCATCTGATCCTCTCGTTCCCAGGTGTATTCAGGTCCTCGCTTGGCGTTCTAGCGGACCTTTACGATAGGTATGCGGCTTTGTTTAGTTCTTTTGACTTCCCGATCCATGATCTCTACTAGTTCCTCTACAAATTGGAGGTTTTCATTTATTGGAATTTCGTCTAGAGGGACGACAAGGGTCTCATCGGATAAGCACTTCTTTAGGTTTGATACGTGAAAGGTAGGGTGTACGTTGTGGAGTTCCTGAGGTAGTCTAAGTTTGTAAGCCACTGGACCGATCCTGGCAAGGATCTCGAATGGTCCGATGTATCTAGGGTTCAGTTTCCCACGTTTTCCGAAGCGTGTTAATCCTTTCCAAGGTGACACTTTTAGTAGGACACGGTCTCCAACCTGGAATTCCAAGGGTTTTCGTCTCTTATCTGCATAACTCTTTTGTCTATCCCTTGATGCCTTTAGACGTTCTCGGATTTGAAAAATCTTCTCCGTAGTTTCCCTTATGATTTCTGGTCCAGTGAGCGTGTTGTCAGTTGCTTGTCCTCTTGCTAGTTGTGTGTCCCCCACTTCGGCCCAGCATAAAGGTGACCTACACTTGCGGCCATAGAGGGCTTCGAACGGGGCAGCTTTGATACTGGTGTGGTAGCTATTGTTGTACGAGAACTCGACTAAGGGTAGATGTGTGTCCCATGCTTTGCCAAAATCGATTACGCAAGCTCTCAGCATGTCTTCTAGGGTTTGTATGGTTCTCTCGCTCTGGCTGTCAGTTTGTGGGTGATAAGCGGTACTCATGTCTAGTCTTGTCCCCAAAGCTTTTTGTAGCGACTGCCAGAACCTTGAGGTGAATCTACTATCTCGGTCCGAGATAATGGATACGGGCACACCATGCAGTCATACAATTTCTCTGAGGTATGTCCTTGTTAACTTCTCCAATTTATCCGTCTCTTTGATCGGTGGGAAATGCGCTGATTTAGTTAACATGTCGACAATTACCCAAATGGTGTCAAGTCCGCTTGTCGTTTTGGGTAACTTGGTTATGAAATCCATGGTTATCCGCTTCCACTTCCATTCGGTTATTTCTGGTTGTTGTAATAAACCCGAAGGCTTCTGGTATTCCACCTTGACTTTGGCACATGTCAGGCATTTGCTCACGTAGGTAGCAATTTCGGCTTTCATGTTTTGCCACCAGTACAACTTCTTGAGGTCGAGATACATCTTATCGGAGCCGGGATGTATGGAGTATCGTGTTTTATGGGCTTCATCCATAACGATTTATCTGAATCCACCAAACTTCGGTATCCAAATTCGATCCATGAAATAACGAACTCCGTTGCTCTTGGTCTCAAGGTTCTTATCCATTCCTCTTAAGGCTTCTCCTGTCACATTTTCGGATTTCAAGGCTTCTATTTGAGCTTCCTTGATTTGCGTGAACAGGTGTGAATGGATCGTCATAGTTAGGGACTTCCCTCGGCGACCTGAGTACTCCTTCCGACTGAGTGCATCAGCCACTACATTAGCCTTTCCGGGGTGATATCGAATTTTGCATTCATAATCACTTAGTAGTTCTACCCATCGTCTCTGTCTCATGTTGAGTTCCTTCTGGTTGAGGATATGTTGGAGGCTTTTATGATCGGTGAAGATTGTACATTTTTGTGCCGTAGAGGTAGTGCCTCCATATCTTCAGAGCGAAGACGACTGCTCCTAGCTCAAGATCGTGCGTTGTGTAGTTTACTTCGTGCATCTTTAGTTGCCTTGAGGCGTAGGCGATGACCTTTCCTCTTTGCATTAAGACACACCCAAGTCCTTGGTTTGATGCATCACAATAGACCACGAAGTCCTCTGTTCCCTCTGACAGGGTTAGGATGAGCGCACTACATAAGGCTTGCTTTAGTGCCTGAAATGCGCTATCTTGTTTTTCTCCCCAATCAAAGGTCACATTTTTCTGGATTAGGGTGGTAAGTGGCTTGGCAATCTTTGAAAAGTTCGGTATGAATCTTCGGTAATACCCGGCGAGTCCCAAAATTTGTCGGATTTCTGTAGGGGTCCTTGGAGTAGTCCAACTATATATTGCCTTTATTTTGGAAGGGTCCATGTGTATTCCTTCTTTGCTTACAACATGTCCTAGGAAAGCCACTTCCCGAATTCAAAATTCGCACTTGGAAAATTTTGCGTAAAGTTTCTCTGCCCTTAATGTTTCCAGTACTTGGCAGAGATGTTGGTTGTGTTCTTCCTGGCTTCTCGAATAGATGAGTATATCATCTATGAACACGATCATGAATTTATCCAGGAAGGGACGACATACTCGGTTCATCAAGTCCATGAACACTGCTGGAGCATTCGTCAATCCGAAGGGCATTACCACAAATTCGTAGTGACCATAACCTGTTCGGAAAGCCGTTTTGGGGATGTCCCCTTCCAGTAATCGCAGTTGGTGATAACCAGATCTTAGATCGATCTTTGAGAAGTAGCTTGCTCCCTGTAGTCGGTCGAATAGATCATCTACGCGCGGTAAGGGATATCGGTTCTTGATTGTCAGTTTGTTCAGCTCCCGATAATCGATGCACATGCGAAAAGACCCGTCCTTCTTTTTCACGAATAGGACTGGTGCTCCCCATGGTGAGAAGCTTGGTCTGATGAATCCCTTGCTCAACAGCTCGTTCAATTGACTGGACAGTTCCTACATCTCGGCTGGAGCTAAACGGTAAGGTGACTTTGCTACTGGGGTAGCTCCGGGGATTAAGTCGATTCTGAATTCGACTTGACGTTCCGGTGGGATTCCTGGAAGATCTTCTGGGAAGATGTCTGGAAAATTACAGACTTCCGGAAAGTCTTTAATGTTTTTCGATTCCCGTTTCTTGTCTACTACGTGGGCTAGAAAGGCATGATATTCTTTGCGAAGATATTTTTGTGCTTTAATACAGGAAATGATTTGTAAATTTGAACTAGGTTTGTTGCCATAAATGACAAGAGTTTCTCCGTTTGGCAGATTTAGGCGAATGGCCCTTTTGTGACAAAGTATATCGGCATGGTGAAGGCTCAACCAGTCCATACCGATGATTACATCGAAACTTCTTATGGAAATGGGCATAAGATCGACTTGAAACAAGTGTTCGTTTAAGTTTATTGTGCATCCTACGTACAAGTCACTTGTGTTTTCCGTTTTACCGTTTGCCATTTCTATAGTGAATATTTTATTGAGTGGTTGAGGTTTTCGACAAAGTAGGTGTTTAAATTTATGACTCAAAAAACTTCTCTCCGCTCCGCAGTCAAAAAGTATGCATGCATAAGTGTTGTCGAGTAGAAACGTACCCGTAACCACCGTGGGGTCTCCTATTGCTTCATTCTGTCCTATTGCCAGCACTCTCCCCACACTGCCAGCATTCCTTTCCTTGGGACAATTCCTCCTGAAGTGTCCAGTCTCTCCGCACCCATAACATGTCTGGCTTACTCCAGTACCAGAAACTTGAGTGATCGGTCGTGCCGGTGCTTTATAGAAACGGGCTGTGTGCCCTTTCCTGTCACAGTTCTTGCAGTGCATCTTGCGGCAAATACCGTGGTGATGGTAGTTGCACTTGCTGCACTTGGGCAGATTCCCAGCATATTGTTTTGTTGGCGCAGAGGTAGCAGGGTTTGCAGCGGGGGTAGTAGCGGCATGGACCGCCACCATTTGTTTCTTTGAAGGTTCTTGCGAAGTTTGCCCCTTCTTCTTGTTCCAGAATTTCTTCTTCTTGTTGTTGTTGGCATTGATCTCGTTGTTGTTGTTCCCTTTGGTTGGTTCAGCCATGATAGTCGTGACTCCTTGACAGACACCATGATCAACGAGAGATTGCGCCAGTTCTTTGGCGCTGTCGAAGGTCATGGGTTTGGAAGCTAACACACTTCCTCGAAGTTGGGGTGATAGTCCCCAGATGTACCTCTCGACCCTTTGGCTTTCCAGGGCAAAGTGTTATCAAATCACTGAACTTGTTGGTGTAACCTGCTATGTCTGAGCCTACCATCGAAAGGCTCCACAGTTCCTGTTCAAGCTTCTGAATCTCGCCTCTTGGGCAGTATTCCCGAAGGAGCATTCGCTTCAAGTTTTCCCAACCCATGGAGTTCGCCACCACTAGGGTTAGTGTCTTGACGTGGCCGTTCCACCATGTCAGGGCGCGTTCAGAGAATGTACAAGCAGCAAACTTTACTTTGCTCTCTTCAGGGCATCCGCAAATTTCGAATACAACATCTATTTTCTCTATCCATTGAGATAGAGCTAATACTCCCCCAGTTCCGTGAAAGGAAATAGGTTTTCCGTTTGTGAAGTCCTTGTACTGCTGAACGGCCTTGACCTTGGCCATTTGTAAAGCTGTTTGTTCCTCCTCCCGATCCGTTATTGCTCATTTGAGCCATTTCTGCGGTTACAGCAGCGGTTACAACATTATGGAACATAACGGCGTCCATAATTGGAGGAGGTGGTGGAGGTGGTGTTGAAGTTGAGTTTCTGCGTGTTGATCTACGAGGAGGCATGTTCTGGTAGAGAAAAATAAGAATGAATACTATAAGTTTCTAATGTTTGGCCAATAGCGTGTTAGTTGTATTTTGTAACTTATTTTGACTTTAGTTTATGGTTTCAGGGTAGGCATAGAAATTTTTAGTTAAACCCATAAGTTTCCGAGAGGTATAATAAAGAAGTACTTCATATTAATATATATATTGGTCACACCCGTGGTGTGTTACATATCTTGCTTGGGAAAATTTGACCTACCTAGAGGTCTCCGATTACAGTTACAAAAGGAAATAAGCGAAAAGAAAAAAAAAACTTTTATATGAAATCCTATTTTATAACAAAATTGTTGGGGCTTGAACAAGCTCTACTTGCGGCGTTTGGAGCTGGATTCGGCATCCGACCGTTTGACTCCCATCAGTCGCCTCTCGAGATCTGCTTGTTGTTCCTTCATCTCTCTTATTTCAGCTAGAGCTGTTATCATTTGGTTCTGAAGTGTCCCCGTGTAGATTTGGGTATTCTCATGTAGTCCTTCCAAACGGCGGATGTCAGCGGCATTACCTTGGGTAGCAGCATTGATCTCGCGAACTCTGGCTGCTTGTTGGTCTGCCTGGTAGTTCTGGTTAGCTATAGCGTTCACGACGACAGGAAGTGCTCGATCAGCTGAGCCTCCCCCACCGACGTTGTAAAAATCCCGACACATGCCGAATGGAGGGCGTACACCTTGCTGACGGCTCCAGTAGTAGAGGTGGCTTCCCCAGATGGGAATGGGTCCCGGTTGATATGGTCTGATTACGGGAGGATGAGGGATGGGAGGGTCGATTACTTCTGGTTCGGAGTCTGTTCCGCTAGAAACTTCCACGATCTCCTCGTCGACTTCGAATTCTTCTCCGACTTCGATTTCGAATTCTTCTTCGACTCCCTCCTCGAACTCTTCTTCGACCTCTTCTTCGATTTCTTCTGGATCTTCCTCTGGGTCCTCCTCTATCCAACCGCCGTTGCCTTGGTTTGGGTAGTAGGGATCTCCTGGTAAATGGAATCCGGCCATTTGTCTGTACTAGGATAGAGGTATGAGCATTTTATAAGAAAAGAAATTTCTATTTAACGACTTTCTATGCCTATCTATTTTTTTACGGAGCGCAAATATTTGATTGTTCAATTATTTTTAACAATAGACTTATAGTATTTCAATTTAGCGAATTCTAAAATAATTTATATTTGGTAAGTTCTTGGCTTGTTGTCCACTATGATCATTCCTCGACGTACGTTGGTCAAATCTAGGATAAATATAGTTGATCAGGCTATATTTATTCTTGATTTGATTACATACCTCGAGGTCCAATCATAGTGTCGCAACTTGCCTAAATACTTTATTAGAAAGCTTGACATAATACGAGACTGATGCATGCGGGTAAAATGTATGTATATTGTTTATGAAAATATTTTGTCAGAGGGTTTTTGGTCCCCTTTGCATTTATAGTTTGTATATCTTATGTGGTTTGATATACTTAGTTCACTATAAACAATGCTCTGATACCAATCTGTCACACCCCCAAACCAGAATGGCAGAAACATTCGGGGGTGGATGACTTCACGTAGTATCACAACAATTGAATATTGTAAAGAAAGTAACACAACCATCATATATATAATGAAAACGTATATTGTTGCGTTATACATATTATCAAAAGAATATTACAATATGATGATAAATGTTCAATAATAAAAACATCCTTAGTGTTCCTTCTCCAAAAGCTGGTAGTTACCTGTATTACTGATTCCCTGAGAAATACAAGTGGTTTTGAAACAGTGTCAACAATTAAGTTGGTGAGTTCATGAATTGTTTTTCATTGAACATTGTGTCCTTTTTAGTAGTAAATCGATGAACGAGGTTTCCAGAAAATCCAATATTTTCTATAAATGGTTTGAATAGTTTTCAGAATTAGTATGTTCCATACTAGAATAATAATGATAACTGTGTGCCAAAATGATGTAGAAAAACTGAATGCATAATGATTCTCGTAAATCAAACTTGTTTTTATACTTTTATGTGAGTTTTATAACCATACTATTGACATTGATGTCATGTAACAACATTCTTCCGGTGTTGTAGTGTTATGACATTTGTCACCCTAGACCTGCCGGTCTAACTATAGCTAATAGTTTAGGTGCGGGATTATCAATCCCGTATAGATCTATACACAAGTATCACACTCTCCCTCCAAGAGATTATGGTATATAATACAGGACTTAAAATGCATACTCGAACGTACGTGAAATTTGAGTGTCTCACATTACTTGGTATAAACAGATTTACGGTAATAAAGACTTTACTTCTTTTGAAAGTATTTCGTTTGTCAAGAGGTATATGTATAATGTACGAATAACTTGATAACTATATCCATTATAGTTTCTCAAAAAGTATGTTTCCATTTTGTAAGAACAACTTAGTGTTATAATAGCCCTTTAAACATAAAGATATTTGTATCAAAGCCCTATAAGAACGGTATTATAACTATGTTTATAAAACGATACTTTGATTTGTAATGTACTTGTATTCCCCCCCCCCTAAAACGTGAAAAGAATTGAAAAGTAGGGGTATGAACCCACTCGTTAAGTTTGAAGAGAGAGGCTAGGGTTGAGTAGAACTTCGACCGCGGATAGTTGCATCGTCGGGCTCTTCGGAGATCTCTGCAGCGTAAATCTTTCGTCGGGGCTCGAGTGCGGAAACCGAGGTCGTGGGGATAGCTTCTTGTGCTTGGAAGTCTGTGAGAGTAACTGGAGATTTGAGAAAGTTTGCCTTAACTCGCAGGTGATGCCATCTATTTATAGTGCTGGGAGAGTGAGTACGCGGGGCGTAATTTTGGAGTATGCGGGCGTACTCATGTACGCAGCGTGTACCTCATTATGTTGGGCGTAAGAATGCGTCATGGCTTACGACTCCTGGCTAGCTAAGCGTAGAGTGGGCAGGCCGATGGGACTCGACTCTGGGTCTAGTACGCAGGGCGTACTCCCAGAGAACGCGGGGCATAATCCGGCCGGTCCTCTTCTAAATTCCGTAACTTTCACGTACGAGCTTCGTTTTTCGTGTTCTTTATATCCACGCGTAGGTGAGATTATGCTCTACAACTTTCCTTTAGACTCCGTCGGCTAGTTTTGACTTTATTTTTAATGACATAATTTTAAATAGGACGGGCCTCCTAAAGTCCGTTAAAGATTTATAGGTTCTTTATTCGGTGTCGGTTTTCGTTTGTCTTTTTATCAATTTGCTCCTATTGTGGAGATCTTTAACTCTCAATTTGCTCCTATTTTGGAAAATATAGGGTTGTCACAGCTGTTGACTTTCAATGATTTTTGTGATTTGGGCCATATTTAGACTATTAGGGTCTTAGTTCTTATTGGGACATAAGTATTTCTTACTTTTAGCCATTATTAGGCTTTGGGCCTTCTAAGGTTTGGGACCATAATGGACTTTGGGTATCATTTATGGATTTGGGCCATATTGGGCTTTTGGCGCCTTTAGGTTGGGCCTCAGTTATTGGGCGAAGTGAGGAAAGAGTTAAATGCACTTTTACCATAAGTGTTGGAGAAATGAACTAGATTCCCAGTTATGGTTTATGGCTCATTAATTGATTGGGGTTTTATTTAATTGATTAGTGTAGGGATTATCTGGTTCAACATCCCTATCATTTGTTTGATTAACAACAGACTGAGGTGAGTTTGCTCACTATACTATAGAACACAAGGATATGTTATGTGCTTGTAGTTTTGTGACTCCTGGTGTATGTGTTATATGCCTATGTACATGTTTGGTATATGTATGTGGGGTGAAATAGACCCGGTACAACCTTGTGCTGACATATGAGTTAAAATAGACTCGAGGGTGAAATAGACCCAGTACGACCTTAGCTCGATGCATGAGTTAAAATAGACTCGGGGTGAAATAGACTTTGCATAGCCTTGCTTTGGAATGTATGGTATGTTGTATTTTGGGGAACTCACGAAGGTTTGTGCTTACGGTTTTCAGTTTATGTTTCAGGTACTTTCAAATAAAAAGGGAAGAGCTCGAGATGAACGCATTGCATACACACCATGATTTCCACCTTACGTGACTCTGGTGTATTTTGGGATGTTTGGATGACATACTTTGTTTTTCCTCTATGGTTTTATAGACATGTTTGATTGATGATTTTATTAATTTTAAAATGAAAATGTTGGTCTTAAATTTTGGGATGCTACAAGTTAGTATCAGAAACTTGGTTTGACAGATTCAAGCATACTCTCAGGTGTGTCTGAACTCAAACTGAGGATTTGATAGATTTTTCGTAAAAGAAATGTTAAAAAAAAGGTTTTCTAATAAAAGAAAGGGGTGTAGTGCATGCAATCGAATGATCTCAAGTAAGTTTTCCCAAAATACCCATACATTTTTATGGTATGCTTTGAATTGTGAATCTGTGAATCGCATGCTAGATTAGGGATAAGGATATGTGCAAGATTTCATGATAGAATGCTAGGAGAGATGCCTTTGCATGCTTGCTATATGAGCTTGTAGACTTGCATGATAGTATCTATCAGTCAGTGATAGGATGGCCTGTTTAGGTTATGCTTGATTCATATTACTCGATGCTCGAATGTTGCTTGCTTTGTGCTTTTTTGGAGTTCCTATTAACATCAACTAACTAGTAAGTGAATATGTTAAGTTACATATTATTAATACTAGATAGTTTTAGAAGGTTAGGTTTTAACACCATTGCGTAGCTCTTGTTTGAGTCCAACTGTTGTAGCATGAGACATTTCATTCGAAGAATTATTTGGTGTCAATGATATGTAATTGTATCAAAGAGCTAGTTAGA
Organism: Lactuca saligna; assembly: GCF_052625555.1. Classification (NCBI taxonomy): domain Eukaryota; kingdom Viridiplantae; phylum Streptophyta; class Magnoliopsida; order Asterales; family Asteraceae; genus Lactuca; species Lactuca saligna. Next base: position 35,028,799 of record NC_136422.1, read on the forward strand.
GGGTGTTAGGGGGAGTTCCTTCCATAGCCAATGGAAGAGAGTGTTGTGAGGGTTGCCCTAGGAAAACCTAGGAGGCAACTCGGTGCCAAGAGCCTTGTCTTGTTGAGGGCTGTTTGGATTGATACGAGAGTGACTTAGAGGATTCAGGGCGATCTTTGAGGAAAGTACGAATAGATGTGGAAGGTAGTATGGGCCCCTAGTACTGGAAGTTGAGGATCTGTACTTGAGTTAAGGAAGGTCACAGTGATACCAGAAGGCTTGTAGAATGTGGGATTCTTTTGATTATATTCTAATGGTTTATATGACTTATTTTTTCAGTATGGTGGTCACTCAAGGAGGTTCTGGAAGCGGATCTGGTGTCGGTGATGGTTCGAGTTCGAGATCTACAGTCGTATATATGGATAATCAGATGCGGGAGTTTATTTCTCTAGAGATTACCTGCAGTATTCTTGAGGATACTCCTTTGATATTTGGCACAGTCAAGGAGGCTATTCTGGAGATTCTAGATGAGCGCTTGGGCACTTTTCGTTTTGCGATGGTGGTGATGGTTGGAGCCTACTCTTTGACTTTTCGAGAGTTTCAGGCATGTGGGATCCGAAGTTCTTCAGGAAGAAGGACCCGATTGCGAGTAGATATTGGTTAGTAGACATCGGGAACACCTTCTGATATAGCCTCTGTCCTGAGGAGTCAAAGTTCAAACTTGCATCCCGTATTCTAAAAGACAGAGCTCGAGACTGGTGGGAGGAGGTTGATCACACCTTAGGAGGTGAGGCAGTTGAGTTAATGACTTTGGATGATTTTTGATGAGGTTTCGGGCTGAGTTTGCACCTGTGATTGAGGTCTAGTAGTTAGTGAGGGAATTTCAGGACCTTCGCCAGACTATCGAGACGGTGACAGAGATCACTACTATGTTCCATGATAGGGAGTTATTGGTTCCATAGTATGTGGTGGATGAGGAGATGAAGAAGGCGAGATACCATGAGATGTTGTAGAGCGATATTAGGCAGTTTGTGAGTAGATCTAGTTGCAAGACACTAGATGATATGATAGCACAACCTAGAGAGAGGGATATTGACTTAGAGAGGGACAAGAAGAGGAAATCGGATCAAGTTCAGAGTTCAAAGGGTTTGAGCTAGAGGCCCAAGGTTTTTGATTCGAGATCGAAAAGCTAATAGGGTCAGTGCCACTGTGGCAAGTGTGGAAAAACGCACGATGGAGCTTGCAAGAGTGGTGGTTCAGGCTGCTATAAGTGTGAAAAGACTAGTCACTTTAGTCGGGGATTACATAACCACTATCCAGGGATCGAGTTTGATTACTGTCATAAAAAGGCCAATTTTTTTTTTGAGTCTAGCAGCGACAGGACCAATTGCAGCTCCCGCTCCGATGACTTTGAGGATCATGGATGGCCTCCAGTTCAATGAATCTCATCGAAACCTAGGAATTTGCAATGCGTTTAAAACTTAAAGGTAATGTTTTCATGGTGGAGAATTAGTGAATCGTCATTCACTTACCTTCAAATTGTTTGCATGTTGGATTACGGCATCCCTTTTCTAATATGTAAATAATGTTGTTGGATCCTAGCCCTAATTTTTTCTTATTGGGTGATAATTAGGGATTTAAATTCTAATCAATCTTTGTCCTTTCTATTTATAGATGTCAAACACGAACAACATTGATGAGCCTTTGCCAAAAGGTGACTTTCGATGGAACGAACTTTAGCGAATGGATAAGATACATTCGCATGATTGCTCGCTACGAGGACAAGGAGTATGTCCTCGACGAAAAGCTCGAGAAGATCAATCCAGAAATCGCTACTTCGGCTGAAATCACCGCTTTTGAAACTCATGAGCGTGATGCAACGAAGGTTCATTGCATCATGATAGCCACAATGAACTCCGAATTCCAAAAAGTCCTATGAGGACATGTATCCGTACGAAATGCGTCAAGACTTATTGGAGAGATATCATCAAAACGCAAGGAAGGAGCGTTACGAGATCTCCACTAACATGATCTCTGCTAAAATGGGACATGGGGAATCTCTAACCATACACTTGCAAAAGATGCAAAGGTATGTCGATCGTCTTTTCAAGTTGAATGTCGACTTTGGGGAAGATTTGGCTATCGACATGGTACTTCATTCCTTGCCTCCGTGTTACAACCAATTTGGGATGACCTACCACATGAACAAGGAAGAGGTCACCCTAAGTAAACTCCAAGGTCTCCTAAGGGTTGCTGAGAGCAACCTCAAGGACAAGTCTGTTGCACCAACTCCTAATCCACCCACTGCTCCTATTTTGGCTATTAGGAAAGGAAGGGGAAAGAAGAGGAAGGCTCCGTCTAAGAGCCACTGCCACAAAATAGGGCATTGCAGGGACCAAAGATGATCCCGCTAAGTCCAACTCTAACCCAAAGGAGGCAGAGTGCCACCATTGCCACAAAATAGGGCATTGGAAGAGAAGATGCCCAGAATACCTGCAAGCTATCAAGGAAGGAAACATCAAGCCATCTTTCGCAGGTATTTACACAATTAAATCTAATGATTCATCTCATGCTATTTCTTGGGTCCTCGATACCGGATGTGGTTACCACATTTGTTCTGAATTGCAGGGACTAAGAAGAAATAGGGATGTGGAGCATGGAAGAATAAATCTAATCATGGGGAACAGAAGATCGTCGCCTGTGACCAAGATTGGAGTGTATTCTTTAGTGCTTAGTAATGGATTATGTTTAGATTTGGATAATTGTTGCTACTCTCTAGAAATGGAAAGAAACATCATTTTGTTTCATGGTTTGTTTAGACAAGGATTTAGATTTTCTTTTAATAATGAGAATGGTTCTATTTATGCTTATCTAAATGGTGTCTTATATTTTGAAGCAATGCCATGTAATGGAATTTATGAAATTGTTATGATTGTAGATAACCTAGGAAATGATGTTTTATGCATGGATTCTTCCAACAGTATGGATAGAGAATCCTTGTGGCATTATTGTCTTGGACATGTCAACAAGAAGCGCATAGCCCAACTCCAAAAGGATGGAGTGTTGGAGTCATTCGACCTTAGGGAAGATGACACATGTGAATCTTGTTTACTTGGAAAGATGACCAACTCACCCTTCACTAGCACATGTGAAAGGGGTGAGGGTTTATTGGACCTCATACATACCGATGTGTGTGGAACCTTTAGATCAACCACAAAGGATGGGAACCGCTTCTATGTGACTTATACCGATGACTATAGTAGATATGGGTATATTTACTTAATCAAGAAAAAGTCAGAAACGTTTGAAAAGTTCAAAGAGTTCAAAAATGAAGTACAGAATCAATTGGGCAGGAAAATCAAGATGCTTTGTGTGACATCCCCAAAATCTCGGCCAGAAAAGACCGATTTTCATTTATGCTTTAAAATAAATTCAGAGTAAATCCTTTTGATTTGAAAGAGTTGCGGAATTTGTTCCCAAAAACAAAAAATGATAAAACAATGTTTACCAAAGCATTTCATAAAAGAAATATATTTTCATTATAATCAAAACTCGGGGTGTCATGTTCCGATACAGACCAATAAGCATAAACGAATACATTACAAGTCATATAACAAATATAAACATATGTAGACTTGTAAACAAAACAACTTGATGGTTCATCCATCTTACGCCCTTGCGCCACTTCCTGTAATACAAATAAAACTGAGTGGGTCAGGCTTGGGAGCCTGGTGAGCATATAGGGTTTTCAACCCACAATAAATAATTAAAATTAATTATTATCAACCAACAATAACCCAGTTACCCATTCCCGTTATTCTCACTTTACGTCCCTAAAATAACTAACACAAGGGACCTAATCTAAGAATATTTTCATCGGGGTGACAACACATGCTGCGGGGTTTCCTCAGCAATATAAGTCAAATAAGGCAACCATGAGGGGGATGGAATACAGCGAATGAACACCCAAGTTCATTAACACCTACAGGTTATGAACTTGCTAGCGTTCCACATGACTATCTAGAAAAGTCTGTGGTCGTCATCTAAATTCCGCTAGATGACTGGATCAAACAACAACGAGGCCTCTCATCTGTTTATTACACACCAACTATCTACCCATGTTCTACCCAACATATTAGTAGATAAAAACATACATTTTATACATATTTTCAAAACTTGTATAGCATGCTTGATCAAAACATTTTCCATATAACAGATGAGGCACACGCACATAACACGTATTTCATATAGAAATAATCATATCTGTAAGATAGAAGAAAGTGAATATACATTCACACACATAACAACAAAATATACACATAACACGTATCTCGTATGAAATACTTCATAGTTATACGTTATGAGAAAGTAACAACGCATTCACACGTATAAACGACAATAAACTTAATACCCTCGAACCATACTTGTATTATTATTGCGTTTATGAAAGGTAGTATACACTCACTTGATTAGAAGATGATCGGACAGCACTACGACTTGCAGAAGTCGTAATCCTCAGCAGATCTGGAAGATATCTACGAAAATCGAACTTCTCGCGGGCAAAGCTTCGGCTCGGAAACCGCACTTCTCGGGATCTTCGGGATCTCGGGACTCGCTTCGGGACTCGGGAATATTACTGGGGCTTCGGGATGGTTTCGGGGGTAAAAACGCAGAGCTTCGGCACAAAAACGAGAGGAAATTAGCAATTTGGTCGGCTGCCCTCGCATCCTATTTATAGGAGGCTGGGAGCTCCTCATACGCGGGGCGTACGTGCCTCAGAAACGTAAGCGCATGCGTCATCCGAAGTGTCGACACTCTTCGGAGTACGCGGGGCGTACTCACTTACGCGGTGCGTAAGTCGGATCAGACCTGTGACTCGCCTTCGGATAATGCTTCCGAATTTTGATTTAAAAATAAATACAAATTAATTAATAAACTTCGGAAATTCATATCTTCTTCATACGAACTCCGTTTTCGACGTTCTTTATATCCACGGAAAGGTGAGACTACGCTCTACGACTTTCATTTAGACTCCGTCGGCTGATTTTGAATTTATTTTTATTATTTATTTTTAATAGGCCGGGACAGAAAATTTCGTTATAAATTCATAAGTTCTTCGTTTGACGTCCGTTCTCGCCTAACTTTTTATCGCTTTGATGCTAACAACGAGATCTTCGATTCTTGTTTAGATCACTAAGGCTAAATATCGCTTTAACGTAAATTTCACTTTTTACGTTATTCAGCGTTGCCGGTTCTGTCGCGAAACTTCGACAGGTCATAACTTCCTCGTTATAACTCGGATTTCGGCATTCTTTATATCTCCGGAAACCTTGTTTCAACGACTACAACATTATCTAAAGATATCAAGTTTATTTTACACTTAAATTTTGACGCTTATTTTTATTCTTAATTAATCAAACCACATAATTAAGCAATTAAGCACAAAACACATAATACTCAAATAATACACTTATATTATTTCAAAACGGGTTACAAAGGTTAACCTAGACCATTACATTGCTAAAAATGGCAAGCCCGGAAACACAAGCGTTACAATTCTCTCCACCTTAGAATGATTCCGTCCCCGGAATCACACATCAACAAACAAATGCGGATAGCGGCTCCTCATGTCACTCTCCGTCTCCCAGGAGATTCGGCCCATTCGTGTGTTTCCATCGGACAAGCACTAACTCGACCATCTTGTGTCGCAACTTCTTAGTCTTTCGGTCAACAATTGCCTCTGGTTCTTCAATCAACCTTTTGTTCTCATCGATTCTCAATTCAGAAATTGGAATTATATCGGGAACTTCTCCCGTGAACTTTCTCAAATAACACACATGAAATGTGTTGTGAATTCCATTCAGTTCTTCGGGTAATTCGAGCTTGTAAGCTTGGTTCCCAATCCTCTGAAGAAATTTAAACGGTCCAATAAACCTTGGACTCAACTTTCCCCTTTTACCAAATCTTATAAGTCCCTTCCACGGCGAGACTTTAAGCAAAACCGAATTCCCAACTTCAAAAGTCATCGGTCTTCGCTTTTTGTCGGCATAGCTCTTTTGATGATCTTGAGCTGCTAACATTCTTTCCCTAATTATTTTCAACTTTTCAGCAGTTTGATGAACCATCTCCGGTCCCATTAACTGCTTTTCCCCAGCCTCAAGCCAACAAGACGGCGTACGACACTTTTGTCCATACAAGGCTTGGTAAGGTGCCATCTTAATGCTCGAGTGAAAACTATTATTATAGGAAAATTCTACCAAAGGTAAATGTTCATCCCAATTACCTAGGAATTCCAAGGTACATGCTCTTAGCATATCTTCAAGTGTTTGTATCGTTCTTTCACTCTGACCATCAGTCTGCGGATGGTAAGCTATACTTAAACATAACTTGGTACCCATTTCCTCTTGTAGACTTTTCCAAAACCTTGAGGTGAAACGACTATCACGATCCGACACAATTGTTAGCGGAACACCGTGAAGTCTCACAATTTCCTTCACATAAGAATTCGCAAGCTTTTCCATAGACCATTTCTCCCTGGCGGCTATGAAATGCGCACTCTTAGTGAATCGATCAACGGCCACCCAAATCATGTCGTGACCATTCTTTGTTCTGGGTAGTTTAGTGACAAAATCCATAGCAATGTCTTCCCACTTACCCATAGGCACAGGTAAAGGTTCTAAACTCCCATACGGTTTCTGATGTTGTGTCTTGACTCTCGCACAAGTCACACACTCGGCCACATACTTTGCAACATCAAGCTTCATCGTCGGCCACCAGTAGTAGGGTTTCAGGTCCCTATACATTTTAGTGCTACCGGGATGAATCGAATACATGGTCTTGTGAGCTTCTTCCATCAGAAGATCTCTAATTCCTCCTGACTTAGGTACCCAAATACGATCTTGGAATACCTTCAGTCCATGACCGTTTGAACCAAACACCAACGTTTTACCCAAACGTTCCTCCTTTCGGTCATTTTTCTCAGAAGCTTCCTCTTGAGCTTTCTTTATACTTTCCACAATGGTCGAGACAACTTCAATTCTCAACGCTCTTGGCCTTTTCCTTTCAAGATTGACTTTCCGACTGAGAGCATCAGCAACAACATTAGCGTTACCGGGATGGTAAAGTATCTCACAGTCGTAGTCCTTGAGTAATTCCAGCCAGCGTCGTTGCCTCATATTCAATTCCTTCTGATTAAAGAGATATTGGAGACTCTTATGATCAGTGAAAAGTTTGCACTTCGTGCCATAGAGGTAATGCCTCCATATTTTCAGAGCGAAAACTACCGCTGCCAACTCCAAATCATGAGTCGGGTAATTCTTTTCATGCTCCTTCAGCTCTCGAGACGCATATGCTATCACCTTTTCTCTTTGGGTCAAAACACAACCCAATCCAACCCCAGACACATCGCTATAAACAGCGAAGTCTTCAACTCCATCGGGTAGAGAAAGTATCGGTGCCTCACATAACTTCTTCTTTAGCTTCTCGAATGCTTCTTTATGCTTCTCACTCCAAGCATAAATAGCTCCTTTGTGGGTCAAAGCTGTCAACGGACTAGCGATCGAAGAAAAGCCTTGGATAAACCTTCGGTAATATCCGGCTAATCCTAAAAACCTTCAAATCTCCGTGGGACTTTTCGGTTGTTCCCACTTCATCACAGCTTCAATCTTCGCTGGATCAACCATTATCCCTTCTTGGTTGACCACGTGACCCAAGAATTGGACTTCACGAATCCAAAAATCACATTTGGAGAACTTAGCATACAGCTTCTCCTTCTTCAAGACTTCTAACACTTCTCGCAAGTGTCTGCCATGCTCCTCCTGGCTTTTTGAGTAAATCAGAATGTCATCGATGAACACTATCACGGATTTATCAAGGAACGGATTACAAACCCTATTCATTAAATCCATGAATGTTGCCGGAGCATTGGTTAGTCCAAACGACATAACCAAGAACTCGTAGTGTCCATATCTAGTTCTAAACGCAATCTTCTCTATATCCTACTCTTTTACTTTCAGCTGATGATATCCTGACCTAAGATCGATCTTCGAGAAATAGCTCGAACCTTGCAATTGATCAAATAGGTCATCAATCCTTGGCAACGGATATCTATTCTTTATTGTTGCCTTGTTCAGCTCTCTGTAATCAATGCACATTCTCATACTTCCATCTTTCTTCTTCACGAATAACACCGGAGCTCCCCAGGGTGATGAACTAGGTTTAATGAAACCTTTGTCCAACAACTCTTGAAGTTGCATCATTAGCTCCTTCATCTCCGTCGATGCTAATCGATAAGGTGCTTTTGCTATTGGCGTGGTTCCTGGTAACAAGTCAATTCATAATTCCACTTGTCTATCAGGCGGCAATCCAGGAAGATCTTCGGGAAATACTTCCGGATAATCACACACCACAGGAATACTCTGCATCACCTTCTTCTCCTTCTTAGCATCAATCACGAATGCTAAATATGATGTACATCCCTTGGTCAAACACTTTCTGGCTTTCATTAGGGAAATGATTCCAGAATTCACTCGGCGTTTGTCCCCATACACCATAAACGATTCCTTCCCAAGCGGGTTTACTTTAACTATCTTCTTCTTGCATAAAATATTCGGCATCATTGGCGCTGAGCCAATCCATTCCCAACACGATGTCGAAACCATTAAGTTCGATAGGCAATAATTCCTCGTGGAACTTATTCCCATTCAAGTCGATTAGGATGTTTCTCATACGATGGCTAACAGGTACAAACTTGCCACTAGCAACTTCGACTAATAAAGCATTATCTAGTCTATCAACAGGCAAAGCTAGTTTTCTACCAAATTCATGCGATATAAAGGAGTAGTTGGCTCCAGAATCAAATAAAATTTGGGCGGGCAAATTGTTAACGAGAAAGGTACCTGAAGCGACATCAGCTTCATCCTAAGCAGCTTCCAGTGTCATCTGGAATGCTCTCGCCTTCGGATTTGGTGGAATGTTGGGCTTAGCTGCCTCCTTCTTCTTCGGACAGTCTTTTAAAATGTGCCCCTCTTCATTACAACCAAAACACATCCTTTTGTTGTTCGGACATTCATTGGCAAAATGTCCAACCTTTCCACACTTGTAGCAAGTTACATCCTCGCTACATTTCCCGAAGTGCTTTTTCTTACACTTATCACACCACTTTGCTTCCCCTCCTTTTCCCCCATCAAACCTTTTCGAATCAGATTTCGAAAATTTACTTTTCTTACCGGAACCAGATGTTCCCTCAAACTTCCTCTTCTCACCAACCTCAACCTTGTTGGTGGTTCTCCCCTTTATCATGTTCTCAACAGACTTGGCAGCCCAGATAGCTGCCTCTAAAGTATGTGCCTGACGTATTGGCACCTCATACTCCCATGGAAGTCCCTTCGCATATCGATCCACCTTAGTCCGCTCGTCTGGAACAATATGCAAGGCAAACTCCATCTTATCGGTGAAGTTATTGGTGTATTCATCAACTGACATACTGCCCTTAGTCAATGTCAGGAACTTGTTCTCCAACTCCAATAGATTTTGAGCCGAGCAGAACTTACGCTTAAACTGCACCAAGAACTCTGCCCATGACAATTGCAGTGGCTCATTAGGGCTCAAAGTCTTCCCTAGAGTGTTCCACCAACGAATGGCTCCACCTCGGAATTGACGCACGACATAGATAGTTTGCAACTTACCTCTGCAACCACACGTCATGAAGGCTAGCTCCATTTCGGAGATCCAATCCATAACCCCAATCGGATCCTCCTTTCCATTGAAGGTCGATGGTTTGCAAGTCAAAAAGTCCTTGTACTTGCATCCCATTCCATCATTCCTTCCATCTCGGTTATCTTGCCTAACTATCGGTGGGTTGGCTTGACCAACTGATCCACTGAAGTTTCCACCTTCCGAGTGCCCTTCATTTAATTCAGGCTCTTCCACACGAATCGACAGTTCTTCACGATTTTGTTGAAGCAACCGTCTAGTTTCCTCCATCCGACGATCCAACATCGTCTGAATCATCAATTGCACACCAGCCATGGTTATTGGCTCAGGTGCTGCTGCTACAACAGGTCTTTGTTCAATCACTGGTGGTTGATTCCTGTTTTCATCAGCATTTCCAACTCCACTTCTTGTTCTCACCATTTTTTTATCTATACACCGAATAAGGTGAAATTAGATCCTTATTCACGATAGATATTCAAATCATCCTTATCACTCCGAAACGTTTACATGCTAGTTCTAATATCGTAGGCGTACGCTTAGAATCCTACACACATAAAGTTTCTAGATCCGGTCGGCAACAGACCATAGATCCGAACAAATAATATCATATATGGCAACATATAACATTTATCACATAAAGCATTTTAGGCAACTTTCCTAAAATAAACTAGTGCTTGTGTCTAAAACATAACAGACACACATCTCAAAATTCCACTTAGCATTCTAAGTTTAAGTCTAGAAATCCTAAAAATTCCTAGTTCGCTTAAACTAATGCTCTTATACCAACTGTGACATCCCCAAAATCTCGGCCAGAAAAGACCGATTTTCATTTATGCTTTAAAATAAATTCAGAGTAAATCCTTTTGATTTGAAAGAGTTGCGGAATTTGTTCCCAAAAACAAAACATGATAAAACAATGTTTACCAAAGCATTTCATAAAAGAAATATATTTTCATTATAATCAAAACTCGGGGTGTCATGTTCCGATACAGACCAATAAGCATAAACGAATACATTACAAGTCATATAACAAATATAAACATATGTAGACTTGTAAACAAAACAACTTGATGGTTCATCCATCTTACGCCCTTGCGCCACTTCCTGTAATACAAATAAAACTGAGTGGGTCAGGCTTGGGAGCCTGGTGAGCATATAGGGTTTTCAACCCACAATAAATAATTAAAATTAATTATTATCAACCAACAATAACCCAGTTACTCATTCCCGTTATTCTCACTTTACATCCCTAAAATAACTAACACAAGGGACCTAATCTAAGAATATTTTCATCGGGGTGACAACACATGCTGCGGGGTTTCCTCAGCAATATAAGTCAAATAAGGCAACCATGAGGGGGATGGAATACAGCGAATGAACACCCAAGTTCATTAACACCTACAGGTTATGAACCTGCTAGCGTTCCACATGACTATCTAGAAAAGTCCGTGGTCGTCATCTAAATTCCGCTAGATGACTGGATCAAACAACAACGAGGCCTCTCATCTGTTTATTACACACCAACTATCTACCCATGTTCTACCCAACATATTAGTAGATAAAAACATACATTTTATAAATATTTTCAAAACCTGTATAGCATGCTTGATCAAAACATTTTTCATATAACAGATGAGGCACACGCACATAACACGTATTTCATATAGAAATAATCATATCTGTAAGATAGAAGAAAGTGAATATACATTCACACACATAACAACAAAATATACACATAACACGTATCTCGTATGAAATACTTCATAGTTATACGTTATGAGAAAGTAACAACGCATTCACACGTATAAATGACAATAAACTTAATACCCTCGAACCATACTTGTATTATTATTGCGTTTATGACAGGTAGTATACACTCACTTGATCAGAAGATGATCGGACAGCACTACTACTTGCAGAAGTCGTAACCCTCACAGATCTGGAAGATCTCTACGAAAATCGAACTTCTCGCGGGCAAAGCTTCGCCTCGGAAACCACACTTCTCGGGATCTCGGGACTCGCTTCGGGACTTGGGAATATTACCGGGGCTTCGGGGGTAAAAACGCAGAGCTTCTGCACAAAAACGAGAGGATATTAGCAATTTGGCTGGCTGCCCTCGCATCCTATTTATAGGAGGCTGGGAGCTCCTCGTACGCGGGGCGTACATGCGTACGCGGGGCGTACGTGCCTCAGAAACGTAAGCGCATGCGTCATCCGAAGTGTCGACACTCTTCGGAGTACGCGGGGCGTACTCACTTACGTGGCGCGTAAGTCGGATCAGACCTGTGACTCGCCTTCGGATAATGCTTCCGAATTTTGATTTAAAAATAAATACAAATTAATTAATAAACTTCGGAAATTCATATCTTCTTCATACGAACTCCGTTTTCGACGTTCTTTATATCCACGGAAAGGTGAGACTACGCTCTAGGACTTTCGTTTAGACTCCGTCGGCTGATTTTGACTTTATTTTTATTATTTATTTTTAATAGGCCGGGACAGAAAATTTCGTTATAAATTCATAAGTTCTTCGTTTGACGTCCGTTCTCGCCTAACATTTTATCGCTTTGATGCTAACAACGAGATCTTTGATTCTCGTTTAGATCACTAAGGCTAAATATCGCTTTAACGTAAATTTCACTTTTTACGTTATTCAACGTTGCCGGTTCTGTCGCGAAACTTCGACAGGTCATAACTTCCTCGTTATAACTCGGATTTCGGCATTCTTTATATCTCCGGAAACCTTGTTTCAACGACTACAACATTATCTAAAGATATCAAGTTTATTTTACACTTAAATTTTGACGCTTATTTTTATTCTTAATTAATCAAACCACATAATTAAGCAATTAAGCACAAAACACATAATACTCAAATAATACACTTATATTATTTCAAAATGGGTTACAAAGGTTAACCTAGACCATTACATTGCTAAAATGGCAAGCCCGGAAACACAGGCGTTACACTTTGATCCGATCGAGTAGGAGAGTACCTAAGTCTTGAATTCCACGACTATCTCAAAGAATGCGGAATAGTTTCGCAATTGACGCCACCTAGGACACCACAATTGAATGGTGTGGAAGAAAGGAGTAATCGAACTTTGTTAGACATGGTTCGTTCTATGATGAGTCGTGCTTCACTATCTATCTCATTCTAGGGGTATGCCTTAGAGACTGCCGCCCATATCCTTAACCGAGTCCATACGAAGAAGGTTGCCAAAACACCTCACGAGATGTGGACAGGGAAGGCTCCCTCGTTAGCACATATAAAGGTTTGTGGTTGCGAGGCTTTCGTAAGACGAGATACTCACAACAAGCTCGAACCTCGTAGTGAGCGATGTATTTTCATCGGCTACCCACATAAATCCTTTGGATATCTCTTCTATAGATCGAGTGACAATGTTGTCTTTGTTGCGAGGAGAGGGGTTTTCCGAGAGCGAGAACTCATAAGCCAAGGAGACAGTGGGAGGCAAATCGAGCTTGAAGAGATTCAAGAATCGATTGATGAACGAACCTCTACCACTGGCAATCAACCCGAGGAGGAAACTCTGGTTGAACCTATTGACCAGTCCTTACCTCTTAGACGTTCTGAAAGAGTTAGAGTTCAACCCCATTTATATGGTTTTCATATTACTACCGAAGGGGACACGTATATTAGTGATAGTACACTAATAAATCTAGATGAACCTAATAGCTTTAAGGAAGCCATGGCAGGCCCGGAGTCTGGAAAATGGAAAGAGGCAATGGACAGCGAGATCCAATCCATGTATGACAACCAAGTTTGGAATTTGGTTGATAATGTGCTCGGACGTAAGACCGTTGGGTGCAAATGGATCTTCAAGAAGAAGACCGACGTGGATGGAAACGTACACACATATAAGGCGCGATTGGTTGCGAAGGGCTTTACTCAAACTCCCGGAGTTGACTATGATGAGACCTTATCACCAGTTGCGAAGATAAAATCTATTAGAGTGATGCTAGCTATTTCCGCATTTCATGATTATGAGATTTGGCAAATGGATGTCAAGACCGCTTTCCTTAACGGGAAGTTGGCTGAGGATGTTTACATGGCTCAGCCAGAGGGTTGTGTTGATTCGAAGCATCCAAATAGAATGTGTAAGCTTGAGAAATCCATTTATGGACTTAAGCAAGCGTCTTGAAGATGGAATCTTTGCTTCGATGAGAAAGTCAAAGAGTTTGGATTTGTACGAAGCGAAGATGAATCATGTGTATATGTCAAAGACAGTGGGAGCATAGTTAGCTTTCTCGTTTTGTATGTCGATGACATACTGCTCATAGGAAATGACATCCCGACTCTGCAGGAGGTTACGTCCTTGCTCGAGAAGTGCTTCGCTATGAAGGACCTCGAAGAGGCTTCCTATATTTTGGGAATAAGGATAATGAGAGAAAGAAGTAAGAGTAATAGGACATAGTCAAAACACTTACTTGGATAAAGTACTAAAACGTTTTAGTATGGAAAATTCGAAGAAGGGAGAATTACCGATACAAAGTAATGCCAAGTTGAGTAAGACTCAAAGTCCGAGTACCGAAGCTGAGATAGCAGAGATGAGCCGAGTACCATATGCTTCCGCAGTTGGCTCAATCATGCATGCTATGACTTGTACTCGTCTTGATGTAGCCTTTGCTTTGAGCATGGTTAGTAGATATCAAGGGAACCCTGGTAGAGAACATTGGATTGCGGTCAAGAATATCCTTAAGTACCTTCGGAGGACCAAGGAATGGTTTTTAGTCCTCGGGGGGAGTGATGACTTGAAGGTGCGAGGGTATAGTGACGCCAGTTTTTAGACCGACAGGGACAACTACCATTCGCAGTCGGGCTGGGTCTTTACTCTTAATGGAGGAGCAGTAACTTGGAAGAGTTCCAAGCAGGAAAACGTAGTTGATTCAACGTGCGAATCAGAGTAAATTGCAGCGAGCGAAGCGTCGAAGGAGGCAATATGGTTAAAGAACTTCATTGATGATCTTGGAGTTGTGCCTGCCATAAAGGAGCCTATGGAAATTTTCTGTGACAATGAAGGAGCGGTTGCCTTGAACAAGGAACCGAGGGATCATGGTAGATCTCGTCATATCGATAGAAAATATAATTTCATTAGACATAGAGTAGAAGAAGGACACCTCGTAGTGAGGAGGATATCATCAGAAGATAACCCAGCAGATTCGGTTACGAAGGGACTGAGTAGGGTTAAGCATTTACAGCATGCTAGGAGTATTGGGCTGAGAGATGATATTAGATTAGTTAGATAGTTTTAGAAACTTATAATAGATAAATGTGATTTAACATTTGATGAATAAATAAAGGAGTATTATTTATAAGTAAAGTTACTGTCTTATGTTAAATGTTTAACTATTATTTCACTTTGCATGTTTTGACTTCCTGAATAATTGAGTTTATTTGGAATAATCGAATTATTCAAACAATCCACAATGGTTCATATGTTGGAAGTAGGTATGAATGAATATTGTCATGAATTGGTGTGTAGATTGTCTAAATGGTATTAGACATAGCAAAAGTTTGTTGCAACATTCATGAGTGCTTATGAACTAGTTTCGAGCACTAGAACCAACCCGTGCGTGCTGGAATCACCTTATGGAATTTGACTAAAAGGTTGATCTCAAGACGATAATATCATATGGTCTTAAAACCTAGATATATGATTTGTTATTTGTTAATTGGTTGTACATTGATTATGCGAAACCACATCAGTAAATTGATGTTATAAAACGCATTGTTGTGTATAATTGATTAATGAATAAGTAAATGCATATAAGTCAAAGTTTATCTGTTACTTTTATCCTAAGAGGGTAAAAGCGATATCTTGGCCGCTCGATAATTTGATTTGACTTATGTGTCGGGCCCGGTCAGAACTAAATTGATGTGTTCGATTAAGTTCTATGTTGAATAAATCTGAGATCGAGAAACCAAATGTTGGACAACTAGTTCCATAGAATTGATAGCATGATATCTAAACAGAGGATTGTACGATCCCTTATCTAAAGGACAAAATTGATAGGATCAGAGTTTGACAGCGTATTTTAGAGCTACGATTGCTAATCGGTATATATAGTTACTAAACTTATCCAAGTGGGAGACTGTTGGAATAGTGTCTAAAGCTGCAACTATATTTGGTAAGTACTTGACCCGATTGAGCATGGTCCTTTTGGGTTGCCTTCACCATAACAACTTGATAGGCTGATTTATGATGAGAGAAGAAATATTATTAATATATTATGAGAATAATAATATTGTTATTTGATTAATATAAGTCATAAATTAATTAGGAATTAATTTGGTGACTTAAAGAGATTAATTGAATAAAGGGGTATAAACTGTCAATTGTATGATAGTTGTATTTTGAGCAATGATTCCTTGGGGATAAGGGGTGGACGGATTTTAGGGTCTGGATGAGGCTAGAAAGCATCCAAAGGCTTATCAATAAGGAGATTGGATTGCTTAGAGTCTAAGTTATCCAATTAGGGTTTTAAGGGTGAAACCCTAGGAGGCTCACTAGTATAAATACACCCATAGGGTTGAGGAAATCGGTACGCTTAGTATTGGAGGAGCCCTGGCCGATTTCTCACCCTCTTCCATCTCTCTCAAACCATCCTCTTGCTACTTGGTGTTTGTAAGACATTAGAGGAGTGACATTTGTGACTCTAAGCTCCAAGGACAAGAAGATTCAAACAAGTAATTCAAGGTATTCTTTTAGATCTGATTTCTTGTGTTATTATAGTAGATCTATCAATCAAAGTGTTGGATATATTGCATGTTCAATTAGAGAAACCTAGATCCAAGAATTAGGGTTTGTATGTGCACATACGAATGTTCTTATGGCTAAAACCCAACACATACTACCTTCCACATCTGTCCGTACTTTCCTTAAGAACTTCCTTGACTCCACCAAGTCCCTTCTAGTACTACTGTTCTCTACTACTCTCATCCTAGGCTTGCCCTAGGGTAATCACCATCCCACTCTCCGCCATCAGCTGCATAAGAAGTCCCTGCTTTCTTCCCCTAACTAGCTCGCAAATACTATTACATATTACTCAGACTAGATAATTCTTCGAATGGTAGATCCTACCCTACAACGGTTGGACTCAAACAAGAGCAAGGAAATAGAGCTAGACCTAACCTTCTGAAATTATTTAATCCTCGCAATATGTAATGTAACATATTCATTTACTAGTTATTGAAAGACAACTAAAACTCCTAAAAGCACAAAGCAAGAAGCATTCGGACATCAAGTACACATAATCAAGCATATACTACTTAGGCTATCATCCTGACTAATCTGTACTAGCATGTAGTTCTTATAAAGCTGAAACACATATACCAGGCACATAAGGCATCCTTCGTAGATCCTTAGTCCTAATCTAGCATGTTGTTCTAAATAAGATGATAATAATAACATATCATAAACTTGTATGGTTAATTTGGGAGTACATACATGAGCTCGGCTGATTACATGCACCACACCCTTTTCTCTTTTCAAAGTCCTTTTATTTCTAAAATTCTTTTTGCTTCTCTAAAACTCTTTTCTTTTGAAAACTTTATATCACTTCCTTAGTTTGAGTTCAGGCACACCCAAAAGTGTGCCCGAATACCTCAAACCAAGGCTCTGATACCACAATGAAACATCCCAAAAATACAAGCCAAAAATTTCATTTTCAAAATCATTTAACAAACATAAATATCATCACCATAGTATAAAAACATAGAACATATATCTCAAAATCTCATAAAATCTGTCAACATATCATAGTCTTATATAAAATATCAGAGTAAACTCCCAGGTTAAGAAAATTTGTGGTGTGTGCCATAACATCAACTTGATCCCTTCCCTTGCTAGCTGAACTACCTGAAACCAAAACTGAAAACTATAAGAACAAAGCTTAGTGAGCTCCCCCAAACTACCACATACTATACAAAGCACATATAACAACTATTGGACCCCGCCCAGCATCAAACCGAAGTCTAGAATAACATGGGCCCCGCCCGACATCGAACCGAAGTCCGGAATAGACTGAACATAACATAAACGTAAACATATAACATATTCATATAAACTACACTAGGCTTGCCCGACATCGAACTGGAGTTCGGAACATATAACACATAATATAAACTTGCATGAATCACAAAGAAATCAAGCATACATAACTACTTCTCGGGACCACCCCGACATCGGACCGAAGTCCAGAATAAACTGAACACATAAACTGCCATATAAACTGCATCGGGCTAACCCAGGCATCGAGCTTACCCCGACATACTATAACTATATAAACGGGTCGGCCTTGGTGCCTTAGACCCGTTCCTACTGAAGGGAAACTCACCTCATATGTCTGACCGTTGAAACTCTAGGTGAGAAATCTCTGCCTACTGCTGTGGTGACTCTCAAGCTATAATTTCCATAAAGACACTTAGTCAAAAACTGATAACTAATATTAGGGTAAACTAACCATTTTACCCCTGGCTAAAGTCAACTTCCAGTTGACTCGACTCGCCGAGTTGGCCTGCCAACTCGCAGAGTCCCTGTTCTTTCACCTGTCTCCAACCCGACTCTACTCATTGAGTCTAGAAAGAACTCGATGAGCTCTCTTTCAATCATATCATCGGGACAATCTTCAAATGACTCGTCGAGTTCATCTTCATCATATGAGAGTGTCTAGTCTGTGACTCGCCGAGTTATATGAACAACTTATGGAGTCCATCTTCATGGGTTGGAAGATTGCCTTGGAGTCGCCGAGTACGTTCATACACTCACCGAGTCCTATGGTTTCCAGGTCCATAACTATGTCTATTTCGCTGAGTCCTTCCTTTGGGTTCAGCTAAATCCCTCCTAAACTAAACTAGATTCCTTCGAATCATAAAAGGTTAGCAAACCAAACCACTGACTCGCCAAGTCGACGAATTTCCATGTCCAAAACTCGATTTCTATTTTGCAATACTCATTCAAAAGGTAGATCTGGGCTCCTTCAGTCAATATAACATGTAAAGTCATGAACTTTACGTCCATGCATGGGACTTTAAGTTCAAAAGACCCAAAAATGAGGTCTATAAGATGCATGGGGCTATGATGGCCATAAAGCTTGCATCTTTATACCATGTACTCCCCCTAGAACCTAGATCTTAGATATGAACCACTTGGGACGTCCCAACATCAAGGACCAAGGATTTTTTAGCCAAAACCCTCTTAATATGGGGACAAATAGATCTAAAAGAAAGAAGACCAAGTTATAAGCTTGATTACCAGAAAAGATGGAAAATGGGGTGTAGCTCCTGGATCTACTCCTTCTCCGTTGAATCTTCTATCTTCCACTTCTTCCACTAGCTTCAAGATACACCAAATAACACTCAAAAAAACCAAGAAAGCTCAAGTTCACTTATGGAGGATTAGGGTTTCAGGTGTAATTCTCTGGAGGTGATGGAGGCTGGGGTGGAAGCTTCATAAGATGTTTAAATAGGGTGCAAACCCTCTAATTTAGGGTTTCACTCAGACAGCTCCTACTCGTTGAGTCGGTGTTTCGACTCGTCGAGTAGGTCATTTAATCCCCCGACCGGGAGTTGATCCTACTCGACGAGTTGATCCCCCAACTCGCCGAGTCCAAGAGTAAAATATGAAATTGGACTTGAATTTAAATGCGTACCTGAGACCGGGTGTTACAGGTTAAAACCTCTATGGAGTATCTATAGGCTACCACATGGGTTTAGCCCAACATGAAGAACTATGGACCATGCTACTCTCGGGTCTAGTACATACCAATTATAGTTATGGGTTTAGACATCTAATCCAACATAGTGTGGCTCTACATTTCCTCGATGTACAGACTTATGTCCTTAATTCTGGTACTGATATGGAGATTGGAGGTTCTAATAAAGTAGGTGTGTAGAAAATTATTTTCTTGCTTTCTATCGGTCAGTCATATGTTGCATCCTCTGCGTGATTGGAACATATCCGACCTGGAATGCAACATATGTAACTCTATCTTTATGCATATCCTTATCTATGAAAAATTTTCTATATGTTAGTCATATGATGTCCCTTCTGCGTGATTCGAAGATCCGACCTGGGGCACATCATATGCACACTACTATCTCTCTAACCCTTTATCTATGTTAGTCATAAGTTGTTCCCTCTGCGTGATTGGAAAACATCCGACCTGGGATACACCATATGCATTTCTATATCTGACTTCTTTCTTAATACTTGAATACTCACCTAAAGTAAGGAGTTCTTTGGAAGTACTTAATTACCGGGGTATATCGGGAAGTGGGAAACACGTCCTAGTAAATCTAAAATTGAACCATTTAATAGGTTGTCTGTAGATCTTGCTACTGAATTTAAGTGGACAATAATATTCGTGGTCGTCGTCAACCAAATGGTCTATTTAGGAATAAGATCACAATGACTTGTCACTTAAAATCTGTCCGGTTTTTCAATATCCTTTGTGTTTAAGTGGACCACAATACCGGTGATTAACCAAAACATGCAGGCGTGTGTTGATAAACGATATTGAATTGCTTAACAACTTTGATCCCAAATTTTTTTGTTTTGGTTAAATTTGTTCATAGTTTTCCAATATGCACAAATTTAGGGGGAGAATTAAAAAATTTTAAAAATCAAAAAAAAAAATCCAAAAATATTGTTATTTTTGTTTTATTTCTTTTTTCAGAAAAATCAAAAATCCAAAAATACTTTTGTTTATGTTTTATTATTTTAGAAAATATAAAAAATGCAAAAATATTGTGTACTAAGTTTTCCTTTATTTTTGTTTTTATCTCATATTTTTCTTGGCCTTGAAAAATGAATTCAAATGTAGATGAGACTCATGGAGACTGTAACGAGATTTTCTGAGCCAAAGCTTCATCCATGATCATTGAAGAATATTCATTCGACGGAATAAGAAATGAAGATTATTCTTTCAACATATAATCTTTTAACCCCAAAAGCAACATCAAGCTGGACTTGAAGATTATGTGGCAGATTGCATTGAAGCCTCCTCAATTAATTTGTTGCTATCTATGTACCTGCTGATATGGTCCAAAAGATTCGTTCTATGTTATTCTCTCTAAAGATTCTCAAGCTGAAAGTGTTGTTTTTCAAGAATCTTTTCAAGAAGCCTCCACAACAAACGTGCGTTCAAAGTCAAATTTTGAAGAAAAGCCCAACTTTTTAATATGAAGTCATTCACCTAGAAGTTTCAATTGTTTATTGTGACATCCCCAAAATCACGGCCAGAAAAGACCGATTTCATTTACGCTTTTTAAAATAATTTCAGAGTAAATCCTTTTGATTTAAAAGAGTTGCGGAATTTTTTCCCAGAAACAAAATATGATAAAATAATATTTATCAAAGCATTTCATCAAGAGATCCATTTTCATTATATAATCAAAACTCGGGATGTCACATTCCGATATAGACCATAAAGCATAAACGATAACATTACAAGTCATTCAACAAATATATACATATACAGGTTATGAACCTGCTAGCGTTCCACAAGACTATCTAGAAGGAGTCTGTGGTCGTTATCCATACTCCGCTGAATAACTAGGTCAACAACAACAACATTGAGGCCTCTCATCTGTTTATCACACATCAACTATCTACCCATGTTCTACCCAACATATTAGTAGATAAAAATATATATATTTATATACATAGTTTAAAACCTATATAGTATGTTCAATCAATACATATTCCACATAACAAATGAGGCACACACACATAACACATATTTCATAGAGAATAAATCGGATCTATGAGATAGAAGAAAGTGAATATACATTCATGCATATAACAACCAAATATACACATAACACGTATTCCGTATAAAATTACTTCATAATTATGCGATAGAAGAAGGTAACTATACACTCACTTGATCGGAAGATGATCGGACAACACTATGACTTGTAGAAGTAGTATTTCTCCGTAGATCTGGAAGATCTTCACAAAACCGGGTTCCTTGCGGGCAGATCTTCGGCTCAGAAATCGCACTTCTTGGGATCTTCAGGGCTTCGGGACTTGCTTCGTGGCTCGGGGTTGATACCGGGGCTTCGGGATATTTCTTGCACATAAATCGATGCAAAACGGGTGAAAGAGGAGAGAATTTTGCAAAAGAAGCCGACTGCCCTCGCATGCCTTTTATAGAGGCTGAGCCTCGCGCCTACGATGGGCGTACAGCCGTGCGCGGGGCGTACGCCTCCGAAATTGTCACTGCATGCGTCATCCGAAGAACTTGAGTGCGAGGCGTGTCATGCTTCGCTGTATGCTGGGCGTACTTCGGATATGTCCGGTGACTCCCCTTCGGATAATACCGAGTTTTATAATTAAATTTAAATATTAATTGTTTAATAAACTTTGAAAATTCATATCTTCTTCATACGAACTCCGTTTACGACGTTCTTTATATCCACGCGTAGGTGAGACTACGCTCTACATGTTTCCTTTAGACTCCGTCGGCTAATTTTTGACTTTATTTTTATTATTTATTTTTAGGAGGCCGGGACAGAAAAACTTCGTTATAAATTCATAACTTCTTCGTCCGACGTCCGTTCTCGCCTAACTTTTCATCGTTTCGCTACTAACAACGAGATCTTCGATTCTCGTTTAGATTGTTTCGGCAAAAAACCGCTCGATCTCAAATCGAGTATCCGGGCTGCATACTGCCATGTCGAAACTTCAGAAATCATAACTTCCTCATACGAAGTTAGATTTGGGCGTTCTATATATATTCGGATACCTCATTTCAACTACTACAACATTATCCAAAGATATCGAGTTTATTTTACACTTAAATTTTGATGCTCATTTTATTCTTAATTAATCATATCACATAATTAAGCAATTAAGCATGAAACACATAATACTCAAATAATACGTTCTTATTATTTCAATTTGGGTTACAAAGGTTAACCTAGACTATTACATTGCTAAAAATGGCAAGCTCAGAAACACAGGCGTTACAATTCTCTCCACCTTAGAATGATTACGTCCCTAGAATCACACATCAACAAACAAATGCGGATAGCGACCCATCATGTCACTCTCCGTCTCCCAGGTGAGATTCGGCCCATTTGTGTGTTTCCATTGGACAAGCACTAACTCGACCATCTTGCATCGCAACTTCTTAGTCTTTCGGTCAACGATTGCCTCTGGTTCTTCAATCAACCTTTTGTTCTCATCGATTCTCAACTTCAAAAGTGGAATCATGTCAGGAACGTCTCCTATGAACTTCCTCAAATAACACACGTGGAAAGTGTTATGAATTCCATTTTGTTCTTCTGGTAGTTCGAGCTTGTAAGTTTGCTTCCTAATCTTCTAAAGAACTTTAAACGGTCCAATAAACCTTGGACTTAATTTTCCCCTTTTTCCAAATCTTATAAGTCCCTTCCACAGCGAGACTTAAAGCAAAACCGAATCTCCAACTTAAAAAGTCATCGGTCTTCGCTTGTTGTCAACATAGCTCTTTTGACGATCCTGAGCTGCTAACATTCTTTCCCTAATTATTTTCAACTTTTCAGCAGTTTGATGGACTATCTCCGGTCCCATAAACTGCTTTCCCCCAGCCTCAAGCCAACAAGATGGCGTACGAAACTTATGTCCATACAAAGCTTGATAAGGTGCCATCTTTATGCTCAAGTGGAAACTATTATTGTATGAAAATTCTACCAAAGGTAAATGTTCATCCCAATTACCTACGAATTCCAAGGTACAAGCTCTCAGCATATCTTTAAGTGTTTGTATCGTCCGTTCGCTCTGTCCATCAGTCTGCGGATGGTAAGCTATACTTAAACATAACTTGGTACCCAATTCCTCTTGTAGACTTTTCCAAAATCTTGAGGTGAAACGGCTGTCACCATCCGATACAATCGTTAATGGAACACCGTGAAGCCTTACAATTTCCTTCACGTAAGAATTCGCAAGCTTTTCCATAGACCATTTCTCCCTGGCTGCTATGAAATGCGCACTCTTAGTGAATTGATCAACGACCACCCAAATCATGTCGTGACCATTCTTTGTTCTGGGTAGTTTAGTGACAAAATCCATATCAATGTCTTCCCACTTACCCATAGGCAAAGGCAATGGTTCTAAACTCCCTTACGGTTTCTGATGTTGTGTCTTGATTCTTGTACAAGTCACACACTCAGCCACATACTTTGCAACATCAAGCTTCATTGTCGGCCACAGTAGTAGGGTTTCAGGTCCCTATACAGTTTAGTGCTACCAGGATGAATCGAGTACATGGTCTTGTGAGCTTCTTCCATCAGAAGATCTCTGACTCCTCCTGTCTTAGGTATCCAAATCCGATCTTGGAACACCTTCAGTCCATGACTGTTTATACCGAACACCAACGTTTTGCCCAAACATTCCTCCTTTCGGTCATTCTTCTCTGAAGCTTCCTCTTGAGCTTTCTTTATACTTTCCACAATGGTTGAGACAAATTCAATTCTCAACGCTCTTGGCCTTTTTCTTTCAAGATTGACTTTCCGACTGAGAGCATCAGCAACAACATTTGCTTTACCAGGGTGTTAAAGTATCTCACAGTCGTAGTCCTTAAGTAATTCTAGCCAACGTTGTTGCCTCATTCAATTCCTTCTGATTAAAGAGATATTGGAGACTCTTATGATCAGTGAAAAGTTTGCAATTCGTGCCATAGAGGTAATGCCTCCATATTTTCAGAGCGAAAACTACCGCTGCCAACTCCAAATCATGATTCAGGTAGTTCCTTTCATGCTCTTTTAATTTTGGAGACGCATATGCGATCACCATATCTCTTTGGGTCAGAACACAACCCAATCCAACACCAGATGCATCGCTATAAACAGCGAAGTCTGCCACTCCATCGGGTAGAGAAAGTATCGGTGCCTCGCATAGTTTCTTCTTTAGCTTCTCGAACGCTTCTTTATGCTTATCACTCCAAGCATAAGTAGCTCCTTTGTGGGTCAAAGTTGTTAATGGACCAGCGATCGAAGAAAAGCCTTGGATAAACCTTCGGTAAAATCCGGCTAATCCCAAAAAGCTTCGGATCTCCGTGGGACCTTTCGGTTGTTCCCACTTCATCACAGCTTCGATCTTTGCTGGATCAATCATTATCCCTTCTTGGTTGACCACGTGACCCAAGAATTGGACTTCTCGAATCCAAAAATCACATTTGGAGAACTTTGCATACAGCTTCTCCTTCCTCAGAACTTCTAACACTTCTCGCAAGTGTCTTCCATGCTCCTTTTGGCTTTTCGAATAAATCAGAATGTCATCTATGAACACTATCACAAATTTATCTAGGAACGGATTACAAACCCTGTTCATTAAATCCATGAATGCTGCTGGAGCATTGGTCAGTCCAAACGACATAACCAAGAACTCGTAGTGTCCATAACGCGTTCTGAATGCAGTCTTCTCTATATCCTGCTCTCTTACTTTTAGCTGATGATATCCTGACCTAAGATCGATCTTCAAGAAATAGCTCGAACCTTGAAGTTGATCGAACAGGTCATCAATCCTCGGCAACGGATGTCTATTCTTTATTGTTGCCTTATTCAGCTCTCTATAATCGATGCGCATTCTCATACTTCCATCTTTCTTCTTCACGAATAACACCGGAGCTCCCCAGGGTGATGAACTTGGTCTAATGAAACCTTTGTCCAATAACTCCTAAAGTTGCATCATCACCTCCTTCATCTCCGTCGGTGCTAATCGATAAGGTGCTTTTGCTATTGGCGTCGTCCCTGGTAACAAGTCTATTCTAAATTCCACTTGTCTATTAGGTGGTAATCTGGGAAGATCTTCAGGTAATACTTCCGGATAATCACATACGACAGGAATGCTCTGCATCGCCTTTTTCTCCTTCTTAGCATCGATCACGAATGCCAGATACGATGTACATCCTCTGGCCAAACACTTTCTGGCTTTCATTAATGAAATGATTCCAGAATTTACTTTGCGTTTATCTCCATACACCATAAATGACTCTTTCCCATGTGGGTTTACTTTGACTATCTTTTTCTTGCACAATATTTCGGCGTCATTGGCTCTAAGCCAATCCATTCCAAGTACAATGTCGAAACCGTTTAGTTCAATAGGCAATAATTCCTCATGGAATTTATTCCCATTCAAGTCAATTAAGATGTTTTTCATACGATGGCTAACAGGTACAAACTTATCACTAGCAACTTCGACTAATAAGGCATTATGCAGTCTATCAATAGGCAAAGCTAGTTTTCTACCAAATTCATACGAAATAAAGGAGTAGTTGGCTCCAGAATCAAATAAAATTTGGGCAAGCAATTTGTTAATGAGAAAGGTACCTGAAGCGACATCGGCTTCATCTTTAGCAACTTCCAGTGTCATCTGGAATGCTCTCGCCTTTAGCTTTGACATCATGTTGGGTCTAGCTGCTTCCTTCTTTTTCGGACAATCCCTTGAGATGTGCCCCTCCTCACCGCAACCATAGCAAAATTTCTTGGTGAGGGTGCATTCATTGGCATAGTGCCCTGGCTTTCCACATTTGTAGCATGTGGCCGCTACCTCACATTTTCCATGATGCTTCTTCTTACCTTTGTCGCACCATTTGGCTTCGCCTCCACCTCCCTCGAACCAGACTTCGAGAACTTGTTTCTCCTGTTGGACCCTGAAGTTCCATCGAACTTCCTCTTTTCACCAACATCTATCCTTTTCAGACCATTTTCTTTCTGTTGGGCCTCCACATTCTTAGCTGCTCGAACAACCATTTTCAGAGTAGTTGCCATCTTGACTATCGGGCCAAAGTCGACAGGCGGTCCATTGGCGAACCTCTCAATCTTGGAGAGTTCCGTTGGTACTAGGTACGGAAATAACTTCATTTTCTCAGTGAATGCAGTAGCATAGTCATCTATGCTCATCCTTCCCTTCTTCAAGTTTTGGAACTCATTGTTCAGATCAATCAGATCTATCTCTGAAGAATATTGCACCCTTAGTTGTTCCAAAAAATCTTCCCATGACATTTTCAGGGCTTCTCCTCGTGGCATAGTATCTGCCAACAACTTCCACCAGCTCAAGACTCCAGTATTTAGATGCCTAACTGCAAAGATAGTCTTCTGTCTGTTGCTACAGTCGCAAGTTTCAAATACCATCTCCATTTCGGAGATCCAATCCATTATCTCAATAGGCTTCGGGCTTCCAGAAAGACTTGGTGGCTTGGCGCCCAAGAAATTCTTGTACATTCGCCCATCCTTTTTGTTTCTTCTTTTCGGGTCGTCCCTTCGTTCTCCTTGAGTCCCAACTTGATTCATAATGCGACTATTGTTCCCTTCCTCCGATTGCTCGAGAATCAATTCAAGTTCCTCAATAGGTATGATAGGTTCGTCCCAATTATTATGCAACATCTGTCGCATCTCATCCCTTTGTTCGGCTAACATAGCCCGAATCATGGCTTGCACCCCAGCCATCGTTATTGGTTCTGGTGCTGCTGCCACAATAGGTGCTTGCTCAATCACTGGTGGTTGATTCCTGTTTTCATCCGTGTTTCCAACACCGCTTCTTGTTCTCACCATTTTTGATCTATACACCGAATAAGGTGAAATTTAGATCTTCATTCACGATAGATATTCAAATCATCCTTATCACTCCGAAACGATTACATGCTAGTTCTAATATCGTAGACGTACACTTAGAATCCTACACACATAAGGTTTCTAGATCCGGTCGGCAACAAACCATAGATCCGAACAAATAATATCATATATGGCAACATATAACATTTAGCACATAAAAGCATTTTAGGCAACGTTCCTAAAATAAACTAGTGCTTGTGTCTAAAATCCAACAGACACACATCTCAAATTCCACTTAACATTCTAAGTTTAAGTTTAGAAATCCTACAAATTCCTAGTTCGCTTAAACTAATGCTCTGATACCAACTATGACATCCCCAAAATCACGGCCAGAAAAGACCGATTTCATTTATTCTTTTTAAAATAGTTTCAGAGTAAATCCTTTTGATTTGAAAGTGTTGCGGAATTTGTTCCCAAAACAAAACATGATAAAATAATATTTATCAAAGCATTTCATCAAGAGATGCATTTTCATTATATAATTAAAACTCGGGGTGTCATGTTCCGATACAGACCATTAAGCATAAACAATAACATTACAAGTCATTCAACAAATATATACATATACAAACTTCTAAACAAAACAACTTGATGGTTCATCCATCTTACACCCTTGTGCCACTTCCTGTAATACAAATAAGACTAAGTGGGTCAGGCTTGGGAGCCTGGTGAGCATATAGGGTTTTCAACCCACAATAAATAAATTATATTTAATTTCACCAACCAATCACTATCCCGATTACCCATTCCTGTTATCCTCACTTTACGTCCCTAAAACAACATCTATCTCAAGGGACCTAATCTAGGATTTTCATCAGGACGGACATTACTGCTAAGGGGTTTCCTCAACAATAAATATCCTAAAGGAAACCATGAGGGGGATAGAGTACACCGGTGAACACATCGTTCACAACACCTACAGGTTATGAACCTGCTAGCGTTCCACAAGACTGTCTAGAAGGAGTCTGTGGTTGTTATCCATACTTCGCTGAATAACTAGGTCAACAACAACAACATCGAGGCCTCTCATCTGTTTATCACACATCAACTATCTACCTATGCTTGTAACGCCTGTGTTTCTGGGCTTGCCATTTTTAGCAATGTGATAGTCTGGGTTAACCTTTGTAACCCATTTTGATATAATAGAAGTGTATTATTTGAGTATTATGTGTTTTGTGCTTAATTGCTTAATTATGTGGTTTGATTAATTAAGAATAAAAATAAGCGTCAAAATTTAAGTGTAAAACAAACTTGATATCTTTAGATAATGTTGTAGTAGTTGAAACAAGGTTTCCGAAGATATAAAGAATGGCGAAACCCGAGTTCTAACGAAGAAGTTATGACCAGTCGAAGTTTCGCGACAAAACCGGCGTCGCTGAATAACGTAAAAAGTGAAATTTATGTTAGAACGATATTTAGCCTTAGCGATCTAAACGAGAATCGAAGATCTCGTTGTTAGTATCACAGCGATAAAAAGTTAGGCGAGAACGGACGTCAAACGAAGAAGTTATGAATTTATAACGAAATTTTCTGTCCCGGCCTATTAAAAATAAATAATAAAAATAAATTCAAAATTAGCCGACGGAGTCTAAACGAAAGCTGTAGATCGTGGTCTTACCTTCGCGTGGATATAAAGAACGTCAAAAACGGAGTTCGTATGAAGAAGATATGATTTTCCGAAGTTTATTAAATATTTTGTATTTAAATAAAATCTTTAAATCCGACATTATCCGAAGGGGAGTCAGCAATGTGATCCGAAGTACGCCCATCGTACTCGAGTACGCCCCGCGTACAGTGAAGATGTCGACATTCGCACTCGAGGACTTTGGATGACGCATGCGCTTATGATTTCGGAGCAGTATGAGAGGCCTCGATGTTGTTGTTGTTGTTGACCTAGTTATTCAGCGCAGTATGGATAACGACCACAGACTCCTTCTAGACAGTCTCGTGGAACGCTAGCAGGTTCATAACCTGTAAGTGTTGTGAGCGATGTGTTCACCGGTGTACTCTATCCCCCTCATGGTTTCCTTTAGGATATTTATTGTTGAGGAAACCCCTTAGCAGTAATGTCCGTCCCGATGAAAATCCTAGATTAGGTCCCTTGAGATAGATGTTGTTTTAGGGACGTAAAGTGAGGATAACGGGAATGGGTAATTGGGATAGTGATTGGTTGGTGAAATTAAATATAATTTATTTATTGTGGGTTGAAAACCCTATATGCTCACCAGGCTCCCAAGCCTGACCCACTCAGTTTTATTTGTATTACAGGAAGTGGCGCAAGGGCGTAAGATGGATGAACCATCAAGTTGTTTTGTTTACAAGTCTGTATATGTATATATTTGTTGAATGACTTGTAATGTTATTGTTTATGCTTAATGGTATGTATCGGAACATGACACCCCGAGTTTTAATTATATAATGAAAATGCATCTCTTGATGAAATGCTTTGATAAATATTATTTTATCATGTTTTGTTTTGGGAACAAATTCCGCAACACTTTCAAATCAAAAGGATTTACTTTGAAACTATTTTAAAAAGAATAAATGAAATCGGTCTTTTCTGGCTGTGATTTTGGGGATGTCATAGTTGGTATCAGAGCATTAGTTTAAGCGAACTAGGAATTTGTAGGATTTCTAAACTTAAACTTAGAATGTTAAGTGGAATTTGAGATGTGTGTCTGTTGGATTTTAGACACAAGCACTAGTTTATTTTAGGAACGTTGCCTAAAATGTTTTTATGTGCTAAATGTTATATGTTGCCATATATGATATTATTTGTTCGGATCTACGGTTTGTTGCGAACCGGATCTGAAGGTTTATGTGTTTAGGATTCTAAGCGTATGTATACGATATTAGAACTAGCATGTAATCGTTTGGAGTAATAAGGTGAAATTATTCGGTGTGTAGATCAAAAATGGTGAGAACAAGGAGTGGCGTTGGAAACGCGGATGAAAACAGGGATCAACCGCCAGTGATTGAGTAAATACCTGTTGTAGCAGCAGCACCAGAACAGATCACCATGGCTGGAGTACAAGCCATGATTCAGGCTATGTTAGCCGAACAAAGAGAGGAGATGCGACAAATGTTGCATAATAATATGGACGAACCTATCATACCTATTTGGGAACCTGAATTGATTCCCGAGCAATCGGAGGAAGGGAACAATAGTCGCATTATGAGTCAAGTTGGGACTCAAGAAGAACGAAGGAACAATTCGGAAAGGAGAAACAACAACGATGGGTGAATGTACAAGAATTTCCTGGGCGCCAAACCGCCAAGTCTTTCTGGGAGCCCAAAGCCTGTTGAAATAATGGATTGGATCTCCGAAATGGAGATGGTATTTGAAAGTTGCGACTGTAGCAACAAACAGAAGATTGTCTTTGCAGTCAGACAACTGAAGACTGGAGTATTAAGTTGGTGGAAGTTGTTGGCAGATACTATGCCACAAGGGAAAGCCCTGAAAATGTCATGGGAAGAGTTCTTGGAACAGTTAAGGGTGCAATATTGTTCAGAGATAGATCTGATTGATCTGAACAATGAGTTCCAAAACTTGAAGAAGGGGAGGATGAGCGTAGACGACTATGCTATGGCATTCACTAAGAAATGACATTATTTCCGTACCTAGTGCCAACGGAACTCTCCAAGATTGAGAGGTTTGCTAATGGACTGCCTGGCGACTTTGGCCCGATAGTCAAGATGGCAACTACTCTGAAAACGGTTGTTCGTGCAGCTAAGAATGTGGAGGCCCAGCAGAAGGAAAAGGGTCTGGAAAGGATAGAAGTTGGTGAAAAGAGGAAGTTCGATGGAACTTCAGGGTCCAATAAGAAAAACAAGTTCTCGAAGTCTGGTTCGAGGGGGAGTGAAGGCGAAGCGAAATGGTGCGACAAATGTAAAAAGAAGCATCATGGAAAGTGTGGTAGTGACCACATGCTACAAGTGTGGAAAGCCAGGTCATTATGCCAATGAATGTACCCTCACTAAGAAAGTTTGTTATGGTTGTGGTGAGGAGGGACACATGTCGAGGGACTGCCCGAAGAAGAAGGAGGCAGCTAGACCCAACATTCCGCCAAAGCCAAAGGCGAGAGCATTCCAGATGACACTAGAAGCTGCTAAAGATGAAGCTGATGTCGCTTCAGGTACCTTTCTCGTTAACAATTTGCCTGCCCAAATTTTATTTGATTCTAGAGCCAACTACTCCTTTATATCGCATGAATTTGGTAGAAAACTAGCATTGCCTGTTGATAGACTAGATAATGATTTATTAGTCAAAGTTGCTAGTGGCAAGTTTGTACCTGTTAGCCATCGTATGAAAAACATCTTAATCGATCTAAATGGGAATAAGTTCCACGAGGAATTATTGCCTATCGAACTTAATGGTTTCGACATCGTGTTGGGAATGGATTGGCTTAGTGCCAATGATGCCGAGATATTATGCAAGAAGAAGATAGTGAAGGTAAACCGCCAGGGAAGGAATCGTTTATGGTGTATGGGGACAAACGCCGAGTAAATTCTGGAATCATTTCCCTAATGAAAGCCAGAAAGTGTTTGACCAAGGGATGTACATCATATTTAGCATTCGTGATTGATGCTAAGAAGGAAAAGAAGGTGATGCAGAGTATTCCTGTGGTGTGTGATTATCCGGAAGTATTTCCCGAAGATCTTCCTGGATTACCGCCTGATCGACAAGTGGAATTCCGTATTGACTTGTTACCAGGAACAACGCCAATTGCAAAAGCACCTTATTGATTAGCACCGACGGAGATGAAGGAGTTGATGATGCAACTTCAGGAGTTATTGGACAAAGGTTTCATTAGACCTAGTTCGTCACCCTGGGGAGCTCTGGTGTTATTCGTGAAGAAGAAAGATGGAAGCATGAGAATGTGCATCGATTACCGAGAGCTGAACAAGGCAACAATAAAGAATAGATATCCGTTGCCGAGGATTGATGACCTATTCGATCAACCACAAGGTTCGAGCTATTTCTCGAAGATCGACCTAAGGTCAGGATATCATCAGCTGAAAGTAAGAGAGCAGGATATAGAGAAGACTGCGATCAGAACTAGATATGGACACTACGAGTTCTTGGTTATGTCGTTTGGACTAACCAATGCTCTGGAAGCATTCATGGATTTAATGAATAGGGTATGTAATCCGTTCCTTGATAAATCCGTAATAGTGTTCATAGACGACATTCTGATTTACTCAAAAAGCCAGGAGGAGCATGGCAGACACTTGCGAGAAGTGTTAGAAGTCTTGAAGAAGGAGAAGTTGTATGCTAAGTTCTCCAAATGTGATTTTTTGATTCGTGAAGTCCAATTCTTGGGTCACGTGGTCAACCAAGAAGGTATAATGGTTGATCCAGCGAAGATCGAAGCTGTGATGAAGTGGGAACAACCGAAAAGTCCCACGGAGATCCGAAGCTTTTTAGGATTATCCGGATATTACCGAAGGTTTATCCAAGGCTTTTCTTCGATTGCTACTCTGTTGACAGCTTTGATCCACAAAGGAGCTACTTATGCTTGGAGTGAGAAGCATAAAGAAGCATTCGAGAAGCTAAAGAAGAAACTATGTGAGGCACCGATACTTTCTCTACCCGATGGAGTCGAAGACTTCGCTGTTTATAGCGATGTGGAAGACCTTGCGTTATATCACCAGATCTTGATTTTTCATATATAAATGTAACTAATGTATCGCCTTCGTAAAGGATTTCCCCATAATGTCCATGAATAGTTGCTCCTAGAGTAGCCAAATAAGGCTTAGCTGATCGTATTACCACAGAGTCAACTTGAACAATTAGAACTTGACCCGATTTTAAATGCGGTCCTTTTTTTGCTATACATACATTTTCACAAAGAAACTGCCCAAGACTAACGATTGGAGATGTCTCTTCACAATAATTGTAATGGAGAAAATACCAATTCAAATGAAATGATCTGGGGTTGGATTGGGTTGTGTTTTGACCCAAAGAGAAAAGGTGATAGCATATGCATCTCGACAACTAAAAGAACATGAAAAGAACTACCTGACTCATGATTTGGAGTTGGCAGCGGTAGTTTTCGCTCTGAAAATATGGAGGCATTACCTTTATGGCACGAAGTGCAAACTTTTCACTGATCATAAGAGTCTCCAATATCTCTTCAATCAGAAGGAATTGAATATGAGGCAACGACGCTGGCTAGAGTTAATCAAGGACTACGACTATGAGATACTTTACCATCCCGGTAAAGCTAATGTTGTTGTTGATGCTCTCAGTCGGAAAGTCAATCTTGAAAGGAAAAGGCCAAGAGCGTTGACAATTGAAGTTGTCTCGACTATTTCGGAAAGTATAAAGAAAGCTCAAAGCGATGCTTCTGAGAAGAATTACCGAAAGGAGGAACGTTTGGCCAAAACGTTGGTGTTCGGTGTAAACAGTCATGGACTGAAGGTGTTCCAAGATCGGATTTGGATACCTAAGATAGGAGGAGTCAGAGATCTTCTGATGGAAGAAGCTCACAAGACCATGTATTCGATTCATCCCGGTAGCACTAAAATGTATAGGGACCTGAAACCCTACTACTGGTGGCCGACGATGAAGCTTGATGTTGCAAGGTATGTGGCCGAGTGTGTGACTTGTGCGAGAGTCAAGACACAACATCAGAAACCGTATGGGAGTTTAGAACCTTTACCTGTGCCTATGGGTAAGTGGGAGGACATTGCTATGGATTTTGTCACTAAATTTCCCAGAACAAAGAATGGTCACGACATGATTTGGGTGGTTGTTGATCGATTCACTAAGAGTGCGCATTTCATAGCAGCCAGGGAGAAATGGTCTATGGAAAAGCTTGCGAATTCTTATGTGAAGGAAATTGTGAGACTTCACGGTGTTCCGCTAACAATTGTGTCGGATCATGATAGTCGTTTCACCTCAAGGTTTTGGAAATGTCTACAAGAGGAAATGGGTACCAAGTTATGTTTAAGTACAGCTTACCATCTGCAGACTGATGGTCAGAGTGAAAGAACGATACAAACACTTGAAGATATGCTGAGAGCATGTACCTTAGACTTCCTAGGTAATTGGGATGAACAATTACCATTGGTAGAATTTTCCTATAACAATAGTTTTCACTCGAGCATTAAGATGGCACCTTACCAAGATTTGTATGGACAAAAGTGTCGTACGCCGTCTTGTTGGCTTGAGGCTGGGGAAAAGCAGTTTATGGGACCGGAGATGGTTCATCAAACTACTGAAAAGTTGAAAATAATTAGGGAGAGAATGTTAGCAGCTCAGGATCGTCAAAAGAGCTATGCTGACAAAAAGCGAAGACCGATGACTTTTGAAGTTGGGGATTCGGTTTTGCTTAAAGTATCGCCGTGGAAGGGACTTATAAGATTTGGTAAAAGGGGAAAGTTTAGTCCAAGGTTTATTGGACCGTTTAAATTTCTTCAGAGGATTGGGAACCAAGCTTACAAGATCGAACTACCAGAAGAACTGAATGGAATTCATAACACTTTTCATGTGTGTTATTTATGAAAGTCCACAGGGGAAGTTCCCAACATGATTCCACTTTCGGAATTGAGAATCGATGAGAACAAAAGGTTGATTGAAGAACCAGAGGCAATTGTTGACCGAAAGACTAAGAAGTTGCGATGCAAGATGCTCGAGTTAGTTCTTATCCGATGGAAACACACGAATGGGCCGAATCTCACCTGGGAGACGGAGAGTGACACGATGGGTCACTATCCGCATTTGTTTGTTGAGGTGTGATTCCGGGGACGGAATCATTCTAAGGTGGGGAGAATTGTAACGCCTGTGTTTCTGGGCTTGCCATTTTTAGCAATGTGATAGTCTGGGTTAACCTTTGTAACCCGTTTTGAAATAATAGAAGTGTATTATTTGAGTATTATGTGTTTTGTACTTAATTGCTTAATTATGTTGTTTGATTAATTAAGAATAAAAATAAGCGTCAAAATTTAAGTGTAAAACAAACTTGATATCTTTAGATAATGTTGTAGTAGTTGAAACAAGGTTTCCGAAGATATAAAGAATGCCGAAATCTGAGTTGTAACGAAGAAGTTATGACCTGTCGAAGTTTCGCGACAAAACCGGCATCGCTGAATAACGTAAAAAGTGAAATTTACGTTAGAGCGATATTTAGCCTTAGCGATCTAAACGAGAATTGAAGATCTCGTTGTTAGTATCAAAGCGATAAAAAGTTAGGCGAGAACGGACGTCAAACGAAGAAGTTATGAATTTATAACGAAATTTTCTGTCCCGACCTATTAAAAATAAATAATAAAAATAAATTCAAAGTTAGCCGACGGAGTCTAAACGAAAGTTGTAGAGCGTGGTCTTGTTGGAATAGTGTCTAAGGCTGCAACTATAATAGGCAAGTATTTGATCCGGTTGTGCATGGTCCTTTTGGGTTGCCTTCACCATAGCAACTTGATGGATGATTTGTTAAGAGAGAGTAAATATCATAAGGAATAATATATGGTTATTTGATTAATATAAGTCATAGATTAATTGGAATTAATTTGGTGACTTAAAGAGATTAATTAAATAAGAGGGTATAAACTGTCAATTGTTTGATGTTACACTTTAGACTATAAATCCTTATCCTAGATAGGATGGACGATTTCTAGGGCTTGGATAAGCCAAAATCGTCCATAGGGTTATCAAGGAAAGGATATGGATCAACTTAAAGTCTAAGTTATCCAATTAGGGTTAAAGTTGTAATCCTTAAGGAGTCTACAAGTATATATAGACCCTAGGGGTGAGGGAATTCGACACACCATCTAAAGTAGAGATACTCTGGCCGAATTCCTCCCCTCTCCTCTCTCCTAAATCATCTTGCTTGCTATTGATGTTTGTAAGCCATTAGAGGAGTGACATTTGTGACTCTAGAAGCTCCAAGACAACAAGATCAACAAGGAACTCAAAGGTATGATTCTAGATCTATTTCAATGTTGTTATTTAACCTAATTAGCCATTAGAAGTCTTGGATTCAAAGCATGTTTAATTAGAAAGCCTAGATCCAAGCATTAGGGTTTTGCATGCGCACATAGGAAAGTTCTTATGGCTAAAACTCATTAGTGGTATCAGAGCCTAGCTTGATTTTATTTAAATTGTTGCTTGATTAACTGAAACAAACCTGCAAAATTCGATTTTGGGTTTATGAGTCATGGACTCGGCGAGTAGGCCTGACTCGGCGAGTCCCTTTGTGTACTCGGCGAGTCCGGGCGTCAGGATTAGGCAAAACCGGGATTTTTCCATGTTTATCTTATGGAAACTTACCTTAATCATATTAGATCAACCCTAATCCGTTTTTTTGATATATATGACTATAATCTTGATCTAATTAAAGATATTTATCATCTAATAAAATATTTAATTTCCTTATGTGATAAATGATTAATTATTTTGATAATTATCTTAAAAAGAAATCTTGGATAAATCAAATAAAGATAATTAGGATATTAATTGTTAATTGGAATTATTTGTTATTTGATCCTTCATGTTTTAAATGTTTAAAACCTACCCTAAAGTTTTGAAATTTATATTTGTGATTAAAAGTTTTAGTTTAGACAACTTAAATTTCAAACCCTAGATTTTAAAAGGTTTTAAAATACAACCCTATACTAATATGATATTACTAGAATAATATATATATATGTATAACTAAATGCTAGTCTTACCGTTAGTAGGCCTCATTCACGAAGCCGATCTATAAGGTGGGTATAAGGTTGCGGCCTATAAAATGGCGCTTAATGGGTGTACACTCATACCCACCGCTTGCTTGATTGGTGGAGGGTCGTTAGCCGAACGGGTAGGATAGGGCAACCTCATCTTCTCATTAAAAGTATAATAAGAAATACAAAGTAACTACAAGTTTTAAAAATTTCCCAATCTTAGTTACTTTAGGAAAAGTGAATTGATGCAATCCCATGAAATTACACTTTGCACCTTGCTAAGAAGTTAGTGGAGCGTGTGTGGTTTACCGGCACACTAATTGGTTCTAAGCGAAGGTGGAAAAGGGTGATTCATTGTTTATCATAGTTCGATGGAGCGTGTGTGGTTTACCGGCACATCGAATAGGTGATCGTTACAATGAAGGCACCATGTGAATTTGCATGGTAATTCACACCCGCTTTGTGATCTTCGGCATCCCAGTCACAAACGAGAGGGGCATATCGAGATTTAAACATGCCATTGAATAGTTTCAATGAATCTCATCCGAACCTAGGAATTCTCAAAAATACTTAGGACTAATAGTTTAAGTTTTGTAATGGAGAATTAGTGCATCGTCATTCACTTACCTTCAATTTATTTGCATGTTAGATTACGGCATCCCTTTTCTAATATGTAAATGTTATTGTTGGATCCTAACCCTAATTTTTCTTATTGGGTGATAATTGGGGATTCTTATTCTAATCTATCTTTGTCCTTTCTATAGATGTCGAACGCAAACAACGCTGCTGCTAGTTCTTTCACGTTAATGAGTCTTTGCCAAAAGGTCACCTTCGATGGAACGAACTTTAGCGAATGGATAAGATACATTCGCACCATTGCTCGCTATGAGGATAAAGAGTATGTCCTCGATGAGAAGCTCGAGAAAATCAACCCCGAAGTTGCTACTCCCGAAGAAATCACCGCCTTTGAAACTCATGAGCGAGATGCAACGAAGGTACATTGCATCATGATCGCCACCATGAACTCCGAATTCCAAAAGTCCTACGAGGACATGTATCCATACGAGATGCATCAAGACTTGTTGGAGAGATACCACCAAAACGCGAGACAAGAGCGTTACGAGATTTTCACTAACATGATCTCCGCTAAGATGGGTCATGGAGAATCTCTTACCGTGCACCTGCAAAAGATGCAAAGGTATGTCGACCACCTTCGCAAGTTAAATGTTGGCTTCGGTGAAGACTTGGCGATCGATATGGTGCTTCACTCTTTGCCTTCGATGTACAGCCAATTTAGGATGACCTACCACATGAACAAAGAAGAGGTCACCCTAAGAAAACTCCAAGGTCTCTTGAGGGTTGCTGAGAGCAACTTCAAGGACAAGTCTGTTGCACCTGCTCCCAATCCGTCCGCTGCTCCTGTCTTGGCTATTGGTCAAGGGAAGGGAAAGAAGAGGAACGCTTCATCGAATAACTATCGCAAGGTGAAAGCCCGAGATGGTGCCTCTTCTAGTGGGACCAAAGTTGATCCCGCTAAGCCCTGCTCCAACCCAAAGGAGGCAGAGTGCCACCACTGCCACAAGATAGGACATTAGAAGAGAAGCTGCCCGGATTACCTGCAAGCAATCAAAGAAGGAAAGATCAAGCCATCTTTCGCAGGTATATACACAATCAAATCTAACGATTCTAATCATGCTATTTCTTGGGTTCTTGATACCGGTTGTGGTTATCACATTTGTTCTAATGTGCAGGGACTAAGAAGAAGTAGGGATGTAGAGCAAGGAAGGATCAATCTAATCATGGGTAACAGAAGATCGTCGCCTGTGACCAAGATTGGAGTGTATTCTTTAGTGATTAGGAATAGTTTGGTTTTAGATTTGAACAATTGTTGCTATTCGCCAGAAATGGCTAGAAACATCATTTCATTTCATGGTTTATATAGACAAGGATTTAGATTTTCTTTTAATAATGAGAATGGTTCTATTTTGGCTTATCTAAATGGTGTCTTTTACTTTGAAGCTATACCATGTAATGGAATATATGAAACTGTTATGATTGTTGATAACTTAGGAAATGATGTTTTGAATATTGATTCTTCCACTAGTATGCATAAAGCATCCTTGTGGCATTGTCGTCTTGGACATGTCAACAAGAAACGCATAGCACAACTCCAAAAGGATGGAGTGTTGGAGTCATTCGACCTTAGGGAAGATGACACATACGAGTCTTGTTTACTTGGAAAGATGACTAAGTCACCCTTCACGAGTACTTGTGAAAGGGGTGAGGGGCTATTGGACCTAATACATACCGATGTATGTGGACCCTTTAGATCAACCACGAAGGATGGGAACCGCTTCTATGTGACTTTTACCGATGACTATAGTAGATATGGGTATATCTACTTAATCAAGCAAAAGTCAGACACCTTTGAAAAGTTCAAAGAGTTCAAGAATGAAGTGGAGAATCAATTGGGCAGGAAAATCAAGATGCTTCGATCCGATCGAGGAGGAGAGTACCTAAGTCTTGAATTCCACGATTATCTCAAGGAGTGTGGAATAGTTTCGCAATTGACGCCTCCTAGGACACCGCAGTTGAATGGTGTGGCAGAAAGGCGTAATCGAACCTTATTGGATATGGTTCGCTCTATGATGAGTCGTGCTTCACTACTTATCTTCTTTTGGGGGTATGCCTTAGAGACTGCCGCCCATATCCTTAACCGAGTCCCTACTAAGAAGGTTGCCAAAACACCTCACGAGATGTAGACAGGGAAAGCTCCCTCGTTGGCACATATCAAGGTTTGGGGTTGTGAGGCTTTCGTAAGACGAGATACTCACGACAAGCTTGAACCTCGAAGTGAGCGATGTATTTTCATCGGCTACCCGCAAACATCTTTTGGATATCTCTTCTATAGACCGAAAGACAATGTTGTCTTTGTTGCGAGGAGAGGAGTTTTCCGAGAGCGAGAACTCATAAGCCAAGGAGACAGTGGGAGGCAAATCGAACTTGAAGAGATTCAAGAGTCGATAGATGAAGGAACCTCTACCGCTGGCATTCAACCCAAGGAGGAAACTCTGGTTGAACCGATTGACGAATCCTTACCTCTTAGACGTTCCGATAGAGTTAGAGTTCATCCCCAGTTTTATGGTTTTCATATTACTAACGAAAGGGACACGTATATTAGTGATGGTACACTAGTAAATCTTGATGAACCTAATAGCTATAAGGAAGCCATGGCAGGCCTGGAGTCTGCGAAATGGAAAGAGGCAATGGATAGCGAGATCCAATCCATGTACGATAACCAAGTTTGGAATTTGGTTAATTATGTGCCCAAACGTAAGACCGTTGGGTGCAAATGGATCTTCAAAAAGAAGACCGACGTGGATGGGAACGTACACACATATAAGGCGCGATTGATCACGAAGGGCTTTACTCAAACTCCCGGAGTTGACTATGATGAGACCTTCTCACCAGTTGCGAAGATTAAATCTATTAGAGTGATGCTAGCAATTGCCGCATTTCATGATTATGAGATTTGGCAAATGGATGTCAAGACCGCTTTCCTTAACGGAAAGTTGGCTGAGGATGTTTACATGGCTCAGCCAGAGGGGTTTGCGGATCCGAAGCATCCGAATAGAGTGTGTAAGCTTGAGAAGTCCATTTATGGACTTAAACAAGCATCTCGCAGATGGAATCTTTGCTTCGATGAGAAAGTCAAAGAGTTTGGATTTGTACGAAGCGAAGACGAATCTTGTGTATATGTCAAAGCCAGTGGGAGTATAGTAAGCTTCCTCGTTCTATATGCCGATGACATATTACTCATAGGAAACGACGTCCCGACTCTGCAGGAAGTCAAGGCCTGGCTCGGGAAGTGTTTCGCTATGAAGGACCTCGGAGAGGCTTCTTACATTTTAGGAATAAGAATAGTAAGAGAAAGAAGTAAGAGACTAATTGGACTTAGTCAGAATACTTACTTAGAGAAGGTACTAAAACGTTTTAGTATGGAAAACTCAAAGAAGGGAGAACTACCGATACAAGGAAATGCCAAGTTGAGTAAGACTCAAAGTCCGAGTACCGAAGCTGAGATAGCAGAAATGAGCCGAGTACCATACGCTTCCGCAGTTGGCTCAATCATGTACGCTATGACTTGTACTCGCCCTGATGTAGCCTTCACTTTGAGCATGGTTAGCAGATATCAAGGGAACCCTGGCAAAGCACATTGGATTGCGGTGAAGAACATCCTTAAGTACCTTCAGAGGACGAAAGAATGGTTCTTAGTCCTTGGAGGGAGTGATGACTTGAAGGTGCGAGGGTATAGTGACGCCAGCTTTCAGACCGACAGGGACAACTACCGTTCGCAGTCGGGCTGGGTCTTTACCCTAAATGGAGGAGCAGTGACATGGAAGAGTTCCAAGCAGGAAACCGTAGCTGATTCAACGTGCGAATCAGAGTACATTGCAGCGAGCGAAGCGTCGAAGGAGGCAATATGGCTAAAGAACTTCATTGGTGATCTTGGAGTTGT
This sequence comes from Lactuca saligna, assembly GCF_052625555.1. Lineage (NCBI taxonomy): Eukaryota > Viridiplantae > Streptophyta > Magnoliopsida > Asterales > Asteraceae > Lactuca > Lactuca saligna. Next base: position 35,070,299 of record NC_136422.1, read on the forward strand.
GCCGGCCATAAAGGAGCCCATGGAGATTTTCTGTGATAACGAAGGTGCGGTTGCCTTGACCAAGGAACCGAGGGATCATGGTAGATCTCGACATATCGACAGAAAATATCACTTCATTAGACATCGTGTAGAAGAAGGACAACTCGTAGTGAAGAGGATATCATCAGAAGATAACCCAGCAGATCCGCTTACGAAGGGACTGAGTAGGGTTAAGCACTTGCAGCATGCTAGGAGTATTGGGCTGAAGGATGATATTAGTATAGATTAGATAGTATTAGAAACGTATAATAGATAAATGTAATTAACATTTGATGATTAAATAAAGGAGTTTTATTTATAAGTAAAGTTACTGTCATATGTTAATAGATTAACTATTGTTTCACTTTGCATGTTTTGACTTCCAGAATAATTAAGGTTATTAAGAATAATAGAAATTGTTCAAATGGTCCACAATCGTTCATATGTTAGGAGTAGATATGAATGAATATTGTCATGAATTGGTGTGTAGAATGTCTAAATGGTGTTAGACATAGCAAGGGTTGCTGCAACGTTCATGAGTGCTTATGAACTGGTTTTGAGCATTGGAATAAACCCGCGCTTGCTGGAATCACCTTATGGAATACGATATAAAAGGTGATCGCAAGACGATAATATCATATAGTCTTAAAACCTAGGTATATGGTTTATTATTTGTTAATTGATTGTACATTGATAATGCGAAAACGCATCAGTAACTCGGTGTTATAAAACGCATTGTTGTGTATAGTTGGTTAATGAATAAGTAAATGCATATAAGTCGAAGTTTATCTGTAACTTTTATCTAAGAAGGTAAAAGCGATATCTCGGCCGCTCGATGATTTGATTTGACTTATGTGCCGGGCCCGGTCAGAACTGAATTGATGTGTTTGATTAAGTTCTATGTCAAATAAATCAGAGATCGAGAAATCTAAATGCTTGACTAACCATTCCATAGGATTGTCAGCACGATATCTAACAGAGGACTGTACGATCCCTTATCTAAAGGACAAGATTGATTAGATCAGAGTTGACAGCGTCTTTGAGAGCTACGATTGCAAACCGAATTGTACTTGTATAGTTACTAGACTTATCCAAGTGGGAGACTGTTGGAATAGTGTCTAAGGCTGCAACTATAATAGGCAAGTATTTGATCCGGTTGTGCATGGTCCTTTTGGGTTGCCTTCACCATAGCAACTTGATGGATGATTTGTTAAGAGAGAGTAAATATTATAAGGAATAATATATGGTTATTTGATTAATATAAGTCATAGATTAATTGGAATTAATTTGGTGACTTAAAGAGATTAATTAAATAAGAGGGTATAAACTGTCAATTGTTTGATAGTTACACTTTAGACTATAAATCCTTATCCAAGATAGGATGGACGATTTCTAGGGCTTGGATAAGCCAAAATCATCCATAGGGTTATCAAGGAAAGGATATGGATCAACTTAAAGTCTAAGTTATCCAATTAGGGTTAAAGCTGTAATCCTTAAGGAGTCTACAAGTATATATAGACCCTAGGGGTGAGGGAATTCGACACACCATCTAAAGTAGAGATACTCTGGCCGAATTCCTCCCCTCTCCTCTCTCCTAAATCATCTTGCTTGCTATTGGTGTTTGTAAGCCATTAGAGGAGTGACATTTGTGACTCTAGAAGCTCCAAGACAACAAGCTCAACAAGGAACTCAAAGGTATGATTCTAGATCTATTTCAATGTTGTTATTTAACCTAATTAGCCATTAGAAGTCATGGATTCAAAGCATGTTTAATTAGAAAGCCTAGATCCAAGCATTAGGGTTTTGCATGCGCACATAGGAAAGTTCTTATGGCTAAAACCCATCAGGTCTCACCTTCGCGTAGATATAAAGAACGTCGAAAACGGAGTTCGTATGAGGAAGATATGAATTTCCGAAGTTTATTAAATATTTTGTATTTAAATAAAATCTTTAAATCCGGCATTATCTGAAGGGGAGTCGGCAATCTGATCCGAAGTACGCCCAGCGTACTCGAGTACGCCCCGCGTACAGCGAAGATGTCGACATTCGCACTCGAGGACTTCGGATGATGCATGTGCTTACGATTTCGGAGCAGTACGCCCCGCGTACTCCGAGGCTCTAGCCTCCTATAAATAGGATGCGAGGGTACCGGGTTTATTTGCTAATTTCCTCTCGTTTTTGTGCCGAAGCTCTGCGCGTAAACCCCCGAAGCCACCCCGAAGCCCCGGTAATATTCCCGAGTCCCGAAGCAAGTCCCGAGATCCCGAAGATCCCGAGAAGTGCGGTTTCCGAGCCGAAGCTCTGCCCGCGAGAAGTTCGATTTTTGTAGAGATCTTCCAGATCTGCTGAGGATTACTACTTCTACGAGCCATAGTACTGTCCGATCATCTTCTGATCAAGTGAGTGTGTAGTTACTTTCTTCTAAACACATAATTATGAAGTATTTTATACGAAATACGTGTTATGTGTATAATTTTGTTGTTATGTACATGAATGTATATTCACTCTCTTTAATCTCATAGATCTGATTTGTTTTCTATGAAATACGTGTTATGTGGGTATGCCTCATCTGTTATGTGAAATATGTATTGAATGGAAATGCTATACAGGTTTTAAACTATGTATAAAAATATATATTTTTATCTACTAATATGTTGGGTAGAACATGGGTAGATAGTTGGTGTGTAATAAACAGATGAGAGGCCTCGATGTTGTTGTTATTGGTTACCTAGTTATTCAGTGGAGTATGGATAACGACCACAGACTCCTTCTAGACAGTCTCGTGGAACGCTAGCAGGTTCATAACCTGTAGGTGTTGTGAACGATGTGTTCACCGGTGTACTCTATCCCCCTCATGGTTGCCTTTAGGATATCTATTGTTGAGGAAACCCCTTAGCAGTAATGTCCGTCCCGATGAAAATCCTAGATTAGGTCCCTTGAGATAGATGTTGTTTTAGGGACGTAAAGTGAGGATAACGGGAATGGGTAATCGGGATAGTGATTGGTTGGTGAAATTAAATATAATTTATTTATTGTGGGTTGAAAACCCTATATGCTCACCAGGCTCCCAAGCCTGACCCACTCAGTTTTATTTGTATTACAGGAAGTGGCGCAAGGGCGTAAGATGGATGAACCATCAAGTTGTTTTGTTTACAAGTCTGTATATGTATATATTTGTTGAATGACTTGTAATGTTATTGTTTATGCTTAATGGTCTGTATCGGAACATGACACCCCGAGTTTTAATTATATAATGAAAATGCATCACTTGATGAAATGCTTTGATAAATATTATTTTATCATGTTTTGTTTTGGGAACAAATTCCGCAACACTTTCAAATCAAAAGGATTTACTCTGAAACTATTTTAAAAAGCATAAATGAAATCGGTCTTTTCTGGCCGTGATTTTGGGGATGTCACAATGTTCTACCCAACATATTAGTAGATAAAAATATATATATATTTATACACATAGTTTAAAACCTGTATAGTATGTTCAATCAATACATATTCCACATAACAGATGAGGCACACACACATAACACATATTTCATAGAGAATAAATCGGATCTATGAGATAGAAGAAAGTGAATATACATTCATGCATATAACAACCAAATATACACATAACACGTATTCCGTATAAAATAATTCATAACTATGCGTTAGAAGAAGGTAACTATACACTCACTTGATCAGAAGATGATCGGATAACACTACGACTTGTAGAAGTAGTATTTCTCCAAAGATCTGGAAGAGCTTCACAAAACTGGGTTCCTCGCAGGCAGAGCTTCGGCTCGGAAATAGCACTTCTCGGGATCTCGGGGCTTCGGGACTTGCTTCAGGGCTCGGGGTTGATACCGGGGCTTCGGGATATTTCTTGCACGTAAATCGATGCAAAACGGGGGAAAGAGGAGAGAATTTTGCAAAAGAAGTCGGCTGCCCTCACATGCCTTTTATAGAGGCTGAGCCTCGCGCGTACGCTGGGCGTACAGCCGTATGCGGGGCGTACACCTCCGAAATCGTCACTGCATGCGTCATCCGAAGAACTCGAGTGCGAGGCGTGTCATGCTTCGTTGTATGCTGGGCGTACGCCAGTACGCTGGGCGAACTTCGGATATGTCCGGTGACTCCCCTTCGGATAATACCGGGTTTTATAATTAAATTTAAATATTAACTGTTTAATAAAATTTGAAAATTCATATCTTCTTCATACGAACTCCATTTTCGATGTTCTTTATATCCACGTGTAGGTGAGACTACGCTCTACAACTTTCGTTTAGACTATGTTGTCTAATTTTTGACTTTATTTTTATTATTTATTTTTAGGAGGCCCGGACAGAAAAACTTCATTATAAATTCATAACTTCTTCATCCGACGTCCATTCTCGCCTAACTTTTCATCTTTTCACTACTAACAATGAGATCTTCGATTCTCGTTTAGATTGTTTCGGCTAAAAACCGCTCGATCTCAAATCGAGTATTCGGGCTGCATATTGCCAAGTCGAAACTTCAGAAAATCATAACTTCCTCATACGAAGTCAAATTTGGGCGTTCTATATATATTTGGAAACCTCGTTTCAACTACTACAACGGTCAATCTACATCTAACTTGTCGAGTTGACCATGCAACTCGTCGAGTCCCTTTAGTCCATTTCTTATTCAGACATTTTTAGGCTACCCCGAAGCTCCAAATTGCAGATCTAACCTCCTAAGGCATGGTTTCCATGTAAAGTTGCAAACTTTATGTGCATACATGTTCCTAAATGCCAAAACCAAGCTAAGGGAAAGGTTTAACCCAGAGAGAAGAGCCAAAGCTTGCTAAATCTGATAAATTTATGACTATAGGGACTTAGAGATTCCAGATATGAAGTTACAACTTCAGATCATGACCAATACCCGAAATGATTCACAAATATGTTAAAAGTGGCCCTAAACCTATTCATGAATAGATCTAGCTAAATATAAGTCAAGGTAACGACTTCTTACCTTCAAAATGATGCCAAGATGAAGTAGAGTCGGACCCATAGGCTTCTCTTTGCTCCAAGCTCCTTATACTTCAAGCTTTCTTCATAAAATCCACCTTCCAAGCTTCTTAACACACAAGAATGGAGAGTAGGTGAGATTAGGGTTTTTCTAAGCTCAAGGGGGACGATAAGGGAAGCTTAGGGGGGCTAGTGACCCTTTAAATAGGGTGCAAACCCCTAGAAATTAGGGTTTCATTTTCCAGCTCCTACTCGTCAAGTAGACATCATAAAGTGACGCATCCTGAATCGTTTCTACACGACGAGTTGGGGCATCGAACTAGTCGATTAGATCTAAGAACATGACTATAAAATTTAAATTTTTATACCTGGGAGTCGAGATGTTACAAGACTTCTTGATTGTTCGCGCAACGTACGCCTGACGTACGCTGCAGTTAGCCAAAGTCCACTTTTAAGGTGTTAATGGGTTAAGACCGAACGTCCAATTTTAGATCTAAGCTTACTAAAGTTATTAAGCCATAAAGTTGCAAACTTTAGGCTTTTTTATGTCTTGAATGGGTCAAATCTTCAACTATCTTCATGAGCCCAACTTCAACCCTTGCATGGTTGAACTTAATCCATCAAGACTCCATTTTTATGCTCAAGGGATATCATAGACACTTGGATCTATGTAACGTTCCAAAAATAAGACCTCGAATTTTTTTATTTTTATTTTAATAAAAACAACAACCTAAAACATTGTTATAAAACCAAGATCATCAAATGTATCAATACATCATCAATATCGGAGTAAATCACAAAGATGCGGAAATAAGTGGTGTGTGCTCTGCAATCATCCCGAGCTTTTCCCTTTAGAACCAGAAGTACCTGAAACTTAAAACCGTAAGTACAAATCTTAGTGAGTTCCCCAAAATACCACATATCATACATAAATAAACACATAACGGGCCACGCCCAATGAGTGAATTGGGCCTCTCCCGCACTCGTATAACAGGCCCTGCCCAAACACACATATCGGGCCCCACCCAGACTCGCATAACGCGCAGCGTACTCGCTTTAGGGCTTGTACGCTAAGTATACCTGCTTGTATGCCTAACTTACTCTTGCATTTGGCCAACTTCCATTTTTCCAGCTCTTAATCGATTAAGACCTCAATCCAAACTCAGATCTGAATTCCTTAAGATGGTTTATCATGTATACTTGACAACTTTACGTTCATGCATGGTTTAATGAGGCTCTTAGAGCTTAATAAATAACTTAAAGAATGCATGAGACCATAAATACCATAAAGTGTTATGACAAAAAACAAGATGACGCATGCGGAATCTGAAGAACCATCATAAATCAATCACCATAAAGTTGCAAGTAATATGTCAAAGTTTTTGTATATCATTGATTTCGAAAGTGGACATACAAAGAAATTTTTCGAGGAAAAGATAACCTAACAAGCTAAGCTAATGACTATATATATATATATATATATATATATATATATATATATATATATATATATATATATATATATATATATGGAAAATAAAACATATACCAAAAATATGAAACCCTAAAAAGTCTTCAGTAATTAACAAAAATGCCAAATCAGTTCCAATATCTCAAATACTTAACAATCTCCCCCTAGATGTTGAAACTGATGAAGATAACGATTTCCAATCTTCTTGGCATTTCTCCCCCTAAATTGTGAGACTCATCAGAACATCGGGTCTTCAAAAAGAGATAATCAAATATCATCTTCCAAATGCGAACTTCCCTTTAAATAATCATCACTCCCCCTTGGATCTTAAACAAATACCATGGAAAGATTCCGGAAATTTAAGAAGAATCACCAACAACCTACTATATCACAAAGAGCAAGTTTGCTAATAACCTACCCTGTCATAAAGAGCAAGTTCATCTCTAGCAACCTACTCTATCACAAAGAGCAAGTTCACTAATATGGATCTTTAAAATCCAATAGATTTGAACATATGAAATAAATTCTTTTTGGATTTATGGGATTTTGAGGTTTAGACAAAAAGAAAAGAATAAGAAACAAATATTAGAAGGGTTTGAAAAAAATTAGACCAAGAAAAAGATAAATATAAAAATATTTGGGTAGAAAGGGTAAAAGTGGTAAAAACCCAAGAAATTGAAAGAGATTAGGATTTGGGGTTAAATCTGCCAAGTTTTATAAACTCTGGGGGACCGAACTTGAAAAATTACCCATTTTCTTCATTTGATCGGAACGAGACACGCTCTTTGACTTTGTAAAGTCAAAATCAGAATACTATTAAAGCACCGATCATGAAACCATAATTCCCAATCAGAACTGCGTATGATTTAAGAAGTTGTGACGTTGAATTGAATTACAACTCCGATTCCTAATTTTCAAGTTCCGCTTTCAGAAATTAACTCCATTCCATTAAACTCCAATTTATAAATTCCCGATTGCAGATATCCTCCGAAACAATTTCTGAACCGAAGACCTTCAACGATTATCCAATTCCGATTCTGATTTCTAAATAGGGTGATCATCGAATTCCAATTTTGATTTCTGAATACAATCCCTATTTCGGTTTTATTCCGATTACAATTCCATAATTTCGATTTTTAAAGCTTTGAGATTTCCGACATCTTTCGATCGTCGAAACTGTTCGGAGATGAACTGTTTAGTTCCGAACTTAAACTCTAAAATCCGATTTTGGATTTTGTAATAGCCGAAATTCCGATGACAAATCTCCATGAAGTTCTGATTTCAATTTTTGTATCGATGCTCTGAATAGAATGTAATTACGATTTCGATATCAATTCCAAACTCAGTTTTTCAATACCGATTCCGAAGTCTTCCGATGCTCTAAATTGATCGGGAGATGAACAATAACTCGATGCATTCCGATTGGTGATGTCTGTTCTGATTTAGAACCAGTGAGTAAGACAGATCGGCCGCAATTTTGAAATTGATTAGCAAAATCAAATTCACAAGAAAGTCCTATGCCAATGAATGATTTTAAATTCCGATTGCGTTTTCTTTCCGATTGTGACTTCTAGTGCAATTCTGAATTTGGTTTTCTATGCAATGAAACTTCCGAAGACAAATACCACAAAATAATTCTGATATCAAGATTCATTCCAATTTCGGTTTCGGAAATATGATTTGTTAAGATTCCGATGACGATTTCTCAAAAATTCCGATTTCGGATTTTGATGGTGAGGGTTACTTCCGAATTCCGATCTTGAAGATAAAAATTCGGATTTTTGAAACTTTGAATCACAATACGATTTTGACATTTTGCACCCTTACACCATTTTAACTCCGAATTTGAGCCCCGTAAAATCCTTTTGATACCTACCGTCCCCCCTTTGAAGAAAATGCAGCCATATCTTTGCAGAAAATGTCACTTTTCAACTCACTTTTTCATTTTTTGACGGCCTTTATACATTTAAACATGACAACTAGGGCTGTAAACGAACTGAACGTTCGGCGAACCGTTCGTGAACTGTTCGGTGGGAAGTTCGTTTATGTTCGTTTATTTAATAAATGAACGAACATGAACAAAAATTATCGTTCGTTTAGTTAAATGAAGGAACATGAACAATGGCCTCGTTCGTTCATTTATGTTCGTGAACGTTCGTTTACGATGTTCATTTACGTTCGTTCGTTTAAGTTTATTTATATTCATCTATATTCAATTATTTTTTATTATATTGTTATATTATATGTTCGTTTATGTTCATATATATTTAATTGTGTTTTTTTTTTTTATCTTTGTTCGTTTATGATTGTTCGTTTATGTTCGTTTAGCATGTTCACGAACATAAATGAACGAACATTAACAAAGTAATTTGTTAAACGAACGAACATGAACAAGAAAATCCCGTTCGTTTATCCGTTCGTGTTCATTTGTTGTTCGGCTAACTTAAACGAACGAACATGAACAAGACCTTGTTCGTGTTCGTTTGGTTCGTTTACAGCCCTAATGACAACAGCTTTTTGTACTATTTTTATCAATTTCAACCATTTAAAAATCAATAAAAATTGATTTCTTCATAAAGAACACCCCTTTCTATTTTTTTATTTTTATTATTTTTATTTATTTTGTTTAAACTTTTGTAACTCTTAATTTGAAGCTTTTGGAATTCTTTTGAGATTAAAAATTGAAGACTTCTTGCAAACCTATTCCATTAAAGAAAAATGCTCATCTTCTAAAAACGATATCATCTTCTTAGTTGGAAAACAAAAATTTTCAAATATCTCATTGAACCAACCATAAATCTTTTTCTCTTTCCTCCAACTTCTAACACCTCTATCTGAACAAAAGTGAGAATTGAATTTTCTTTAAACATGATTGGCTTGTACTTTCTGAACTTTTTCACAAGCATGAGAAACTTATACTTTTGGCATCCAAATCTTTTTCCCTTTACTCTTCTTCTTCTTCTTCTTCTTCTTCTTCTCATTTCATTTCAGATTTTGAGACTTCACATATGATTTCCGATTTGAACATGTTCATCACATTTCCTTATCTGAACATTTGAAATCTTTTGAATATAGTCATTTGGATTTGGTAAATCTAAACATCTTGAATAATAGGCTTTCTATAAGGCACCATTCCTTTAGAACTATCACAAGAACATGAAGAATCTTATGTTTGAGTTCTAATAGAAAAAAACATCTGTACTTTCACGATTTCTAAATTTTTTCATTGAGATTTGTCTTCAGAACTACTAGATTCGGATTGTAACACTTATGAAAAACTTGAAACACTTGACTCCCCTCAACAAGAACATCCAGAGTCACTTTTTCTTTAGAAATTTAAAAAACTTTATGAACTTTGTCAAGAACACCTAGAGTATCTTCTTTTTATTTTTCTGCTCCTTTTATCTCTGAAATTCATCGTTTATCTTCTCGATCTAAATGTCTTTTGATAATTCAAAATTGCTGTAATAATTCCATATCATCCTGTAACATACCGAGTTCAGGAGTGCAAGTTCAGGGTTCAAAGTGAAAATGTGAAAGGGCAACTCGGCGAGTCCATGGGTGAACTCGGTGAGTAGGGTCGTGATGTTGGTCGAGTGATAAGTGACCAACTCGGCGAGTCTCAAGGGTGGACTCGGCGAGTTGGTGTTGAATGAAGAAAACCCTAATCCCGGGGATTTAGCCCTATATAATGAACATAAAACCCTCTCCCCAGCCTCTTTACCCTCCCTTGAAGTCCAGAAACCCTAGCTTTCGGTTGTGAGAGAGTTGGAGAGCATTTAGAGCCTTGGAGGAGGAAATCTTGGAAGTGAAGTGAAGAACAAGAAGGTTGGAGCAAGGTGCTTTCCAGAGATTTAGCTTATTCATCAGTTGGAGCTTTCATTTGAGGTATAATCTGATGTTTGAACTTTTGGTGCATCTAAATCAATTAATTGTGGGGGTTTTTGTGGTATGTATGAGGTCCATCTCAAGTTTCGTGTAAGATCTGAGGTTGCTACCTTAGATCTAGGTGGTTAATGATCTAGAAAGCTAGAAAGTCTATGCTTAAGAGTTGTTGGTGAAGTTCTTGTGTCCCAAACCCTATCCCTAGAGCATGTTATGCTTAGATCTCTTTGGATTCACGTAAAGTTTGCAACTTTACGTGAGGAATAGCTTGTAGAAGAGTAGATCTGTGGATTGGAACCCCTGCATTGATTGGAAAGCCTCTGTATGGGTTAAGAGCAAGTGGTACTCGGCGAGTCATATGGGTGTACTCAGCGAGTTGCTTGAAGATGGGAAGAAACTCGGCGAGTTGGAAGAACAACTCGGCGAGTTGGTTGAAGATAGCCTTGGACTTGGCGAGTCTGTTCTTAGACTCGGCGAGTCTGATCTTGAGGTCCTAGCCTTTTCTGGTTAAGCTAAGAATCGATGAGTCAAGGGATGACTCAGTGAGTTGAGATGGGATTTTCAGAGTTGAGAAACTCGGCGAGTAGTCGGGTTGACTCGGCGAGTAGAGCCAGTCAGGAGGTTGACTTTGACTTTGACATTGACCAAGAGTTGACCAGTTGACTTCTAAGGGCATTTTGGTATATTGTGATATTTATTGGGTTTAGTCTTTCAGCTTTATCAGGGGTGAAGTCGTGTCAGAGATTGGAGCAGCGTGATCTTATCTTTTCAATCAGCAGTTGCAAGGTGAGTTATCCTCACTATATCAACAGGGTCTAAGGCACCAAGGCCGGCCCTTTATCGGATGGTAATCCGGCTATTGTTGTTATGTTGTTGTTTTACTATGTTTGCATCCTGGTAGTTAGGATGGTATTCGTTAGAGACCTTGTTAAGGTCGGTATCCTGGTATATAGGATGATGATATGCTAGTGACCAGTTAAGTCGGTATCCTGCTTAGAGTATGTTGTGTTACGTGATCTACTAGATCGGTTTGATTGAATATGAATTGTTATGTGATTGTATGTTTATGTGCACATGGTTGTTTGGACTGGAGTTGGGTTGAGGCGGGTCCTGCTTTATGTTGTAGGCCAAGATACCCACGGCGGACCGGTTGTTCCGAAGGCCCAGCGAGCGGTCCGGATAGGCTGCAGGCCCCACGAGGGCGGACCAAACGTACCGAGGCTCGGAGAGTGGACCAGGCCGACTGAAGGCTCGATGCGGGTGGACCAGTCATACTGTAAACTCAAAGAGTGGACCAGGTGGGTTAAAGGCCCGGTGCGAGCGGACCAACCACATTGCAGACTCGAGGGACATGACTGGACTCGGAGGGTGGACCAGGTGGACTGAAGGTCCGACCCGACGGACCAGTCACATAGTAGACCTGATATGCATGGTTGTTCTGTGATTATATATGATATGGCATGTTACGTGTATGATATATGTGGTTGGGATTTTGGGGGTATCTCACTAAGCTTTCGGGCTTACAGTTGTGGTTTAATGTTTTTCAGGTTCTTCAGGAGACCGTGGCAAGGCAAAGGCGTGATCGTACCGCTCCTCGTGTTTATGTTTTATGATATGGACCTGGGAATACTCTGATAATAAATGTATTGGAAACCTTTTTGTAATAACTTAATGAATTGGGTTGTTTTTGAAAAGTTTAAATTGGTTGGGATTTTTCGGTTGTTACACATCCTGTAAATAACATCCATAAAGAAATGTGCTATCAAAAATTTTCTTAACTGCATAAAGATTATACATCTCAGTAGCAAGCTTCAACATAGATTGACCAAGAATATGCCACATAATCAACTTATCAACACCATAGATTGGATTAGTAACCTTTAATACAAGTGCTAAAATGGTGTCTAACAATAAATCCGTTTCATACATTAGATATACAATAAGAAAATTACCTTGAAGAGAGAGAAAGTAGATCTAATAAAATTTCTAGAGATAGAAAACAAATCTGAGATAATTTCTATAGAGAGAAAATAGATATGAGATGATTTTTAGATAGAGAAAACGCATCAAAGCACAAATCTGATAATAAAACTCGAATTTCTTCTTCTATTTCACTTTCAAAACTTGAATCAAGAACAAATCAGATGATAGAATGTATCGAAAATAATAGCTCTGAGTTGAGTTTTGCAATATACATATATATATATAGAGAGAGAGAGGGAGAGAGAGAGAGAGAGAGAGAGAGATTTCACTTTCTCTTCAGAAAACATACAAAAATTGAAGAATAGAGTGAGATTCATGAATAAATTTCGCAATATCTGATCGATTATTGCAATAATAGCCGAGATCTACAAGAACCCGCTCTAATACCACTTGTTAGGACGAAAAATGAGATGACGAATGCGGAATCTAAAGAACAATCATAAATCAATCAACATAAAATTGCAAGTAATCTGTTAAATCTTTTGTATATCATTGATTTCGAAATTGGATATTCATAGAAATTTTTCGAGGAAAAGCTTACCTACCAAGCTATGCTAATGAGTATATATAGGGAAAATAAAACATATATTAAAAATAAACAACCCTAAAAAGTCTTCTACAATTAACAAAATGTCAAATCAGTTTCAATATCTCAAATTCTTAACATAAAGTGTGCACCTTTAATCTGAAGGAACCTTCCAAACAAAAAGGACTAAAATGGCCATTAACAAGTCCAAAAGAAGATCCATAAGAGAACTTGTCAAGATACAATCTTTATACCTCAAATAACTTGCAAAAGGAGTGACTATTCTAGATGTCAAAGCTTCACACTAAGCAATGAACCTTCAACCTTCTTCTATCCCTTAAAAATGAGCAAATAAACACCAACTTTTCCTCTTAAGAGCTCAAATACACAAAATGATAGCTAAGGGTCAAAATTTAGGGTTTAGGAGGTATGGAGGCTAGTAAAGAGGCCAACCCTAAAATTAGGGTAGGGACTTCAAGAGTTTATATAGGGTGCAAAACTCTAAAATTAGGGTTTCATTAAACCCTTGTATGCCCAGTGTAAACCTCATACGCCCAGCGTATAAGGCTCAACTACACGATCATACTTTGGCCTTAGTACGCTAAGCTGACCATGTGGTACTCCCCGTGTACTAACTTCTCAACTAGTACGCTAAGAGTACCCTATGGTACACCCCACGTACTAATCCCAAGGACTAAATTGCAATATTTTGAAATAAAAAGGGCTAAAAGGAAACATACGCAATTCAAATGTTACAATCTAAGATTATTTTATTCTGGATTAGATTATATTCTCAAGAACCGTCTTAAGGACCATAATATGAAAAATATAATCCCTTAATTGAAACTAACACATGGAGTCATCAAGGTAGGAGCTTTTTACCTCCCATAAGCTAGAAATTGTGAGAAACCTTTGGATCTATAAGATCTTGATGGTCTAATGCTTCTTCACAAATCTCCTTCTCCTTCTCCTTGTCTAAGCAATACACACACAGACAAAACACCCAGATAATCTCAAACTTTAGGGGAAATGGATTAAGGTTTCAACATATAGCTCAAGAGGAAAAGGATGCTGATAAGGTAAAGAGGGTGAAGGGCTTAATGTGTTTAAATATGATGAAAACCCTAAAAATTAGGGTTTTCCCCTGTCTCGCATATGCATGGGTACGCCTAACGTACGTAGGGGACACCACTGATCTTCGCATGCATGGGAGTACGTCGTGCGTACCTTGTGTACGCCCAGTGTACTCGGGTCTAGTCCATAGGTAAAAGAATGATAATATGCAAGGGTTTTACCTGGCGAATCCGGACGTTACACTATATATATATATATATATATATATATATATATATATATATATATATATATATATATACATATATATATATATATATACACACACACACGCACACTATCCCTTTACCCACGCCAAACGACAGATGCGAATAGTTTTTTTAGAAATTAATTTGTAGAGGTGATTACTTCGTTTACACAAATAGGTTACTACATCTAAACATTTACAATCATGCTAGCAGAAACGAAATCAATAAGAATTTCAAATGAAAAGTTTATATTTTATACAAATGTACATATAAATAGTAACGTACTTTCGTTTTGTTCTATTACATCATAGTACTTTAAGAAAATCAGCCCATATATAGCAATCTCATCCAAATGCAAAACAAATGGGTGATTTTTTTTTTGAAATACAATGTTCTAATATTAAAAAATGAAAGTGATATGCTATAAATGGGTAAAAGTTTTAGAGTATTATGCCAACAAAAAACAAGAAAAAGTAAAATAGATAATGTTAAATATATGATGAAAGTGCTATTTTTTACATTTCTATTTTTTACATTAAGCCCTCAAAGAATACAAGAAATAACAGTCTACTATCATTTACACTTGTTTATTATAGCAAATACTTTGATTTCATCATATTGCAACATTACAGATTATAAATCTACCCAATTATAACAACATTATCCAAATACAAAATTACAAAGTAATTTTCATTGTTATGAACTTATAATTGTGAATTTTCATAGTACAACATCCTAAAAAGAACATATTAAAACTACAGTGATGCAATATAAAAAAAGGAAAGTTGGATGCCATAATAAAAAGAAAAAATAGAGTACATCATTATTTCTTGAATTTATAGCTAAAACTAGTAAAAAATGCCCAACTTTTGTATTTTGCATTCGCTCCTTTTATGTAGAACATGCTCACTTCACCATAATCCTAAAGGACCTACAACATTAAAAAGAAACTATGTTACATGTAATACCCACAAAAAAGAATTTATGAATGAGGATATACAATCAGTAAATACCTACTTACGATGCCAGATAAAGATGTTGTTTGAGAAAATTCCCATGACAACCTAATTACCAATACCATGACCCCCTCCTCCCCCCCCCCCCCCCCCCCCCCAATTCTATCAAATAAAAAACCAGTAGCAACAGCCTATCCATATCTTCGTTATAAAAAATATACAACATGAGCCTATTTGGTCTTAGAATTCAATCCAATCCTACCTCGTTTGTTTAAATGACTAAAATATCCTTCATAGAACCCAAAATAAAAAATTATTTTTATTAACAATTGTTCGTAAAAAAATACTTTAGTATTCAACAAAAAGGCAAGAAAAAAAAAAGTAAAATATGACCCATAACTATGATTCCTCATCATTATTAATGGGTATCTTCAATAATCCTTTATATATACCTGTATTTCTCAACTATGAAAAATGAACATATAAAAGTGTATTGTTTTACCAGATGAGATAACTAAAAACTTTTCTACCATTAACTTAATTTTAGAAGGTAAAATCATAAGATAAAGGTAATAAAAGTAAATAAAACATAAAATTGTGCTTCTTTATCCATTGAGAACCACATCATCCTTGGTCCTTTAAAAATCATATCACTCATCATCCTTTTCTTCATAAATGGTTTTCAATTCTGAATGGATGTTACCCGAACAATCAAGACCCACAAAAATTTGGTTAAACTAAAAAGGACAACTAAATAGAATACACTTATGCATCTTTGAAGGTGTACATACCAACCACAACATAAGATAGGACCATCGTCAACCAACTTAATTTACACGTGATACAACAATAATATGGTTTGCAGAGCTATTCATGCACGTAAACTCACATAGTTTCATAGATTACCCACTTGCAAAGTTATTTTTCCCCAACAAATACTTACTTATAGCTCAAATGTAATCTGAGCTCTAGAGCACTACCAATTACACAATTGCATTATTTTCCCCTTCATATGATGTAAGCATACTGCATACCACATAACCTTAAAAAGAAAAAATCTTGTGATTAAACTGGAAGCTAATCAAGTCGGATTGTTATCGAAAAATGCATTTGGTTACCAATTAGACACCTAAGTTAGGATAAATATGTAAAGATTGCTACAATACCAACATAATTTATTGTATAGTTCTCTTTGTTTTCATTCATTAGATATAATTTCTCCAGAGAAGGAGAAATAGAAGGGACACACTTACTTAATTAGCTCCACCAATTGATCTATGTTTTCACCTACGTATGAATCAAGATCCAATATCAGCGGGTAAATTTCAACATCAGAAGTTTGCCTAATTCCATAGAGGTTATAGCGTTTTCACAATACATACACATAAATCCAACAGTTTTGCTTTAGTAATTTGACCAACGCATAAATGTGATGGTGAAAAAATCAGAAAATTGTTGGAACGAATATGAAAACTCTATAACATTTTACCTAGGTTTCAAAGGGGGTACATAGAAGAAATGACAATGTGATGGCCATCGTTGTGGTTATCGTGCATCAACCCAATTCGTTGTTGGGTATGACGTAAAGAGTAGCCACTGCCCCAATGCCGCTACATCAATTTTCCTCAACACTTCTCACAGATGCACGGTGGGTGGCTGTTGATGGGTTGACGTTGGATAGCGGTATGTTTGTAAACATGATGTATTTGAATTAAGAAATGGAAGATTTGGAACATAATAATAAATGTAACCTAACTCCTTTTTTTTAAGTAATAGGGGAAACTCTTCGTCTTCAACTTTATATAGATCTACCATGAAATCAATTTAAACAAAAAAAATCTTTGGCAAAAACCCAATAAGACAATATATTTGAACGACCGTTGCATTTCATGGTGGTTGTGTAAGTGTAGGGTGGGATGGTGGCAGCAGTAGAGAGCAGCAAGTGGTGGTGGCGGTTGGCTGAAAGCAAAAAAAAAAAATCAACAAATGAAACAAATGATAATGACCTTCATATGCGTATGTACTCAAAATACCAAACAAAACATCGATTATGTATGTGTTTCTGGGTTTTCAAAGAGCAAGGAGAGACGACGTTGGCTAGTTGAATGTGGTGATGGCAGTGACTGAATTTCTCAACACACACGCAACACTTTTAATCTCACAATTGTTTGTTTTTAGAAGTCATCAGAGTAAAAAATCTCCGTACGTGTTCTGTTTTGGAACAACACTTGTATTGCCTCTTCCAACTTCTTCTTTTTCTTTTTTCTTGCAGAAATCTTGATTATATGTTGCTAAAATCTTATTTTACATTTTTTTTTGTTTTTTATTGTTTATTCATGTTGAATTGTTTTTGTCGTTTTTTATATTGAATAATGATAATTTTTTATGAAATATCATTATTTTTTTTGCTAAAATATCTTTATTTTTTTTGTTGAAATATCATTATTTTTTTTGCTGAAATATCATAAATTCTTACTGAAATCTCATACATTATTAAATTTTCGGTATTAAAAAAACTAATTTTGGCTTATAAAATCAGTTTATTTTAACTCTTTAATATTTGCAGCAGGATGTGTTTCTTATTACAAGATGCAGTCGTTCAGCCCACCTTTTCTACTGTAGAGGGTTACGGAGGTGGTGTGCAGACTTAATGAATTTTTGCTTCAAACAAACAAACGGCACCTTAGAGATCAATCATTGAAGATGTGTTAATATTATCTCGTGTTTGACCGATTTAAGTGGCTGCAAGTTAGGAATACTAATTCAAACTTCAAAGGCCTGCTAAATCATCCTCAATTCTTATCTTGATTTTTTCAAATGTTGACTAAACTCAGATTCATGATTTGATGATGTATAAAATGATTGTAACTAGCGCAATAAGGGTTGTACCTCTTAAAATTCAGCATTTGAGGCTAAATGCTTATTAATATATATATATATATATATATATATATATATATATATATATATATATATATATATATATATATATAAAATATATATATATATATATATATATATATATATATATATATATATATATATATATATGGTTTACGGAATATATGGTTGTTATGTATCTAATTTTATATATACAACCCTCCAAACAATGTAGTTTCCATATATATCCACACTAATTATGATATCTCGTTTACTATTCCTTAATCATGTGACTTACTAAACCGATCGAATTTATGTTTTTTTTCTTTATTGTGTCTAAGAACTTAAAGTATTTAAAAGTCATGACCTTTTAACCAGCTTTACTAAATTTTAAATGAAAACTAATAGAATAAAAGTTAAAAGAAAAGCATGCAATAATTCAATCAAGCTTTTTACAAATTATTTGATATAATTTTTCAATTAAAGTACAAAAACTTTGAGTTATATTCATTAAAAAGTATTTATTTTTCACTTTTTCTATAAACTTAAATGATGTTTTGCAATAAAAATATATATAATTGATCTTTTCGTTCCGTAATTTAACTTAATTTAAAGGTATTCTATTAAAACGAAATTAAGAGAAAATGAAATTGTATTTGTTTTGTTAATACAACGTCATTTAAAAGGTTCTATATCTAAGCTTAGGTATATAACAACCACACATTCACTTTTTCCATATATATATATATATATATATATATATATATATATATATATATATATATATATATATATATATATATATATATATATATATATATATCATTATCATTATCATACATACTTATAAAACTAGTATTTTTCCTTGAACCTAATACATTTGAAACCACCATAAAATTTTGCAAACACCTCATGCATTTGAAACATTCTATTTTAATGAATACCACTATAAAGTCTCTTAATAATGATTAAAAATTCAAAGATTTTATAACTTATATAATATATTTAATAAACAATTAATGGATACTGTACTATAAAAAGGTCAATCTTTTTTAGTAGACCCACAAATACAATTCACATACAATATTAATAAAGAAAACAAGTTTAAAGCTTTTTATGTTGATTTGAGGGCTTTAAAACAATTTTTCGAGCAATTGTTATTATGTTGAAGTCTTTAATTTGTAAGTTTGTTCTATACTAATTCTTTTTGTATTTTCTTGATTTAAGTATTGTTTTAAGAATATCATTATATGTTGTGGTTGAAATTATAATGTAAATTAGATTAGATTAATGTTATCGATCATATGTTAGGGAATGTGATATATATATATATATATATATATATATATATATATATATTTTAATTAACTATTATATACATGTTTGTATGCTCATGTTGCTTCCAAAAAATAATTAATTAAAAATGATGGATATGTCATATTATCTATATTATCCATGTAAACCTTTTTTAAACTGCAAATAGTCCATCTTATCACTTTATACTTTAGTATATGTTTAACATTTTAATAATAATAATAAGTGATTTGTAAAAGTTTTTTTCACTTATTAATAATAACAAGTGGTTTTAAAATTAATAAATAATTATTATAAATAATAAAATCAAATTACATGGATATCGTATCACTTTTATTATTTAGTGTATATTTCACATTTTAATAATAATATTAAGTGTTTCTTAAGAATCTTCTTTAACTTATTATTAATAATAAGTGTTTTAAAATTAATGAAAAACAATTTTAAATGATAATAACATCAAATTATTAATTACATTTAGTTATAAGTAAATTGTATTTTAAATGAACATCATTATTGAAATTAGAAAATTATAGCATAAGTAAAAATATAATTAATCAATAATAATAGTTGTTAAAAATAATACTAAATAGATAATTATATTTAATTCTATTAATGAGGTATGTGGGTTGTTGTCAATGAATATTAATGTTCAAAATAATATATATATATGTGTATATATATATATATATATATATATATATATATGTATATGTGTGTGTGTATATATATATATATATATATATATATATATATATATATATATAAATTAGTGTAAAAATATTATCTAAAAATTAATATCAATAACATAACCATTTTAAACATATATTTTTCAATATTTTAAGAATATATTTTTAATCTTCGTTGCGCAATGCGCGGTAATTCCTCTAGTATACTTATAAAGCTAGCATTTTTCCTTGCACCATATTCATTTGAAACTCCCATCTTTTTTTTCTTTTCACCACATTCATTTGAAACTCCCATGACTTTTCAATTTCTTTCGAATAATAATTATAATATGGTTAATTAGATTAAATAAATATCAAACCTAACATGTAATCATATATAAATTAAATTTCAATATTAAAATAATATTTTTTAATAATAAGTTATGAGTTTTAACACATAACATATTATACTTAATTTATTAATTTTAATATATTGTTGGATGTAACCATTATCATTTTAAAGATACAATTTTAGAACAATTTGTGTAAAATACTTAAATTATTAATTTAAATATAACATTACTGGGTCAACTTAAATATAAATTTTAGTTTAACTTAAACAACTCAAAGAATATTTTGTAAATAGTTAAAAGTGATAAATTATAGTGTCTTTCTAATAATGATTATAAGTTGGTTAATAAGTTTAAATAAATACCAAACTTAAAGTGTAATCATAAATAAACTAAAATTCATTTTTAAAATAAAATTTCAATTTTAAAATAATATCTTTACTTCTACTTATGAAGTTATGTCTTTAACTTTTAAAATATTATACTTAATTTATTACATTCAATATGATGTTAAATGTAAACCATTATCAGTTTAAAGCTAAATCTTTTGAACAGTTTGAACGAAATACTTAAATTGTGAACATAAATATAATATTACAATGTCAACTCAAATATAAATTTCAGTTACACTTAAAAAATTTAAAAATATTTTGTAAATAGTTAAAAGTGATAAATTATAGTGATAAATGCAAAAAAACTAAATTGTAATCTTAATTTAACTAAAGTATTTTCTAATGATATTTTTATAATCATTAAAAGTTTTCAAATAAGTAGCTTAAAATAACTTAAAATAACATTAGTTAAAAACAACTTTATATAAATAATTATATTGTTATCTTTAAAATCAAAAAATAATTTATGATGTTTTAAATAAGTATAATGATAGAAATTAAAACATTAATCTCATAAATTTTAAAAAATTAGTTAACAATAACAACAATTATAAATAATGTTAAACCAGAAATTATATTTTAATTTTATTCATGTGTAACTCGCCGGTAGAAGTCATTGAAACGATTGAGATTATAAAGTTTTAATAGACGTATATATTATCATATAATTCAAAATAATCAATATATTATATCACTTTAGTATATGAGTTATTATATCAAATTTAACAATAACGTTATTGTTATATTAAAAAAAACATATATTTGTAAAGAATTCAACTATATAGGTGTTCTGCGCATTACAATGTCAGCTGAAATATAAATTTCAGTTCTACTAAAAAACAAAATAATATTTTGTAAATAGTTAAAAGTAATAAATTATAGTGATAAATGCAAAAAAAAAAAAAAAAAAAAAAAACTAAATTGTAATCTCAATTTAACTAAAACTATTTCCTAAATGTCATCGTTAACAGCTTCAAAATAAGTAGTTTAAAATAACTTACAATAACAATAGTTAAAAATAACTCTATATAAATGATTATATTGTTACCTTTAAAATCAAAAAATATTGTTTGATGTTTTAAATAATTATATGATAGAAATTAAAACATTAAGCAAATAAATTTTAAAAAAATTAATTAAAAATAACAACAACTATAAACAACATTAAACCATATATTATATTTAATTTTATTCATGTGTAACTCGCGTATAGAAGTCATTCAAACGATTGAGATTATGAAATTATAATATATGTATATATTATCATAATTCAAAATAATCAATATATTATATCAATTTAGTATAAAAATTATTATATCAAATTTAACAACAACGGTATTGTTATTTAAAAAAGAAAACATATATTTGTAAAGACTTTAACTATATAAATGTTTCTGGTCAACGCGCGGACATTCGACTAGTGTATATATATATATATATATATATATATATATATATATATATATATATATATATATATATATATATATATATAATTTTTTACATTTGAAGTGTAGAATCTAATTTACATATTTAAAATTGAATATTTTAAAGAGAATAGATGAAGCGAGGCCTCTACAATTAGATATGGTGGCTCCTACAACATGTCCTTCTCAATGAAAAGAATTGATTCATGATGGCCATATATGTTATTTAAATCCGCATTCCATTAGTATATCTTAGTGGCATGTATTAATCGATAATGTTATGGCATGATTTATCATTATCAAATCATTTAAAATGATTCTTGTAATTCATTTTATTTTACTTTATTGTTATTGTTATGTCCACAAATAAGTAGATTATCGATCCATGAAAAAAATATAAAATCTTCAACTTATCGTTTGGTAAGTCGGATAATCTCGAATAAGTCCAATCAAGTTCAGGTTAAGATAAACCATAATATAAAAGTAAGATAAATTTGATAATCTTGCAATTTGCAATATGGATGTCCTACAATAATTATTTTCTTTTTATAACTAGCAGAGTATAAATTCATTGCTTCCATTTTTATTAGCCTTTAGGAATATTTATACAATAGCTATGAAAATCGTATTCTTAAAAGGATACTAGATCTAACAGTATTTATAATCATATACCGACAGCAATTATATATATATATATATATATATATATATATATATATATATATATATATATATATATATATATATATATATATATATATATATATATGGTAAAGTGAATATACTTAACAATCTTATATAAGCTTAGGTACCTAACTCCATAATACTACATCGGTTTGTATCATATTTACATTGTAATTGACTAAGGTTCCTAAACTTCAACCCCATAAGTTGATTACTTCCAAAATCTTTGGATTTTCAACAATATATTTCTTTTACATCACATCTTTCTATCGAATACCACCTAATGGGCTTCATATCCTACCGCTACAAATGAAAGGATGTAGGAGAAATATAATGATAAATTTTCAAATTTTTTTGAAGTAAATCAAGTTTAGGGATGAAATTTAAGAACCTTGGATGATTGCAATGAAAATTTAATGCAAAATGACGTAGTTTGATGATGTTAGGTACCTAAGCTTATATAAGGTTGTTAGGTATATTCACATACTCATATATATATATATATATATATATATATATATATATATATATATATATATATATATATATATATATATATATATATATATATATATATATATATATATAATTAGGTTCATATATAACCCTCGGATAATCTCGAATAAGTCCAATCATGTTCAGGTTAAGATAACCATAATATAAAAGTAAGATAAATTTGATAATCTTGCAATATGGATGTCCTACAATAATTATTTTCTTTTTATAACTAGAAGAGTATAAATTCATTGCTTGCATTTTTATTAGTCTTTAGGAATATTTATACAATAGCTATGAAAATGGTATTCTTAAAAGGATACTAGATGTAACAATATTTATAATCATATACTGGCAGTGTGTATATATATATATATATATATATATATATATATATATATATATATATATATATATATAACACTCATCTATTGTGTGAATGTATGACAAATTCTAGATCAATCAATAGATAGAGGCATTATAGTAAATTGATTAATTAGTTAATTATAAGACTAAAATTATGGAATTAAATTAATATCGTTTGCAATCATTAACATTTTTTTTTGCCAAAAGTAAAATTGGTTCAAGCTCTTACATCTTCTCCATTTTGCTGCTTGGAATAACCCACAGAATCCTATCATGACCATCATCATCTTCATTATCTATCCACCATAAACCCCTAAAATAATACCACCAACCCCCAACACTAGATTCATCAACGAGAAAGTGACCATCGAAACAAGACATGCTCGATTAGGGTCCAGATCAGTTGAAATATCTTGTATAATTGAAGAATCAACCATGTCCTTTATATTGAAAGACATAATCGAGCTCGAATATGGAAGATTAGGGCTTAAATCAGACGAAAAATTAAGATGCGGTACACCCAAATCGGCATCTGATGGATTTTCATTTGTCATTGAATTTGATAAACTAATATAAGTACATAAAGGTGAAGCCCAAGGTTTGGTTTATCTGTATACTACACTACAAAGTTGCAAGCTTGAATCCTTAGATATAACTCAAAATTGAAGTCATTCAAGAAGAAACGAGGTATGATTTTAATGCTTTAACAAAAACATATTTCTTTTATTTTCTTTACATGTATATTACACTAGCTAAACTTACTTTAGCTTCAACATTTTTTTGACTGTTTATGTATATATTTCGAGGTTATTAACTCAATTAAGGTTGTCTTTAGTATGTATGCATATTGTATGGTATCTCACTACAAATGTTAAAAAAAACTTAGAATGCATAGTATCTGATTTGCAAATGACCAACTTAAAATTAGCTTTTAGTTTATCATAATGATCTTTATTGCAAATAAGGTGTTGGGATTACATTTGAATGTTTAGTTTTTGATTTGTTTATAACCTTGAACTATATGCCCTAAGGTAGCAATGATTTGGTATGACAGAATCGGGGAAGGACTAGAATGTCCCATTGCATAGGAATGACAATAACCTGTTTGTTTTGCATGATTGAATGCAATGGACTATTCCCAAAAAGGAATGTGATTCCCTTCCACTTAAAAAAATCATTATGTCATCAAATGGATCAAAAAATTGCAATATCATACGTATTACCATATATATATATATATATATATATATATATATATATATATATATATATATATATATATATATATATATATTAAAAACAAAACGTGTTTAAGGTTTTCATTATTTTATTATTATTATGACTTAGTTGGGTTCGGTCTTGTGGGGTTTTGAAGAGTGATTAGTGAATATACAAACTTGGAATTTGCATCTAGTAAATAATTCTTGTTTTGAGTGGTATTATGACAGGTTGAAATTGCAAAATCCTATGAGAAAGGTGGAGCAACATGCTTAATATTTGAACAAATGTGATATATTTGTGTTTATGTCAAGATGGCCAACTCTATGCCTAATATTTGAACAAATGTGATATATTTGTGTGTATGTCAAGATGGTCAACTCTATGGAGCAACATCCCTGAATTTTTTAACAGATGTGATATATTTGGCTTAAGTTTTGTTTGTTAGTTACTTAATTTGTTCAAGTCTTCAATTGTTTGATTAAATGGCTTTGTAGCGTAGTTGCTTAATTTCTTGAATTCTTTAATTGTTTATTTTTTTAATCTTTAACTTTCTTTCTGCAATGATTCTACATTGAATTGTTGATTTGTTTTGGTCTTGGTTATTTACTATGTGACTTTCAAATTTATATGACCTTAATATTGCAATTTCTAATAGTACTTTTATTTATGTAAAAGGAAAAATGAAAAAAGGAGAGAATAATGATATTGCAAGGTTCTGATGATGATGTTATCAGCTTCATTTGGAAAAGAAGTTGAATGGTGTTGTCTAAAAAAGAAGCCTTAAAGTTTGATCTCATTGCATACATTCTCACATAATGTCATTTTCATAATGTCATTCTTACAAAATGTCCCATTTCATTGTATTCGTAATTATGTCTAATTCTCATGAGAATATCATTTTTCCAATTGTAAATTATGTTCATTCTTACCTGAATGTATTTTTTTGTACTTGTAATTTAGTTTTTATTTTTTATTTTTTATTTTTTTTTATTTTTCATATTGTATTCTTTAATGAATGTCTTATATTTTTTTAAAATATTAAATTATTCTTCAAGAATCTAAGTTATGCATTTGTAATTAATTTCTTAATTTTCAAGAGTGTATTTTTCCATAGTAATGCTTATTATTCTTAAAGAATTTTAGTTATTAACTTATAATTCACGTCTTATTCTTCAAGAATAATGAGAATGATAAGAAAGAAAGTTGAATTTATCTCTAAAACGTTCTTGAAAAGTTAATTTTCAAAAACGTTATTTTGTATTTCTTAAATTTTGATTTGAAATTTCCCTTAAATTTTGGTTAGTATCATTTAATATCCGAAATTTCCTAATTTGTTTGTAAACGAAATACCAAATTTACCTTTATTGGTTTTTTAAATTTAAAAAATAATTACTTTTTTAAATTTTAATTACCATCATGCTATTATTCATCATAGTCACTCATTTTTTTAATTTAATGGTCCATAAATCGTTATACATTCACACAATAGTTGTGATTCATATTTAATCATAGAATTATGTTCATATATAACCCTCATCTATTGTATGATATATATATATATATATATATATATATATATATATATATATATATATATATATATATATATATATATATATATTACACTGCTTAGTTGAAACGAGATATGATGAATATTCAGACTGTTCTTGAAACTTGAAACAATATCATTGTTTGGCCATTAGTAATAAGTTTAGCAATATGATAGCGAGAAGACACATGCAAGATGTGGATATGTCATTTTGCAACTTAATATTTATACAAAATGTAATTCATTTTCATATGCTTGGTGTGTTAATGTTGAACTCAAATTTCTATATAGATAGGCCACACCAATATTATCGCAATAGATAAGTGTTTCCATAGTGATTGGGAGCGACAATTTGAATTGAAAATTACAAATCAAACACGTCTCCGGAAAACCACACCATGGTAATCTGTTTCTGCACTGGAGCGATAAATTGTGGAATAACGTTTGGACAACCATGAGATATGGAATAGGCTAAAGTAGAGTGATGAGTGTTTGGACAACTTGCACCGTCTGCATGAGTATAAGATGTTAGACCATAAGAGCATTACTTGTATAACTTGAGGCCATAGTTTAGAGCTCTCGACTTGTTGGAAGATAATAAATTTATGGTAGAAGGATCAGAGCATTTATATTCATGGTAGTTAGGAGGTCATCCTAGAAAAATACAAGGAATTGAGCTTTGGTGTAGTTTGTAAAGGATTTGTGTTTTTAGTGTGAAACAAATGGAACATAATACCTAAGTTGGTCATTAGAAGGATTACAGTTGTAATGTAAGAGGGCAAGACACATTTTTATAGAAGTTTCAAAGGCATATTTAAGAGTACGCGGTATGGGTATCAATTTGCTCATTCTGAACTAACATTGACCGCCATAACGACATCGTAACGGGGAACACCCCCCCCCCCCCCTTTTCTTGTTTCATATCGTTAAAGCATGTCTCGTGCCCGTTACCACATCTTGAAACGACAAAAAATGTATACTTTTGGGTATGTACCCGTTTGCAAACGATCAATATTTAAAAAAATTTTAAAAAAGGTACCCTTTTAACTTTATATAAATACTCTTAATTCAATTTTTTTCCTCTTTCTCTCATTCTCAATATATTTTATACTTCCGTAATAAAAAAAATGGAGCAAAACCCAAACATCCCCCTCCCTCCATCATCAAACCCAAACACACAACATCGCCTCTCGGATTTGCGGGTTACGAAAATTATTTCAACATTTTATCATCTCAATGATCACCACAAATCTCATACCAATACGCCACTTTCAATCCCACTTCAGCACCACTTCAATTCCAAACTCACTTTACCTTCAACAAAATCTATTTGGTCAAAACCCAAATTTACAACAAAATATTTTCCTTATTTTGCTTCGATGCAACAAAGAACCACCCAACCACCACCTACAACACAACCATCGGTTAAAGTAGAAGCGGGAGGTAGTAGGAGAGGGAAATGGAAAGGAAAAACGGTAGGAAAATCAATGGCGATTGAAATGGAAAATACAGAAGTTCCACAATGATGGACACTGGAGGAGGAATATGCTTTGACGGCGGCTTGGTGTACTACTTCAAAAAATAAACTCCACGAAAATGTAATGAAGAAAGGAACTTATTAGGGGCGGTGCGCGACTAGTTTCACGTTATTTTGAAGAAAAACTGTATCGCAACAATGACATGTTAAGCAGCAAATGGGGTCAAATAACTAAGCGGTGCAACAAATTCAACAGTATTTACAACCGGGTTGAGGCGCAACAACAAAGCGAACCAACGACTTCGATTTGTTCAAAGCTGCAAAAGAACAACATCGGGTCGAAATGGGACATGTTTTCGAGTTTCAAAAATCATGGGAGTTGTTGTGAGTGGATCCAAAGTAGAATAAAATGTCTACAGCGTCGGAGGTTAAATCCAAAAGGTCTCGTAATTCGAGCTCGATCGACGTGTTTGACGCACGGACTCACATCGACATAAACATCGACAACGATGCGATCCCAGATGATATCGAGGAGATATCCTCACCACGACGACCGCTCAGATGCGACAAAGCGAGACGCGTTGCAAGGCAGCGGAGGAGGTTGAGGTGAAAGCAAAAGACGCGGCAGAAATAAGAGCGTAATACGACGAACACAATTTATTAATAAAATAAAATAAATGACTTGAAACGTCGCCATTTGGAGTTCCTAAAAGGCAGACAATGGAGAAGCAGGAGCAAAATGAGAGGGAACTAATGACACATCAATTGTCAATTCTTCGGACGAGTGAAGAGGGTTTGGCGCCTGAGGATCTAGCGGTACTACAAGCAATGAATGAACAAATTAGGAAGAAATATTTGGGTTAATTAGGATTTTATGAGTAATTTGAATGATATTTTAGTTATGATTTTAGGTTTAAAATTATATTTTTTTTTAATTGTAATTGTAGTTTTAGATTTTAAATATTATGTCTTTTTTTAATTGTATGTTTTATAAAATATATTTATTTTAGTGATTAAAAAAACATAAAAACGAAAAAAACGAAAAAGAAAAAAAACGAAAAATGAAAAAAGAAAAAAAAAACAAAAAACAAAATTATAACATATTTATTCTCAAAAAGTTGATATTGCAATCTTGTTGCTCATTTTCCCACTTGGTGTTATAACACTATTTGCTTATGTGACATGTAAGATAGCATAACTTGGTGTTGCATCTTGTTACTCACACTTAATTCTCTAATAAACAACTGGCAAGTTTGTTTGACATGATTCCAAAAAGGTACCATGAACCAGCCAGTGAGATTAGTTTATATGATTTTATTGTTGGTTCTTATATTTCGTTCAATATTTCCATTTTGAGGAGACACATATAGACAAGTGAAATGAAAGTACATCCCGTTTTGAGCACAAAAACTGTTGAAGTGTGATGTTATATTCGCGATCATTGTTGAATTGACTGTTGTATGCTTGTATGATATTAGGTTTGGATGTAAGTGGTGAGAGCTTGAAGTAAGGGAACACATGATATTTGTGGATTATAGGTAAGCTAAAACATTGGTGTAATAATCTAAAAAATAGCATAATTTTGCGTCCACCATTCCTTGGGACAAGAAATATCCATAAGTTGTTATGTATCATGGAAAAGGGTTTCATTGTAGTGCTAAGTAGGTATTCAAAACCACTTGGGTTGTGGTGACTTGGTAAGGCATGTGGAAGATATGGTGGATAACCTATTGACCCATGTTCAAATCCTGGCACTACTAAGCCCTTGTGGTCATGGAGGTTCGCCTGCAGTGACTCCAGGGCATGAGGCAAAGCCTCATGTTTGCAGCGGGGGATTAGTCGGTGCGCGAAAGCTGGCCCGGAAACCCTCTTTAGGGAAGTTCCCTTTCCAAAAAAAAAGTAGGTATTCAACAAGAACTTTAGCACGTTTCCTGATTACATATGAGTGCAAATATTAGCTAGTTTAGTGCGATTACATATAATTGACTTGTTTTGTATAAATATATGAAAAAAAAATGTCTCTCTGATTTCTATGTTGTTAATGCTAATTTTTTATGGAGAAGGTCGAAAATGTAGATTGAGCTACCTTGGGCACGGTACTAAATTAGAGAAATACAGTTTTATTACATCTCATGAGGTCGTGCTCCTTCAAAAATCCTGCACGACAAAACTACATGGGTTAAATTAAAGTTTGGAATTATTTTTAGTAGTGAATCATCAAAAATAAGTGAGATTTTCAATAAAATTAAGGGCATGGAGAACATGATTTAATTTTAAAATGGATGATATAGTAACAGTTTCATTAAGTTGGGATGAATAATTGTTTTCCATTCCTCATGATAATACTATTTTTGACAATTGAGTCGAAATAAGACGAAAATAAACCTTAAGTATGTGTCAAGTGGGAAGATGCTCTGATATTGATATACAATGTCTCCTATCTTGTGTTGAGAGTTCATGTTTACATCATGTAGTAAATATTTCTTGGTGTATACCAAGTTAGTGTTATAGGTGAAATCATTGTGTGAGCTTGGTATGGCCAGTTTTCAAGTATACCAAGGCCATTTGAAATTTGTGCTCTAGCATATATATATATATATATATATATATATATATATATATATATATATATATATATATATATATATATATATATATATATATAGAGAGAGAGAGAGAGAGAGAGAGATAGAGAGATAACCAATTTTGGAAGATTTACAAATAGAAGTTAGGCACTAAGTTCTCATGAGTATGACTTATCACTCATACATGGACTATAAATATGAAAGATTTATACAAACATTGGAAGAAATGTTGGGATTATATGACATTGACTGATGAGATAGTTCGGGGTGATGATCACCCCTGGTAGAATTCTCCTAAACCAACAGTTCTAACTAATTCATATGATTGTAACATTAAAAGGCATTGTATAACACTCTATATAAAATCCTTACATGTTGGATTGAAGCGAAAGTGACACCTCTTTTCAGACATGAAACTGATTAAACATCACAAAACATGATTAAGGAGATACATAAGTATATGTGGATAACATAAGAACAAAAAAAATATTATGTTGATAAGGAATTCAAAGTAGGATCCATGGTGATTCTCAAGGTCTCTCCATGAAGGGCATTATATGTTTTGATTAAGGTCGTAAAGTCAATCCGAGCATTATATGTTTTGATTAAGGTCGTAAAGTCAATCCCAATGTTTTTTGAACCCTCGAAAGTGCTACAAAAGGTTGGAGCATTTGATACAAGCTATACCTTCCGAAAAAAATATAAGGGGTCCATAATGTGTTAGATATGTCTTTCTAGCAAACAAAAACTCTTTTTAACGACTCCTACAAGGTAGTACTAACATATGTTAATATAGATGAAAATGTATGGTATATACAACAATATAAGAAGAAACTTGACTGGAAAGTGACAAAACTCCATAACAAATAGATGGAACTAATTAAAGTCAAATGGTTATATCAATGATGATGTTGTTGTATTAATGTGCCTAAAGTCTTAACTAAATTGGTATAATCTTATAAAAAAAGTAATGTCATTTTTTGGTTGCTCTCATAACCAGAAATAGTTAGAAATAATTAATTAATTTAGACAAAACTTCAAAAATGGTCTTTGTGGTTTCTAAAAATATCAAGTTTAGTCCCTAAGTTCAACAAACCTCACAGATGGTCCCTGTGGTTTCAAAACTTTTAACAAATGGTCATTCCGCCTAACTCCGTCAGCTTTCTACTGTTAAGTGAGGGGCATTTTCGTCATTTCAATACACAGGGAGTATTTATGAGGTTTTCTCTATATAAAAAAAAAGAAAAAAATATAATTATTTAATTAAAGCCCCCCCTCTCTCTCTCTCTCTCTCTCTCTCTCTCCCCCCCTCTCTCCTTCCTTGGCCCTCTTTCATTTACCATCACTTACGCTGATCATCGATTAAATGGATTTGAAGTAAAAAAAAACCTGTCGATTACTCACCCGAATTTGTTTCTTCAAGGACCTATCTATCATGTTGTTGCAGGTTTCTGAGCTCATCCAGATTCACATCGCTTTCCATTGGATTAAGCTCAATGATTCAGGGGATTCTCAAAGATTTTCAAGATTTGGGTTTAGTGTTAATTAAACACAGTGATGCAGAACCACATAGACGAGGTCAAGGGTTCAATGGTCATGAGATGGGATCAAACCACAAATCAAATTACACGGAAGATGAGGTGGTCCAGTGAATCAAAACCACAAGGATCCATTCTTTCTTGGGGGCGGCAACGGCTCATATAGACCGCCGTGAGGATCGATAACGTCGATCTCTATTTCTATCCCTAATATATGCTTGTTTTAATCAGAACTTGGTCCAGAGATTACTAAAACCTTTATCCAAATATATTTCCTTTATATCCAGTTTTAGATCTAGGTTGTTTTTACAGGTTTGAAAACCCATCAGAGATTCTGACGAGGCATTCTTGGGTTTTAAATCTGGTGGCTGATTCCGACAAGTCATTCCTAGGTTTCTTCGGCTCTGATGATGTATGCGTATAAGTTGTGTGTATGTGTGTGTTTATTACTTGCTTTTCTTTCCAGTCACCTTCGGTTTTCTCAATTGGTTCTACGGAGAGGATTTGATGAAAACTAGTCGACAGTTTGTGTATTTGTATGAGATAGACAGAGCTTCATCGGGAGGTTATCATCGGAATTGGATTGATATTGGTGAGGAAAGTGATTGCAGAAGGAACATGTCCAAATGTTGGTGGAGAATTCGACGATGGAAAAAGGGTTGAGATTGAATCGGAAATTATAGTTGTGGAGAAAGAGTAAGGGAGGAGAGGGTGATGTTGGGTAAGGGTTTGATCGGAGTGTAGATGGTCAGAAATTGGGATGACGATCTTGGGTTTCCAAATCCAAGAATTGTTTCATATTGGGTTAAATTGAGAGAGAGAGAGAGAGGGGGGGGGGGGGGGTGGGGCCCTTTAATTAAATACTTATATATATTTTTTTCTTTTTTTTATATAGAGAAAACCTCATAAATGGTCCATGTGTATTGAAATGACGAAAATGTCCCTCACTTAATGGTAGAAAGCTGACGGAGTTAGGTGGAAGGACCATTTGTTAAAAGTTTTGAAACCACAGGGACCACCTGTGAAGTTTTTTGAACTTAGGGACTAAATTTGATATTTTTGGAAACCACAAGGACCATTTTTGAAGTTTTGTCATTAATTTATTATGTGATTAATAAATTAATTACAAAGTGATTAGAATTAATTGGAAATTAATTTTACAATAATTAGAATTAATTATAGGTACAAGGGTTGGATTACAATTGTTCATTAATTGAGCAACGGAGGCAGTTCTAAAACCTTCCTCAGAGTGGACAGTTTTGAGGAGATCCAAAAGAGTTATGGGAGCCTCATTTAGTTGATAGGGATATCTGATTGAAATTAAATATTTTACTATTCAAATTATGGTTTATCCCAGATATTTTGAAGCTATAAATTAGACCCTTCTGGCTAGGATTTTTGGCCTAACACTCCTCCAAAAGTAATAGGTAAAAGTTTCCTCTCCATCCTTTTTCTTCAAGTTCATTTTAGGGTTTATAGGGTTTGATTGTGAACCATTAGAGGTAACCATATTTTTGTTGCTAGCTTTCAGAAGTATATATGAGGATTCCAGAGTGCTACATATGATTGGAACACTAAAGGTATGTAATATAATCTTTTGATTTTGATCTAGGCTAAGGGTTTATGATTGTTTCAATAGTATGTTGCTATAAGGAGAAAAGACATAGATTTCTAGGTTGTATGTGCCTATAAGTACATATTATGATGTTTCCACTGTGCAATTAAGTTTAATATAACTTAAAAAACCTATTAGTGATATCAGAGCCTAGAGTTCATTTCTATTATATATGCATAGTTGAAATTGTAATAAAAAACAAAAAACCGAAAAACCTTACTGTGCGTTAGGCACCCCACGCCATCTGCCTGATGCGGCGCATTTTGGTTATGCTTCATCCAGATTTTCTTGCCTAATTTTGTTTTGAGGATAATTTCTTCATAATTAATAATTGTCTTAAATACTTAAAATTTGAACTTCTAATTATGTAATGGGGTAAATCCTAATACGAAACTCAAGGGAGATAAATATGAAATTAATATTATTTAAATAAGATAATCATAATTCATAAAATATTATTAATTTTCTTTATTTAAATATTAATTATTTAAAACTTAAATCAATTTATCAAATTGAAAGCTTATATTTTTAAATGTTTATATATATATATATATATATATATATATATATATATATATATATATATATATATATATATATATATATATAGAGAGAGAGAGAGAGAGAGAGAGAAAATGATCGGGTGAGGACTCATTTTAAAGTGAAGACCCGTAAGAACACCTTAAAAAAATTTAAAAAAAAAATAAAAAAAAATATAAATCATAAAATCGAGCATAGACCTATGTCTGAGAGAAAAAAAATTGGAAAAAAAATTTGCATCATTAAAATTGAATCATGGATCATAATTATGCAAAATAAAAAAGTAAAATTAAATTATAGATCAATTTTAATGATGCATAGTTGACATTGCCTGATGATTCATCCAGATTTTTCTTGCCTAATTTTGTTTTGAGGATAATTTCTTCATAATTAATACTTGTCTTAAATACTTAAAATTTGAACTTTTAATTATGTAATAATGGGATAAATCCTAATACGAAACTCAAGGGAGATAAATATTAAATTAATATTATTTAAATAAGGTGATCGTAATTCATAAAATACTATTAATTTTCTTTATTTGAATATTAATTATTTAAATTGAAACCTTATATATATATATATATATATATATATATATATATATATATATATATATATATATATATATATATATATATATATATATATATAACAGAATCGGGTGATGACTCATTTTAAAGTGAGGATCCGTGAGAACACCTTACAAAAAATTTAAAAAAATTTAAAAAAAATACAAATCATAAAATCGAGCATATATCTATGTCTGGAAGAAAATAATTGGAAAAAAAAATTGCATCATTAAAATTGAATCATGGATCATAATGATGCAACCTAAAAACTAAAATTGAATTATGGATCAATTTTAATGATGCAATTTTTTTTCCAAATTTTTTTTCTCCCGGATATAGATCTATATACTCGATTTTATGATTTGTATTTTTTTTCAATTTTTTAAGGTTTTCTCACAAGTCCTTATTTTAAAATGAGTCCTCATATATATATATATATATATATATATATATACAGGGTTAGGATCATGTGAGACGGTCTAATTTTGTGAGACCGTGAGACGCACTTTTTTATTTTTTTTAATTTTTTTTAGTTATTTCAAGTTTCGAAAATAATATTTAAAAAAAGAATTTTTTTGATTTTTCCATTTATTTTGCATTTTTAAATTATTTTTAGAATATGTATAGTGTAATATTCTATTTAGAATATTTCACGTATTTTTCAAAAAAATAGGATTTTTTTTATTTTTTTTAGTTAATTCAAGTTCCGAAAATAATATTTAAAAAAAAAAATTTTTTTAGATTTTTCCATTTATTTTGCATTTTAAAATTATTTTTTAGAATATTTCAGTGTAATATTCTATTTAGAATATTTCACGTATTTTTCAAAAAAAAAAAAAAACGGGATTTTTTTAATATTTGTTTACTATTTTTTATTTTTTTTAGTTAATTCAAGTTCCGAAAATAATATTTAAAAAAAGAATTTTTGGATTTTTCCATTTATTTTGCATTTTAAAATTATTTTTAGATTTGGTCTCACGGTCTCAAAAAATTAGCATGGTCTCAAATGACCTGAACCTATATATATATATATATATATATATATATATATATATATATATATATATATATATATATATATATATATATATATATATATATATATATATATATATATATATATATATATAAGAAAAGTGAATATACCCTAGAATGTATATAAACTTAGTTACTCAAACCCGCAAAAGTATGTCGTTTTTGTATCATATATGTATTGTAATTGTCCAAAGTTCTTAAAATTCAACTCCTAAGTTGATTTGTTTTCAAAGGTTTTTTAGAAATTTCACTATTATCTTCCTCTTACATCACATCTTTTTGCCGAATACTTACCTGACTATATATATATATATATATATATATATATATATATATATATATATATATATATATATATATATATATATATATATATATATATATATATATATATATGATAGTTTTAAATGAAAATTATATTCAAGGAAAATAATGATGAAATTTCTAAAAATTTTGGAAGTAAATCAAGTTATGAGTTGTATTATATGAACTTTGGACTATTACAATGTATATATGATACAAAAATGACATAGTGTTGTTAGTTTGGGTATCTAAGATTATATACATTCTAGGTTCTATTTACTTTTCCCTATATATGTGAAAGATTAATAATTTGTCAATCAAAACAAGACTAGACCTCATTAATGAAGTCATGCTATAAGAGAAGTATAAGAAAACAACCTATAAAATGATCGTTGAACGAGTGTCCTTTTCATCCATCATTTCTTTGTGTGGTGGATTGTCGTTGAAAGAAAGGGTTATGATAGATCATTAATCACGTTAAAAGTATAACATATAAGTACTAGAACATACATTAAAATCTCACTCTAGTTAGTTAGGAAAAATGTGAAATTGTACGGTAATCTATGAAAGCGCACATCGTTTCTTTGTGAATCGTTAGCGGAGCGTGCATGGTTAATCGACACACTAATTTGGGGATCACAAAATTGAAATGATGGTACAAACTCGAGTTTATGATTGTTCATAGAGCATATGTGGTTAATCAGCACATCAATGAAAGATCATAAATGACATCATGGGTGTCACACGGGTTTTCATGGTTATTCACACCTCATTTATGATCATCAGTATCACAATAAAAAAAGTGAGAGCATAATCCGTGGTTAAACTTGCCATTGATAAGATTCAGTGAATCTGAAAAGATTTAGGTGTTTCATATATATTGAAATTGGTAAAAAGTCTTACTTACCTAAAATAGATTTCTAATTTGATTACGACATCCTTCTTTAAAGTTCAAATTAAAAATAGGAATCCTAGCATTACATATTAAATTTGGGTTAAAATAGTTGGAATTGAAATCAACTAACTAAAACTTAATTTCACTCTTATAAAAGATGTCTGGAAATGGTGATCTTCCTCATCCTCCTCCTCCCAACCCTCCAAGTTCAAACTTCACTCTATTGTCAATTTTGTCTAAGGAAAAACTTATTGGTCCAAATTACATGGACTGAATACGCAACTTGAAGATGACACTTCAGTATGAGAACAAAAAGTATGTTCTTGATACTACAATTCTTGAGATCGACACAAATACTACTACTCCATAAGAAATATTTGCTAATAACAAACACATTGAAGATGCAACAAAAGTTGTTTGCATCATGATTGTTAGTATGGCGCCATATCTTCAAAATTCATATGAGGACTATTGGTCATACGAGATAAATCAAACTCTTGGTAAAATGTTTCATAAGAAATCTAGGAAAGAATGTTACGAGGTCGTCAAAACTCTAATGGCGTGTAAGCTAAAGGAAGGAGAATTTGTATGTGTTCATGTGCAGAAAATGCAGACACATGGAGAAGTTGGAGAAGTTTAATGTGAATATCGATAAAGAATTAGCCATTGATATGGCTCTCAATTCTTTGTCTAGTTGTCATGATCAGTTCATTATGGCTTATTATTTGAACAACACATAAACAACATTGATGCAACTCCACAACTTATTACAACTAACCTCAAGTTGACCATCGAACTCGAATATAAATCTTAGGTCACATTCAACTCGAATGCTAAGATACAACTAAACCTAGTTGTCAAATTTCAATCACCAATCTCAACCCAATCGTCTCACACCACCATACTCCCCGATTACCACTACCATCTGTAACCACCTATGAATCCAAATCACCATCACAACTTCTAAACGGTTACCAATTCCAAACCCACAAATTGAATTGCTCCTCCAAACCGAATAAACTGTTGGAGAAACAACCCATAAACCAATAGAAAAAGTTACTGCTTGAACTTGATCGTTCACTTGATTCATGTTACCATCGGCAATAGAACTGATCTCCATGAACTTGGTAGGGTCGTTCTTGAGTTTAATCTTACAATTACATCTATGAACTTTGATACACAGAGATATAAACGAGACAGAGGGATTACGGTGGAGTAGTACCAGCGCCACCATCATGGGCGGCTCAACCATTTTGGGGGCTCAAAGCGAGCCACAAATTTGGGGCCCTTTGGCCTTTGCTATACTCGGAAGATGAATATGTCGTAAAAATCAAAATCGGTAGAAGAATGCAATGTCATTTTAGTTTCATGAATGCAACGATCATTGATTTATTCTTCTGCTCTATTTATTTTGTGGTTACCGGATTATATTTTTTTAATGGAGTAAACTTTTGGATTTTGGAGAATATGGGGTCCCTTAGAATTGGGGGCCCTAAACCCTTGCAGCCTTGCTTAAAAAAGCTCAACATAGAGCCGGCCCTGACCACCATCTATGAAGTTCGATACACAGATGTAAACCAGACAAACGAGACAAAGGGATTACAAGCTAGAAAATATCTTTTAGAGCTATTTATGGGATATCAATAATAAAAATGCTGTAACTAATCTGTTTGATAGATAACTTGGGGTCTAATTGTCATCACACTAAAAATTGCAATGAATAAAAAAAAATAACATTGGAAGAATCGGTCTCCGTTTTTTATAAGGGCAAACATACACACTTTCTATCCTTAAGAAAGACTTGGATTCTCAAGACATCGTTGATGGACACTTTTCCTACATCATAGTACACCCTTAAGCTACAAATCTTTTGATAAATCTACTTCAACTTACATATATCTTAAAAATACTTTTTTGTATTAATTTAGTATATTTTATAATATTAAGCATTATCGAGAATCAATAAGGGTAGGTGACTCATCTTAAACTAAAGTATGGAGATCCACGTTCACACGATTATATCCCTTTAGAGGAAAGTTGCGAAATTATTATTTATGAACAATGATATATTCACACTTTCTTTTATATTCGACCCACGTGTTTCTCGGTTTAGCACTCCGTTTCATTACTTCCTTCTTTTTCCATAATCCAGCACTGGGCTGACAAAATCAAGTTTTTATCCTTTTAATTAATATTGTATTCATTATATAACACTTTTATTTATATATCATCTTTTTTCTATCAAAACAATATGTATCAATATTTTAAAAACTACTTGGTACGCCTGGTAGAACATGACAAACCCATGTAGAGAGCTTAATTCAATAAAAAGTACCTATAAATGGGGATAATAATGGTTGATAATATCAATACATAAATTGGATATAATACGTATTTTCTAGTAGTTATTTTACGTTTTCATGGAAGTAAAATAACTCAAAAGTTCTTTCGGCAAACATGTAACGATCCGGATAAAGACTAACTTATACGATAGATATCCCTCTCGTCTATTGGATAAGTGCCCACTAGACACTTTACACGACCTTGCTCTATGTATACTATAAAGCTATACGGAGTGATCACAGATGAAAAAGATATGGTGTTTGGCCACCTCACCATCAACCATGACGATAGTTGAGGCTGGTCTCTACGCTACCATGGAGAGTGGTTCCAACCATGCTTAATAACGCTGATGCCAACAATGCCAACTCTTGATGGTGTTCATGTTGACCGCCCTAGACGCATCAACACTAAGCGAATGACGTGGTGTGTATTTAGGGGTGGCAAGTCGTGTTATCGTTTCGTGTTTCTATTTGACACGACACGACACGATAAGTTTTTATGTAATACGATCACGATACAACACGATGTCGTGTATTTTTTAACTAACACGAAAACGAACGAATTAAAAAACGAAAAACACGACACGACACGAAAAATATAATATATACTAAAAACTAGTTTATTTAATGAATATTTTATCAAATATAACACGATAAAGAACTGCTAAATTGTGTCAATTTTGTATCGAATTTTGAACACGAACACGACACGACACGACATCATGTTTTTTACGGCTAACACGACACGACACAAACACGAATTCAAATTTCAATTTCGTTTCATGTCATGTATGTTTTTGTCGCGTCGTGTCATAAATTGTCATCCCTATATGTACTCTGGTTAGCCTAACAAACATTGTCAACCGATATAATGACTATCGACGCGAAAGCAAATAATCAAAGAAAAATTGATTACTGAATTCAAGATGACCGAAAAATGTTTCAAATCTGTTTATACTAAACCGCTAAATGTAACATGTTTGTAAATTTCTGAAAATTAAAATTAATAGCCAAACCTCTAAGTTCCTAAGTAAACAGAAAAACTAAAAGCAAGAAACATGTAAAATAGGAAAATACAGTGAAAAAATAAAATTGGTCCCATTATCCTTGATGGGTTTTAGCCATAAGAACATCCTATGTGCTCATACAAACCCTAATGCTTGGATCTAGATTTTCTATTGTACATGCAATTCATCCAAGACTTTAAACCCTAGATCTAGCATATGATAATCAATATTAACATAACAATGGGTTTAAGATATTACATTGATTGTTATGTAGCAATAACAATCATAAATCCTCCTTGTAATGACTTTAGAAAGCTTAGAGTCACAAATGCCATTCCTCTAATGGTTCACAAACACCAAAAGCAAGAGGATGAAGAATAAGGAGAGAGGAGGCTGCCCAAAACGTGTAGAAACCCTAGAGAACAAGTTGGCCACGTTTTTTAGTCTCAAGGTTCCTTTAAATAGTGAGGCTATTAGGGTTATCTAACAAGGAAACCCTAATTTGGATGCTTAGGCCCTAAGCAACCCATGGACTCCTTCATTAAAGGCCTGGGACGATTTCTAATGGGTTTCCCCATAGAATAAGTCCACTCCTCTAATATGGAGTCCATTAGCCCAATATTCAACTATCACACAATTGACAGTTCTAGTCCCTTAAGTTTAATTAATGTCTTTTAGCCACAAACTTAAATCTTATTAATTCTTGACTAATATTAATTAAACAATATGATTTCTCCTTTAATATATTATTCTCATAATATATTAATAAATCATAATTAATCCTCTCTCTCCATAATTCATCCTATCAAGTTGCTTTGGTGAAGGCAACCCAAAAGGACCATGCACCATCGGGTCAAGTACATACCAAAATAGTTATGGACTTAGACACTAATCCAACAGTCTCCCACTTGGATAAGTCTAATAACTATTATGCGTATGACTTCAGATCATGATCTGCAATCGTAGCTTTCCAAAGCCGCTATCAACTCTGATCTTATCAGATATGCGTGTCGTTTAGATAAGGGATCATATATTCCTCCATTCTAGATATCGTATAGATATAAGACATGAGTTCTAATCATTCTCTCTATACTATTTCTCAACTTCTGATTTATGACGACTAACAACAGACTACAATTGATCACATCAAATTAGTCCCGACTCGGCCATGTAACGACCCGTTCCCGGTATGTTAATTCATTGGTA
Organism: Lactuca saligna; assembly: GCF_052625555.1. Lineage (NCBI taxonomy): Eukaryota > Viridiplantae > Streptophyta > Magnoliopsida > Asterales > Asteraceae > Lactuca > Lactuca saligna. Next base: position 35,111,906 of record NC_136422.1, read on the forward strand.
ATTGTTGTGAGTTTTGCAAGAGGGACTCGGCGAGTTCATAGCCTGACTCGCCGAGTAGGGTCGCGACTGCGAGCACGCGTGAGCCGGGGACTCGGCGAGTCCATATCCTGGACTCGGCGAGTCCATCCGTCTGGGTGAAACCCTAAATCCCCGGGTTGCCCACTATTTAAACCACCTTATAGCCCCTTTCTCGCCTCCCTCACCCTGAGAACACAGTGAGAGAACCCTAATCCTCCCTTGAGAGCTTATAAGTGTTTTGGTGCCATTTTGTGAAGGTGTGAAGAAGGAGAAGAAGAAAGAAGCAAGGAGAAGAGTTGTAGTGCAAAGATCCAAGGGCAAATCTGAGTTAATTGAGGTATTTTTGGAGTTTCCTTCTTGTTATATGCTTTAAACTTCCATTAGAGCTCTCCTAAGAGCTAGTTGATGCTTGTTCCAAGCCTTATGTTTGCATGAATGTCTTAATAAGTCGAAATATCTTTGGATCTGAATGATGGGGTGTTGTAGAGCCCAGATCTACTGTCTTTTTGGAGTTACTTTGCATATTAACCATAGATCTACCCATTTTGTGCATCTTTTAGCCTTATTTCCCTTATTCATGAGGTTGTGCACGTAAAGTTGGAAACTTTACGTGGTAAATCAACTTATTAGACTCAGATCTATCAATTGTATGTGTTGGATTCAAACAAAATCGAGTAAAAATCAGTTGCATGGCGGCAACTCGGCGAGTCGGGAAGAACGACTCGGCGAGTTGGGTCGCGAGTTCCCGAGTCCTTCAGTTTTATCAGTGTCGAGTGGACGAGGTGAGTTAGGGTGTGGACTCAGCGAGTTGAGAGTAGACTCAGTGATGGAGGGACTCGGCGAGTTTGTTCATACAACTCGGCGAGTCCAAGGCAATCTTCTTAGAATCAAGAACAACTCGTCGAGTTTGTTCATACGGCTCGGCGAGTCGGATGAAGATTGTCTGAGTTCTTGGATCAAGAGGGTACTCGTCGAGTCGATGCCACACTCGATGAGTAGCAGCGTGTAGAACTGAGAAGTGAGAGTAGGACTCGGCGAGTTGGGTGGCCCAACTCGGCGAGTCAGCCCAAAGGGAGTTGACTTTGACCAAGGGTAAAAGAGTCATTTTACCCCAAGTGCAGTGTTTAGTATTTGATTGAGTGTGTTTATGGACTTGTAGCCGAGGAGATTCAGGAGCAGCAGCCGTTAGCTTCCCGAGCCACACACTCATCAGCCAGCTTACGAGGTGAGTTTCCTTCCAGTAGGGACGGGTCTAAGGCCACAATGCCGGCCCGTCCAGTTAGCAGTAGTTTCCGGACTTCGGTCCGATGTAGTAGTTGGTATATTTGAAGCCTTCGTGGCTCAGATAGGATTTATGTGTTATGTGTTATATGTTATGTGTTCCGGGCTACGGCCCGAGGCAGTATGCAGTATATGTGCTCATGCTAGTTGATATGCTATGCTATGTTCAGTCAGTCAGTTCCGGACTTCGGTCCGATGCAGGGACAAGGTCCCAGATAGTTCCGGACTTCGGTCCGATGCAGTTAGTTCCGGACTTCGGTCCGATGCAGTTAGTTCCGGACTCCGGTCCGATGCAGGGGACAAGGTCCCAGTCAGTTCCAGACTTCGGTCCGATGCAGTTTCCGGGTTTCGGCCCGATGCAGTGGGCGGGGCCCAATATGTGTTTATATGTTATTGTATGGTATTTGGTATTTTGGGGGAGCTCACTAAGCTTCGTGCTTACAGTTTCAGTTTTGGTTTCAGGTACTTCCGCAAGTAAAGGGAAGAGCTCGGGGTGATAGCATCGCACACACCACAGCTTAGCTTTTATCCTGGGGATGGTTTTAGTTGTTTTGGATTTGATGTAGTATGATACAGTTTTCCGCACAGTATTTTATTATGATCGGATACATCGCGTATGTTTTTATGTTACGATACTCATATTATGGTTTTGACTATATTGAAAAATGAAAATTTTTGGGTCGTATTCTTGGGTTGTTTCAAGTTGGTATCAGAGCCCTGGTTTGAGGGATTCGGATACACTTCCGGGTGTATCTGAACTCAAACTAAGGGAAATAAAAGATTTTAGTAAAATAAAAATGTTTTACAAAAAGAATTTTGAAAGCACTTAGAGAAAAAGAATTGTTTTTTTAACAAAATAGAGGTGTGTGCATGCGGTCAGCCGAGCTCAAGTAAGTACTCCCCAAATTACCCATACAAGTTATTTGTTCAGTTTCAGTTTCAGTAGAACAGCATGCTAGAATAGGACTAAGGATCTAGGAGAATGCCTTATGTGCCTGCTTATGTGTTACAACTTTATGAGTATTGCATGCTAGAATTGAGTAGACAGCAGTAGGATAGCCTGTTTAGGTTATGCCTGATAGTATGAGCTTAGCATCCTATGCTAGTGCAGTTTCTTGTTATAAGAATAGTTTTGCTTGAGTCTGTTTCCCTTATCCGAATGTTGCTTGCTTCGTGCTTGGTGGGGTTCTGAGTAATGGGAGTTAGCCATTAGGTGAACACGCCACACCACATGTAATCAGGATTGAATAATCCCAGAGTGCTGGAACTGGCCCTATTGCGCAGCTCTTGTTTGAGTCCAACCGTTGTAGGGATGGATTTTTTACTTGAAGGATTATCTGATCCTCATCACATGTGATGGTGTTTAGGTGGTGGCTAACTGGAATTATGAGGAGACCTAAGACAGCTGAGGACCAGTCGTGTTGAGCTTGAGTTTTTCCCTAGGGCAAGCCTAGGATGAGAGCAGCAGAGAATAGCAGTAGTAGAAGTGACTTGGTGGAGTCAAGGCAGTTCTTGAGGAAAGTACGGATAGATGTGGAAGGTAGTATGGGCCCGTACTACTGAAAGCAGAGGATCCGTACTCGAATCAAGGAAGGCCAAGACAAGACCAGGAAGCTAGTAGTAGTAACATGATCCCTTGAGATATTTCAGTGTTCTGATGTTGTTATGATATGTTACGAGAATGGTAGTTTTGCGTCCGAGACCAGCAGTCGGCAGCTCAGATGCCGGAGGGGGATCAGGATCGGGATCAGGCCCGGAGGTCGGGCAGATGGATGAGCAGACTAGAGAGTTCCTTTCTTCTGAGGTTACTCGCATCATACTGGAGCAGACTCCTGTGATCTTCGGTTCGATCAAGGAGGGTATTTTAGAGCTGATGGATGAGAGATTGAGTACTTTCCGTGCTAAGATGGCGGCCGTGATGGGGTCTTCAGGGAGTTCAGGGCATGCGGAGCTCCAGACTATCATGGGGCGCGGGACCCCATAGCGAGTACCAGATGGTTGGCGGATGTGGCCAACGCTTTCCGCACTAGTAGGTGTCCCGGGGGGACAAGGTCAGATTGGCGTCCTGTCTTCTGAAGGACAGGGCACGGGACTGGTGGGAGGAGGTCGGACATGCCATCGGGGATGATGCGGCATTGGATGCCATGACCTGGGCTGATTTCTCTACCAGGTTCAGGGCGGAGTTTGCACCGGTCATTGAGGTGCAGCAGTTAGCTAGGGAGTTCCAGGACCTTACCCAGACTATCGAGACAGTGGCGGAGATCACCGCCAAGTTCAGGGAGAGGGCTCTTCTTGTTCCACAGTATGCAGCCGATGAGGAGATGAAGAAGGCCCGTTATCATGAGATGCTGCGGAGTGACATTCGCATGTTTGTGAGCCGGTACAGTTGTAAAACGCTGGACGATATGATTGCTAGAGCCAGGGAGAGGGAGATTGATCTCGAGATGGAGAAGAAGAGGAAACCGGAGGCGGTTTCGGGTTCATGAAGTATGGGCAAAAAGCCCAAGGTTTCAGATCACAGGTCCAGGGGTCAGCAGAGCCACGGTCGGTGTGGCAAGTGTGGGAGATTGCACGAGGGGGCGTGCAAGGCAGGGAGTTCCAGCTGCTACAAGTGCGGTCGGACTGGGCATTTGAGTAGGGATTGTACGGCCCCTGCTACTACGGCTACTACATCAGATCTGATTTGCTTTCAGTGCAATCATAGGGGACATAAAAAGTCCCAGTGTCCCAGTTTAGCTGCAGCAGGGAAGGTGTTTGCACCTGCCCCTGCCACCTTGAGGATTACGGATGGCCGGCAGGGCCGAGTTGATGCGCCAGTGGCGAAGAGCAGAGCATTTCAGATGACAGCAGAGGAGGCGCGAGCGACTCCTGATGTGGTGACGGGTATCTATATTTCCTTCATTCTTTTAACTTTTAATATATCGTTTGAATATTACTTGATGATACGTTTTATTTAGGGTCGTTCTCGGTGAACGGCATCCCTGCTTTGGTATTATTTGATTCAGGGGCCACCCGATCATTTGTATCGCTTACGCTTAGCAAGAGATTTAGCAGAGCTCCAGGGGAGCTGGATTGTCTATTAGAGGTTGAGATAGCAGATGATAGGACCGTGAGGGTTGGCAGAGTACATAGAGGGTGTTCCCTTCAGATATTTGATGAGCAGTTTTCAGTGGACCTGGTTCCTATTCCCCTGCGAGGGAATAAAGTTATTGTGGGCATGGATTGGCTAAGTCCCAATGGGGCGGTGATTGATTGTGAGCTTCAGCAAGTGAGGGTTCGCACTCCCAGTGGGGGAGAGATAGTGATTCAGGGCGAGAGGCCCCAGCGAGGACCGACCTTTTGTTCCGCCGCAAGGGCAAGGCGCTATGTTCAGCAGGGTTGCGCCGGTTTTGTAGCTTACGTCTTGGATGCCCGGGATAAGGGCAAGACGGCGATTGATGATGTTCCTATTGTTCGAGACTACTCGGATGTGTTTCCCGAGGATTTGCCGGGGATACCTCCTGAGAGGCAGGTTGAGTTCAGGATCGACCTAGTTCCTGGTGCGGCTCCGATAGCCAAAACGCCGTATCGACTTGCTCCCCCTAAGATGCAGGAGTTGTCTACACAGCTTCAGGAGTTGTTAGACAAGGGTTTCATTCGGCCGAGCAGTTCGCCTTGGGGAGCGCCGATCTTATTTGTGAGGAAGAAGGATGGGTCGCATCGTATGTGCATTGATTATCGGGAGTTGAACAAAGTAACGGTGAAGAACCGTTACCCACTTCCGAGGATAGATGACTTATTTGATCAGCTTCAGGGAGCGTCTTGGTTCTCCAAGATCGATCTACGCTCCGGTTATCATCAGATGAGGGTTAGAGATGAGGATGTACAGAGGACTGCTTTCAGGACCCGGTATGGTCATTATGAGTTCGTGGTGATGCCATTTGGGCTCACCAATGCCCCAGCCGCATTCATGGATCTCATGAACCGCATGTGCAGACCGATGCTGGATCGGTCGGTGATAGTGTTCATAGATGACATCTTGGTATATTCCAAGACACAGGGGCAACACGAGGAGCACCTGCGGGAGGTGTTGGAGACTTTGAGGAGGGAGAGACTTTTCGCAAAGTTTTCCAAGTGCGAGTTCTGGTTGCACGAGGTGCAGTTTCTTGGGCATCTCGTCAACCAGAAGGGTATTTTGGTAGATCCGGCCAAGATTGAGGCCGTGATGCAGTGGGAGGTCCCGAGGTCTCCATCTGAGATTCGGAGCTTCCTAGGGTTGGCAGGGTATTATCGGAGATTTATTTAGGACTTCTCCAAGATAGCAGTGCCGCTCACCCGACTAACCAAGAAGTCGGTGGTTTTTTGTTGGGGGCCTGAGCAGCAGGCGGCGTTCGAGACTCTCAGGCAGAGATTGTGCGAGGCTCCGATCCTTACCTTGCCAGAGGGAGTAGAGGATTTCGTAGTCTATTGTGATGCTTCGATCACAGGTATGGGAGCAGTATTGATGCAGCGAGGCCATGTGGTAGCTTATGCCTCGAGACAGTTGAAGCCTCACGAGGCTAATTATCCTACCCACGACTTGGAGCTGGGGGCAGTTGTATTTGCCCTCAAGATTTGGAGACATTACCTTTATAGGGTCCGCTGTACTATATACACGGATCACAAGAGTTTGCGATATCTTATGGATCAGCCGAGTTTGAACATGAGGCAGAGGAGATGGTTGGACGTGCTGAAGGACTATGACTGTGAGATCCTTTATCATCCAGGGAAAGCCAACGTGGTGGCCGACGCCCTAAGCCGCAAGGTGTCGGCAGCCCCTATCAGGGATCTGTGTATGAGGATGACTGTGATCACTCCACTGTTGGAGCGGATCAAGGAGGCTCAGATGGAGGGCCTCAAGGAGGAGAGGCAGAAGTGTGAGAGGATAGTGGGTCGAGTAGCTTCATTTGATTACGACAGTCGGGGTTTGTTGACGCTTCATGGTAGGAGATGGGTACCGTACTAGGGTGGGGTACGGCAAGTATTGATGGACGAGGCTCATAAGTCTCGATTTTCTATCCACCCAGGAGCGACGAAGATGTATCGAGATCTTCGACCTGATTATTGGTGGCCCTGCATGAAGCGAGACATCGCTTGGTATGTTGAGAGATGTTTGACCTGTCGGAAGGTCAAAGCGGAGCACCAGAGACCTCACGGCAAGATGCAGCCGTTAGACATTCCCGTGTGGAAATGGGAGGATATCACCATGGATTTTGTCACCAAACTCCCCAGGACCGCACGTGGAGTGGACTCGATATGGGTAGTAGTGGATCGGTTGACGAAGAGTGCCCATTTTATTCCGATTCAGGAGAGTATATCGGCGGAAAAGTTAGTCGATATCTATGTGCGGGAGATTGTGGCACGTCATGGAGTGCCGGTATCGGTGGTGTCGGACCGAGATGTTCGATTCACGTCCAGATTCTGGAAGCGGTTCCACGACAAGATGGGTACTCGTCTCCATTTCAGCACCGCTTTTCATCCTCAGACAGACGGGCAGAGCGAGAGGACGATTCAGACTCTTGAGGACATGCTTAGGGCATGTGTTCTAGTTTTTGGGGGCAGTTGGGATACGTATCTTCCGTTAGCGGAATTCTCGTATAACAACAGTTATCATGCAAGCATTGATCGACCTCCTTTTGAGATGTTATATGGCAGGAAGTGCAGGACCCCGATTTGTTGGGGCGAGGTCGGTCAGCGAGTCATAGGGAGCACCGAGGTGGTGCTCAAGATGACGGAGTTGATCCAGCAGGTCCGTAGTAGGCTGCAGACTGCGCAGAGTCGACAGAAGAGCTACGCCGACAGGAGGCGTTCGGACTTGGAGTTCCAGGTGGGAGATATGGTTCTTCTGAAAGTCTCACCTTGGAAAGGTGTCATCAGGTTCCGGAAGAGGGGCAAGTTGGGCCCCAGATTTATTAGTCCTTTCAGGGTTTTGGCCCGGGTGGGTCGGGTTGCTTATCGGTTAGATCTCCCTGAGGAGCTTAGTCAGATACACAACACCTTCCACGTGTCCTAGTTGAGGAAGTGTTTGGTGGATGAGACGGCAGTCATTCCCCTAGAGGATATTCAGGTTGATAGCGGCCTGAATTATATCGAGAGGCCGGTCGCGATTCTGGAACGGAAGATCAAGACCTTGAGGAACAAGGTAATCCAGCTAGTGAAGGTGCAGTGGCAGCACCGGAAGGGGTCTGAATGGACGTGGCAGGCTGAGGAGGAAATGAGAGCGCACTAGCCGGAGTTATTTGCAGATCCAGCCGTAGCAGACTTCGAGGACGAAGTCTGAGTCAAGTGGGGGAGAATTGTAACGACCTGTTCCCGGTATGTTAATTCATTGGTAATTGTTGTGAGTTTTGCAAGAGGGACGGCGAGTTCATAGCCTGACTCGCCGAGTAGGGTCGCGACTGCGAGCACACGTGAGCCGGGGACTCGGCGAGTCCATATCCTGGACTCGTTGAGTCCATCCGTCTGGGTGAAACCCTAAATCCCCGGGTTGCCCACTATTTAAACCACCTTATAGCCCCCTTTCTCGCCTCCCTCACCCTGAGAACACAGTGAGAGAACCCTAATCCTCCCTTGAGAGCTTATAAGTGTTTTGGTGCCATTTTGTGAAGGTGTGAAGAAGGAGAAGAAGAAAGAAGCAAGGAGAAGAGTTGTAGTGCAAAGATCCAAGGGCAAATCTGAGTTAATTGAGGTATTTTCGGAGTTTCCTTCTTGTTATATGCTTTAAACTTCCATTAGAGCTCTCCTAAGAGCTAGTTGATGCTTGTTCCAAGCCTTATGTTTGCATGAATGTCTTAATAAGTCGAAATATCTTTGGATCTGAATGATGGGGTGTTGTAGAGCCCAGATCTACTGTCTTTTTGGAGTTACTTTGCGTATTAACCATAGATCTACCCATTTTGTGCATCTTTTAGCCTTATTTCCCTTATTCATGAGGTTGTGCACGTAAAGTTGGAAACTTTACGTGGTAAATCAGCTTATTAGACTCAGATCTGTCAATTGTATGTGTTGGATTCAAACAAAATCGAGTAAAAATCAGTTGCATGGCGGCAACTCGGCGAGTCGGGAAGAACGACTCGGCGAGTTGGGTCGCGAGTTCCCGAGTCCTTCAGTTTTATCAGTGTCGAGTGGATGAGGTGAGTTAGGGAGTGGACTCAGCGAGTTGAGAGTAGACTCAGTGATGGAGGGACTCGGCGAGTTTGTTCATACAACTCGGCGAGTCCAAGGCAATCTTCTTAGAATCAAGAACAACTCGTCGAGTTTGTTCATACGGCTCGGCGAGTCGGATGAAGATTGTCTGAGTTCTTGGATCAAGAGGGTACTCGTCGAGTCGATGCCACACTCGACGAGTAGCAGCGTGTAGAACTGAGAAGTGAGAGTAGGACTCGGCGAGTTGGGTGGCCCAACTCGGCGAGTCAGCCCAAAGGGAGTTGACTTTGACCAAGGGTAAAAGAGTCATTTTACCCCAAGTGCAGTGTTTAGTATTTGATTGAGTGTGTTTATGGACTTGTAGCCGAGGAGATTCAGGAGCAGCAGCCGTTAGCTTCCCGAGCCACACACTCATCAGCCAGCTTACGAGGTGAGTTTCCTTCCAATAGGGACGGGTCTAAGGCCACAATGCCGGCCCGTCCAGTTAGCAGTAGTTACCGGACTTCGGTCCGATGTAGTAGTTGGTATGTTTGAAGCCTTCGTGGCTCAGACAGGATTTATGTGTTATGTGTTATATGTTATGTGTTCCGGGCTACGGCCCGAGGCAGTATGCAGTATATGTGCTCATGCTAGTTGATATGCTATGCTATGTCCAGTCAGTCAGTTCCGGACTTCGGTCCGATGCAGGGACAAGGTCCCAGATAGTTCCGGACTTCGGTCCGATGCAGTTAGTTCCGGACGTCGGTCCGATGCAGTTAGTTCCGGACTCCGGTCCGATGCAGGGGACAAGGTCCCAGTCAGTTCCGGACTTCGGTCCGATGCAGTTTCCGGGTTTCGGCCCAATGTAGTGGGTGGGGCCCAATATGTGTTTATATGTTATTGTATGGTATGTGGTATTTTGGGGGAGCTCACTAAGCTTCGTGCTTACAGTTTCAGTTTTGGTTTCAGGTACTTCCGCAAGTAAAGGGAAGAGCTCGGGGTGATAGCATCGCACACACCACAGCTTAGCTTTTATCCTGGGGATGGTTTTAGTTGTTTTGGATTTGATGTAGTATGATACAGTTTTCCGCACAGTATTTTATTATGATTGGATACATCGCGTATGTTTTTATGTTACGATACTCATATTATGGTTTTGACTATATTGAAAAATGAAAATTTTTGGGTCGTATTCTTGGGTTGTTTCAGGCCAAGCGCTTAGGTGTCATCACTAAATCATCGAGGGGCCCAAAGATATCGCTTTTATCATATTTTGGATAAAAGGAACGGATAAACTTTGACTCAATGCTCGCTTGCACTCACTTACTGAATTACACACAACAATATGTTTTATAACACCAAGTTACTGGTGCGTTTACATATTATCAATGTGCAACCGACTCGCAAGATACAACTCACACATCTCAGTTTCAAGAATATAAGATGTTATCGTCTCACTAATAATTCATGATAAAAATCATGAAGTGATCCAAGTGAGCGTGGGTTTAATCCAATGCTCAAATTCATATTCATAAGCACTCATGAACATTGTAGCAAACAATTGCTTATGTCTAATACACTTTAGACAATCCACACACCAATTCACGACAATCTTCATTCATACCTATTTCCAACATATGAACGACTGTGGTCCGTTAGAATAATTTGATTGTTCTGAACCAATTTAATTATTCAGGAAGTCAAAACATGCAAAGTGAAACACAAGAATAATACTAATCCCATATGGCCCCAAACTTTTGAGTATAAATAAAACACCTTTTATCTATCACCATATTGATTACTCATTATTTGTTGTTTAAGGTAATCAACTTCTTACTTGAATTATTACTACACTTGTCCCATGCTCTTAGCATGCACACAATGTTTACCTACGGTTCTTACTTTGTGAAATATATCAAAGGAACACATTTCCAATCATATTTCGCAACTCCTAATCCTTTTTTCACAAGTGAAAGAATATCAAATTCTTACCACTTATAGAATATGCTAGATTCTAACATTTTATGCAAAGATCCTTTCATAATGTCATAGTACAAAAGTCACAATGACTATTGCCAACGAAATTTCAAAGTCCTCTATCTGAGATTGTTACAATACAATTCCATAGACGTGATGTCTCTCACTCAAAGTAAATTCCTTGAACATCCTTTTGCATAAAATTTTCTAATCTAGACATAGACTCTCAATATCGAACTCCTAATATGGAACCATTTCCATATTTTCCATATGACAACTCATTCTTAATAGAATCTTATCTATTCATAATAAGGTCGATATGGTCCATCCAGTACTATACTTCCAACTACTCACAAGCGACCAATCCTCGACGAACTTTGGATCGTCCTTTGATAGTTGTTTAATTATCTTAGTCAAAACCGATTCTTGTCCTTTTTCCTTCTACATGCGCTAGACATTTGGAAAATTTTAGAATGGTCAAATATTATAGCATTTTCAACCGATCCTATACCCGAAGCGTATGGGACATGATGCATAATGTCTTACATAAAGATCTGATACTTTATCAATCTTCTGCCATAATATTTTATGTGTCTCGTTCTTACCATTCGAACTATGAAGAGGGATACCGTAATCATAATCGAAATTTAAGAACACACTATGTACTCTTGACTAAATTTATTAACATTCCACAACCTAAGCCTTTAGATTTGAAATGAAGCATAATATTCTATCCCTTAATTATAGCAAAACAACTATTCAACCCTTACGACTTTGCAAAGTATAGCTCTTGTTTTCTATAATTAATATTGCTAACTTGCAATACTTGCCTTATTAATCATACAAGCATAATATTTATGCTCCCACTATCATGATGATTATTATCATATAAGCATAACACTTATGCTACCACTAGCTTTGACATGTATTTAGAAAACAGCTTAACTTCCAGAAAAACAATACATATTGAATTTCTTAAGTTTATATTTGTAATACTTAATGCTCTAAGCTTCTTAATCTCATACACCTTTGTATAAGATAGCTCATATGTGTGTCTAAACAATTCAGACTAATTGCCAAATCTCATAATTCGAATTATGGAAAGGGATACCGTAACCATAATCGAATTCGAGAATACAATTTCACAATCACTATCTTCTTAAAATCTATCTTAGTGAAAGCATTTCCTCACAGTCATCTTCGTGAAGGAGGTAATCTTATGACACTTAGATTTTAATGGTGTATGTGTTCCTATCCATGCAAATTTGTCAAAACCAAAGTTTGCGACAAACCCAAACTCATATGGACCGAACATTCTCAATCTTGATCTCTTGCCTTATGATAACACGGCTGCCCACCATGTCTTGCAAGTAGTTAAGCAGCTCACCCTTTCTTATCAGTGTACTTTTCATTTATCAAAGTGTTTGCCTTTTATGCGTTCAAATGAGAACTCATAATTAACTCAATTGGAATGGCACAAAAACAAGATAGTGTCAACACGATAGGTTGTAAACCTCAAGAAGTGTACTAGTGATGATCGATAAGGTTTATTCTTGATTAGTTCTTGAAACCTTTCAAGACCACTAAAACTCCCACTGACTCCTTGACATATAAGATTCTCTTGTAAATAAACATTTCTCGACAAACAAATATTCAAGAGTTAGTGCAGCTTTTATTAAGACTTAACATTTCATAAAATTCGTCCTAGTTGATCTTTGTCTTATCCAATACATCACAACTTTCCACATTTGATGAATGTTATAAACCTTATTAAGACTTGTCACTCAATGTCACAATCTTAACTCTAAGATTTGTTTTGGAATGAAGTATGATTGACTTCTTGATTGAACCATTTCTTCAATTCTTGATTCCTCTTCTCAGACATACAATTGTACTAAGACTCACTTAGAGGATCAATTGAGATATGGTCCTTAATCATTAAGACCTTATCATAAAACATAATAAAAGGTACTCTCCCTTCTTCTTAGAATAGAGAAACTTTTATCTTTCTGCCTACTTGATTCTTCTTATTCATTCTGCTGTTGATCTAAACTCTTTCAAATCAACTCAGAATTACACTTAATCTTATAAGCATAATCATATCCACTAAACTTTTAGTAAATCCTGAAGAATATCTTTGTCACTCTTGTGGTGGACTTGATTAACACACAACCTTGTGTACTCGATCTCGTAGTCCTTCACTTAACACTTTGTCAACGAATTAGTCTAATTTCCAAATATGAAATTTCTCATTCATCATGCAACCAAGTTGTATGATTCCAAGTTTCTGTCCAATTGAAACTTGGGCAATGAGAAACTTTCCCTATTTGGTAAATTCTTGACCTTTCCACAAATAACATAATTAAGAATCAAATCCATTATTGCTAATAATAGAAACTTACAAACATCAATTTTTCATACACGTCATTGCAAGGATAAATAAATAATATAAAATCAAAATTTATTTTATTGCGGAAAAATTTGTCCTTACAATGCAATTCAATTGAAAAACTATGTTGTTACATATTCCTAAGCAATCTATTCTAACTCCAAGTAGTAGCTTAAGAATCTAATCTTCAAGCAATGCGATCGAAATCCATTTCTTCACGATTAGATTCAGCTCACTTCTTCCTTAAGCTTCCTTTCTTTTCTTTGATCCTACAAAACATTAAAATGTAATCTTATCACATCATGTATTAAGAATCTAGAATAGGAACTTAAAAGAGCTAGTTAATGGATTTTACCTAAAGTAGAGCCATACGTTTTGACTCTCCCATCTCTTAGATCTCTTAGGTAAATAGGGCAGCTTCGTCTCCAATGCCCCTTCTCTTGGAAATAAAAGCAACCTGACTCTTTTGGAACAACACATGGAACTACTTCTGACTTTGCCTTTCTCTTATGATCAAACTTTTCGATCATGGCATGCCTTTCATTTCCATTGCCTATATTCATAGAGGTCTGGAAGGCAAATCCACCAATCAACTTTGCTTTTCCAGTGTGCCAAATCATTGTTGATTCAGCAGCAATAAACATATAGGTGAGATCAATGAGGGTTATGTCGTGGTTCATCATATAGTACTCTCTTACGAACTCACTATATGAGTCAGGAAGTGACTGAAGAACCCAGTCAACAGCCAACTCCTCACAGACAACAGATCCCAACATTCTTAATCTATCAATATGTGACTTCATCTGTAGGATGTGTGCACACACTGACTTTCCTTCTTCATGTTTACTTGCCAAAAAGGCATGAGTGAGTTTGAACTTTTCAATCTTTTGAACTTGTGGGTTAGGGAGAACAATAGGATGAGGTGGAGGAAGTGAAGCATGATCTCGTGTTCCTCGATCAAATCGTGGAATATCATCTTAATGTGAAAAGCTTGTTCCACAGGATTTGGGAAGACCATAGTTGTCATACTTTGACATCTACAAAACGGGAGAAAAAATAAATTCAAGTTAGTTGATCGATTGAGTCCTTAATAAATCACCCAAATGAGATATTAAGGCTACGACCCAACACAATACTCTACAACTTGGGATAGGGATGTCGAAACCCAAATTGCAGAACATTAGAAGGTAAGTGAATGACGATTCACTAATTTCCACCATGAAAAACGAAAAAGAAATTTAAGTTTTAAATCTATTAAAAATTCCTAGATCTTTTGAGATTCATTGAACTTTTCAATGGCATGTTTAAATCTCGATATGCCCCTCGATTTGTGACTGGGATGCCAAGGATCACAAAACAGGGTGTGAATAACCATGCCAACATACATGGTGCCCCCCACATGTTACAGTCACATATTCGATGTGGCGGTTAACCACACACGCTCCACCGAACTATGACAAACATTGAGTCACCCTTTGCTACCTTTGCTTAGAACCATTTAGTGTGGCGCTTAATCACACACACTCCACTAACGTCTTCACAAGGGCACAAAGTGTAATTTCATGGAATTACATCAATTCACTTTTGCCTAAAGTAACTAAGATTGGGAATTTGTAAAAGCATTTAGCTACTTTTGTACTTCATTATACTTATAATGGAAGGTTTCTGTCCTATCCTACCCGTTCGGCTAACGACCCTCCACTAGTCAAGAGTGCGGTGGGTAAGAGTGGATACCCATTCAATCGTCATTTTATAGGAAATTTCCTTAAACACCCCTTATAGACCAGCTTCGTGAATGCGGCCTACTAACGGTAACACTGACTTTTACTCATACATATTGTGACATCCCTAAAAATCAAGGCCAGAAAAGACCGATTTTCATTTATGATTTTAAAATAATTTCAGAGTAAATCCTTTTGATTTGAAAGAGTTGTGGAATTTGTTCCCAAAAACAAAATGTGATAAAGTAATATTTACCAAAGCATTTCATAAAAGAAATGTATTTTCATTATATAATCAAAACTCGGGATGTCATGTTCCGATACAGACCATAAAGCATAAACAATAACATTACAAGTCATTCGACAAATATATACATATACAGACTTGTAAACAAAACAACTTGATGATTCATCCATCTTATTGATGGGTTTTAGTCATAAGACATCCTATGTGCTCATACAAACCCTAATGCTTGGATCTAGGTTTCTCTATTGTACATGCTTTGAATCCAAGACTATAAACCCTAATTCTAGCATACAAGTAATCATATTAATATGTAATTAGGTTTAAGATCATACCTTGATTGTTATGTAGCAATAACAATCCTAATTCCTCCTTGAATTGACTTTGGAAGGCTTAGAGTCACAAGTGTCACTCCTCTAATGGTTCACAAACACCATAAGTAAGAGGATGAAGAGGAGAGAGGTTGGAGGCTGCCAAAAACATGTAGAAACCCTAGTAAGATCATTAGCCCCGTTTTTGAGCCTTAAGGGGTCTTTATATAGTTGGGCTATTAGGGTTATCTAACAAGGAAACCCTAATTTGGATGCTTAAGCCCTAAGCAACCCATAGACTCCTTTTATCAAGCCCATGGACGATTTCCTTATGGGTTTCCCATTAGAATTCGTCCATCCCTTAATACAAGGCAATCCATGGCCCAAATTGCAATTATCTTATAATTACAGTTACAGTCCCTTAAGTTTAATTAATCTCTTTTAGTCACAAAACTAATTACCAATTAATTATTGACTAATATTAATTAAACAATATGATTTCTCCTTTAATATATTATTCTTATAATACATTAATAAATCATATTTAATCCTTACTCTCCATAAATCATCCTATCAAGTTGCTTTGGTGAAGGCAACCCAAAAGGACCATGCACCATCGGGTCAAGTACATACCAAAATAGTTATGGACTTAGACACTAATCCAACAGTCTCCCACTTGGATAAGTCTAACAACTATTCTGCGTATGACTTCAGATCTTGATCTGCAATCGTAGCTTTCCAAAGCCGCTGTCAACTCTGATCCTATCAGATACGCGTGTCCTTAGATAAGGGATCCTATATTCCTCCATTCTAGATATCGTATGAGATATGATTTCAAATCATTCTCTTTGTACTATATCTCGATTTCCGATTTATGACGACAGACTAACTGAACAAATCAAATTAGCCCTAGCCCGGCCGAGCATTTACGTTTGTCATCACTAAACCATCGAGGGGCCCAAAGATATCGCTTTTATTCTTTGAATAAAAGGAACGGATAAACTTTGATACAATGCTTGCTTGCACTCACTCACCGAATTACACACAACAATATGTTTTATAACACCAAGTTACTGGTGCGTTTACATATTATCAATGTGCAACCGATTCGCAAGATACAACTCACACATCTCGGTTTCAAGAATATAAGATGTTATCGTCTCACTAATCACTCGAGATAGTGATCCAAGTGAGCGTGGGTTTAATCCAATGGTCAAATCATATTCATAAGAACTTATGAACGTTTCAGCAAACATTTGCTTATGTCTAATACTCTTTTAGACAATCCACACACCAATTCACGACAGTCTTCATTCATATCTACTTCCAACATATGAACGACTGTGGCCCGTTTGAATAATTCGATTATTCTTAATAAACTCAATTATTCTGGAAGTCAAAACATGCAAGGTGAAACACAAGAATAATACTAATCCCATATGGCCTCAAACCTTTGAGTATAAACAAAACACGTTTTATTTATCACCATATCGATTACTCATTATTTGTCGTTTCGGGTAATCAACTTCTTACTTGAATTCCAACACATGTCCCATGCTCCTAGCATGCACACAATGTTTACCTATGGTTCTTACTTTTGTGAAATAGACAAATTGAACACATTTCCAATCATTCTCATTTTACAACTCCAAATCCATTTTCTTAAGTGTAAGAATATCAAATTCTTGTTACTTATAGAATATACTAGATTCTAACACTTTATGCAACGATCCTTTTGTAATGTCACTGCACCAAAGTCTCAAAGACTATTGCCAATGATATTACAAAGTCCTATAACGTAGATTGTTACAAGACAATTCCTTAGATATGATGTCTCTCACTCAAAGTACATTCCTTTGAACATCCTTTTGCATAAAGGTTTCTAATCTAGTCATAGATTTTCAATATTTACTTCCCAATATGGACACGCTTCCATATTTTCCATATGACAACTAATTTCTTAATAGAATCTTATCTATTTGTAATGATGTCGATATTGTCCATCCAATATGGAAACATTTCCATAATTTCCAATACTATACTTCTAACTACTCACAAGCGACCAATCCTCGTCGAACTTTGGATTGTCCTTTGATAGTTGTTTAATTATTTTAGTCAAAACCGATTCTAGTCCCTTTTCCCTCTAAATGCGCTAGACATTTGGAAAATTTTAGAATGGTCAAACATTAAAGCATTTGCAATCCATCATATACCCGAAGCGTATGGGACACGACGCACAATGTTTTATTTTCTATGTTCTTAAAATTCGAATTGTGAAGAGGAATGCCGTAATCATAATCGTAATTTTAAGAACACACTATGTACCTTTGACTAAATTTATTAACATTCCACAACCTAATCCTTTAGATTTGAAATGAAGCATAATATTCTCTCCCTTAATTATAGCAAAACAACCTTTCAACTCTTACAACTTTGCAAAGTATGACTCTTGTTTTTCTATAATTAATATTGCCAACTTGCAATACTTTCCATAATAATCATACAATCATAATTTTTATGCTCCCACTATCATGATTATTACTATTAAAACATAACACTTATGCTCCCACTAGCTTCGACATGTATTCATAAACATCTTAACTTTCAGAAAAAAAATACTTATTGAATTTCTTAAGTTCATGTTTCTAATACTTAGTGCTTTGATAATCTTTTATCAAGGCTTCTTGAACTTATACACTTTTGCCTTAGATAGTTCATATGTGTGTCTTAACAATTAAGACTAATTGCCAAACCTCACAATTCAAATTATGGAAAGGGATGCCGTAACCATGATCGAATTCGAGAATGCAATTTTACCATCACTATCTTTTAAAATCTTTCTTAGTGAAAACATTTTCTCACAATCATTTTCATGAAGGAGGAAATCTTATTACACTTAGATTTAAACGGTGTATGTGTTCCTATCCATGTGAATTTGTTAAAAATCAAAGTTTACGACAAATTCAAACTCATATGGATCGAACTTTCTTAATCTTGATTTCTTGCCTTATGGTAGCACAGCTGCCCACCACGTCTTCCAAGTAGTTAATCATCTCACCTTTTTCCTATCAATGTACCTTTCATTGATCAAGGTCCTTGCCTTTTATGCATTCAAATGAGAACTCATAGGACTCACATGCATAATTAACTCGATTGGATTGGCACAGAAACAAAATAATGTCTTCACGATAGGTTCTAAACCTCAACTCGTGTGCTAGTGATGATCGATAAGGTTTATTTGATTTGTTCTTGAAACTTTTCAAGACTATTAAGACTCCCACTGACTCCTTGACATATACGATTCTCTTATCAAAACATTTCTTGACAAAAAAATATTCAAGAGTTAGTGTAGCTTTTATCAAAACAAAACACTTCATAATTTTAGTCTTAGTTGGTCTTTGCCTTATTCAAGACATCACAACTTTCCACAATTGATGAATGTTATAAACATTCTTAATACTATTCACTCAATGTCACAATCTTGACTTTAAGACTTGTTTTGGAACGAAGTATGATTGACTTCTTGATTTGACCATTTCTTCAATCTTTGATTCCTCTTCTTGGACATACAATTGTACCAAGACTCACTTGGAGGATCAATTGAGATATGGTTCTTAATCATTAAGACCTATCATAAAGCATAAAAGGTACTCTCCCTTCTTCTTAGAATGGAGAAACTTTTATCTCTCTGCCCACATGATTCTTGTTATTCGTTCTACTATTGATCTAAACCCTTTAATCAATTCAGAATTACACTTAATCTTATAAGTATAATCATATTTACCAAACCTTTAGTAAATTATGACGAATATATTTGTTACTCTTATGGTGAACTTGATCAACACACAACTTTGTGTACTCGATCTCCTAGTCCTTCACTTGACACTTTGTCAATGAATTAGTCTAATTTCCAAATACGAAATTTCTCATTCATCGTACATCCACGTTGCATGATTCCAAGTTTCTGTCCAATTGAAACTTGGGCGATGAGAAACTCTCCCTATTTGGTAAATTCTTGACATTTCCATAAATAACATAAGAATCCTATCCATTCGTTGTAGAAATATTCAAACATCAATTTTCATAACGATTTCATTGCAAGGAAATAAACAAATAAATAAGTGAGTCAAAATTTATTTTATTTATAAAAGCAGCGGAAAAACATTTGTCCTTACAATGCAAAATCCATTGAAAACTATGTAAAAGGAAAATTTCTAACAACTCTATCATAACTATCTAAGCTCAAAATCCAATCTTCAAGTCCATGCGATCAAGATCCATCTCTTGTGATTAGATTCATCTTGCTCTCTTATCAAGCTTCCTTTCTTTTCACCGATCCTTCAAAACATTCAAATGCAATCTTATCACATCATGTATAAAGAATCAATGAATAGGAACTTAATGGAGTTAGATAGTGGATTCTTACCTAAAGTGTAGTCATACTTTTGACTCTCCCATCTCTTAGATCTCTTAGGTAAATAGGGCAACTTCGTCTCCAATGCCCCTTTTCTTGGCAATAAAAGCAAATTGACTCTTTTGGAACAACACATCGAACTACTTCAGACATCGCCTTTCTCTTATGATCAAACTTTTCGATCATTGCATGTCTTTAATTGCCATTGTCTATATCCATAGAGGCCTCGAAGGCAGATTCACCAATCAACTTTGCTTTTCTATTGCGCCAAACCATTGTTGATTCAGCAGCAATAAGCATGTAGGTGCGATCTATAAGTGTCACGTCGTGGTTTATCATATAGTACTCTCTTACGAACTCACTATACGAGTTAGGAAGTGACTGAAGAACCCAATCAACAGCCATCGCTTCACCGACAACGGATCCCATCATTCTTAATTTATCAATGTGTGACTTCATCCCTAAGACGTGTGCACACACCGACTTACCCTCTTTATGTTTACTTGCCAAAAGGGCTTGAGTGATATTGAACCTTTCAATTTTACAATCTTGTGGGTTAGGGAGAATAATTGGAGGAGGAGGAGGAAGTGAAGCATGATTTCTTGTTCCTCGATCGAATCGTGGAATATCATCTTCAAGAATGCTTGTTCCACGGGATTTGAGAAGACCATAGTTGTCGAACTTTGACATTGGGAGAAAAACGAATTCAAGTTAGTTGATTGATTTAGTCCTTGGTAAATCACCCAAATGAAATTCCAAGGCTAGGACCCAACACAATATCCTACAACTCGGGAGAGGGATGCCGTAACCCAAATTGCAGAACATTTGAAGGTAAGTGAATGACGATTCACTAATTTCCACCATGAAAAACGAAAAAGAAATTTAATTTTTAAATCTATGAAAACTCCTAGATCCTTTGAGATTCATTGAACATTTCAATGACATGTTTAAATCTCGATATGCCCCTCTTGTTTGTGACTGGGATGCCGAGGATCACAAAGCGGGTGTGAATAACCATGCAAACTACATGGTGACCTCACATGTTACAATCACCTATTCGATGTGCCGGTAAACCACACACGCTCCACCGAACTATGACAAACATTGAGTCACCCTTTGCTACCTTTGCTCAGAACCATTTAGTGTGCCGGTAAACCACACACGCTCCACTAACGTCTTCGCAAGGGCACAAAGTGTAATTTCATGGAATTGCATCAATTCACTTTTGCCTAAGTAACTAAGATTGGGAATTTGAAAACATTTAGTTACTTTGTATTTCATTATACTTATAATGGAAGGTTTCGTCCTATCCTACCCGTTCGGCTAACGACCCTCCACTAGTCAAGAGTGTGGTGGGTAAGAGTGGATACCCATTCAATCGCCATTTTATAGGCAATTTCCTTAAACACCCCTTATAGACCAGCTTCGTGAATGAGGCCTACTAACGGTAAGACTGACTTTTACTCATACATATATATAATATTAGACTTTTAATGTTATATATAGTATAGGGTGTGTTTTATACTTTTAAAATACTATATGGTTAACTTTAACAATTACACTTTTAATTCAATTAAAAGGTTAACCTAAACCTTTATGGATTTATTAAATCTCTTTTAATTATACTCCTTAATTAATTAATAAAACCATAAGGGTGTGATTTGAACTTTTCAAAACATTACTAGGGTTTTAGAATTTAACATTCCTAATTAAACTTTTAATCAGCTTTTAAATTCCAAAACTTGAGGGGAAATTTTGAAACCTTTTTCAAAACATTAGGGTTTTAACTATTTAAATTTCAAAACTCCAAAACTTTTGGGTTCAAATTTAAACTATAAAACCTAAAGGGGAAAATATGAAACCTTTCATAACAACAAGGATCAAATAACAAATAATTTGAAATTAACATTTAATCACATAATTATCCATATTTGATTTATTTAATGATTTCTTGCAAAACAATTTATCAATTTACTCAAAATAATTAATCAATTATCTTATAAGGAAACAATTATCTTGTTAATTGATAGTTATCTTTAATTAGATCAAGAATATAGTCATATATATCATAAAATCAGATTTATATTGATCTAACATGA
Organism: Lactuca saligna; assembly: GCF_052625555.1. Lineage (NCBI taxonomy): Eukaryota > Viridiplantae > Streptophyta > Magnoliopsida > Asterales > Asteraceae > Lactuca > Lactuca saligna. The sequence continues at coordinate 35,133,503 of NC_136422.1, forward strand.
TAAGGTAACTATCCATATGCAAAAACAACAAGAAATCCCGAGATAAGCATTATCTGACGAGTTGACTCGTCGAGTCAGGCATGGACTCGTCGAGTCTGCATGGACTTGGCGAGTTCAGCCATGGACTCGGCGAGTCCAGCCTCCATAAGCCAAAAAATCGAATTTTTCAGTTATACAATGCATCAATACAATTGAAACCAAACTAGGCTCTGATACCACTGATGGGTTTTAGTCATAAGACATCCTATGTGCTCATACAAACCCTAATGCTTGGATCTAGGTTTCTCTATTGTACATGCTTTGAATCCAAGACTATAAACCCTAATTCGAGCATACAAGTAATCATATTAATATGTAATTAGGTTTAAGATCATACCTTGATTGTTATGTAGCAATAACAATCCTAATTCCTCCTTGAATTGACTTTGGAAGGCTTAGAGTCACAAGTGTCACTCCTCTAATGGTTCACAAACACCATAAGTAAGAGGATGAAGAGGAGAGAGGTTGGAGGCTGCCAAAAACGTGTAGAAACCCTAGTAAGATCATTAGCCCCGTTTTTTAGCCTTAAGGGGTCTTTATATAGTTGGGCTATTAGGGTTATCTAACAAGGAAACCCTAATTTGGATGCTTAAGCCCTAAGCAACCCATAGACTCCTTTTATCAAGCCCATGGACGATTTCCTTATTGGTTTCCCATTAGAATTCGTCCATCCCTTAATACAAGGCAATCCATGGCCCAAATTGCAATTATCTTATAATTACAGTTCCAGTCCCTTAAGTTTAATTAATCTCTTTTAGTCACAAAACTAATTACCAATTAATTATTGACTAATATTAATTAAACAATATGATTTCTCCTTTAATATATTATTCTTATAATACATTAATAAATCATATTTAATCCTTACTCTCCATAAATCATCCTATCAAGTTGCTTTGGTGAAGGCAACCCAAAAGGACCATGCACCATCGGGTCAAGTACATACCAAAATAGTTATGGACTTAGACACTAATCCAACACTTATGCCCTTGCGCCACTTCCTGTAATACAAATAAAACTGAGTGGGTCAGGCTTGGGAGCCTGGTGAGCATATAGGGTTTTCAACCCACAATAAATAATTATATTTAATTCCACCAACCAACAATAACCCAATTACCCATTCCCGTTATTCTCACTTTACGTCCCTAAAACAGCTAACAAAAGGGACCTAGTCTTAGAACATTTCATCGGGGCGACAACACATGCATTCGGGGGTTTCCCGGCAATATATGTCAAATAAGGCAACCATGAGGGGGACGGAGTACATCGAATGAACACCCAAGTTCATTAACACCAACATGTGGTGAACCTATTAGCGTTCCACAGGACTATCTAGAAAAGTCTATGGACATCATCTAAACTCCGCTAGATGACTAAATCAAAAACAGCATCGAGGCCTCTCATCTGTTTATCACACATCAACTATTTACCCATGTTCTACCCGACATATTAGTAGATAAAAAGATATATTTTTATACATAGTTTAAAACCTACATAGCACTCTCATTCAATACATATTCCAAACAACAGATGAGACACATACACATAACATGTATTTCATAGGGAATAAATCATATTTATGAGATAGAAGAAAGTGAATATACTTTCACGCATATAACAACAAAATATAAACATAACACGTATTTCGTATAAAATACTTCATAATTATGCGTTAGAAGAAAGTAACCACACACTCACTTGATCAGAAGATGATCGGACAGCACTACGGCTTGTAGAAGTAGTATTCTTCGGTAGATCTGGAAGATCCTCACAAAAACCGGAATCCTCACTGGCAGAGCTTCGGCTCGGGAATTGCACTTCTCGAGATCTTCAGGGCTTTGGGACTTGCTTCGGGGCTCGGGAATGATACCGGGGCTTCGGGATAATTCTTGATCAAAAAACGATGCAAAAACGCAAGAAAAAAGGAAGAAATGAGCAAAGAACTCGGTTGCCCTCGACCTCCTTTTATAGGGGCTGGAACTTCGAATTACGCTGGGTGTAATATGAAATTACGCTGGGCGTAATGAGGATAGGGTCGCTAACTCCACCCCATGGATAATATCGGTTAATATATATTTAAATTAAATATCGAAAATATTTAATAAACTTCAAAAATTCATATCTTCCTCATACGAACTCCGTTTTCGATGTTCTTTATATCCACGCGTAGGTGAGACTAAGATCTACAACTTTCATTTAGACTCCATCGGCTAATTTTAAATTTATTTTTATTATTTATTTTTAGTAGGCCGGGACAGGAAAACTCCGTTATAAATTCATAACTTCTTCATCCGATGTCCGTTTTCGCCTATCTTTTTATCGTTTTACTACTATTAACGAGACCTTCGATTCTCATTTAGATTGTTCCGGCTAAAAACCGCTCGATCTCAAATCGAGTATTCGGGCTGCATATTGCTAAGTCGAAACTTCGAAAAATCATAACTTCCTCATACGAAGTCAGATTTGGGCGTTCTTTTTATGCACGCTCTAGGTTTAACGAACTCTATGACTTTTGGTTAGATCACTAAGGCTAAATATTGCTCGGTTCTGTCGCGAAACTTCGACAGATCATAACTTCTTCATTATAACTCGGATTTCGGCATTCTTTATATCTTAGGAATCCTTGTTTCGACCATTACATCTTTATGCAAAGATATCGGGCTTATCTCATACTTTAATTTTGTGACATCCCCAAAATCTCAGCCAGAAAAGATCGATTTTCATTTATGCTTTTAAAATAATTTCAGAGTAAATCCTTTTGATTTAAAAGAGTTGCGGAATTTTTTCCCAAAAACAAAACATGATAAAACAATGTTTACCAAAGCATTTCATAAAAGAAATGTATTTTCATTATATAATCAAAACTCGGGGTGTCATGTTCCGATACAGACCAATAAGCATAAACGATAACATTACAAGTCATTCAACAAATATATACACATACAGACTTGTAAACAAAACAACTTGATGGTTCTTCCATCTTATGCCCTCGCGCCACTTCGTGTAATACAAATAAAACTGAGTGGGTCAGGCTTGGGAGCCTGGTGAGCATATAGGATTTTCAACCCACAATAAATAATTAAATTAATTTTCATCAACCAACAATAACCCAATTACCCATTCTTGTTATTTTCACTTTATGTCCCTAAAATAACTAACAATAGGGACCTAGTATAAGAATATTTCATCGGGATGACAACAAATGCTTCGGGGGTTCCTCAGCAATATAAGTTAAATAAGGCAATCATGAAGGGGATGGAATACAACGAATGAACACCCAAGTTCATTAACACCTACAGGTTATGAGCTAGCGTTCCACTGGACTGTCTATAAAAGTCCGTGGTCATCATCAAAATTCCGCTAGATGACTGGATCGAAACAACATTGAGGCCTCTCATCTGTTTATTAGACACCAACTATCTACCCATGTTCTACCCAACATATTAGTAGATAAAACATACATTTTTATACATAGTTTCAAAACCTGTATAGCATGCTCAATCAATACATTTTCCACATAACAGATGAGGCACACCCACATAACACGTATTTCATAGAGAAATAATCAAATCTATAAGATAGAAGAAAGTGAATATACATTCACACACATAACAACAAAATATACACATAACACGTATTTCATATAAAATACTTCATAATTATGCGTTAGAAGAAAGTAACTACACACTCACTTGATCAGAAGATGATCGGACAGCACTACGGCTCGTAGAAGTAGTAATCCTCACCAGATCTGGAAGATCTCTACAAAAATCGAACTTCTCGCGGCCAGAGCTTCGGCTCGGGAACTGCACTTCTCGGGATCTTCGGGATCTCGGGACTTGTTTCGGGACTCGGGAATATTACCAGGGCTTCAGGGTACTTCTGGCACGCAAATCGATGCAAAACAGGAGAGAGAAGGGAGAAAAATAGCAAAAGAACCGGCTGCTCTCGCATCCTATTTATAGGAGGCTGAGGCCTCGCAGTACGCGGGGCGTACGCCTTGGTTCGTAAGCTCATGCGTCATCCGAAGAACTCGAGTGCGAGTGTCGACATACCTTGGGTACACGGGGCGTACACGAGTACGCGGACGTACTTCGGATGAGTCCGGTGACTCCTCTTCGGATAATGCCGGATTTAATAATTAAATTTAATTATTAATTATTTAATAAACTTCGAAAATTCATATCTTCTTCATACGAACTCCGTTTTCGACGTTCTTTATATCCATGCAAAGGTGAGACTATGCTCTACAACTTTCGTTTAGACTCTGTTGGCTAATTTTGATTTCATTTTTATTATTTATTTTTAATAAGCCGTGACATAAATTTTCCTTATAAATTCATAACTTCTTCGTTTGACGTCCGTTCTCGCCTAACTTTTTATCGCTTCGATACTAACAACAAGATCTTCGATTCTCGTTTAGATCACTAAGGCTAAATATCGCTCTAACGTAAATTTCACTTTTTACGTGATTCAGTATTGCCGGTTCTGTCACGAAACTTCGACAGTTCATAACTTCTTCGTTATAACGCGGAATTCAGAATTCTTTATATCTTCGGAAACCTTGTTTCAACTACTACAACATTATCCAAAGATGTCAAGTTTATTTTACACTTAAATTTTGACGCTTATTTTTATTCTTAATTAATCAAACCACATAATTAAGCAATTAAGCACAAAACACATAATACTCAAATAATACACTCTTATTATTTCAAAACGGGTTACAAAGGTTAACCTAGACCATTTCATTGCTAAAAATGGCAAGCCCGGAAACACAGGCGTTACAAATTTTAACGCTTATTTTATTCTTAATTCATTAAATTATATTAATTAAGAAAATAAACACACAATTCACACAATACTCAAATATTTCATCATTAATACTTCAAAAAGAGTTACAAGGGTTAACCTAGACTATTGCATCAATGATAATGCCTACCCTGGAAACGTGGGCGTTACAATTCTCTCCCCCTTAGGATGATTATGTCCTCGGAATCACACATCAACAAACAAATGCGGATAGCGGCTCAACATGTCACTCTCCGTTTCCTAGGTGAGATTTGACCCATTCGTATGTTTCCAACGAACAAGCACTAATTCGACCATCTTGCGTCGAAGCTTCTTAGTCTTTCGGTCAACAATTGCCTCTGGTTCTTCAATTAACCTCTTGTTTTCATCAACTCTCAATTCATAAATTGGAATTATATCCGGAACTTCTCCCGTGAACTTCCTCAAATAACACACATGAAAAGTGTTGTGAATTCCATTCAGTTATTCGGGTAATTCGAGCTTGTAAGCTTGGTTCCAATTCTCTAAGAACTTTAAACGGTCCACTAAACCTTGGACTCAACTTTCCCCTTTTACCAAATCTTATAAGTCCCTTCCACGGTGAAACTTTAAGCAAAACTGAATCTCCAACTTCAAAAGTCATCGGCCTTCGCTTCTTGTCAGCATAGCTCTTTTGACGATCTTGAGCTGCTAACATTCTTTCCCTGACCACTTTCAACTTCTCAGCAGTTTGATGGACCATCTCGGGACCCATAAACTGTTTTTTCCCAACCTCAAGCCAATAAGACGACGTACGACACTTTTGTCCGTACAAAGCTTGATAAGGTGCCATCTTTATGCTTGAGTGGAAACTATTATTGTAGGAAAATTCTACCAAAGGTAAATGTTCATCCCAATTACCTAGGAACTCCAGGGTACATGCTCTCAGCATATCTTCAAGTGTTTGTACTGTTCTTTCACTCTGACCATCAGTCTGCGGATGGTAAGCTGTACTTAAACATAACTTGGTACCCATTTCCTCTTGTAGACTTTTCTAAAACCTTGAGGTGAAACGGCTATCAAGATCCGATACAATCATTAATGGAACACCATGAAGCCTCACAATTTCCTTCATGTAAGAATTCGCAAGCTTTTCCATAGACCATTTCTCATTGGTTGCTATGAAATGCGCACTCTTAGTGAATCGATCAACGACCACCCAAATCATGTCGTGACCACTTTTTGTTCTGGGTAGTTTAGTGACAAAATCCATCGCAATGTCTTCCCATTTACCCATATGCATAGGTAGAGGTTCTAAACTCCCATATGGTTTCTAATGTTGTGTCTTGACTCTCGCACAAGTCACACACTCGGCCACATACTTTGCAACATCAAGTTTCATCATTGGCCACCAGTAGTAGGGTTTCAGGTCCCTATACATTTTAGTGCTACCAGGATGAATCGAGTACATGGTTTTCTGAGCTTCTTCCATCAGAAGATATCTAATTCCTCCTGACTTAGGTACCCAAATACGATCTTGGAATACCTTTAGTCCATGACCGTTTGTACCAAACACCAACGTTTTGCCCAAACGTTCCTCCTTTCGGTCATTTTTCTCAGAAGCTTCCTCTTGAGCTTTCTTTATACTTTCCACAATGGTCGAGACAACTTCAATTCTCAACGCTCTTGGCCTTTTCCTTTCGAGATTGACTTTCCGACTGAGAGCATCAGCAACAACATTAGCTTTACCAGGGTGGTAAAGTATCTCACGATCGTAGTCCTTAAGTAACTCTAGCCAACATCATTGCCTCATATTCAATTCTTTCTGATTAAAGAGATATTGGAGACTCTTATGATCAGTGAAAAGTTTGCACTTTGTGCCATAGAGGTAATGCCTCCATATTTTCAGAGCGAAAACTACGGCTGCCAACTCCAAATCATGAGTAGGGTAGTTCTTTTCATGCTCCTTCAACTGTCGAGACGCATATGCTATCACCTTTTCTCTTTGGGTCAAAACACAACCCACTCCAACCCCATACGCATCACTATAAACAGTGAAGTCTTCCACTCCATCAGGTAAAGAAAGTATTGGTGCCTCGCATAGCTTCTCCTTTAGCTTATCGAATGCTTCTTTATGCTTATCATTCCAAGCATAAGTAGCTCCTTTGTGGGTCAAGGTTGTTAATGGAGTAGCAATCGAAGAAAATCCTTGGATAAACCTTCGGTAATATCCGGCTAATCCTAAAAAGCTTCGGATCTCCGTGGGATTTTTCGGTTGTTCCCACTTCATTACAGCTTCAATCTTTGCTGGATCAACCATTATCCATTCTTGGTTGACCACGTGACCCAAGAATTGGACTTCACGAATCCAAAAATCATATTTAGAGAACTTCACATACAGCTTCTCCTTCTTCAAAACTTCTAACACTTCTCGCAAGTGTCTGCCATGCTCCTCTTGGCTTTTCAAGTAAATCAGAATGTCATCTATGAACACTTACACGGATTTATCAAGGAACTGATTACAAAGCCTATTCATTAAATCCATGAATGCTGCTGGAGTATTGGTTAGTCCAAACGACATAACCAAGAACTCGTAGTGTCCATATCTAGTTTTGAATGCAGTCTTCTCGATATCGTGCTCTTTTACTTTTAGTTGATGATATCCTGACCTTAGATCGATCTTCGAGAAATAGCTCGAACCTTTCAATTGATCAAACAGGTCATTAATCATTGGCAATGAGTATCTATTCTTTATTGTTGCCTTGTTCAGCTCTCTGTAATCGATGCACATTCTCATACTTCCATATTTCTTTTTCACGAATAATACCGGAGCTCCCCAGGGAGATGAACTATGTCTAATGAAACCTTTGTCCAATAACTCCTAAAGTTGCATCATCAGCTCCTTCATTTCCGTCGGTGCTAATCGATAAGGTGCTTTTGCTATTGGCGTGGTCCCTGGTAACAAGTCTATTCTGAACTCCACTTGTCTATCAGGTGGTAATCCAGGAAGATCTTCGGGAAATACTTCCGGATAATCACACACCACTGGAATACTCTGCATTACCTTTTTTTCCTTCTTAGAATCAATGACGAATGCTAAGTATGATGTACATCCCTTGGTCAAACACTTTCTGGCTTTCATTAGGGAAATGATTCCAGAATTTACTCGGTGTTTGTCCCCATACACCATAAACGAATCTTTCCCAGGCGGGTTTACTTTAATTATCTTCTTCTTGCACAATATCTCGGCGTCATTGGCGCTAAGCCAATCCATTCCCAACACGATGTCGAAACCATTAAGTTTGATAGACAATAATTCCTCGTGAAACTTATTCCCATTAAGGTCGATTAAGATGTTTTTCATATGATGGCTTACAAGTACAAACTTGCCACTAGCGACTTCGACTAATAAAGCATTATCTAGTCTCTCAATAGGCAAAGCTAGTTTTCTACCAAACTCATGCGAAATAAAGGAGTAGTTGGCTCCAGAATCAAACAAAATTTGAGTAGGTAATTCATTTACGAGAAAGGTGCCTGAAGCGACATCAGCTTCATCTTTCGCAACCTCAAGTGTCATCTGGAAGGCTCTCGCCCTCGGCTTTGGTGGAATGTTGGGCTTAGCTGCCTCCTTCTTCTTCGGACAGTCTTTCAAAATGTGCCCCTCTTCATTACAACCAAAACACATCCTTTTGTTGGACATAAACTCATTGGAAAAATTTCCAATCTTTCCACACTTGTAGCAGGTTACATCCTCACTACATTTCCCAAAGTGCTTTTTCTTACACTTATCACACCATTTCGCTTCGCCTCCTTTTCCTCCAAACTTTTTCGAATCAGACTTCGAAATTTTGCTTTTCTTATTGGAACCTGAAGTTCCTTCAAACTTTCTCTTCTCGCCAACTTCAACCTTGCTGGCGGATCTTCCCATGATCATGTCCTCAACAGACTTGGCAGCCCAAATAGCTGCCTCTAGAGTAGGTGCCTGACGAACTGGCACTGCGTACTCCCATGAGAGTCCCTTTGCGTACCGATCAACCTTTGTCAGCTCATCTGGAACGATGCACAAGGCAAACTCCATCTTGTATGTAAAGTTATTAGTGTATTCATCAACTGACATGCTGCCTTTCGTCAATGTCAGAAACTTATTCTCCAATTCCAACAGATTTTGAGTCGAGCAGAACTTGCGCTTGAACTGCACCAAGAATTATTCCCATGTCAATTACAGTGGCTCATTAGGGCTTAAATTATTCCCTAGAGTGTTCCACCAATGAACAGCTCCACCTCGAAACTGACGCACTGCATAGGTAGTCTGCAACTTGCCTCTGCAGCCACAAGTCATGAAGGCTAACTCCATTTTGGAGATCCAATCCATCACTCCGATCGGGTCCTCCTTTCCAGTGAAGGTCAATGGTTTGCAAGTCAGAAAATCCTTGTACTTGCACCCCATTCCATCATTCCTTCCGTCATGGTTGTTTTGCCTAACTATCGGTGGGTTGGCTTGACCGACAGACCCACTAAAGTTTCCACCTTCCGAGTGCCCTTCATTTAATTCGGGCTCTTCCACAAGAATTGACAGTTCTTCATGATTCTGTTGAAGCAACCACCTAGTCTCCTCCATTTGACGATTCAACATTGTTTGAATCATCATTTGTACACCAACCATTGTTATTGGCTCCGGTGCTGCAGCTACCACAGGTAATTGTTCAATCATTGGTGGTTGATTCCTGTTTTCATCAGCATTTCCAACTCCACTTCTTGTTCTCACTATTTTGATCTACACACCAAATAAGGTGAAATTAGATCCTTATTCACGAGAGATATTCAAATCATCCTTATCACTCCGAAATGTTTAGATGCTAGTTCTAATATCGTAGACGTACGCTTAGAATCCTACACACATAAGGTTTCCAGATCCGATCGGCAACAGACCATAGATCCGAACAAATAATATCATATATGGCAACATATAACATTTAGCACATAAAAGTATTTTAGGCAACTTTCCTAAAATAAACTAGTGCTCGTGTCTAAAACATAACAGACACATATCTCAAAACTTCACTTAGCATTCTAAGTTTAAGTCTACAAATCCTACATATTCCTAGTTCACTTAAAATAATGCTCTGATACCAACTGTGACATCCCCAAAAATCACGGCAAGAAAAGACCGGTTTTCATTTATGCTTTTAAAATAATTTCAGAGTAAATCCTTTTGATTTGAAAGAGTTGTGGAATTTTTTCCCAAAAACAAAACGTGATAAAGTAATATTTACCAAAGCATTTCATAAAAGAAATGTATTTTCATTATATAATCAAAACTCGGGATGTCATGTTCCCATACAGACCATAAAGCATAAATGATAACATTACAAGTCATTCGACAAATATATACATATACAGACTTGTAAACAAAACAACTTGATGATTCATCCATCTTATGCCCTTGCTCCACTTCCTATAATACAAATAAAACTGAGTGGGTCAGGCTTGGGAGCCTGGTGACCATATAGGGTTTTCAACCCACAATAAATAATAATATTTAATTCCACCAACCAACAATAACCCAATTACTCATTCCCGTTATTCTCACTTTACGTCCCTAAAACAACTAACACAAGGGACCTAGTCTTAGAATATTTCATCGGGGCGACAACACATGCATTCGGGGGTTTCCCGGCAATATATGTCAAATAAGGCAACCATGAGGGGGATGGAGTACAGCGAATGAACACCCAAGTTCATTAACACCTACAGGTGGCGAACCTGCTAGTGTTCCACGGGACTGTCTAGAAAAGTGTGTGGTCATCATCTAAACTCCGCTAGATGACTAAATCAAAAACAGCATTGAGGCCTCTCATCTGTTTATCACATGTCAACTATCTACCCATGTTCTACCCGACATATTAGTAGATAAAAATATATATTTTTATACATAGTTTAAAACCTGCATAGCACTCTCATTCACTACATATTCCAAACAACAGATGAGATACATACACATAACACGTATTTCATTGAGAATAAATCATATCTATGAGATAGAAGAAAGTGAATATACTTTCACGCATATAACAACAAAATATACACATAACACGTATTTCGTATAAAATACTTCATAATTATGCGTTAGAAGAAAGTAACCACACACTCACTTGATCAGAAGATGATCGGACAACACTACGGCTTGTAGAAGTAGTATTCTTCGATAGATATGGAAGATCTTCACAAAAACCGGAATCCTCGCGGGAAGAGCTTCGGCTCGGGAATTGCACTTCTCGGGATCTTCGGGGCTTCGGTACTTGCTTCGGGGCTCGGGAATGATATCGGGGCTTCGGGATAATTCTTGCACGAAAAACGATGCAAAAATGCAAGAAAAGGGAAGAAATGAGCAAAGAACTCGGTTGCCCTCGACCTCCTTTTATAGGGGCTGGAACTTCGAATTACGATGGGTGTAATATGAAATTACACTGGGCGTAATGAGGATAGGGTCGCTGACTCCGCCCGTGGATAATATCGGTTAATATATATTTAAATTAAATATCGAAAATATTTAATAAACTTCAAAAATTCATATCTTCCTCATACGAACTCTGTTTTCGACGTTTTCTATATCCACGAGTAGGTGAGACTATGATCTACAACTTTTGTTTAGACTCTGTCGGCTAATTTTGAATTTATTTTTATTATTTATTTTTAGTAGGCCGGGATAGGAAAACTCCGTTATAAATTCATAAATTCTTCATCCGACGTCCGTTTTCGCCTATCTTTTTTACGTTTTACTAGTATTAACGAGACCTTAGATTCTCATTTAGATTGTTTCGGCTAAAAACCGCTCGATCTCAAATCGAGTGTTCGGACTGCATACTGCTAAGTCGAAACTTCGAAAAATCATAACTTCCTCATACGAAGTCAGATTTGGGCGTTCTTTTTATGCACGCTCTCGGTTTAACGAACTCTACGACTTTCGTTTAGATCACTAAGGCTAATATTGCTCTAACGTAAATTTCACTTTTTACGTCATTCAGCGTTGTCGATTCTGTCGCGAAACTTGGACAGGTCATAACTTCTTAGTTATAACTCGGATTTCGGCATTCTTTATATCTTCGGAATCCTTGTTTCGACCACTACATCTTTATGCAAAGATATCGGACTTATCTCATACTTTAATTTTGATGCTTATTTTATTCTTAATTCATTAAATTATAATAATTAATAAAATAAACACATATTTCACATAATTCACACAATACTCAAATATTTCATCATTAATACTTCAAAAAGGGTTACAAGGGTTAACCTAGACTATTACATCGATGATAATATCTAGCCTGGAAACGCGGGCGTTACACTTATATATAATGTTGTACTTTTAATGTTATATATAGTATAAGGTGTATTTTACACTTTTAAAATATTAACTGGTCTAATTTAATAAATTATACTTTTAATTTAACTAAATATGAACCAAAGCTTTATGGATTTATTAAATCTCTTTTAATTATACACCTTAGTTAATTAATAAAACCATAAGAGTGTGATTTGAGCTTTTCAAAACTATACTAGGGTTTTAAAATTTAACATTTCTAAATTAAACTTTTAATCAACTTCTAAATTCCAAAACTTGAGGGTAAGTTTTGAAACATTTCAAATCATTAGGGTTTAGAATTTAAATATTTCAAAATCAAACCTTTTAATTAAAATTTAAATTCCAAAACTTGAGGGCAAATTTTGAAACCTTTCAATATTATTAGATCATAATATAAATAACGCAATTAAACAATTAATTGGTGATTATCTAATTATGACCTAATTCAATTTCATGCAAGATAATGATCAAATAATCCAAATAATTTAACATTTATCAAATAAGGCAACAATTATCTAATTAGATGACCAAAATCTTTTATTTTGACAAAGATAATCATAAGGAATCAATAAAATTCGAATTTTATTAATTTTAAACAATTATGGCAGTTATTCTAAGTCAAAATAGGCAAAAATCCCGAAACAACCTTCTTCAGATGCTCGAACTCGCCGAGTTCCTCTATGGACTTGCCGAGTTGGGGCAACTCGCTGAGTCCACATTGGAACTCGTTGAGTTCATCAGGCAGGGAGCTAAAAAACAATTTTTGAAGCTTGAACAAATAACCAAGGCATCGATACAATAGGAACCAATCAGGCTCTGATACCACTGATGGGTTTTAGCCATAAGAACATCCTATGTGCTTATACAAACCCTAATGCTTAGATCTAGGTTTCTCTATTGTACATGCAATTCATCCAAGACTTTAAACCCTAGATCTACTATATGATAATCAATATTAACATAACAATGGGTTTAAGATATTACCTTGATTGTTATGTAGCAATAACAATCATAAATCCTCCTTGTAATGACTTTAGAAAGCTTAGAGTCACAATTGTCATTCCTCTAATGGTTCACAAACACCAAGAGCAAGAGGATGAAGAATAAGGAGATAGGAGGCTGCCCAAAACGTGTAGAAACCCTAGATAACAAGTTGGCCACGTTTTTAAGTCTCAAGGGTCCTTTAAATAATGAGGCTATTAGGGTTATCTAACAAAGAAACCCTAATTTGGATGCCTAGGCCCTAAGCAACCCATGGACTTCTTCCTTAAAGGCCTAGGGCGATTTCTAATGGGTTTCCCCATAGAATTCGTCCACTCCTCTAATATGGAGTCCATTAGCCCAATATTCAACTATCACACAATTGACAGTTCTAGTCCCTTAAGTTTAATTAATGTCTTTTAGCCACAAACTTAATTCTTATAAATTCTTGACTAATATTAATTAAATAATATGATTTCTCCTTTAATATATTATTCTCATAATATATTAATAAATTATAATTAATCCTCTCTCTTTCCATAATCCATCATATCAAGTTGTTTTGGTGAAGGCAACCCAAAATGACCATGCACCATCGGGTCAAGTACATACCAAAATAGTTATGGACTTAGATACTAATCCAACAGTCCTTTTGTATACTCTCTCTCTCTCTCTCTCTCTCTCTCTCTCTCTCTCTCTCTCTCTCTCTCTCTCTCTCTCTCTCTCTCTCTCTCTCTCTCTCTCTCTCTCTCTCTCTCTTCAACTGTATTCTTTAGTTAATATATAGACTTTATAAAATACGAGGAGCCATTCCTCACGTCAATTGGATATTTTAGTCAATTGTGAATTCCGTTCAATATATCGACTTTTGGTCCTGCTAATGATAAAGTATAATTTACTTATAATATCATAAAAACACATGTGTAAGAATATTATTTTTTACCTTTGTACATTTTGTTTAATTCAAATTTGTCGACTAGAACGCTAATTATCTAAATTAAAATTATCAATCAATTCCACTTTGCCAAAATTTAAAAATAATATAATGGTTATAATTATAGTGTTGTCATCGTCGTGTTGCTCCTTTATAATGTTATAAATTGGAGTGGGTGGTGGCTGCTAACTATATATTGAGATTAATATGCTCGACTTTTTATGGTCGTTATCTTTATATTTAGTTATTTACCCATAAACAATGATTTACTCTTATCCTTTTCATAAATATTAAAATAGAATATGAATCTACTCTTTTGTTGTAATTTTCGAAAAGAAAAAGAAAATAGTTTTATTTTTGGAAACAGCAAATGAATTAAGTGAAAACCTACTTATAATATTTCAACGAGTACCCCAGGTTGGAGCTCCTTTACATACAAACCTAACCACCATAGGGATTTCCAGGGAAAAAATCTCATATATGGTACTACAAGAGGTAGTTTAAGTGAATCGAACTCCCAACCTCATGTCCTACATGAGTATAAAACTCAGTGCATCAACCCGGCTAGGCTGGACATCACTTGCAAAAAAAAAAAAAAAAAAAAAAAAAAAAAAAAAAACAGTTGTTTTATAAATGTATATTATGTGCCATTTTATGTATTGTATTAAAAATCAATTTATTAGTAGTGTATTAGCCTTAAGTCCATTTGTAATCTGCATTTATTCTATTGTAATCAATGAAATCGATAAGGAAAATCATTGTCAAACATGGTATCAAAGACTAATTAATCTCGATACTCTAGCCGATCCTAATTTTCTCCTTCTCTTTTCTATTCCCTCTGCCGATCACCCTCATATGTTCCTCTTCTTTACCTCAGCCACGACAAACAAACAAAACCATTCACGTGCACTCATATAAAATCCTAGGTCCCTCTCCTTCTTGATCTAAACGAATTAAACTATGATGCATGGCATGAACTTTTTCTCACCCACTGTTGTGGCTATGGAGTCTACGGCTTCCTCGATGACTCCACCAAACCTAAAGATGTCACAAATTTAGATTGGGATAACCTTGACAACCTTGTCAAGTCTTGGCTCTATGGCACCATGACTCAATCCATACTCACTATGATTCTCAAGCAGAACTCTACTGCTAACTCAATTTGGGACACCCTTGTAACCCTTTACTAGGACAATAAACACTCCCATTACATTGAGCTCGATAATGAGTTACTTTCCTTGGTCCAGGGTGATCGCTCCATCACCGAATATTGCTAGAAGATGAAAGCCATTGCCGATTTATTGGCGAACAATGAATCCCCTGTTCCTGAGAAAACCTTGTTGACCTACATGTTAAATGGTCTCTCCCCAAAGTTTGAAAATATTTCCATGCTCATACGATACAAAGACCTTCCACTCACTTTCCTTGAAGCCCTCTCTAGTATCAAAAGTGTTTCGTGTCAAAAGGAATCATACAGCATCATCATCATCATCATCTTATTTTAATCATGGTTCCTCGCCTAGTGTGCTTCTCGCCAACAACACCAAAGAGGACAATCGCCGCCCCTACAATCCACACTCTTCTTCGAATCGACGTACATGTGACTCTTTTAACAACCACCGATCTCAGTCATCCTCTTCACAACCCTCTTTTGGCAGCCCGATTCCCACAACAAACCCTTGGTCCTCCTTCTTCTATCAGTGGCTGCTTATGGTTGGCAGCTCCTCCTCTGTGGGCTGTTCCATCCCCTATGCAAAGTGTTCAGCCTGCACAACACTGCCACCAGCTGCTGTCTAACGATATCCTCGGAAAACATTCGACATTTCAAACCGGTTTCAAGACTACCCCTGCAGCCTTTGATGTGCTTGCAAATCTCGCCTCAACTCCTCTACCGTGGTAGTGGTTTCTTCCTGTTCCACATGATCAGCCCACCGATCTCCCCGCAGCTTTCAACACCATGACACTCAACGACCCCAGAGACCCAAGTTGGTACATGGATACGGGTGCTACTTCCCATCTCGTGTCTAATACATGTAGTCTCTCCTCCCTTAATAATAAGCGTACATACAATTCGGTTTTTGTTGGAAAAAGTTCCTCAATCTCGGTTACAAAAAAAAGACATAAAATGTAACGACCAAAAATTTCAACATAATTTAAACTTTTATAAACAATTCATTTTAATAACATTATTACAAAAAGGTTTTCAATACATTATTTATCAGAATATTCCCAGGTCCATTTCATACACATAAACGCGAGGAACGGTACGATCACGCCTTTGTCTTGCCACAGTCTCCTGAAGAACCTGAAAAACATTAAACCACAACTGTAAGCCCGAAATCTTAGTGAGATACCCCCAAAATACCAACCACATATACGCCCTTCCAGGCTACGACCTTCCGGTCCAAAACATATTTCCTTCCGGCCCATAACATATTGCCTTTCGGCCCATAGCATAAAAAGCATACATAACATAACAGAACATAGAACAGCCATGCATATCGGGTTTACTGTGTGACTGGTCCGCCGTATCGGGCCTTCAGTCCACCGGATCCACCCTCCGAGTCTAGTCATATCCTTCGAGTCTACAGTGTGGTTGGTCCGCCCGCACCGGGCCTTCAACCCACCTGGTCCACTCTCTGAGTCTACAGTATGACTGATCCGCCCGCATCGGGCCTTCAGTCGGCCTGGTCCACTCTCCGAGCCTCGGCACTTCTGGTCCGCCCTTGTGGGGCCTACAGCCTATCCGGACCGCTCACTGGGCCTTCGGAACAACCGGTCCGCCCTGGGTATCTTGGCCTACAGCACAAAGCAGGACCCGCCTCAACCCATCTCTAGTCCATGTGCACATAACATACAATCATATAACAGTCATAGTCAACAAACCGATCAAGCATATCACATAACATATCATTACCCTAACCAGGTTACCGATCTAACCGGTCACTAGCATAGCATCACTCTACATATCGGGAAACTGACCTTAATCAGGTCTCTAGCATATACCATCCTGGCTACCAGGATGCAGACATGTCAAGGAATAACATAACAACCATATCCGAATCACAATCTAATCAAGGGCTGGCCTTGGTGCCTTAGACCCTATCGATATAGTGAGGATAACTCACCTCGCGAATGCTGATACTCTGAACGGAAGAAGCAGGCTCTCGAACCACCAACTCACCGCAAATCCCGAACTAACCAACATAACAAGCATAAGCATTAGGTCAACATACTTCCACTTATCGGGCCAAGACCAAAGTCCCAATCTCACACAAAGTCCAACATTGGCCCAATTTACCAAATTGGGCCCACCTCACCAAATGGGCCTAGATCCAATATTCATAATATGAATTGGGCCCAAAATACTCTATTCATAATTTCAAGACTTGGCCCAAACACCAACAACCCACAAATGGCCCAACACAAAGGCCCAAAAGGAAGTCCACAGGAGGAGTACGCGGGGCGTACTCTCCTTGGTACGCGGGGCGTACAGCAAAGATCGCTAAAGTGAAACGGGGCACTGGCCCGCTACGCGGGGCGTAACTGCGAACTCTATTAAGTCCTTCTTACAGCTTAATGGCTTAAGCTCTTAATCCCAAACTTTAGATCCATAGGCCAAATATGATTAGAAATCATAAAGTCTCAGACTTTATCACTTGGGACGTCCTTAAGCTCTTAATCCATTAAGACCCACATAACTCATACATGGAATAACTACAGCCCTTGGGACCTCATTTTTATCACTCAAGACCTCTCCAAACGTCTGAAAGGACAGCTACACTTGACCAAATCGGACTATGCAACAAGATGAAGACTTTAGGGACAAGAATGATAACAAAGCTTCAAAATACATAGATCTAAGCAATATGAAGGCCAAGCAAGAAGCTTTATACCTTAAACCAGCTCCAAAGGGTGGTATTTCTTTATATCCACAAGTTCCACACGTTCTTCTTCTTCTTTGACAACTTTCCTTTTCTCCTTCAAGCCCTTCTTTTGCCAATACAAGCTTTTCAAGGTCAAACACACTCAAATATGGAGGGAATACGAGATTGGGGTTTCTCTGAGGTTGAAAGATGAGTATAAGGAGGCTGAGGGGTGAACCATCATATTCCTTATATAGTGGTTGACCCTAAAAATAGGGTTTGGGATTCCTGAGAGTATGCGGGGCGTACCTCCCTGGTACGCAGGGCGTACTCACTCAACTACCCACAACTATTCGAGCCATTACGCTGGGCGTACATCCAGCTTACGCTGGGCGTACATCCAGCTTACGCTGGGCGTACCCAGCCACCTTTCAAAACACATAAGCATGCATGCCATGCCATGCATACATGGAACCATTTCCTTCTTATTCCACAAAGAACTATAAGCAATGATCAACTTCGAGGCACCGCAACTCCTCTAATCTAAACCCACTCTCAAATAACTTTACATTCAAACGAGGGTGATGAGAAGCCCCAATACTTCTAACACATACACTCGCCCGAAACCTTCTTGGATGAAAGTCACTTCTCGAAAAGGACCAGAATTACCTTTCTCTTAAACTTCAGGGACTTATAGTTGAACACTCGAAGAACGGGGTGTTACATAAAATATTTCACTCCCACCATAGTCCTCTCCATCTCAAGCATGTCCTTATTACACTTGACATTGTCAAAAACGTGATTTATGTACCGAAATTTACTACCAATAACAATACTTCTATTGAATTTGACCCTTTTAGTTTTACTGTGTAACGCCCGTAGATCCGGGCTAGTCAATTTAGAGGCAATAAGTGTCGAAAACAAATTTTCGGCAAAAGATTATTTATAATAAATAGTCTTAACCAAGTTGTAGAATATGTCTTAAGGTTTCAGTACATATAAAGAACGCCAAAATCCGAGTTATAACGAAGGAGTTATGGCCCGTTCAAGTTTTACGGCAAAACCGGCACAACACCGGGAAGCGTAAATAGTGAATTTACGATAGAGCAAGATTTAGCCTTAGCGACCTAAATAAAATTTGTAGAAAATGTTAAACCGAGAAAATCCATAAAAAGAACGCCCAAATCTGACATCGTATGAAGAAGTTATGATTTTTCGAAGTTTCGAGTTAGTAGTGTACAGCCTGAAATTCGAATATTAGATAGAACGGTTTTTAGCCGACACAACCTAAACGAGAATCGAAGATCTCGTTAAAATTAGTGTAACGAAAAAAAGATGGGTGAAAACGGACGTCGGATGAAGAAGTTATGAGGATTTAACGAACCAATCATGTCCCGGCCCGTTAATAATATAAAATTTAAAATCAAGTCAAAATTAGCCGACGAAGTCTAAATGAGAGTTGTAGAGTACGTTCCCACCTTCTCATGGATATAAAGAACGTCAAAAACGTAGATCGTATGTGAAAGATACAGATTTTTAAAGTTTAGACTCAAAATTGCGAAGCTAATGCATGGACTGATGATGTGGCTTAATCCTGACCGTCGCTTGCTGATCACGGCTCGCTTCGGATGGCCGACACGCGGTCCTCGCATACGCCCCGCGTCCGGAGTCAGTACGCCCCATGTACCCTCGCCTTACCTCTTCCGATGTTGCAAGCCAGCTGGTGCGAAGCTGTCATCCTTATCCGAACTTACGCCCAGCATAAGGCTTCGGTACGCCCAGCGTAAGTCCGAAGTCTGGGCTATAAATAGAAGGCCGAGGCTGCCATTCTTCTTCACTCCAAAACCTCTTCTTTCTCTCACTAATTTCTCTCTTTACAACCCTAAGCCCCCCCCCCCCCCCCAAACCCTATATAAACCCCCTAGCACCCTAAGGAAGCCCCGAGGCTCCCGGAGTCCCGAGAAAAAGCAGTCTTTCGGTTTCGAAACGCTGCTCCAATTAAGTTTTGGTTTTCGATAAAATTCGTTGTTTTATCGAAGGAAAATCGTTTTGAGAGTATCGAAGCGTTGTCCGAGTACTGAGTCACCACCTTTCAAGTGAGTGCATAGTTACTTTCAGCTGACACATAGATATGAAGTATTTTATATAAATTATGTGTTGTGTGTGCATATTACCTAAATACTTGCTATCTATGCTGGATGAACATTTTTATACATGTTTTCAATGACTTAAATTGTATATGTATTTTATATCTACAAAAATGTTGGGGTAAAACATGGGTAGATGTATTAGTTGGTGTGTGATAAAATGAAATAATGAGAGGCCTCGTTATAGATGTTATGGATGATCCAGTCATCTAGTGCAGTATAGATGACAATCACGGACTATTCTAGACTGTCCAGTGGAACAGTAGCAGGCTCGCAACCTATAGGTGTTTATTCGAACTGTGTGTTTATTTGAACTGTATGCTCACCAGATGTACTCCATCCCCCACATGGTTGGCTTAAGGCCATTTATTGCTAAGGAATCCCCTTAGCAGTAGTGTCCATCCTGATGGTAGTCCTTAGACTAGGTCCCTTGTATTAGATGTCTTAGGGACGTAAATTGAGGATAACGGGAACGGGTAATCGGGTTTGTTTGGTTTGATAAAGCTAATAACTTATTTATTGTTGGTTGAAAACCCTATGTGCTCACCAGGCTCCCAAGCCTGACCCACTCAGTTTCTTGTATTACAGCTAGTGGCGCATGAGCATAGATGTGATGTCTTGGGATGAGAGATAAATGGATTTAGGCCTATAAATACGGAATAATGTAGTAAGGCCTATATTGTATTGTTTATGCTTATAATCTGTATCGAACATGACATCCCGAGTCTTTTTAATGAAATACATTTCTATGAAAATGCTTTTGATAAATCTTTATCATATATTGTTTTGGGACAAATTCCGCAACATTTTTATTAAAAGAAGAACTCTGATTTTTATAAAGCATAAAAAAATCGGTCTTTTCTGGCTGTGATTTTGGGGATGTCACATACTGTAAAGGATCTCCTGACCAAGCAGATGCTTCTTAGATGCAATAACATGGGCGACCTCTACCCTTTTACTCCCACGGTTGTCGCCATCATCCCCACCCCTGCATCTTTATGGCATCAACGCTTTGGACATCCCGAACCTTGCTTTCTCCACTATTTAATTTCAATCCATTTCACCTCTTTCAATAATAACAATGTTTCTTTATCTTGTAATGCTTTTCTCCTTGGAAAACATACACGTTTACCTTTTGTTTCATCTAAAAATAATGCCACTAAGTTGTTTAAAATTATACATTCTGACCTTTGGACTTCATCTGTTGTTAGTAATAGTGGCATAAAATACTATATTATGTTCTTCAATAATTACTCACAATTTTTATGGGTGTACCCAATTCACAACAAATCGAATGTTTTTAGCAAATTTCTTCATTTTCGTGCCTATGCCTACACCTAATTTAAAAGTGAAATTCAATCATTCCAATGACCATGGCATTGAATTTGATAGTCACCAATTTCACTCATTCTTTGACAACAAGGACACCCAATTTCATTTGTCGTTTCCCCGAAATCCAAATAAAATAGTCTATCTGAATGGATGATCCAATCCATAAATAATGTTATTCACACCCTCCTCTTCCATGCTCGTATCCTACCCACGTATTAGGTGGAGGCCCTTCACTTGGAGTGTCACCTTCTCAACCTTACACTCTCTTCTACCATTCAAAACAACATACCCTTTTTCAAGATCTTTACCAAAAAGCCTTCATACTCTCACCTTTGCGTCTTTGGTTGCCTATGCTACCTACTAATACCAATCAAACACAAACTTGAACCTCGTTCCACCCCATGTAGTTTCCTCGGGTATCCCTCTCAACACAGTGGATACCGATGTCTTGATCTCCACAATCTAAAAATAATTATTTCAAGGCACGTCACGTTTGATGAAACTTCCTTCCCAATTAAATCCATGACATCTAATTCTCCACCTTCGTACTCCTTCCTTGATAATTTCCCATTATCTCCTTCCACAACTATTTCCACGCCTTCGCCTCCTCCTAACAAACATTTCGCTCAACGCACCACCACCATTAACCAACTTCATCCATCACACACTCTCTACCTACTTGATGGCAATGAACATCCCCCATCATCATCGAAAACCATCCAAACACCCGAATCCTCCTCTAACACACCCCCAAATAGCCCTTCCTCCCTCCAAAATACCCAAAACAACCCCTCACATCAAGAAAGCATTTAAAACAACCCATCACCTCTCGAAACTGCTTAAAAAAGCCCCTAAACTCTCGAAACGTCCCTAAATCTCCTCATTCACACTCACTCAATGACCACCCATGCTAAAAATGGTATTTACAAACCTATCTTCAAACTAAATCTCCATACATCCCCCGAGTCCCCTATACTACGTTCTCACTTATATGCCCCAAAGGGCCCTAATTGGAACAATGCCATGAAAACTAGTTGGAGCATGCCACTTCTTCACCATGGTGGCCTATGGAGACAACAACTTTAACAACGAGTGTTAACGCCCCATCGAGCCACCACTTGTCCTTGAACCAACCACTGATCTCAAAAGAGATCAATTAAACTTAGGGGACTGATACTGTAATTATAACATAATTGCAATTGGGCTGATGGGTCACCTTGGAATATAGGTTGGACGAATTCTATGGGAAGCCTATAAGGAAATCGTCCAAGGGATATTCTAAAAGGAGTCCATGGGCTGCTTAAGGCTTAAGTAGTCATATTAGGGTTTCCACCTGAAAACCCTAGCAACCACAAGTATAAATAGACCCCCTACCTTAAGGAATTCGGCCCTATACTTCTTGGTGTTGCCCTAGCCGATTTCCTCCCCTCTCCTAAGTCATCTTGTTGCTAGTGGTGTTTATGACTCCATTAGAGGTGCAACATTTGAGGCACTAAGATTTCAAAGGTTAGGGATAATCAAAGAGAACTTGTTATTACTACATAACAAGAAAGGTAAGATTTAAACCCTAGTTTATATGTCAATTTGATTATTATATGCTAGTTCATAGGATCATTGCTTTGGTATTCAATGTTTTTGTCTTCATAGTAGAAAAACCTAGATCAAAGCAATTAGGGTTGCATAAACACCATAGGAATGATGTTATGCTTATAACCCAAGAGTGGTATCAGAGCCTAGGTTGTTTTTCTAGTGAATAGATGCAAAAGTGAACCACCAAAGATCTTGAAAATCGAATTTTTTGGTTTCTGAACGGCAGACTCGTCGAGTCCATGTATGGACTCGATGAGTAAGCCCTCCTCGACGAGTTCCATACTGGATTCGACGAGTTCAAGGGTCTGGTGCCGGGAATTTCAATTTTTTAGCTAGATTTTGTTGAGGATAATTGCCAAAATTCGTTTTTCTTGCCAAAATCCAATTTTTTAAGTTTGGAATGGTTATCCTCATCAAAATTGTTGGATTTGGTTAAATATGGATAATATAGGATTATTATTAGTTAAATATCTGACCTCGGAAGTTTGAAAAGTTTCAATTTACACCCCTTAGGTTTTATAGTTTGAATTTGAACTTAAAAGTTTTAGTTTTTGAAATTTAAATAGTTAAACCCTAATGTTTTGAAAGGTTTCAAAACCTATCCTCAAGTTTTAGAATTTAAAATTTTATTATTACCATAGATTTATTCGGATTTTTAGAAGTTGTGTGATCTTTTGGATTAGCTGGTGTTGAAACCCTAACAAGGATAAGTGTGAGTTCTAGCAGATTGGGCATAGAATGGTAAGAAGGATTGAGAATCCTTCCAGTATTGTGTGTCGTAAGACGTTAGTTGAAGCAAAGTGGGGATGAATCATCCAAGGACTCAGAAGTAGGAGCATTTTTGAAACTAGGATAAGTTTCGCATCCTCATTTGGAAGGAAGACAGCCTAAGCAGCTGTATGGTTTGAGGATAGTGTGGGATGCATGTTCAGAAAAACTTGCCAATAAGGAGATCGTTTTCTCGTAATGTTTACTAGCAAGCCTTAGGGAATCATGTTAGGGATTCCAACCAGGACATGAGTTCAGCTGAGGGCGGGTCAAGCGTGTGTTCGATCCAGTATGTAGAGTGTTGTAAGTCTGCGGGTGTAGTTGTAGCATTCACTAGTAGTCAGATAATGTTAGAGTGTTGTAAGTCTCCGGGTGTAGCCGTAGCATTTACTAGAAGCCAGATAGTGTTAGAGTGTTGTAAGTCTACGGGTGTAGTCGTAGCATTCACTAACAGCTAGACAGTATTAGAGTGTTGTAAGCCTGCGGGAGTAGCCGTAGCATTCACTAGCAGCCAGGTAGTGATAGAGTGTTGCAAGTCGGCGGGTGTAGTCGTAGCATTCACTAGGTTGGTAGATAGCGTGAGTGTGTTGTTAGGACGCGGAAAGGACAATGGCACCTACCATTTCGGGTGTAGCAGTGAGGAGATGGAAATCCACGGATTGGATTTCGGAATTACCCATACGGGTAGATCTGGTTAAGCCAGAGATAAGACTGTAGAAGCGCCACTACAACTATGAGAGCAAGGAAGCAGTGGACCGCTTAAGGTCATTCATGACATAAGGCTACCAATGGTCATGTAGAAATCACTTTTAGCCTTGGGTTTGTGACGTTAGGATTTGACACATGGAACCAATCAGTTAGATCAGAAGGCTGTTAGGGCCACAGTGATAAGATAATTAGTAGCAACTAGTTCCAGAGAAGGATTTTGTTTAGAAGTCGTGTGAGGCAACTAAGTGGGAGTCCTTTAGCCCCGCAGTTGGGCACGAACCCGATATTTCAGATGATTTGTGAACAGATTGAGACCAGGGAGGTCTCGGTAGCTTTTGGTAAGTAGCCAAGTGGCAACATACTGCTATAGATAGTTCAGTGTTCAAACAGTTTCAGTGTTTGGGCAGTGTTAGCATTGGTGCTTCAGGTTGCGAGTACGGGCGAAATAGATAAATGGTTTGGTGAGTAACAAGTCACTCATAGCGGAAACAGCTAAGCATTATCCAAGTATAAGTGACCTGCAAGGATAATTATGTGACATCCCCATTTTTCATGGCCAGAAAAGACCGATTTTGTTTATGCATTGTAAAAATCAAGAGTACTTCTTTTCATAAAAATGTTGTGGAATTTTTTCCCAGAAAAACATGTTAAATACGTTATCAAAACATTTTCGAAGAAACGCATTTTATTCATTTTTAAAACGTTTGGGATGTCATCGTCAATACAGAAACATAAGCATAAACAGAACTTACATTTATTTACACTAGTGATCTACATCTCTTTAATCTCTCAGTGTAATGTGACTTCATAACAACACCTGTGATATAAATAAACTGAGTGGGTCAGGTTGGGAAACCTGGTGAGTACATAGGGTTTTCAACCCACAATAATATAATTATTATGTTTAATCGTCAAACAGTTAACCCAATTACCCATCCCCATTATCTTCTTTACTGTTAAGGGTCTACCCTAAGAATCAGCTACTCCTCATTAATTCATTCCTAAGGATCATCCTAAGGAATCAGCACGAAATCCATCATTATCAGGGTTTACTCAACGGGCACTAAATCTATAGTTTCCAGGGTTTGCTCAACAGGCACTAAATCCATAGCTGCCAGGCCTATTTTGTTTATCGACAGTATCCACTCGCAATACGTGTCAATGGGTTTTTAGAGTACACTGGTGAACATAACGTTCACAACACCTACAGGTTGCGAGCCTGCTAGTGTTCTACTAGACTGTCTAGAATAGTCAGTGGTTGTCATCCATACTCTGCTGAATGACGGGGCCATCATTTGGGAAAAAAGCTTCTCACATCGTCCACCTCTCACCCTCAACTCACAGTCTATTTCACCTCTCAAATCATCATCCAACTCATACTCCATCTATTACATCTTCCCATGTTTTACCCCAACATTATCGTAGATATAAAATACATATACAATTTAAATCATTTAAAACATGTATAAAATCGTTCATTCAGCATAGATAGCAATTATACAGACAATATTCACACATAGCACATAGTTTATATAAAATACTTTATATCTATGTGTAAGATGAATGTAAATATGCACTCACCTGCTAAGGTGATGACTCCGTACTCGGACATCACTTCGTTACTGTTAAAACAATTTCCCTCGGACAAAACCTAGTATCATTACCACTAGAGTTTACTCTAATGTTAACCGCGACTAATTAATAGTCTAGATATTATTACTATTATATAAGCGTTAAGAAACACTCTTATATAACTCATTATAATAGCCCAAATACTCATTATAAGCTCCTAATAACATTACTATATTTAAACATAAACTATACTAAAGATAGGGTAGGCATAGCTCACTTATAGCAGGTTTTTCTCAAAACCAGGCGTCGCTGGAGCAGCGTTTTCGAGCCAAAAGGCTCTTCTTCTTGGAGTCGTCGGGCGCTCCGGGGCTTCCGCCTCGTGCTAGGGAGGTTCCCTAGGCTTTTCGGGGGGTTTCGAGGCTAGAGAGAAGTTCTAGAGAAAGGGGGAAGTTATGGGAGGAGTGAGGAATGAATGGAGGTCTCACCACTTATTTATAGGGGCTGGAGGAAGTTTCACGTCGTGAATTTTTAATATTCACATTCTGATCCAGGCTGGCTACAGCCAGACGCAGCCTAGTGCTGACACGTGGCATCGTACAAAGAGTGGAAATCAGCTGATTTTCAAAAATTCATAACTTTTGCATACGAACTCCATTTTCGAAGCTCTTTATATCTACGCGTAGGTAAAAACAAGATCTAAAACTTTCATTTAGACTCCGTCAGCTAATTATTGACCGATCTTAAATTTAACAGTATGAGGGGATTAGACTGGTAAATGACCGCGAAGAATTCGTAACTCCTTCATACGGAATCCGTTTTTGTCTATATTTTTACCGTTGAGTTCCTGTAACAGCCGGGTTTCCAGGTCTATTATTTTATTTATTTATTTTGAATTATGAGAAGGAACTCGGCGAGTTGATACGTAGACTCGCCGAGTAGGGTCGTGATTGTTCATCCGGATTCACTTTGGACTCGGTGAGTGCACGCTGTTTAATGAAACCCTAAATCCCCCGGGTTTGGAGCCTATTTAAGGGCACTTATAGCCTCTCATTGCGGCTACCAATCCCTTAAGAGAACCCTAAGTGAGCCAAATCGTTGTGAGGAAGAAGAAGTCACTTTTGATCCTTGTACCTTGGGTTTGGCAAGAAGGAGGTGCACAAGAGCAAAGGGGAGGTACGATTCTAGCAGTTCTAGAGATTCAGAGACTTCATTTTAAGGTAATAGTTCGAACCTCCTTTAGTTTTGGTGTTGATCATTAGAGTTAGGGTTTTCTAACCCCTTTGGAGACTGATTATGTGGAGCAAATGGTCCCTCTTTGAGTTTGTGCCTTGGATCTGGACTCAAAGAGGTCCAGAGACCTTAACCCTTGGAGCTTTATGAATCGGTTTGGGGTTATTGGACTTAGGTTGCCATTTTTGGGACTAAATCTCCTTTTGATGCCTTGTTGTTGTTATACAAGCATCAAGTTTCGAGCTTTACGTGACATTCATGCTTGGGAAGGCCAGATCTGACCTCAGGAGGCCAGTAGAGTTTGTGCATGGCATGAACTCACCGAGTTGTTCCTGAGACTCGGTGAGTAGGGTTAGGGTTTCACGTAAATTGCTCAGTGGGTAGACTTGCTGAGTTGGGGGATGACTCAGTGAGTCAGAAGGGAGTTAAAGGACTGGAGTTCAAGGCGGTACTCGCCAAGTTGTTCTTGAGACTCGGCGAGTTGAGTCGTGGTGGCCCCGCGATTCATGCCTAGTATGACTTGTCAAGCATAGGGAGGGACTCGGAGTGCCAAGCGGTACAAAGTGTTAAAGAACATGTGTGAACTCGCCGAGTCACCAGGGTGCACCCGGCGAGCAGGGTCAAAGTGTGACCGTTGACTTTTAGGGTTTGGTCAATGGGGTACATGTGTTGAGAGGGGGGTAAAATAGCCTTTTTCCCTTCTAAGGGTGCCAATGGCAGGTTGAGTCTAGTCTCGAGAGTTATATTTATAAGAGTATTTACTTTATGTGAATAGGCGAAGACTAGGCAATATTTCTACCGAGTTAGAGATTTACCGAGACGCCTGAGGTGAGTCTTCTCACTATACTTTACCTAGTGTGGTAACAGAGTTGAAATAGAGTATTTTAGAGTTATATGCCAGTGTGATTGCATGTTATTTATGTGCTATGATTTATTGTGATATGTGCTATGCATGATTCAGAGTTATAGAGTTAGGACCTTCGGGTCCACAGAGTTAGGACTTTCGTGTCCATAGAGTTAGGGCCAGAATGCCCATAGAGAGTTGGGGCTGGAGGGCCCCACTGAGACACATAGACCTGAGGCTCAACAGAGTTACAGCCTCGAGTGTCTATTATGTGTTAGACTGATATTTTGGGAAACTCACTAAGCATTTATGCTTACAGTGTTATGTGTTATGTGTTTCAAGTACCAGTGATGATCGCGGGAAGGCACCGACATGATTCGTACACACGCATACCGGAGTTTATATATATATATATATATATATATATATATATATATATATATATATATATATATATATATATATATTGATCTTGGGTTTTGTATTGATACAATGTTGATACAATGTTTTGTTTATGATTTCAAATGATATTTTATGGGTTACAAAGGTGAAAAATTGTTCAAATTTTTACGGTGTTACAAGTTGGTATCATAGCCTTTGTTTGAAGGATTTAGATATATCTTCGGGCGTATCTGAACTCAAACTGGGGATTTGAGGAAACTTTTAATAATAAAAATAATATTTTTTTTTGAAAAAGAGTAAAAAGAGTCTTGAGACAAACAGAGAAGAGCCGTGTGTACGATCAGCCAGCGCCCGAATGGTGATTTCCCAAAATACCCTCCTAATAAGTGATTATCAGATATGTTATGTATGCTATATGATGAGTTACGATATGCATGCTAGAGTAGACTAGGTATTATTATTAGGACTAGAGTGGCCTGATATATGATGCCTTAGTCTAGGGGTTTCGCTGCTAGTGATGCTTAAGAGTGATTTAGATAGCAGCGAGGTGCTCATGAGAGTTTTGTTAGCGAGTAGCACATGATAGAAAGAGTAGAGTACTTGGGATTTGAGGCTCAAGGAGGAGGACTTGGGATGAATGCCAACGCGGTATGGACGGTAGTATTTGGCTTGTACTACTGAAGATACCTGGTTGGTACACAGTCCAAGTAAGAATCCTTTGGGCACCAAGGAACGAGTAGGGTGGAGTTATCGAGTGTGTTTACACTCGAAAAGGGTCTCTAATATTCTTATGTTGTATTTCAAAAGGAGACCATGGTTGGGACGCGCCACACACCAGTGATCGGCAGTTCGAGTGATGAGGAGATCCGTAGGATCATCCAAGAGGAGGTGGCTGCGGCCATCAGGGCAGAGATACTAGAGATGTTCGGGTCTATCAAGACCACTCTGATGGAGACATTTGATGAGAGATACGTTGTTCTTTCTGAGGCTGTTGTTGCTGCGGCCACTGCAGTTATAGTTGTGACTAGGCCGCAGGGTGGTGATGCGTTGTTGTTCCGAGAGTTCAGCAACACAAAACCGCCGGAGTTTGACGGGACCCAAGACCCGATCGCGGCGATGAGATGGATTTCAGACATAGAGGGGTGTTTCTTTACTTGCTCATCTCCAGATCATTTTAGAGTCTGGTTCGCGTTGAACCAGCTTCGCTTGGGAACGAAGGACTGGTGGAAGTTTGTGACTGCGCACTTTACGCCTACTAAGCTTGTTGCGGTGATCTGGGAGAGGTTCACCGCTATGTTTTGAGATAAGTACGTTCCCCAGGTGGAGAGGGGGCGTTTGGACCAGGAGTTTCTGACCCTCAAGCAGGGTACTGAGTCTGTTACGATGATTACGAGGATGTTTCATGAGCGGGTGATGTTCTGCCCAGAGCACGTGTCCTTCGAGCAGGCATGCATTAGGCGATATTTGAGCATTCTGAGGAGGGATATACGTGAGTTCGTGGTGAACTCGACGTACTGGACATTTGCCGAGCTTCAGGAAAATGCCCGGAAGAGGGAGATAGAGTTGGAGACCCAATCCACGGAGGAGGCTGAGTCTCAGGGAAAGGATCAGCGGCCAGCTCAGTCTCAGCCGGCAGCCAAGCGGGTCAAACCCACTGATTCAAGATCTGGGAACCAGAAGGGCCGCACTTGTAGCAAGTGCGGCAAGAGCCACGAGGGGATTTGCAGAGCAGGTTTTTGCTACAAGTGTGGCAAGGAGGGGCACATGGCCAAGGATTTCCCCAAGGGTTTTTCAGTCTGTTTTCATTGCAACCAGACTGGACACCAGAAGGCAGAGTGTCCACAGTTGCGGGGGTCAGCACAGGGAGCATTTCCGGGATCAGCCCCTGCTGCGGTGAGAGCTGCGAATGTTCAGCCTGCGAAGGTTGAAGCACCGAAGGCACGTGGGGGAGCCTTCCAATTGACTGCGGAGGAGGTCCACTCAATGCCCGATGTCATGGCCGATATGTACTCTTTCATGTATTCTTTTACATTCTGTGATGACTATGCTTATATTATGTTATGCGTAGGTACCTTCCTTGTAGATTCTGTACCTGCTCTAGTGTTATTTGACTCGGGTGCGAGTCAATCTTTTGTATCGTTGGCCTTTAGCCGACACATCAGTACTAGTAGAGAGGCGATGAGTCGACCTCTGAGAGTTTCCATAGCGGATGAGAGAGCGGTGTATGCCACTGAGGTGATTCGTGGTTGTGTACTCGAGATTTTCGGGGTTGAGTTTCTGATAGATTTGGTCCCTATTGCGATGGGGGATGTCTGTATCATCGTGAGTATGGATTGGTTGAGCAGATTTGGAGCTATCATTGACTGCGAGCGACAGCTGGTGACCATGCGAGAACCTAGTGGGGGAGTTCTTATGGTGTACGGCGAGGGTACACGTTCCGATTCAGCGTTTTGCTCAGCCGCCAGGGCAAGGCAGAGTCTTCAGCAGGGATGTAAGGGATTCATAGCATATGTTATGGACGCGAGGGTTGAGTCGGAGAAACCGAGGTCTGTGGGAGAGGTTCCGATAGTGCGTGAGTTCCCGGATGTATTTCTGGAGGAGTTATCGGGTGTACCTCCTGTGAGGCAAGTGGAGTTCAGTATCGATTTGGTTCCGGGGGCCGCGCACTATCGCCTTGCACCTCCAGAGATGCAGGAATTATCCTCGCAGTTGCAGGATCTGCTGGGAAAGGGGTATATTCAGCCGAGTAGTTCACCGTGGGGAGCTCCTATCCTTTTTGTTAAGAAAAAGGATGGTTCACACGGATGTGCATTGACTACCGGGAGTTGAACAAATTGACGGTCAAGAACCATTACTCGTTGCCGAGGATTGACGATTTGTTCGATCAGTTTCAGGGAGCATCTTGGTTTTCCAAGATCGACTTGAGGTCTAGATATCATCAGGTGAGGGTGCGAGATGAGGATATTCAGAAAACAGCATTTAGGACTCGTTACGGGGATTACGAGTTCGTGGTGATGCCTTTCGAGCTCACCAACGCACCATCGGTGTTCATGGACCTCATGAACAGGGTGTGCAGACCGATGTTGGATCGCTCGGTAATCGTATTCATCGACGACATTTTGGTGTATTCGAGATCTAGAGAGCAGCATGAGGAGCATCTGAGGGAGATCCTATGGGTTTTGAGATCGTAGAGGCTTTATGCCATGTTCTCCAAGTGTGATTTCTGGTTACGAGAGGTCCAGTTCTTGGGACATCTCGTTAACCAGAAAGAGATATTGGTCGACCCCGCCAAAATTGAGGCGGTGATGAGTTGGGAGGTGCCGAGTTCACCCACGGAGATCAGGAGTTTTCTAGGGCTGGCAGGCTATTATCGGAGATTCATCAGGGATTTCTCCAAGATCGTTGTGCCACTCACCAAGTTGACCCGGAAGGGTGTGATTTTTGCTTGAGGTCTAGGGCAACATGCCTCCTTCGAGACACTTCGCTAGAGATTATGTGAAGCCCCGGTGTTAGCCCTTCTGGAGGGAATGGAGGATTTTGTGGTATATTGTGACGCGTTGATATCAGGTTTGGGAGCAGTACTTATGCAGAGGGGTCATGTGATAGCGTATGCATCGAGGCAGCTGAAGCCTCATGAGGCGAGGTATTCTACCCATGATTTGGAGTTAGGGGCAGTGGTGTTCGCCCTCAAGATCTGGTGTCACTATTTATATGGGGTCCGGTGTACCATATACACGGATCACAAGAGCCTGAAGCACTTGATGGATCAGTCCAATCTGAATATGCGACAGAGGAGATGGTTGGATGTGGTAAAGGATTATGATTGCGAGATCCTGTACCACCCGGGAAAAGCCAACGTGGTGGCCGATGCCTTGAGTCGTAGGGCGGAGAGCGTTCCGATGCGTAACATTTGTATGAGGTTGACCGTGATGAATCCGGTGTTGGACACCATTCAAGGAGCTCAGATCGAGGTCGTTAGGCCAGAAAACCAGAAGAGAGAGTGGGTTGTCGGGCAAGTATCGGAGTTCTTCACAGATGGTCGAGGGATTATGACGTTTCAGGGTCGAATCTGGGTACCCCATGTGGGTGGAACGCGTACCATTTTGATGGAAGAGGCTCATCAATCAAAGTTCTCGATCCATCCCGGGGCCACTAAGATGTAGTTGGATCTGAAAAGGGAGTATTGGTGGCCCTGTATGAAGAGGGATGTTGCATGGTTCGTGGAGAGGTGCCTAACCTGCCGCAGGGTTAACGCCAAGCATCAGAGACCGCACGGAAAGTTGCAGCCGTTAGAGATTCCCGAGTGGAAGTGGGAACAGATTGAAATGGACTTTATCACCAAATTTCCAAGGACCACGAGGGACGTCGATGCAATTTGGGTGATTGTAGACCGGTTGACGAAGAGCGCTCATTTCCTCGCTATTAGCGAGAGCTCTTCCGCAGAGAGGTTGGCAGAGATATATGTGAGGGAAGTTGTAGCACGGCATGGAGTACCGATCTCGATTGTCTCAGACCGAGATGTGCGTTTCACCTCAAGATTCTGGAAGAAATTCCATGAGGAATTGGGTACTAGACTACATTTCAGTACCGTGTACCACCCCCAGACTGACGTACAGAGTGAGCGGACGATTTAGACGCTCGAGGATATGCTCCGGGCATGTGTGTTGGATTTCGGTGGGAATTGGGACACGTACTTACCCTTGGCGGAATTTTCCTACAACAATAGCCATCATTCAAGCATTGGTATGCCACCCTTTGAGCTGTTGTATGGGATGAGGTGTCGGACCCCCATTTGTTGGGGAGAAGTGGGGCAGCGTGTAATGGGTAGTACGGAGATTGTGCTTCAGACGACAGAGCAGATACAGCGGGTCATGCAGAGATTGTTGACCACTCAGAGTCACCAGAGGAGTTATGCTGATAGGCGACGATCCGAGCTCGAATTTCAGGTCGGTGATTTGGTGCTTCTGAAGGTATCTCCTTGGAAAGGAGTGATCCGATTCAGAAAGAGGGGCAAGTTGGGACCCTGGTATATTGGGCCATTTAAAGTGATCGCGAGGGTGGGCAGGGTAGCGTATCGCTTGGAGCTACCTGCAGAGTTGGGTAAGATTCATGACACTTTCCACGTATCGCAGTTGTGGAAGTGTATAGTAGATGAGTCGGCAGTGGTGCCATTGGAGGACATTCAGGTGGATGCGAGCCTGGATTATGCTGAGAGACCGGTGGCGATCAAGGATCGGAAGATCAAGGTTTTAAGGAACAAGGAAGTGCCTCTGGTTTTGGTTCAGTGGCAACATCGGAAGGGGTCCGAGCTGACTTGGGAGCCGGAGCGTGAGATGCGTGAGCAGAATCCGGAGTTATTTCCAGAGTGAGACTTCGAGGGCGAAGTCCGATTCTAGTGGGGGAGAATTGTAGCAGCTGGGTTTCCAGGTATATTATTTTATTTATTTATTTTGAATTATGAGAAGGAACTCGGCGAGTTGATGCGTAGACTAGCCGAGTAGGGTCGTGATTGTTCATCCGGATTCACTTTGGACTCGGCAAGTCCATGAGTGGACTCGGCGAGTCCACACTGTTTAATGAAACCCTAAATCCCCCGGGTTTAGAGCCTATTTAAGGGCACTTATAGCCTCTCATTGCAGCTACCAATCCCTTGAGAGAACCCTAATTGAGCCAAATCGTTGTGATGAAGAAGAAGTCACTTTTGATCCTTGTACCTTGGGTTTGGCAAGAAGGAGGTGCACAAGAGAAAAGGGAGGTGCGATTCTAGCAGTTCCAGAGATTCAGAGACTTCATTTTGAGGTAATAGTTCGAACCTCCTTCAGTTTTGGTGTTGATCATCAGAGTTAGGGTTTTCTAACCCCTTTGGAGACTGATTGTGAGGAGCAAATGGTCCCTCTTCGAGTTTGTGCCTTGGATCTGGACTCAAAGAGGTCCAGAGACCTTAATCCTTGGACCTTTATGAATCAGTTTGGGGTTATTGGACTTAGGTTGCCATTTTTGGGACTAAATCTCCTTTTGATGCCTTGTTATTGTTATACAAGCATCAAGTTTCAAGCTTTACGTGACATTCATGCTTGGTAAGGCCACATCTTTGATTTAGGGAAACAGATCTGACCTCAGGAGGCCAGTAGAGTTTGTGCATGGCATGAACTCACCGAGTTGTTCATGAGACTCGGCGAGTAGGGTTAGGGTGTCACGTAAATTGCTCAATGAGTAGACTTGCTGAGTGGGGGGATGACTCAGTGATTCAGAAGGGAGTTAGAGGACTAGAGTTCAAGGCGGTACTCGTCGAGTTGTTCTTGAGACTCGACGAGTTGAGTCGTGGTGGCCCTGCGATTCATGCCTAGTATGACTTGTCAAGCATAGGGAGGGACTCAGCGTGCCAAGCGGGACAAAGTGTTAAAGAACATGTGTGAACTCGCCGAGTCATCAGGGTGCACTCGGCGAGTAGGGTCAAATTGTGACCGTTGACTTTTAGGGTTTGGTCAATAGGATACATGTGTCGATAGGGGGCTAAAATAGCCTTTTTCCCTTCTGAGGGTGCCAATGGCAGGTTGAGTCTAGTCTCGGGAGTTATATTTATAA
Source organism: Lactuca saligna (assembly GCF_052625555.1). Classification (NCBI taxonomy): domain Eukaryota; kingdom Viridiplantae; phylum Streptophyta; class Magnoliopsida; order Asterales; family Asteraceae; genus Lactuca; species Lactuca saligna. The sequence continues at coordinate 35,168,637 of NC_136422.1, forward strand.
GAGTATTTACTTTATGTGAATAGGCGAAGACTAGGCAATATTTCTACCGAGTTAGAGATTTACTGAGACGCCTGAGGTGAGTCTTCTCACTATACTTTACCTAGTGTGGTAGCAGAGTTGAGATAGAGTATTTTAGAGTTATATGCCAGTGTGATTGCATGTTATTTATGTGCTATGATTTATTATGATATGTGCTATGCATGATTCAGAGTTATAGAGTTTGGACCTTCGGGTCCACAGAGTTAGGAATTTCGTGTCCACAGAGTTAGGGCTACAGGGCCCATAGAGAGTTGGGGCTGGAGGGCCCCACTAAGATACATAGACCTGAGGGTCAACAGAGTTACAGCCTCGAGTGGCTATTATGTGTTAGAGTGATATTTTGGGGAACTCACTAAGCATTTATGCTTACAGTGTTATGTGTTATGTGTTTCAGGTACCAGTGATGATCGCGGGAAGGTGCCGACATGATTCGTACACACGCATACCGGAGTTTATATATATATATAGATCTTGGGTTTTGTATTGATACAATGTTGATACAATGTTTTGTTTATGATTTCAAATGATATTTTATGGGTTACAAAAGTGAAAAATTGCTCAAATTTTTACGGTGTTACAAGTTCCTATTAATGAGATCTTCAACTCTCATTTAGGTCGCGTAAGCCAAAATCCACTCGAATTAAAATTTGAGTTTCGCGTCGTGCACTGCTAAGCCAAATCTTAGAAAAATCATAACTTCCTCATACGAAGTCAGATTTGGGCGTTCTTTTTTTTGTATGTTTGCAGTTTAATGTATACTACAACTTTTGTTTAGATCACTAAGGCTAAAAAGTCCTCTATCTTAAATTCACTATTTACGTCTCGCGGTGTCGTGTCGGTTTTGCCGAAAAACTTCGACGAGCCATAACTTCTTCGTTATAACTCGGATTTCGGAGTTCTTTATATGTACGGAACCATTGAGACATATTCTACAACTTGGTTAAGATTATTTGTTCTAAATAATCATTTGTCGAAAAGTCGTTTTCGACCCCTATTATCTCTAAATTGACTAGCCTGGATCTACGGGCGTTACAAATTAGGTTTGTGAACCTGTTTTGTAGTGGGAATCTCGAGCTAGCATGAACTGAATAGTTAGTTTAGGGATAAAAGGATTGGATTCAGAGATAATGATTTAATATGAGTGATCTGTCAAGGAATCATACCATCTCGAGCAGCAGATTTCGGTTGGAGTAGATGTTATCTTGTTGCGAAGGTTGGTCACGACTGCCCTGGGAAGGTTAGGGTATGCCAAAGATGGTAACCGTGTTACTAGAGTAGTTTGGGCGTGTAAGGAATGGTAAAAAAAATGATTTCGAGGACGAAATCTAATTTAAGTGGGGAAGAGTTGTAATGCCCCGTTTATTTAAATAAATTAATAAAATATAATTCCTAGATCAGTTTGTATGGAATTTTGGATATTGAGGGTGTTTTGGAAAATTCTAGATTCGATTTGAAATAAAATGTTGAGGGAAGGGGTTAAAGTGTAAGTTTCAGATGTAATTTGAAAATGATTTTAGAAATGGGGGCTGCTTGGTAGTTTTTAGTACCTAAATTGTAAGGACTTGGGAGTGATAGGGGCTGAAATGTAAATTACAGATTTGTTTTGAAGAGTTATGAGAAGGAGGGACTGGAAGTGTCATTTCCGTGTGAAGTTTGAATGAGCACGGTGATGGGTTTTAGCCATAAGAACTTTCCTATGTGCGCATGCAAAACCCTAATGCTTGGATCTAGGCTTTCTAATCAAACATGCTTTGAATCCAATACTTCTAATGACTATTTAGGTGTAATAACAATGTTGAAACAGATCTAGAATCATACCTTTGAATTCCTTGTTGATCTTGTTGTCTTGGAGCTTCTAAAGTCATAATTGTCACTCCTCTAATGGCTTACAAACACCAAATAGCAAGGAGGATGATTTGAGAGAGAGGAGAGGGGAGGAATTCGGCTAGAGTATCTTTACTTTAGATGGGTACCGAATTCTCTATCCCATAGGGTCTATTTATACTTGTAGACTCCTTAAGGGTTACAGCTTAAACCCTAATTGGATAACTTAGACTTTAAGTGATCCTAATCCTTACTTTGGATAACCCTTGGACGAATTTGAGGCTATCACAAGCCCTAGAATTCATGCATCCTCTATCCAATAAGGATTTACAGTCTAAAGTGTAACTATCAAACAATTGATAGTTTATACCCTCTTATTTAATTAATCTCCTTAAGTCACTAAATTAATACTAATTAATCTATGACTTATATTAATCAAATAACTATATATTATTCTTTATATTATTCTCATAATATACTAATAATATTTACTCTCTTTTAATAAATCATCCTATCAAGTTGCTATGGTGAAGGCAACCCAAAAGGACCATGCACAATCGGGTCAAATACTTGCCTAATATAGTTGCAACCTTAGACACTATTCCAACAGTCTCCCACTTGGATAAGTCTAGTAACTATATGCGCAGGTACATTCCGATTTGCAATCGTAGCTCTCAAAGACGCTGTCAAACTCTGATCTAATCAATCTTTTCCTTTAGATAAGGGATCGTACAGTCCTCTGTTAGATATCATGCTGACAATACTATGGAATAATTAGTCTAGCATTTGGTTTCTCGATCTCCGATTTATTTGACATAGAACTTAATCGAACACATCAATTCAGTTCTGACCGGGCCCGGCACATAAGTCAAATCAAATCTTCGAGCGGCCGAGATATCGCTTTTTCCTTCTTAGGATAAAAGTTACAGATAAACTTCAACTTATATGCATTTACTTATTCATTAACCAACTACACACAACAATGCGTTTTATAACATCGAGTTACCAATGTGTTTTCGCATTATCAATGTACAATCAATTAACCAATAACAAACCATATATATAGGTTTAAAGACTATATGATATTATCGTCTTGCGATCACCCATTTACTATCACATTCCATAAGGTGATTCCAGCAAGCGCGGGTTTGTTCCAATGCTCAAACCTAGTTCATAAGTACTCATGAACGTTGCAGCAATCTTTTGCTATGTCTAACACCATTTAGACACTCTACATACCTATTCATGACAATCTTCATTCATATTTGAACAATTCGATTATTCTTAATAAACTCAATTATTCTGGAAGTCAAAACATGCAAAGTGAAACAATAGTTAAACAATTAACATATGACAGTAACACTACTTATAAATAAAACTCCTTTATTTAATCATCAAATGTTAATTACATTTATCTATTACACATTTCTAATACTATCTAATCTATACTAATATCATCCTCCAGCCCAATACTCCTAGCATGCTGCAAATGCTTAACCCTACTCAGTCCCTTCGTAAGCGGATCTGCTGGGTTATCTTCCGATGATATTCTCTTCACTACGAGTTGTCCTTCTTCTACACGATGTCTAATTAAGTGATATTTTTTGTCGATATGTCGTGATCTACCATGATCTCTCGGTTCCTTGGTCAAGGCAACCGCTCCCTCATTATCACAGAAAATCTCCATGGGCTCCTTTATGGCAGGTACAACTCCAAGATCTCCAATGAAGTTCTTTAGCCATATTGCCTCCTTCGACGCTTCGCTTGCTGCGATGTACTCTGATTCGCATGTTGAATTAGCTACGGTTTCCTGCTTGGAACTCTTCCAAGTTACTGCTCCTCCATTCAGGGTAAAGACCCAGCCTGACTGCGAACGGTAGTTGTCCCTGTCGGTTTGAAAACTGGCGTCACTATACCCTCGCACCTTCAAGTCATCACTCCCTCCAAGGACTAAGAACCATTCCTTCGTCCTCCGAAGGTACTTAAGGATATTCTTCACCGCAACCCAATGGGCTCTGCCTGGATTCCCTTGATATCTACTAACCATGCTCAAAGCAAAGGCTACATCAGGGCGAGTACAAGTTATAGCATACATGATTGAGCCAACTGCGGAAGCGTATGGAACTCGGCTCATTTCAGCTATCTCGGCTTCGGTACTCGGACTTTGAGTCTTACTCAACTTGGCATTGCTTTGTATCGGTAATTCTCCCTTTTTCGAGTTTTCCATACTAAAACATTTTAGTACCTTCTCTAATTAAGTGTTCTGACTAAGTCCTATTAGTCTCTTACTTCATTCTCTTACTATCCTTATTCCCAAAATGTAGGAAGCCTCTCCGAGGTCCTTCATAGCGAAGCACTTCCCGAGCCAGGACTTAACCTCCTACAGAGTCGGGACGTTGTTTCCTATGAGTAATATGTCATCGACATATAGAACGAGAAAGCTTACTACACTCCCACTGGCTTCGACATATACACATGACTCATCTTCACTTCGTACAAATCCAAACTCTTTGACCTTCTCATCGAAGCAAAGATTTCATCTGCGGGATGCATGCTTTAGTCCATAAATGGACTTCTCAAGCTTACACACTCTATTCGGATGCTTCGGATCCACAAACCCCTCTGGCTGAGCCATGTAAACATCCTCAGCCAACTTCCCGTTAACGAAAGCGGTCTTGACATCCATTTGCCAAATCTCATAATCATGAAATGCGGAAATAGATAGCATCACTCTAATAGATTTTATCTTCGCAACTGGTGAGAAGGTCTCTTCATAGTCAACTCTGAGAGTTTGAGTAAAGCCCTTCGCAACTAGTCGCGCTTTAAATGTGTGTACCTTTCCATCCACGTCGGTCTTCTTCTTGAAGATCCATTTCCACCCAACGGTCTTACGTCCAGGCACATTATCAACCAAATTCCAAACTTGGTTATCATACATGCATTGGATCTCGCTATCCATTGCCTCTTTCCATTTCGCAGACTCCAAGCCTACCATGGCTTCCCTATAGCTATTAGGTTCATCAAGATTTATTAGTGTAATATCACTAATATACGTGTCCCCTTCGGTAGTAATATGAAAACCATACAACTGGGGTTGAAACCTAACTCTCTCGGAACGTCTAAGAGGTAATGATATGTCAATCGGTTCAACCGGAGTTTCCTCTTCTGGTTGAGCGCCAGCGGTTGAGGTTCCTTCATCTATCGTCTCTTGAATCTCTTCAAGATCGATTTGCCTCCCACTATCTCCTTGGCCTATGAGTTCTTGCTCTCAGAAAACTCCTCTCCTCGCAACAAAGACAACATTGTCCTTCGGTCTATAGAAGAGATATCCAAAGGATTTCTGCGGGTAGCCGATGAAAATACATCGCTCACTACGAGGTTCGAGCTTGTCGTGAGTATCTCGTCTTACGAAAGCCCCGCAACCCCAAACCTTGATATGTGCTAACGAAGGAGCTTTCCCCGTCCACATCTCGTGAGGTGTTTTGGTAACCTTCTTAGTAGGGACTCGGTTAAGGATATGGGCGGCAGTCTCTAAGGCATACCCCCAAAAAGAGATAGATAGTGAAGCACGACTCATCATAGAGCGAACCATGTCCAACAAGGTTCGATTACGCCTTTCTTCCACACCATTTAATTGTGGTGTCCTAGGTGGCGTCAATTGTGAAACTATTCCACACTCCTTGAGATAATCGTGGAATTCAAGACTTACATACTCTCCTCCTCGATCGGATCGAAGCATCTTGATTTTCCTGCCTAATTGATTCTCCACTTCATTCTTGAACTCTTTGAACTTTTCAAAAGTTTCTGACTTTTGCTTGATTAAGTAGATATACCCATATCTACTATAGTCATCGGTAAAAGTCACGTAGAAGCGGTTACCATCCTTCGTGGTAGATCTAAACGGTCCATACACATCGGTATGTATGAGGTCTAATAGACCCTCACCCCTTTCGCACGTACCAGCGAAGGGTGACTTAGTCATCTTTCCAAGTAAACAAGACTCGCATGTGTCATCTTCCCTAAGGTCGAATGACTCCAACACTCCATCCTTTTGGAGTTGGGCTATGCGTTTCTTGTTGACATGTCCAAGACGACAATGCGATAAGGATGCCTTATCCATACTATTGGAAGAATCCAAGTACAAAACATCATTTCCTAAGTTATCAACAATCATAACAGTTTCATAAATTCCATTACATGGTATAGCTTCAAAGTAAAAAAAACACCATTTAGATAAGCTAAAATAGAACCATTCTCATTATTAAAAGAAAATCTAAAACCTTGTCTAAACAAACCATGAAAAGAAATGATGTTTCTAGCCATTTCTGGCGAATAGCAACAATTGTTCAAATCTAAAGATAAATTATTCCTAAGCACTAAAGAATACACTCCAATCTTGGTTACAGGCGACGATCTTCTGTTCCCCATGATTAGATTTATTCTTCCATGCTCCACGTCTCTACTTCTTCTTAGTCCCTGCACATTAGAATAAATGTGATAACCACAACCGGTATCAAGAACCCAAGAAGTATTGTGGGAATCATTAGATTTAATTGTATATATACCTGCGAAAGATGGCTTGATCTTTCCTTCCTTGATGGCTTGCAGGTACTCCGGGCAGCTTCTCTTCCAATGTCCTATCTTGTGGCAGTGGTGGCACTCTGCCTCCTTCGGATTAGAGCAGGGCTTAGCGGGATCAACTTTGGTCCCACTAGAAGAGGCACCATCTCGGGCTTTCACCTTACGATGGTTCTTTGAAGAAGCCTTCCTCTTCTTTCCTTTTCCTTGTCCAATTGCCAAGACAGGAGCAGCGGGCGGATTGGGAGTTGGTGCAACAGACTTGTCCTTGAAGTTGCTCTCAGCGACCCTCAAGAGACCTTGGAGTTTGCTTAGGGTGACCTCTTCTTTGTTCATGTGATAGGTCATCCTAAATTGATTGTAGCTCGGAGGCAAAGAGTGAAGCCCCATGTCGATCGCCAAGTCTTCCCCAAAGTCAACATTTAACTTGCGAAGGCGGTCGACATACCTTTGCAGCTTTTGCAAGTGCACGGTAAGAGATTCTCCATGACCCATCTTAGCGGAAATCATGTTCGTGAAAATCTCATAACGCTCTTGTCTCGCATTTTGATGGTATCGCTCCAATAAGTCTTGATGCATTTCGTACGGATACATGTCCTCGTAGGACTTTTGGAATTCGGAGTTCATAGTCGTGATCATGATGCAATGCACTTTCGTTGCATCACGATCGTGAGTTTTGAAAGCGGTGATTTCGGCGGGAGTAGCGATTTTGGGGTTGATTTTATCGAGCTTCTCATCGAGGACATACTCCTTGTCCTCATAGTGAGCAATCGTGTGAATGTATCTTATCCATTCACTAAAGTTCGTTCCATCAAAGGTGACCTTTTGACAAAGGCTCATCAAAGTGAAAGAACTCGCAGCAGCATTGTTAGCGTTCGACATCTACACATAGAAAGGACAAAGATAGATTAGAATATGAATCCCTAATTATCACCCAATAAGAAGAATTAGGGCTAGGATCCAACAACAATATTTACACATTAGAAAAGGGATTCCGTAATCTAATATGCAAACAATTTGAAGGTAAGTGAATGACGATTCACTAATTCTCCACCATGAAAAACATAACTTGAAGTCCTAAATGTATTGAGAATTCCTAGGTTCGGATGAGATTCATTGAAACTTTTCAATGGCATGTTTAAATCTCGATATGCCCCTCTTGTTTGTGATTGGGCTACCGAGGATCACAAAGCGGGTGTGAATTACCATGCAAATTAACGTGGTGCCTTCATTGTAACGATCACATATTCGATGTGCCGGTAAACCACACACGCTCCATCGAAGTATGATAAACAATGAATCACCCTTTGCCACCTCCGCTTAGAACCAATTAGTGTGCCGGTAAACCACACACGCTCCACTAACTTCTTAGCAAGGTGTAAAGTGTAATTTCATGGGATTGCATCAATTCACTTTTCCTAAAGTAACTAAGATTGGGAAATTTTAATAAAACATGTAGTTACTTTGTATTTCTTATTATACTTTTAATAAGAGGATGAGGTTGCCCTATCCTACCCTTTCGGCTAACGACCCTCCACCAATCAAGCGAGCGGTGGGTGTGAGTGTACACCCATTAAGCGTCATTTTATAGGCCGCAACCTTATACCCACCCTATAGACCGGCTTCGTGAATGAGGCCTACTAACGGTAAGACTAGCATTTAAGTTATACATATATATATATATATATATATATATATATATATATATATATATATATTAATCTTGTATTATTATATTAGTATAGGGTTGTATTTTAAACTTATAAAATTCTAGGGTTTGAAATTTAAATTGTTTAAATTAAACTTTTCATCACAAAACATAAATTTCAAAACTTGAGGACAAGTTTTATACATTTAAAACATAAAGGATCAAATAACAAATAATCAAATCACATAATTATCCATATTTGATTAATAATTATCATATAAGGAAATCAAATATTTTATTAATTGATAATTATCTTCAATTAGATCAAAAATATAGTCATATATATATATCACAAAATCGGATTAGGGTTGATCTAATATGATTAAGGTAAGTTTCCATAAGATAAACATGAAAAAATCCCGTTTTTGGCTAATCCTGACGCTTGGACTCGCCGAGTACACAAAGGGACTCGCCGAGTCAGGCCTACTCGCCGAGTCCACTTTGGAAATCGCCGAGTCCACTTTGGAACTTGCCGAGTCCATGACTCAGAAACATGAAAATCGAATTTTTCAGTTTAGTTTCATACAATCAAGCTACAATTCAATGAAAACCAAGCTAGGCTCTGATACCACTGATGGGTTTTAGCCATAAGAACTTTCCTATGTGCGCATGCAAAACCCTAATGCTTGGATCTAGGCTTTCTAATCAAACATGCTTTGAATCCAAGACTTCTAATGACAATTTAGGTGTAATAACAATGTTGAAACAGATCTAGAATCATACCTTTGAATTCCTTGTTGATCTTGTTGTCTTGGAGCTTCTAGAGTCACAATTGTCACTCCTCTAATGGCTTACAAACACCAAATAGCAAGGAGGATGATTTGAGAGAGAGGAGAGGGGAGGAATTTGGCCAGAGTATCTTTACTTTAGATGGGTACCGAATTCTCTATACCATAGGGTCTATTTATACTTGTAGACTCCTTAAGGGTTACAGCTTAAACCCTAATTGGATAACTTAGACTTTAAGTGATCCTAATCCTTACTTTGGATAACCCTTGGACGAAATTGAGGCTATCCCAAGCCCTAGAATTCATCCATCCTCTATCCAATAAGGATTTACAGTCTAAAGTGTAACTATCAAACAATTGATAGTTTATACCCTCTTATTTAATTAATCTCCTTAAGTCACCAAATTAATACTAATTAATCTATGACTTATATTAATCAAATAACTATATATTATTCTTTATATTATTCTCATAATATACTAATAAAAGTTACTCTCTCTTAATAAATCATCCTATCAAGTTGCTATGGTGAAGGCAACCCAAAAGGACCATGCACAATCGGGTCAAATACTTGCCTAATATAGTTGCAGCCTTAGACACTATTCCAACACACGGGAGTTGAACCCGGTGGTTTATCATCCCCGTCTTAAGATCATTTACCCCCAAACCCTAAACCTAGCTCTTCACCAGCCGCCACCCTTATGGCTCCTCCAGCCGATGCCACCACACATCCATCATCGAGGTCGTGAGCCACCAGCGATCTCACCTCGATGATTGCCAACAAACCGATACATGCTAAAGACCGGCGTCTGAGCAGTGTTGCTGCAAATCTCGGACGTTCCTCTCTCTTATTCTTCTTCTGGTTCGTGTTTGGGTGGCTGCCTCAGCCTACGACCGTCGTTGTATCGTTGTGGAGCCGCAGCGTTGCCGTCAAGCGCCGCAATTCCCGTGACTTTTGGTTGTTGAGGTTGTCGTGGGCGAAGATCGGAAGGGGTCATCTTCATTTGTTGTTGCTGCTGCCATTAGCGATGTCTCAACCCTTCTTCTCCATTTCTCTGATGTAGTGTCGTAGTCACGACTACCGCCGACCGTAGGGCTTGGTCTTGTTGCTCCGGCCAACAAACCACCGCCCCAAGGAAGGTTGCAGTGGACTTTTCAGTTTCTAGGTCGCATTTATGTGTGTAATCTGATGTTCTTGTTCATTTTGTTGGTGTTTTACGTGGCTAGAAAACCTAGATGGCCTCCACCACCACCTTGAGGTGGTGGCTACCGCCACAAGCCACCGCCAGCCACCATTTGGGTGGTTGTGAGTGTGTGTATGTGTGTGATAGATTAGTTAGTGGGTGGGTTTATTTGTGGATTAAAAACTGTAATTGTAATTAGCACATTGAATAATAAAAGAAACGCAAAACCACCACCGTAAGGTCGTGGCCGCCGCCGTGAGCCACCATTGACCACCACTACCCGAGGTGGTAGCGGGTGGTGCCTCACAAGCAAAACCCTAATGAACCTATCAAAACCCTAATAGGCTTAAAGATTAATTTTGGGCATATTGGGCCATGTTTGGGTGGAAAATCCTAATTGTGAGTATTTGGGCCTTGGACTTATTTGGACCCACCTTTGGGCCATTGGGATTGGATTGTGTATTAAGCCCAAATTATTCCACATCACTTATCTAGTAGAGTAAAAGACTTAATGGATTAAGTCTTTAATGGGTTAAGTGAGAAACACTTACACCTAATTATTATTTTAAGTGAAACACTAATTATCATTTTATGAGAAACCCTAATTTCACTTGGGCTTTGTGTTGGGTCGTCCAAGAGCAAGCAAATGGACTAGAATAATTGAATGGGCTTTAGGGTAAGGCCCTTAGGAGGGTTTGGGCCCAATTTGGAAAATAGGGCCATAGATGGGTCATAGTTTGGGCCTGTATGGTTGTATGATATTGGCCCCTTAGAATGAGACATGTTGGACTGGACCGAACAATTGGGCCTTAAGGGAAGTCCATGTAGAGGTTGCGCCCAATTTGGAAAATTAGGCCATAGTTGGGTCTTGGTCTATTATTAGACTTTTGGGCCTTTGGTTTGGGCCTTGGGCTGGAGTCAAGCTAAGATAGGGGAAAAATAGTCTTTTACCCAAGTATGGACTTAAGGTTATGAGTTGGAACCTAATTATTAATTGGGTGTTATTTTGGTGTTGACAGTTCAGGGATCTATCATCCAGCAACTGGGGTTGAGTCTACGGGATTTCAACAATGTGGGGTTATGTCTTCGAGACTTCAGCAGTGTGAGGTGAGTTTCCTTCCAGTAGGAACGGGTCCACAGCCACAATGGCGGCCCGTCTAGTTAGCAGTAGTTTCGGACTTCAGTCTGATGCAGTAGTTCAGTGTGTTTGATGTCTTTGTGATTCAAGCATGTTTTTGTGTTATGTGTTCCGGACTTCGGTCTGATGCAGTATGCAGTATATGTGTTTATGCTAGTAGTTATGATTATGTTATGCTATGTTCAGTCAGTTTCCGGACTTCAGCCCGATGCAGTTTCCGAACTTCGATCCAATGCAGAGGGCAAGGCCCTGGTTAGTTCTGGACTTCAGTTTGATGCAGAGGGCATGGCCTTGGTTAGTTCCGGACTTCAGTCCGATGCAGTTTCCGAACTTCAGTCCGATGCAGAGGGCAAGGCCCTGGTTAGTTTCCGGACTTCGGTCTGATGCAGTTTCCGGACTTCGTTCTGATGCAGTTTCCGGACTTTGTTCCGATGCAGTGGGCAAGGCCCAGTAGTTGCTTTATATGTTATTGTATGGTATGTGGTAGTTTGGGGGAGCTCACTAAGCTTTGTGCTTACAGTTTTCAGTTTTGGTTTCAGGTACTCAGTTTTCAAATGAGGAGCTCGGGAAGATTGCAGTGCACACACCATTTGTTCGGCTTGGGATGTTTATAGTCTGATATACTTGACAGTTGTTATAATATTTTCAGATACATTGCTTATGATTTTCATATGGGATTTATCGACCATGGTTTTTATTATTAAATTAAACGAAATTTTCAGACTGTATTTTTTGGATGTTTCAAATTGTTTATTGAATAAGATGTAAATTAAGCTTGCGTATTAAAACATGTTAGATGAGTGTTAATAAAATAAGTTAAGTCAATAAATACATACATAAAATAATAAGTATGATAATGGTCTAATAAGTTGTTTATTGAATAAGATGTAAATTACACTTGCGTATTAGAAAATGTTAAATAAGTGTTAATAATGTAAGTTAAGTCAAGATCAATGAATGATCACTTGCACAATGCTCCGATTGAGGAAAATAACTAAAACAAGTTGCTTTTTGAATGTTTTCATTAGGTTTAACAATTAAGGCGAAATAAGAAACACATGTAGATACTTCTATCCTTTTCGGTTGGCATCTCAATCTACGTGTACTGATCCGCCTTAGGTTGTGATTTTCTATAACAATGCTTAAGAAATGACATATCACCATTTTCATTTTGCCTGAACTAGACGACTACGTTGCACGGTTTACTCTCCGACACCCGATCTACTTTAAAGAAATCTTTCAAGGTAGTGTACTGTATAATCATTGATGGATCATTTACATGTATAGGTAAATATTATTGTGCGAAGACTCTTAATGAATTAGCTTCCAACCAAAGTGAACATGGGCGACAAAAGGATGGATGTTTTGTAGGTTTTATGCCCGATTTATTTACATTTTGTGGAAGACATTGATCACATATTTTTATAGTGTGAAGTGGCGACTAGAATTTGGAACGCCTTTGGTCGATAGGTAGAAATTTTCTTGTTGTGTTTTAACACACTTCACAAGGTTCTCCCGTGGGTTAACTCTTTACGGATTACGACTACTAAAAGGTCTCTTATCGAGGCTATTATTTTCACAATGCGATGGATATTTTGGATCTGTCGAAACTGGATGATTTTGAAGAAAGAAAATTAAAAATTAAACTATTTATGATTATAGAGTATATAACCATATCATGAGTTCAATTGGTTTGTAGATAACCTTAGCTTGTTTTTAGCTTTGTTGATTAACTTAGAACTCCATTAATAATATGCATTTGTAATTAATTTCCTTTCCCTGCTTAGTTTCATTTTAATAAAACCTTCAATTGTTCAAAAAAAAGATGTTGAAAAATAATAATACTCACAACCATAAATGAACGTAAACAAGCACGAAGATAAAGGAAAGAACATAAATAAATGTTTATACCTGTAAATGAAACTATTGTTCGTGTTTGTTCAATTAACTAAAGGAACAATAGATATTTCAATGTTTGTTTATTTATAAAATAAACAAAAAATAACAAGCTTCGACCAAATGATTCACAAAAGGGTCGTCCATATACCTTACAAATCAAAAGCTCTCAGTGAGCACCTTTCCAGATGTAAGTCTCTTTTAGGCAATTGGGTTAAGATCTAGCAATTCGACATTGATCTGTGAGTGATACGATACGAATTCATCTTGAAAATTAAGATAAAGTTTATTTCTCTTCGTCTATTTGTACTGAACAAATTTGTGACTTCGTGACTGACACGTTTTTATGATACAAATACACGAATTGTCGGTTCTAATTGGGTTTGGGTATTATGCATCATGCGTGATGCTACGGTGGATAATCAACCATGATGTGCTCACCATATGCGTTAAGTCGAAGTGGCATGCTCTCTCTCTCTCTCTCTCTCTCTCTCTCTCTCTCTCTCTCTCTCTCTCTCTCTCTCTCTCTCTCTCTCTCTCTCCCTTAAGGTTATGGTGTGAAGATGTGCTACACTGATGAAGATGGTGATAGGTGGTGGAGGTGGCGTGATACCCACCGGCCTTACTTTCTTATTTTGGAAAATGACACGACAATTTGGATATCATTGCTGCGAACGAACAAAGTTCCTTTTCAAAATTTCACCAATCACACCATTACACAACACTCCTATGTATAATAGTATGTTTGTAAAATGACTGCAACACCCTTCAAAGCTTTTTTACTCACAGCCTCCTTAATTTCTAGCTTCTATTTATACTCCATTCAGATTCTTGTAATTTACTCTTATTCAATAAACACAGATGGGGTCTCTTCCTTATGTTGTTGAAGACTGTCAAGGCATCGTTCAGATCTTTAGCGACGGTTCTATTCATCGTCACCAAAATATTGACTTTACTGCTTTCAAAGTCAAAGACGACGGTTCTGTTGTGTGGAGAGACTATTGTTACGACAAACTCCATGACCTCCACCTACGCATCTACAAACCCAAATCCACCACCACCTCCGTCACCAAACTCCCCGTCATTTACTACCTCCACGGTGGTGGGTTCTGTGTTGGGTCGTTTGCATGGCCAAATATCCACAACTGCTGCTTCCGCCTCTCCTCCGCACTCCATGCCATTGTGGTCGCACCTGACTACCGTCTTGCACCAGAGCATAGACTCCCTGCAGCTTTGGATGACTCTCTTGTTGCTCTGAAGTGGCTCCAAGCGCTGGCGATAAACCCTAAAGATGGTCATCAGTCGGCTGATATGTGGATTGGTGATGCCGTTGAGTCTTTCGACTTTGATCGTTTTTTCATAACCGGAGACTCTTCCGGTGGAAACATAGCACACCACTTGGCCGTGCGGCTGGGATCCGGCTCGCCGGAGCTTACGCCCGTCAAGATACGAGGTTATGTGATGTTGGCGCCATTCTTTGGTGGGAAGGAGAGGACGATTTCGGAGGCGAAAGGTTTGCCGGAAAAGTGGTTAAACGTGGATATTCTTGACACGTAAGTTTCATGCTAATCTCGTCCCATATCAAATCATTATTAGTATTATGTTTTTTCACAGAATAAATTTTTTGATTGGTACAAATTAATGACAATATCTTGTTAACATACTTTAAAAACCTAATCACATATTTATTAATGTATTCCTAATTTTTCAAGAAACAGGGTATGTTGGGCTAAGAGTTTTTGGGAATTTAATCTAAAAGTTATTATGAAAAACGTTTAACAAAATATTTTTGTATAATTTTACAAATTGACTTAGTTATTTTTTATTTAAAATTCATATTGTATTTTATATAAATAATTTTATCTAATTTACATGTTTTAAGACATTCGTATATAAATAAACATACACTTTCTAACTTCGAGCTAGCAAATAGCATATTAACAAATTAATAACCAAAGGGAGTATATCAACCTTGTGCATATACACATTAGGATTAAACTCATGGATTCTAAACAACCTAAATAACTTTAAGCTTTGATGTCATTCATCTTTTAATTGGCCCTCTAAAATATTGGCGCATGTGCCTAGTGCTTGTAATATCTTTTCATAGTCAATGATGTGTTTTTCTTTCTCGACTTGATTACTAGAATCTTCTGCTTGTTTACATGTATTTAATGACTTTTAATTTTTGGTAATTGGATATGATGGGATATGGGGTCCTCTAACATGTCTCTTTCGGTATAAAGATTTGATGTAGACTTCTCTTTTTCATTGAATATTTATGCATTTCTTAAATGATCCATATTGAAATTAACATATTATCCATTATCATGATTCACGCTATCAAATAATTCATATTATTTTAATTGATTTTTACTTGGGGTTTTTTAGTGGTGTGTTATTTTATAGTGAAGAGCTTATTTGCCCTAACAGGATGAAAAGCTACGTACTCTTGAAAAAGCTCTTAAAACTAAATTGAAAATTACAGGTTTTGGAGAATGGCATTACCGATGGGAATAACGGCCGATCATCCATTTGCAAACCCGTTTGGACCTAAAAGCCCAAGCCTTGAATCCATTAATCTTGACCCAATACTCTTAATCGTCGGGGGAGATGAGATTATGAAGGATAGAGTGAAATTATATGCGAATGGATTAAAGGAGCTTGGAAAAACCGCATGCTACATTGAATTCGAAGGCAAACAACATGGGTTTTTTACTAATGATCCTTATTCGGATGTTTCAGATTCAGTTTTTAAACTAATTAAAGATTTCATAGTTGAACATTCTAGTTAACCTAGTTGGGTAGGATTAGTTTCCAACTTTCGATGCAGTGAGGTGGAGTTCGCTTTATGTACCAAATCTTTGTTTTATGTGAGAATGGTAATTTCTAATTATTGAATATATTATAATAAATGAAGATTTTTTTTATTTTTTTTTATTTTTTTTTATTTATTTATTTTTTTTTTTTTTTTTGCGCTTTTCATATTTTTATTCATTTTGTTAAATGTTATTTTGTGGTTATTTTAAATTAGTTTTTATTCCATTTATAATTTTATGGTTTTCTTATTTTATTAAATTTCATATAATATTTTAATGTAATAATTGCAATAAATACAATAGAAAATGGATATTAATTTCATTAACTAACTTATCTTTTAATTTCAAATTTTCCAAAATTAAATCTTCATTAATTTCTTTTATTTATTTAAATTATTTGTTTAGATTTAAAAGATAAAAAACATTTTCAGTAGAGTAATTCATTATTTTCTTATTTTCTTATAAATTCAAAATCGTTAAATATTTTGACTTTATATTTAACTTTTTTTTAATTAACTTATATAATACATGGATCACACAACTAGGATGTTATATAATACATTCATGTTTTCTTTAAAACAACATGCAAGTGTTCATATGTGTTAGAATCCTAAGTCAATGAGGACTTAGAGACCAAGCAATCTAGTTTATAGCAAATTGGTTATAAGTTTTCTAGTCTAATACAAGTTGGTATGTTAGGCTATATACACATGTCTATAATCGGGTTTATGATTATGAGAACAGGTTATAAAACATCGGTTTTAAGTTAGTTTCCGATTAATCAAAGAGTTATTTTGGTTATTTGTTTTGCATTCTTGTTTTCTAAACTTTAATTGGTATCAAAGCTTAAGTTAAGAAGCTGAGAGATCGAGTTGTTTACTTGTTGACGAGCTAGGTCAATATGTCAGACGTAGAAGACGGTACAGGGCCTCCTCCGGTGAGAGTAAAGGAGATTGGTGTTGGATTAGTGTCTAAGTCCATAACTATTTTGGTATGTACTTGACCCGATGGTGCATGGTCCTTTTGGGTTGCCTTCACCAAAGCAACTTGATAGGATGAATTATGGAGAGAAAGGATTAAATATGATTTATTAATATATTATGAGAATAATATGTTAAAGGAGAAATCATATTGTTTAATTAATATTAGTCAATAATTAATTGGTAATTAGTTTTGTGACTAAAAGAGATTAATTAAACTTAAGGGACTGGAATTGTAATTATAAGATAATTGCAATTTGGGCCATGGATTGCCTTGTATCAAGGGTTGGATGAATTCTATGGGGAAGCCCATAAGGAAATCGTCCAAGGGCTTGATTAAAAGGAGTCTATGTGTTGCTTAGGGCTTAAGCATCCAAATTAGGGTTTCCTTGTTAGATAACCTTAATATCCCAACTATATAAAGACCCCTTAAGGCTCAAAAACATGGCTAAGCTTCTTGTTAGGGTTTCTACACGTTTTGGTAGCCTCCAACCTCTCTCCTCTTCATCCTCTTACTTATGGTGTTTGTGAATCATTAGAGGAGTGACACTTGTGACTCTAAGTATTCCAAAGTCAATACAAGGAGATTTGGGATTGTTATTGTTGCATAACAATCAAGGTAACACTATAAACTTATTCTCATGTTAATATGATTATATGTATGCTAGAATTAGGGTTTATAGTCTTGGATAACTTGCATGTACAATAGAGAAATCTAGATCCAAGCTTTAGGGTTTGTATGAGCACATAGGATGTCTTATGACCAAAACCCATCAATTGGGTCAACCACTGTAGCATATCCCATACCTAACTCAACAAGTTACACTGTCTGGTCACTAAGGATGAAATTAATATTAAGAATTCACAAGGTCTGGACCATTATTGATCCATGAACATAAGAAAACGAAGAAAAGATGTATCTGGCGATTGGGCTGATTTATCAAGCTATACCGGAGAGCTTGATTATTCAAATTGGTCATGTGGATTCTGCAAAAACGCTATGGGACATAATCAAAGCCAGGCACGTGGGTTCTGTCCACGTGAAGGATAGGTTACAAACTTTGATGGTTGAATTCGACCAATTGAAGATGTCTGACTCAAAATCGATTGACTATTTTGTGGGAAAATTTTCCGGATTAGCCTCAAAATCGGCAGCCCTAGGAAAATTTATTGATGAGACGAAGCTTGTGAAGAAGTTTCTCAAATCATTACTGAGAGCAAAGTGCTGGAACAGGTTTTAGACCTATTAACTATTGGATTCGAGGATGTAGTTGGGTGATTAAAGGCGTACGAATATCGGATTAGGGAGGAAGACAATGGCAAGAAGGATCAGACGAAGGTTCTGTTCACCAACCATGGTGAAACTACAAATCGGAAGTATCAGAAAGGATCGCAGAGGAAGGGTCCTAATTGGTCTAATAATGTGAATATGCTTAGTGGGTCTAACGGATTAAGTGGGCCTAAATCATGTAATCAGGTATCACAAAGGGGTAAGCCCAATCACCACAAGTCAAATTCCTATTTAACTCAACCCGATTCCAACAATTGCAAAAATTGTAATTGTTGTTGTGACAAAAATCGAAAAAATAGGAAAATAGCCAATCTAAGGTGATTTGTTTTCGGTGTGACAAATCGGGTCACTTTTCCTCTTAATGTCGTTTACCACTTTTAGGTCATTAAATCTCGATCCCTTTGAAAGTTTTTGTTCCTAACATCCTGCATACCATTCCCACTAACCGATCAAACCTTTCTCTTCCCTTTTAGCTTATAATCCCGAGAGACATGTGGTTGTGAAAGAATAAGTGTCAATTAGGGTTTCATGAAAATAAAAGTGATTGTGAGCTCGTTTCTTCCTTCTACATACCAATTCAAGGTACGTTCAATGTGTTATTCATCCCCTTGTATCATCCATGGCTCGTTATCAATGATGTGGAGGCCGGAATTGTCTCTACCAGCCTCTATTTCGCCTAAAACCTGTTAATAACGAGATTTTCTGTTCCCTTAACACTTAAGATCAAGTATAAAAAACTAAAACCATGTTTATAGCTTCAAAATGCATTAATTTCTTCATATGCACATTGATTTCGGGATTTTTGGTAATAAACGAGATTGATTCTTTTCAAAGCTTCCTAGTTTATTTTAGCTTAAATCATCTCATTTTAGTTAGTATTTATGCATATTTTCTATTTTTATTATTATTGTTTTATTTTTAATCACGTTCTTTCTAGTCTTTCAGGATTGTGGGATTCAATTGGACTCAAGTATCGAATAATCATAGGCTTGATGAATTTTGTGGAGATGATACTAAAGTAGACTTGTTGGTGAAATGAGGAATTGAAGAAATGTGGGCTTGAGCTTAGAAGAAGATGGAATAAATATTTAAGTTTGCAGAATTGATTGATCGGTCAAGTATGCGAGTTTTAGAGGATTTGGAGAAGATAAATTAAGCTTAAATTAAAGAAATAATGAAGAATCATGGGCTACAATCTAAGGGAGAAGAAGTGGATCGGTGGGCTAAAGTAGTGCAGGCCCAATAAAGGAATGTGACTCATTCTCAACCAGTTCATGCGACCTGCATAGGAATTAAGCCAAAAGTCACACGACCCGCATGACTTCCTGTAGGGGCAATATCGGGATTTTACCTTGAGTGTGTTTTGAGGAAGGTTGGTGTGCATCTTTTGCACACTTCTTCACATCCGAAAATTGGTCAATTATCTGGAGTTTTGGGAGATTTTTGAGCACTTGAAGAACTTTAAAACATTATCTTTTTGCTCTTGATTCTTGCTAAATGTTTGGTACTCGAAACTTTTACTTTGTTTTCTTGAGTTTAGCCATGCTAGGCTAAACCAATCTTGGTTGACTTTGGTGAAATCATTTAAATATTTGGTTGAATGTTGAAGAACTGCATGAACTTGTTCTTAGATCTTTATGAGAATGTTTTATGTTTTAACATCTTCTTGCTACTTGTATGTTTTTATTCATGAGTTTAAATGGGTCCAAAAATTAGCAAGCAACAAGTAGTTCTTATGTTAATTTTCACTTCACATAATCAAAAAAACATTTTCTCCTAAATGGTAGTGAAAGAATTTGACTCCTCTTGGATTGGTGACTTTTTGGTTCTTAATGTTAGTTAATTTTCACTAATTACATGCTTAATGGAAATTGTGACTTTAACTAAGGAAATATGTTATGAGTTTCTCTATCTATTTTAATAACTAAGAAAAGTCTAGGTAATCTGAAGCTTCTTGGATTACACTAGCCAATTTAAAGAATTAAAACAAGTATTGCACCTTAGAATCTAATGATATGTTCATCTAATGTTCAAATGCAAAAACCTTAAGTCAACCATCTTTCTTGTATTCATTTTACATCAAACACTTGCTTTTATTGAATTGTCTCATTAAATCTTAGTTTAACTCTAATTTCCTTTTAACCATTTCAAAAGATCAAACCCCCCCCCCCCCACAATTTTATTTTTAATTTAGTTTTACAAGTATTTGTATAAAAAGATTTTCTTAGAGGTAACAAATTGAACCAATCTCCATGGATATGATCCATTTATACACTATTTTTAGTGTACAAGATTTAGGGATAGTTATTTTGTTGGCTTCGTCAACCACCAAATGTTGGCGCTGTTGTCGGGAATTGGTTTATTTTTAATCAATTTGTTTCTTTATGCCCAGATCTCATCATACATGTACTTTGATCTATAGTCTGTAAATTAAGAAAGAAGCAAGGTGTTTGGTAAAGAAAATGAGAATAGAACATGGTCAAACTTCAACCCTAATGCAGACCCAAAGGTTGAAACCACTTCATCTAGTGATACCGAACCCGAAGTAGAACCGATTCTAGCCCCGACCCTCGCCAATAAATTCCAGAAACACCACCCCTAGAACAACATCCACCAATCATAAACCAATTTCCAATGGCGGAAGGAGAAGAACCCCGAGAGAACCTTGATACAAATGATGGGAAGCGATATCACACAAACTCCAATCGGTATCAATTACCCCATTTTAGAAGGAGGTTCGGAATTAAAGTCAAGCCTAGTTCATCTCCTTCCAATTGTTCATGGATTGGAGAATGAAGACCCATACAAACACTTGAAGATGTTCCACATCATTTGCGGTAGCATGAAGCCACAAGGGTCAACCAATGACCATATCAAATTAAGGGTATTCCCTTAATCATTGGCTGATTAAGCAAGATATTTGTTATTTTATCTTCCATCGGGGTTAATCAACTCATGTAACGATATGACAAGAACTTTCCTTGATATGTTCTATCCCGCTTCAAGTGTCTCAAGTCTTAAAAATGAGATTTGTAGAATCCGCCAAGGTCAAAATGAGACTTTCCATTATTATTATGAATGGTTCATTAACTTGTGTTATAGTCGTCCACAACACCAAATTCCCAAACAACTCCTCATTCAACACTTTTATGGGGACTGCAACTGATGGAGAAGAGACTAGCTGATGCCTCAAGTGGTGGAGATGTCTTTAGCAAAACTCCTCAAAAAACAAGACAACTCTTTAATACCATAGCCACCAATTCTTAACACTTTGGCCCTCGCCAAGATATGAAGAAGGACGCTCATAAAAATTTCAATGAAGTGGTGGCATCAAACTTCAACTCTCAACTTAAAGATCTAACATCCGTTGTCCAAAAGTTAGTCGTAGGACAAACTCCACAAGTGATGGTTTGTGGAATATGTGCAAAAATTGGACATCCTACGAATATTGTCCCATTCTTCAAGAAGATTCAGAATATGTAAATGCCATGGGAGAATTTTAGAATTTTCACAACAAGCCATCTGGTTATCAAAATGCATACAATTCTACATGGAAACCAAATCCCAATATGAGCTACAACCCAAGACCATTGCCTCAAAAAGCATTAGTTAGACCTTATTACCCACCACAACAACCCAATTACTAACATCCAGAACCCAAATATCAATCCAACCTACACCCTCCTCATCATCACCAAAAACTTCCTTAATCCCAACCAAGTAACTTTGGAATGTATCTTGAAGACATTATCAAGTCACTTGCACTAGCACCCAACAATTCCAAAAAAAAAAGACAAGAACTAGTATTTCCAACCTTGAAGCACAAGTAGGAGATATAGTTACATCCTTGAGCAAGTTGGAGTCCCATGGTAAACTACCTTCACAAAATGAAAACAAACCAAATGTCAATGTGGTGACTTTAAGAAGTGGTAAACAAACCAGAGACAGTAGCTCAAAGAATAAGTTAAAGGAAAATGAGGAAGAAATAGAGATCACTTCCATTGAAAATCTTATTGTCAAAAATGATGCACAAAAAGGAGCTCCAAAGAAGACTACCCCTCTAGTCACTCAAATAGCCACTCAACCACCATTGCCTTCCCGAATTGCAACTTCAAAGAAGAATGCAGAGGAGAAAGAGATTGCGGACACCTTTCGGAAAGTGGAGGTAAAAATTCCCTTGCTTGATGAAATCAAGAAAACCCCTAGATATGCAAAAAAAATTAAAGAACTTTTCACTAACAAAAAAAAATTGAAAGGGAATGAAAAGATTTCAATGAGTGAAAATGTATCTGTAGTTTTACAAAGAAAACTCTCACCTAAATGCATAGACCCCGAAATGTTTATGATTCCTTGCAAAATAAGGGATGTTACCTTTAGTAGTTTCATGTTTGACCTTGATGCTTCTATTAATTTCATTCCCTATTCGGTATATGAATCGTTAAATGTTGGTCCTATAAATGAAACGGGTGTCATAATTTCACTTGTAGATAAATTAAGTGTTTTTACTAGAGGTGTCTTTGAAGATGTTTTGGTGCAAGTAAATCAATTGGTTTTCCTGGCGGATTTCTATGTGATTGATTTAGAGGAACAAGTTTCCTCCAAATCAGCTCTAATCTTGCTTGGAATACCGTTTTTGAAAATGGATAGGACAAAATTTGACGTGCATGCAGGTAGTTTAACAATGGAATTTGATGGTGAAATAATAAGCTTTAATATTTATGATGTTATGAGATTTCCTAGTGATGTCTCATCTTTATATTTTGTTGATTGGATGTTATTTTGCATTGATAGCTTGGGGATTCATCGAACAGCAACCAAAGATTTAGTCATGTGATTCAGCAGTCGAGGTGAGTTTCCTTACTAGTTGTAGTGGGTCTAAGGCACCAATGACAGCCATTGTTATTTATGTATGGATGCTAGGAGTCTTCGTGACCCTTGCATGTGATATGTGTTGCAATGTATATCGGGTGGGGTTCGATGTCGGGCAGGGTCCCATGACTGCATCATATGCTATTATTTTATGATCATTATATGTATTAGTATGATTATGTGATATATATGTCTATGAATATAGTGGGAAGGTTCTGATTTCAGGCGGGGCCTATGAATAACAGATCTGTATACCGAGTGGGGATTGATGTCGGGTTGGGCCCGAAGTCGAGTGAGACTCAATACCAGATGGGCCCCAATAGAGGGAGGGGCCCATTATGTGATTTATTATGTATAGTATGGGGTAGTTTGGGGAATTCACTAAGCTTTGTGCTTACGGTTTTCAGTTTATGTTTCAGGTACTTCCAATTCCAAAGGGAATGGCTCAGGATGATTGAAGGGTAGACACCACCTAGTTTCACCTTTTGTGTTTTACTCTGATTCGATATGATGCTTGATACACTTATTTTATTAGGATTGTATTGAAGTTGCCTTTGGAACACTGATTTTACTAAATTAAAAATGAAATTTTGGGTCATATTTTTGGGTTGTTTCAAGGTAAATCCAAGGACCCCCCCCCTGGTTTCATTTGTTAGACCACGAATGTTGTAAGACATATGAATTTCTCATTTCCAATGGCCGAAATCAAATCGACGAAATTCCTCCATAGAGATTCTTTTGAGGAACTCGGAGTGCTTGAAAGAGGTTCAAGCGCTATTTGACAGTAGGGGGTTGGGTCCATTCATTCATAGTCACGTCGCACCTACGTTGAACCCACCTTAGAATTCATTTGCTCATTCGATCATGATGATGAAGAAAGAACCGTAACTTTCCAAATGTTAGGCTAGCATTGAACATTGTCATATATGGTTGTGAACGCCTTAACGGGTACGCCGGTGGACCATACATATTTCCAACAGGAGCCTTGGCTCACAACATTTAACGAGCATGAATTTTGGCAACAAATTTCCCTCAAAACACAATTTTCATCTTCTCCATCCAAGTCTTCCTCAGTTATTCATCCATGTATACGTCTAGCCCACTGAGTCCTTACATGCACCATTTTTTCCCACTCCGAAGTGGATCAAATTTCTACAACTGATTATCTTTTCTTTGGTGCATGACTCGTGAAAATTGTCATCGCCCAAATTTTGCAACATTCTTCTTCAACAAATATTACAATCTCACCACCATGGACACAAGGGACATTTTTATTCAAGGCTTAATCACACTTCTTGCATCTTGGCCCCCACTTGAGCAACATCTTCCACCTATCCATTTGAAAATGAAGCAGGTCCCTCTCGTCTTGACGTTAACATGCTTCGACAAATGCAAATAATCCTCAACTCAATCGATGGTCACATATGGAATCTCGATACCCAATCATACACCATTCTCCCTTATGAGTATACCGGGTCATTTGAACCATCCAACCCCAAGCAATGGGTCAAACCATACGATTGCCATCCACCTATGGAGCATGTTGTTACGCATGATGAGCCACCTCAGGAAACTCCACAAGTAGCACCACACCAATCCCCTCCACAAGGACATTACTAACTACCACCCAATTTTGTTGAATGCTTCGATGCACTTTGTGTCTCCAACCAAATCATGGAGCAACAAATTCATCACATGTAGGGTTGGCACCAATCCGAAAATCATTTCGAGCACTTACCATTTCCTCCTCCATATCCATATCCCCTATAACGCCTTATTCCGAATCATTTCCTAATTCGGGGTTGTGGCCCGAAGATAGGTTATCATCACAAGGCTTAGGACCTTTTGGAAAAGTGAGATTTAGACCCACTTGGGGTGTGGGTAATGTAGGTTAGATGATTCGGGGGTTTTGGTTGGTCATTTGGAGCAAAGGGTATAATTGTAAAGTGGCAGTTCAGGCTTTTTATGAATTTTGGATTTTTTGGAACGTTTTAAGGCGATGATGAGTTTATATAAGTGTAAAGCTTCTCATTAGCTTTCTGGGGATATAAGGATCATCGAAAACGGACTTAGAACGAAGAAATTATGGCCTTCAGGAGTTTGAAGGTTGTAAGGTTAAACCTAGTACGTGGGGCATACACAAGTGTGCGTTAGGCATATTAGTGGTAAGCCTAGTACGTGGGGCATACATTGGCGTACGTTGGGCATACTAGTCAGATACGTTGTGGGTGCCTTATGGAGTATTCAGGGCATACCGATGTAAGAATGGCGTACTCCAGTCACCACCAAACCCTATTATCTTCAGCCTCCATCCCTTTAAACCATAGAAAGAAAACCTTAGCTCTCATTTGAGTGATTTTTGAGATTTTGGTGGTACTTTATGCTTTTTGGTGTTCTTAGAAGAAGAAGGAACTTCTTGGAGAAGTGTGGGATTGCTTAAAGCTTTTGGATCTAGACTTGTTGCATCTTGATCTACCTTTTGGAGGTATAAAGTTTCTACTTTGATTATAATTATGTTATATCTTGTTTATGGAGTATTTTGGAGCTTTTGAGTCTTTTAGTGCTAAAGGTGAGCTTTTGATCTACTCCAGAAGCAATGTATCCTAGATCTTAGCTCCATTCAGTCACCATGATCATAAAAATGTTAACTTTATGGAGTATTTTGACCCATGCATGTATTAAGACCTTTGTTAAGTTCTTTTTTGAGCTCTTAATTCCCAATAAGCCACGTATGAGTGAAAAGTTGCCAACTTTACGTTATAAGTGGCCTTATAGATTCAGATATGAGAGTTTAGCATGCTAGCTTAACCGATTAAGTGCTTATTGGAGTTAAAAGGTGACTTGAGTAGTACATTAGGCGTACGTAAGTGTACGCTTAGAGTAATGCTGATTTTTTGCATCAGGGACTTGTACATTATTCTTCGAGGGTGAGTACGCGGGGCGTACCAGTCCGGTATGCAGAGCGTACTCTCCGATATGTTATTTTAGGCCTTTTTATGGTTTGGGCATTGTTAAGCCATGGATAGACTAAGGGTTTTCTTGGAAGTAGGTCTATAATGGTTTTGGGGCCCAATTATGTAACGCCTTGTTCCGAATCGTTATCCATTTGGGTGTGGGTGATGTAATGTGCATGATTAGGGGGGTTCAGATTTGGTTTTGGAGCTAATGGGTATTTTGGTAAAATGGCAGCGGGGTTTTATGGAAATTGGATTTTTGTTTGGGA
Organism: Lactuca saligna; assembly: GCF_052625555.1. Taxonomy (NCBI): domain Eukaryota; kingdom Viridiplantae; phylum Streptophyta; class Magnoliopsida; order Asterales; family Asteraceae; genus Lactuca; species Lactuca saligna. Next base: position 35,194,914 of record NC_136422.1, read on the forward strand.
AATTTTAAAGCAAGTATGAGTTGATTAAAGTGTAGATCTTCCTGTTACCTTTTCATGGATATAAGGATCATGAAAATCAGAATTATAATGAAGAAATTATGGTCGTAGGGGTATTTTAGGGTTTAACAACGAACCCTAGTATGCGGGACGTACATAGGGAGTACGCAGGTCATACTAGTGCAAAGTTTAGTACGTTAGGCGTACATTGGTGTACGCTTAGTGTACCCAGAGGCAATGATTGTGGACCTCGACCTCGTAAGATGGGCATACAAGGAGTACGCTGGGTGTACGAGGAGTGTTTAAACCTTAATTTTTGAGCAAGTGTTCCATATTTAAGCACCTTAAGTCTTTAGGGCTAGCCTCTTTACCAGCCCCCAAACCTCTCAAAATAGAAAATAGACCCCTTAGCCTCTTGGTGGTGTTCTTGAGTTATTAAGATGACTTTGGTGCTTATTTTTGGCTTTGTGAAGGAAGTGGAGAAGCTTCAAGATGCTTTTCTTGGTGAAAAGGCTTTGGATCTAGAATCATAATCTTATGGGAAAGCTTTCTAAGGTATCAAGTTTACATATTGGTTTGTATACGTTTAGATCTCTTCTTAGTTAGTTTGTTATGCTTTTGGTCCCTTTTGGGGTTATTGGAAGGGTTAAGTCGTTTAAGGGCTTGTTCTTTTAGATCTGAGGTTGTTTTGGTCTCCTTGAGCTTAAAGGTGCAAGCTTTAAGAAATTTTTGGTGTCATGCATGCATTAAGTCACTTATTAAGTCCCTTTTAAGATTAAGAGCTTCATTTAGCCATGTATGAACAAAAAGTTGGCAACTTTACCTGATAATCCAGCTCAAGGAAGTCAGATCTATGTTTTGGAGCTTTTTCTTAAGGGATTAAGTGATTGAATCAAGTTTGACATAAATAGGATGAGTACATTGGGCGTAAAATCAGGTACGCTTAGCGTACAAGCCTCCAAGTGAGTACATTGCGCGTACGTGTTGAGTACGCCCCACGTACTCGGTCTGTTGGGCCTCGCATGTTTGGGCTTTGGTTTGGGAAAAAAAATTGGTTGGGTTGCTTGAAGATTTGTTGGGCCGTCCAAGAACTAGTGTTTTGGATTAGGTAAAAGTTATTAGGCTTTAGGTTAAGCCCCATGTAAGGTTTTGGTCCAATTTGGAAAATTTAGCCATAAGTGGGCCTTGGATGATTATTTGGTTGTGGGCCTTTTAGATTGGGAGTTTGGGCCTTAGTCTTGGACCAAACTAGGTGATGGGTAAAATGGTATTTTTTTCCCCATATATGGATTATTGTATTTGAATTGGAACCTAAATGTTAATTGAATGTTATTCATGTATGTTAGTGCAGGGATTCTAGCGGATCTGCAATCAGAGATTTATTTGTGGGTTCACCTGTCGAGGTGAGTCTCCTCACTTTACTATGGGTCATAGACACCAATGTCAGCGCATTTGGTTTATGTATTATAGGAAGACCTGGGGTGGCCCTTGGTATTTGTATAAAAGACCAGGAGGTGGCTCCTGGTAAATCTGTATGCAAGACCAAAGTTTGGACTTTGGTAGTTATGTAGATAAGTAGTTGTAGATTATATGTTGGTTGTCTTTGTGATGATTGCACGAAAGACTGAGTGGTGGCTCCTGTCACTTGTCTGTAAGACCCAGGGTTTTGGTCCCCAGCTTGGCAAGCAAGGACCATGATACAACTAGTGGCATAATAGCAACACTATGGTCTGGATATAACACCTCCTATTGCATGTTTGATATGTATGGATCATATGTTATGTATGGTATGTGGTATGTGGGGAACTCACAAATCTTTGTGCTTACAGTTAGTGTTTATGGTTTCAGGTACTTCTAGTTCGAAAGGGAAGGGCCCGGCTTGATCGCAGCGCATACACCTTTATTTTTCTGCAACTTTGAGATTTTGGGATTGTACTCTGATAACTGTTTTTATTATAAAACATCTTTAAGTATTTGTTTAAATGATAAGTGGGTGTTTTTATTGTTTCATAAATTAAATTTTTACCCTCGTATTCTAGGATGTTACAAGTCGGTGTCAGAGCCTTGGTTTGAGGGATTCGGACATACTCTCGGGTATGCGTGGACTCAAACTGAGGGTTTAGTGAATATTTTCATAAAATAAATGTTTCATTAAAAGGATTTTATAATCTAAGAAAGGGGTGTGATGCATGCAATCGGTCGAGCTCAAGTAAGTGGTTCAGTGCTGAGGTTCTGGCTATCGTTGGAGCTCGCGCTCTTTCTTTCTGTGAGTTTCGTGCTTGTGGAGCTCACACGTTCTTTGGGGAGAAGGGCCCCATTTCCAGTAGGAGATGGTTAGTGGATATGGCTAACACGTTCAGGGCGAGTTTCTGCCCCAAGGAGGCGAAGGTTAGATTTGCTTCCTGCCTTCTGAAGGATAGGGCATAGGATTGGTGGTAAGAGGTAGGAAGTGAGGTGGGTGATGATGATGTTGATGCTATGACGTGGGGTAATTTTTCGACCATGTTCCAAGATGAGTTCACACCGGTGATTGAGGTGCAGCAGTTGGTGCGAGAGTTTCAGGATCTCCGCCAGACTACTGAGAATGTAGCAGAGATCACTGCTATGCTTTGGGAAAGGGACTTATTGGTTCCGCAATATTCAGCAGACGAGGATACGAAGAAGGTAAGGTATCACGATACGTTGCGGGATGAAATCATGGAGCTTGTGAGTATTTTAGGGTGCAAGACCCTGAATGATATGATTTCTAGAGCCCGGGATCGGGAGAACGATTTGGAGCACCTAGGGAAGAGGGGACCATATCAGGTGCAGGTAGTGGAGGGTTCCGGGAAGAGACCCAAGACTTCGGATCAGCGATTAAGGGGCCAACATGGTCGGGCTTAGTGCAGCACGTGCAGGAAACTGCACGATAGGGTTTTCGTTCTAGGGGTTTGGGCTGCTACAACTGTGGTAGGGTTGGTCCTGTCAGCATGGATTGTCCTCAAGTGGCAAGCCCATTATGTTTTCACTACAACCAAGTAGGCCACAAGAAGGCCGACTGTATGATGTTGATAGGAGGAGCAATGAGTGCACCTGATCCTACTACTTTGAGGATCAATGATGGTCATGAGGGTAGGATAGGAGCCCCAGCAAAGAGGAGTTGGGTATTGCAGTGGCAAACAGGGGATGTCAGCACTCCAGCAGGTGATATTTCGGGTATGTTATCTTTTGCTTTCTTTTTTGTTCCTACCAGTATCTATGTTGTTTGCAATTTTGTATCGATTTGGGTAAGGCATATGCTTGATTGTACACTCGAAAATGAGTTATGTTTTAAGGATCCTGGATTTTAAGGATCCTAAAAGTCAACTACAATGCGTATGTTGTGCATACAGACCCTCTACGCTTGGTGTACTACCTCGTCATGCATGCATCATGGATCCTTGACCCTACGCTGCACATATTGGGATAACGCTCAGCATGCGTCCCTATTCTTCCCACTCTCTTGGTCTTAATCTATTAAGACCATACCTCTAATCTCATATCTGTACTCCCTAGGGGCTCATACTTCATAAAGTGCATGACTATAAGCCTTTGCATGGATGATAAAGTCCCATACACCAAAACTCTCCCTTTCTACTCCCAAAAATTCTCATATCTCATGCATAGGGTGGTTTTAACGTCCAAGACTCCATTTTTATGAACACGGTCCATTAAGAACACTAAAAGGGACAAATGTTAGGCTTTGGAGTTCAACAACTCATAAAGTTTCAAGCTTTGGGACCAAAAACCCTAAGATTGACCATATTATGCACAAATCAAAAGTGATGAGAAAGCTTTGAGCTTTATACCTTCAGTTGATGCCCCGACCACAAAAATGCTCAGATCCAAAGCCTGGACTCCAACTCTTTCCTCTTCAATGCTACTTCTTCACTCCAAGGATACCACAAGAACACTTAATCGCTCACAAATGAACACTCAAGCTCAAGTGACAAAAATTAGGGTTTGGGAGGGTTGAGAGCTAGAAATGGTGGCCAGATATGAGGCCATCATGTTCCTTAAATAGGGACACACCCCTCAATTAGGGTTTTCACTCTGATCCTATTACGCCCAGCGTACCCTCTGGTACGCCCATCGTACTAGGTGGCTTCTGCGTCCAAATCACGCACATGAGTACGTTGAGCGTACATACGCATACGTGTTGCGTACTCATTTACCACCTTTTCCCAAATAAAGTGCCAAACTTGACAATTACAATAGAACAAGGGTTAATGAGGTATACCTAATCTTGGGATGTTACACTTCTCCCCCACTAGAATCCGACTTCGCCCTCGAAGTCTTGCTTTGGAAACAACTCTAGGTACTTCTCACGCATCTCGGACTCCGGCTCCCAAGTCCACTTAGATCCCCTGCGATGTTGCCACTGGACCTGAACCAAGGGCACCTCTTTATTCCTCAACACCTTCACCTTCCGATCTAAGATTGATATCGGCCTCTCAATGTAATTTAGGATCTCATCTACCTGAATGTCCTCTAAAGGTACCACCTCCATCTCATCGGCTACACACTTCCTCAACTGGGACACGTGGAAGGTGTTATGAATCTGGCTCAACTCTGCAAGTAGCTCTAACCGGTAAGCTACCCTATCCACTCAGCCGATCACCCTGAAAGGACAGTGTATCTAGGGCCTAGATTTCACTCTTTCTTGAATCAGATCACCCCTTTCCACGGGGATACCTTTAGGAGGACAAAATCTCCGACCTGGAACTCTAGCTTGGATCGTCATTGATCTGCGTAACTCTCCTGGCTACTCTGGGTCGCCAGTAACCTCTGTCTAACCTATTGAACCTGCTCGATCGTCTTGAGCACTATCTCGGTGTCACCCATCACTCTCTCCCCTACCCTCCCCCATAGATGGGAGTCTGAAACCTCCTCCCATATAAGATCTCAAAGGGATGCATAGCAATGTTGGAATGGTGGATGTTGTTGTATGAAAACTCAGCCAAGGGAAAATGAGTGTACCCACTTCCATTGAAGTCCATTAAACATGCACGTAGCATGTCCTCGAGTGTCTGAATCGTCCGCTCACTCTATCTGTCTGTCTGTGGGTGATATGTGGTACTGAAATGCAACCGGGTACCCAAATCCTCATGGAACTTCTTCTATAACCTGGAAGTAAAGCACACATCTCGATCTGACACTATCGTTGTTGACACTCCATGTTGTTCTACAACCTCTCTCACATAAATATCAGCCAATATCTCTACAGAAGAGTTCTCAAAAATAGCCAAAAAGTGAGCACTCTTCGTCAACCGATCCACAATCACCCATATAGCGTCGAAACCTCACGCGGTTCTCGGAAATTTGGTGATAAAATCCATGGAAATCTATTCCCACTTCCACTGGGGAATCTCTAGAGGCTGAAAAGGTCCATGTGGATGCTAATGCTCCACCTTAACCTGACGACAGGTCAAGCACCTCTCTACTACCCATGCCACATCTCTTTTCATACATGGCCACCAGTAATCTCTATTCATATCCAAATATATCTTAGTGGCTCCCGAGTGGATCGAAAATCTCAATCTATGCGCCTCCTCCATCAATATGCGTCGAGCTCCACCCATATAGGGCACCCAAATCCACCCACGAAAATTTATAAGCCCCTAACTATCTATTCCAAACTCAGAAATCTATCGGACTATCCACTTCTTAGTACCATTCTTTGGTCTCACGACCTCCACCTGTGCCCCTCGAATGGTATCTAAGACTAGATTCATCACCATCATCCACATACACGCATCTCGTATCGGATCACTCGCTGCTCTACAGCTAAAGGCATCGGCTACCACATTAGCCTTGCCCGGATGATACAAGATCTCACATTCGTAGTCTTTCATAACATCCAACCACTTCCTCTGTCTCATATTCAGGTTGGTCTGATCCATGAGGTACTTTAGGATCTTATGGTCCATGTATATGGTACACCGGACTCCATATAGATAGTGGCGCCAAATCTTAAGGGCGGACACCACCACCCCCAACTTCAAATCGTAGGTGGGATACCTCGTCTCATGGGGCTTCATTTGTCTCAATGCATATGATATCACATATCCTCTCTACATCAACATCACACCCATCCCTCATATAGATGCATCACAATAAACTACAAAGTCCTCCACCCCCCCCCCACCCCCCGAGAACGGCTAACACTGGAGCTTCGCACAATCTCTGGCGAAGAGTCTCAAAAGAGTTTTGCTACTCAGGCTCCCAGGAAAATGTAACACCCTTCCGGGTCAATCTAGTGAGAGGAACGACAATCTTTGAGAAATCTCTGATAAACCTCCGATAGTAGCCAACCTAACCCATAAAACTCTTGATCTCGGATGGGGATCTCAACACCTCCCATCTCATAAGTACCTCAATCTTGGCCAGTTCAACCAATATCACATTCTGATTAACGAGGTGTCCCAGGAACTGTACCTCTTGTAACCAGAAATCACACTTGAAGAATTTGGCATAAATCATTTCCACCCTCAATACTCTAAGAATCTCTCAAATATTCTCCTCGTGATGCTCTCTGGATCTCAAGTATACCAGAAATCGTCAATGAACATGATCACCGATCGATCCAACATGGACCTGCACACCAGTTCCATGAGATCAATGAACGTTGTTGGTGCGTTGGTGAGTCCGAAGTCATCACCACAAACTCATAGTACCCATAACGAGTCCTAAAGGTCGTCTTCTGGATATCCTCCTCATAAAATCTCATATGATGATATCCAAACCTCAAATCAATCTTGGAAAACCATGATGCCCCCTGCAACTGATCGAATAAATCGTTGATCCTCGGTAATGGATAACTGTTCTTGGCTGTCAGCTTGTTCAACTCCCTGTAATCAATACACATCCGGTGTGAACCATCCTTTTTCTTGACAAAAAGGATCAGTGCTCCCCACAATGAGCTACTCAATCTGATAAAACCCTTCCCCAGCAGCTCCAGGAGCTGTGAAGATAACTCCTGCATCTCAGGTGACGCAAGGCGATAAGGTGCCTTGGTAATAAGTGCCGCACTCAGAACCAAATCAATCCGGAACTCCACCTGCCTCTCGGGAGGCACACCTAGTAACTCCTCGGGGAAAACATCTGGGAACCCATACACTATCAGAACCTCGAAGATAGAACTCAGCCTCTTTATAGCAACCCGTGTATCCATCACGTACGCCAAAAGCCCATACAACCCTACTGTAAACTCTGTCTCACTCTGGTAGCAGAGCAGAAGGCTGATCCAAATTTGGTACCCTCTCCATACACCGTAAGCACTCCCCCACTAGGGTCTCATATGGTCACCATCTGATGCTCACAGTCGATCATAGCTCCAAACCGACTCAACCAATACATGCCCACTATGACACAGACATCACCAATCGTGATTGGTACCAGGTCTATTGGGAACTCAGCACCAAGAAAAGATAATACACATCCCCTGAATACATTATTAGCAAAAACCGTGTGCTCTTCGGCTATAGAAACCCTCAAAGGTCGACTCAACGCCTCATGTCGGATACTGATGTGACGAATAAAAGCGAAGGACACGAAGTATCGACTCGCACTTTAGTCAAATAACACCAGATCAAGTACATAATTCATAAGAAAAGTACCTATAAGCAACACAATATAAGAGCAACAAATCTCAAACTAATATAAATAAGGAAATACATACCATCCACGACATCAGGCGTTGCGCGGACCTCCTCCGTTGTCAGCTGAAAAGCTCTCCCACAAGCCCTTGATGTCACGACCTTCGATGTCCGACTATCAGTAGCACGTAAAGCAGCTGGTGCAGAACCCTAGGCTAATCCGTGAATGAGTTGAGGGAACTTTCCCTTCCAATGGTCGGTCTAGTTGTAGAAAGCAAACTGCAAACCCCTTGGGGAAATCCTTCGCCATGTGCCCCTCTTTTCCACATTTGGAGCAAATCTCTAGCCGACATGATACCTCGTAACTCTTGTCGCACTTGCCACAAGTGTAACCGGCTGCGACTACACTGGTCTCCGGTCCCTACCCCAAGACTCCTCTTCCTCTCTGGTCTATAACTTTAGTTCAATCTCCCTCCACCTGGAATTGGTCTGAAGCTCATCCAATATCCGGTATGACAAGTTCGCCATGAACTCTCGAATGTCTCTTCTCAAGATACTCAAATACCAGCTCACATGTGCCTGTTCAGTGGACACGTGCTCAGGGCAGAACAACGCCATCTCGTGGAACATCCTCATAATCTCATTCAATGACTCTTTCTTCTGCTTGAAAGACAGAAACTCTTGTGCCAAACATTCCCTCTCGACCGGGGGAACATAATCATCTCGGAACAAATGTGTGAACCTCTCCCACGTCACTGGAGCATGGTCTCCAGGAGTAAAACTTGTAGTCACAAACTTCCACCAGTCCTTCGCTCTCGAGCGAAGCTAGTTCAGCGTAAACCAAATTCTCAAGTGATATGGGCATGAACATGTATAAAATCATCCCTCAATGTCAAAGATCCATCTCATAAAATCGATCGGATCTTGTTTCCCATCAAACTTTGGTGGCTTCGTGTTGCTGAACTCCTGTAACAACAACGAGTCATCTCCCTATGGCCTAGCGGCAGCTACGGCTGCGGTGGCTACAGTAGTAGCAGCCTTAGTAATAGCAGGATACCACTCATCAAATGTCTCAATCAGGGTGGTCTTAATAGACCCAAACATCTCTGGTATCACCTTTCGAATGGTTGCGGCCACCTCCTCCGCAATGATCAAGCAGATCTCCTCATCACTGGTCCCACTGCTCCCGGGGTTGTGGCGTGTACCTACCATGATGTTTCTCAAACAGAACACAAAAATCATCAGAGACTAGCTCGAGTATACTCACACTCGATTTCCCATCCCTCCATGCTCCTTAGCATCCTAAGGATTCTTACTTGGGTTGCATACAGATCCGATGCTTTCAGTAGTACAAGCCCAATACGACCTTCCATCAACCTGTAGTCACCCCAAGTCCTCCTCCTAGGATCCCAATTCACAAGTACTCTATCTCTCACAAGTATCAGACTACTCTCTCAGTAGACCCCTCATATGCTCATCTAGGTACCTCTCCCAGATTATCCCTCGACTCAAAACTCTTTCTAAGTGATTCCTGCTAGATACTCCTACTTAGCACCTACTCAAGGCAAATAACATATAACATTGCTCAATAGCACCTCCCAAGCTAAGGCATCACAAATCAAGCAACCCTAGCCCTAACATATGAAATACCTAGCTTATTCTCTAGCATGCATCCCTAATATCTCATGAATATCTCAAAATACAAATAAGTAAGGGTATTTTGGGAAATTAGTGTTCGGACTCTGGCTAATTGTACACACTACTCCAACTTGTTTTTCTCTTAAAACTCTTTCTCATTTTAGAAAATCATTTCTTTTGAAAATTTTCTCAAATCCTCAGTTTGAGTCCAGAGACACCCGAAGGTATGTCCGAATCCCTCAAACCAAGGATCTGATACCAACTTGTAACACCGTAAATTTTCAAACAATTTTGTTTCATTTAAAAATCACATTAATCTCATCAACACAATTCACAAAATCCCAAAATATCAAATTATCAAAACACATGCCCATAATAATAAAATCCAGGATCCTCAAAACATAACTCAGTCTCGTGTGTACAATCAAGACGGCGCCTTCCCGTGATCCTGAGAAGTACCTAAAACATATAACACATAACACGGTAAGCACGAAACTTAGTGAGTTCCCCAAAATACCAAACACATCTCATTAGCCTCTCATGGCTATATCTCGAATAAGACCCTCCGGCCAATGTGTCTTAGTGTAACCCTCCGATCTTACAACTTAGGTGGACCCTCCGGTCCAAACTCAGTAAAGCTCAGAATAATACACAGCATAAATCACAAAGACATAATGCAGGATATCACAGTACTCAATATAAGCACATAAGACCCTCTGGTCACACAAAGATTACCATTCTGGGTAAGTATAATGAGAAGACTCACCTCGTAAGCAAGCAAATAAACCTTGTACACGAATCACTAGTCTAGCCTCTGCCTAACACATACAATAATTATCTCTAATTAGTAAACGGCCATCAAAGAAGATAGACTAAACCCTCTACAAACTCACAGAAGGATAAGAGACCATTTTACCCTTCCATGGATTATATAGTCCATAATTTGACCAAACCCTAAAAGTCAACAAAAGTCAATTGCAGTGCGTACGCTGAGAATACAGACCCTCTATATTTGGCGTACTACCTCGGCCCTATGCTGGGCATACTGGGATTACACTCGGCATACGTCCTAGATTTAATCTTCCCACTCTCTTGGTCTTAATCCGTTAATACCATAGCTCTAATCTCAGATCTTGACTCCCTAGGGGATCATACTCCATAAAGTGTGTGACTTTAAGCCTTTGCATGGCTGATAAAGTCCCAAACTCCAAAACTCTCACTCTCTACTCCCAAAAATGTTCATATCTCATGCATGGGGTGGTTTTAACGTCCAAGACTCCATTTTTATGAATACACTCCATTAACAACACTAAAAGGGATAGATATTAGGCTATAGAGTTCAACAACTGATAAATCTTCAATCTTTGGGACCAAAAACCCTAAGATGGACCATATTATGCACAAATCAAAAAGGATGAGAAAGCGTTGAGCTTTACACCCTTAACTGATTCCCCAACCATAGAAAAGCTCAGCTCCAAATCCTGGACTCCAACTCTATCCTCTTCAATGCACCTTCTACACTCTAAGGATACCAGAAGAACACTTAATAGCTCACAAATGAACACTCAAGCTCAAGGGACGAAAATTAGGGTTTGAGAGGGTTGAGGGCTGAAAATGGTGTCTAGAAATGAGGCCATCATGTTCCTTAAATAGGGATACACATTAATTAGGGTTTTCACTCTAAGCCTAGTACACCCAACGTACCCTCAGGTACGCCTAGCGTACTAGGTGGCTTCTGCTTGCAAATCATGCACATTAGTACACTGAGCATACACACGCGTACGTCCTGTGTACTCATTTACCCCCTTTTCTCAAATAAAGGTCCAAACTTGACAATTACAATAGAACAAGGGTTAATGAGGTATACCTGAGCTTAGGATGTTACAAATAGGTTCGTCAAATTTCAGTGGGGGAGAACCATTCGAATTTTCAGGAGTAGAATTAGGCATGAAACTAGGATGAGTTTTACACTCCCGTCGTGGTGGAAGGCGGCCCAAGTGGCTGTTTGGATTGAGGATTGTGTGAGTGGGGAGTTCAAGAAACTTCCCAACAGTGGGTTAGCGCCTTCTTGGTAATGGATAGCAGGCTTTTGTTAGGATCAGGTTGGGGATCTAGGCATGACTTGAGCCTAGTTTGGGTGCTTGGTCTGGTGTGTGTTTGACTCTAGATGTGTATGGATGGATTGATAGATCAACGGTAAGACCATGGGCGGTGGCCATGGCAAAATGGGAGTGTTATACGACTGTGGGGTGGCCCATAGCATTCACTAGATGGCAGTTAGCATGGGAGTGTTGTAAGACTGTGGGGTGGCCCGTAGCATTCACTAGATTGGCTGTTAGTGTATAAGTATTGTAAGACTACGGGGTGGCCTGTAGCATTCACTAGTTGACAGTTAGTGTGGGAGTGTTGTAAGAGTGTGGGGTAGCCCGTAGCATTCACCGGTCCCTATGCAGGGTTAAGGATGTGGCAACTCCATGATTGGTCATGGATTTTTAATATGGATAAAACTAGGGTGGGTCAGTTCGTGAAGCTATGGGAGGGCCATGGCCTACTTAGAATCAGGAAGTGGTGGGGTGTTGGAGGTTGGGTAAGATATAAGACTACAGTTGGTCATGTATCATTCAGTTTTAGCATTGGATTGGGTGGCAAGATAGTTTGGGCAATTATTTCCATATGCAGCTTTCTTTTGAAAGTCGTGTGGAGCAACTGTGTGTGTCTTTTGACTCAGTAATCGGGAGGGAATCTGAGGTTTTAGTTAGTTAGCATACAAGTTAGGACCAGGGAGGTCTTCGCTGCTTTTGGAAAGTAGCTAGCCGGCAGCAAGACGAGTCGGGTGGTATTAGTGATTTGGGATTTGTGTGTGGAGTCTCTTGTTATTAGGGGAATATGCTAATTCATTTTCAGTTGGATTAAATAATCTCAAAGTGGTTGATTTGACCTTGTTGTGCAGCTCTCGTTTGAGTCTAACCGTTGCAGGGATGAATCTTCTACTTGAAGGATTATTTGAGCCTTCTACCAAGTATAAGTGTTTTACAGCAGTATATGGTCGGTGATTTTGTTACCAATGGAAGCATCAAGATAATCAGGGTTGGAAGCGCTTTGTTTAAGTTTGGAATTCAATGAGGATTTGGTCTGGTAGTGGTTCAGTGTGGGCGGTCTATCAGGGAGTCAAACCAATTTGAGATTTTAGGTTTTGGAAATGTAGAAGTGGTTTTATTCATGGGTTTAAGGATTCGTTCTTAATCAAGTTTGAAGAGTTCTTCTAGGGTTGGGTTGGTTTGCCTTTCGTAAGGTTGTGATGCGCGTAGGCGTTGTGATTGTGTTGTTCAAGCCATATGGTGTGCTGGAGTGATAAGTAATCATTTTGATGATGAAATCTAATTTAAGTGAGGGGAGTTGTAACACCTTGTTCTGAATCATTACCCATTTGGGTATGGGTGATGTAATCTAGATCATTCATGTGTTCGGGTTTGGTTTTGGAGCCAAGGGGTATTTTGATAAAATGGTAGTGGACTTTTATGGAAATTGGATTTTTGTTCGAGAAATTTTATGGCAAGTATGAGTAGATTAAAGTGTAGAGTTTCTCGTTAACTTTTCATGGATATAAGAATCGTCAAAATTGGAATTATAACGAAGAAGTTATGGTCGTCGGAGTATTTTAGGGTTTAAGAAGGAAACCTAGTATGTTGGGCGTACATAGGGAGTACACAGGGTATACTAGTGTAAAGGGAAGTACGATGAGAATACATTGGCATATGCTTAGCGTACCCAGAGGGATTGATCGTGAACATCGGCCTCGTACGTTGGGCGTACGAGGGGTGTTTAAATCCTAATTTTTAAGCAAGTGTTCCCTATTTAAGCACCTTAAGTCTTTAGGTTTGGCCTCTTTACCAGACCCCAAACCTCCTAAAACCCTAAATCAACCCCTTAGCCAATTGGTGGTACTCTTGAGCTATTAAGAAGACTTTTGTGCTCATTTATGCCTTTATGAAGGAAGCGGAGAAGCTTGAAGTTACTTTGCTTCTTAAACAGGCTTTGGATCCAGAATCATCATCTTGTGAGAATGCTTTCTGAAGTATCTGGTTTGCATCTTGGCTTGTATATGTTCAGATCTCTTGATAGTTAGTTTTTTATGCTTTTGGTCCCTTTTTGGGTTATTAGAAGGGTTAAGTCGTTTAAGGGCTTGTTCTTTTAGATTTGGGTTGTTTTGGTCTCCTTGAGCTTAAAGGTGCAAGCTTTATGAGATTTTTTGTGTCATGCATGCATTAAGTCACTTATTAAGTCCCCTTTAAGATTAAGAGATACATTTAGCCATGTATGAACATAAAGTTGGCAACTTTACATGATAATCCAACTTAAGGAAGTCATATCTATGTTTTAGAGCTTTGTCTTAAGGGATTAAGTGATTGAATCAAGTTTCAACTGAAGAGGGTGAGTACACTAGGAGTACAAGAAGGTACGCTTAAATTAAGCGGCTTAATGTACCAGCCTCCAATCGAGTACATTGCGCGTACGTGCTGAGTATGCCACGCGTACTCGGTCTGTTGGGCCTCGTATGTTTGGGCTTAAGTTTGGGCTATCTTTAGGATTGGTTGCTTGGGGCGTTGTTGGGCCATCTAAGAACAAGTGTTTTGGATTAGGGAAAAGTTAATGGGATTTAGGGTAAGGCCCGTGTAAGGGTTTGGGCCTAATTTGGAAAATTAGGCAATAAGCGGGCTTTGGATGATTATTTGGTTGCGGGCTTTTTGGATTGGGAGTTTGGGCCTTAGTCTGGGACCAAACTAGGTGAGGGGTAAAATGGTCTTTTTACCCCATATATGGACTATTTTATTTGAACTAGAACCCCAAATGTTATTTGGATGTTATTCATGTATATTAGCGTGGGGATTCTAGCGGAGCTGCAGTCAGAGATTTATTTGTGGGTTCAGCTGTCGAGGTGAGTCTCCTCACTATATTATGGGTCGAAGGCAATAATGTCGGCCCATTTGGTTTAGGTATTATAGGAAGACCAGGGGTGGCCCTTGGTATTTGTATGAAATACCAGGGGGTGGCTCCTAGCAGATTTGTATGCAAGACCAGAGTTTGGACTTTGGCGGATAATTATATAATTAATTGTAGATTATATGTTGGTTGTCTTTGTGATGCTTGCATGGAATACCAAGAGGTGGCTCATGGAGCTTGTCTGTAAGACCCGGGGTTTTGGTCCCCAACTTGGCAAGGAAAGACCATGAAACAGATCGTGGCATAATGGTAAGACTACGGTTGGGACATAGCACCTCCTATTGCATGTTTGATATGTATGGCTCATATGTTATGTATGGTATGTGGTATATGAGGATCCCTCTAAGCTTTGTGCTTACAGTTATTTATGGTTTTAGGTACTTCCATTCCGAAAGGGAAGGGACCGACTTGATCGCAGGGCATACACTTACATTTTTCCGCAACTTTGAGATTTTGGGATTGTACTTTGATAACTGTTTTATGATAAAATGTCTTTATGTAACACCTGATTCGTGGTATGCCTACTATTCAAGTATTTTTTTGTTTCTTTATGGTACTCGAAGAGTTGGAGACCCAACTCGTCGAGTAGAGTCATGACCTGTAGACAGTTTAAGTAACCTACTCGACGAGTTGGGGGACTAACTCAGCGAGTAGGTGTCGGTTGAGTGAAATCCTAAATTTGAGGGTTTGCACCCTATTTAAACACCTTATCTCAGCCTCCATCGCCCTTATCACTCCCAGAGAGCTGTGCATCGAAACACTAGCCGTTTTTGTGTGTTATAAGGCCATTTTGGTACTTTTGGTGGTTTGTGAACCTTGAGAAGAAGAAAGAAGCTTGAGAGTTTGAGTTGGGGGCTTAGAGATTCAGAGATCTAGTTTCATTTTCAGCATAATCAAGGTAAAATGCCCCTATCTTGGTCTTCTATGTGTTTATTCATCTTTAGACTTGGATTTTGGGCACATTTAGGGCTTTCCAAGCCATTTTCGGATTTATGGAGTGTTATATGGAGTCTTGACTTCAGATCTAAGTCATTGGAAGGGTCTCATGGCATAAACGTGCCAACTTTATGGCCATGAGAGCCCCATGCATCTTGTAGAGGACCTTTTATGGCTTTTTAAGCCAAAACCCCCCATGCATGTGCACCAAGTTTGGAGCTTTACATATGAAATGGACATTAGGGGGCCAGATCTATGGTTTTGGGGTGTTAAGACCCATCTAAATCGACTGTATAGTGTTGGTCAAGGATGGAATCGATGAGTTGTTCTTGGGACTCGGAAAGTCACGGTGTAATGACCACCAACTCCTTTCTATGGATGGACCAGTTGTTAGGGAGGAAAGTCCCTTAGATGTTTTGACGTAAAGGTACCTGGGAATCATGGGACTCGACGAGTGCTTAGAATAGGATTGACGAGTCCAAGGGAATCTCCCAATATTTGAAGATGGACTCAACGAGTTGTTCATATAACTCGGTGAGTCTTAGACCGGACACATTCTTAAAAGGGAGATGAACTCGCCGAGTTCAAGGAAGAACTCGGCGAGTCGGATGAAGATCGTCCCGATGGTTTGAATGAAGGAGAACTCATCGAGTTCTTTCTAGACTCGACGAGTGGAGTCGGGGTTGGATCGGGTTAGTGGAGTATGGACTCGGCGAGTCAGGTCAACGGGGTGTTGACTTTGACCAATGTTGACTTTGTCTGGTTTTGGTATTGACTCTGGTTAGGGTTGTATGTTCTATTTGATGACTTGAGGGTTGTTGTGTAGGGATTGAGGAGTCGAGGAGAGCCGACCTTCACGCCGAGGACAGTTTAGACACTACACAACATCGAGGTGATTTAGCTTCCTATAGAAGTGGTTCTAAGGCACCAAGGCCGGCCCTCTAGTAATTTTTAGTTGGGATGGTTATCTTTGTGATAATTGTCTGGTCTATTATTGTTAGATATGTGAGTATGCTAGACTACTAGATATGCGAGTATGCTAGTTTGCTAGTTGCCATGTTATATGAGATAGTATCAGTAGAAGGGGACTAGTCCCCGATTCGGTCGTTAGGACCAATGTGTAGGTCGGACACCCCAGATATGTATGAAAGCATGATTATGATATGATATTATGTGTTAGTATTAGGAGGCGTAATAGTCCCCGTGTTCGGTTGAGATAGACCGGAGGGTAGGTCAGCACCCCAGAATAGCTTGACATAGGTAGGTCAGCACCCTAGAATAGCTTGACATGGGTAGGTCAGCACCCCAGAATAGCTTGACGTAGGTAGGTCAGCAGCCCAGAATGGCTTGACATGGGTAGGTTAGCACCCCAGAATGGCTTGACATGGGTAGGACGGGCGCCCCAGAATTGCTCGGTAGTATTTATGCTATGTGATTGTATGGTATGTGGTATGATGGGGGAACTCGCTAAGCTTGTGCTTACAGTTTCATTTTTGGTTTCAGGTACCTCTTCATTCAAGGGGAAGGAGTCGGCGGTGTAGCAGCACATCACACACACACACACATGATTTCCGCTTAGAGTTTTCTGGGATTGTACTATGATATTTCGTTACTTCAGATGATTTGATTTTGAGACATGATATTATGATTTTATGTATTGGCATGATCTTTGCAATGTTTTGATAAACTAATTTATGAATCACTTAACAAAACAAACAAAATATTTGGCCTCAAATGTTGGTATGTTACACTTTAAGTATTTGTTTAAATGATAAATGGGTGTTTTGATTGTTTCAAAAATGAAATTTTTACCCTCGTATTTTGGGATGTTATAAATTAGGATATTGAGCCATAATGGGCTTTTGTTGGTATTGTTTTGGGCCAAGTAAGGAAAATGGTAGAATGATCTTTTACCATTTAGGAACTTGTGTGACATCCCCAAATTCACGGTCATTTTAAAAAAAATTATGCTTATATTAAATTCAAAGTATCCTTTTTGAAATGTAGTATTACGGAATTTGTTCCCAGAATACATGATAAATATATTATCAAAGCTTTTCTGAAGAAATGTGTTTTGTTTATACTAAAACTTTGGAATACCAATGTCAATACAGAAACATAAGCATAAACAGACCTTACATTCATTTACACTCATGATTTACATCTCATTTAATCTCTCAATGTAATGTGTCTTCATATTTATACCTGTGATACAAATAAACTGAGTGGGTCAGGTGGGGAAACCTGGTGAGTACTTAGGGTTTTCAACCTACAATAATGTAATTAATATGTTTAATCATCAAATAGTTAACCCAACTTCTCATCCACATTATCTTCTTTATTCTTAAGTATGTACCCTAAGAGTCATCTATTATTCATTCATTCCAAAGGACTGTCCTAAGAAATCAGACACGAAGTCCATCGCTATCAGGGTTTATCTATCAGGCACTAAGTTTGTAGCTACCAATGTTTTCTATTTGGCACAGCTGCCAATATTATCCTTTACACGCAGCTGCTAGGATTTGGTGAGCACGTAGTTCAAAAAAATCTACAGGTTGTGGTGCAACTACCAATGTTCATCTATAGGGCTCTAAATCCATAGCTGCCACCACCATTCATAAGGCACTAAGTCCATAGCTTTCAGGGTTTTAGAGTACATCTGGTGAACACATCGTTCACAACACCTACAAGCTGTGAGCCTGCTAGTGCTCCACTAGAGTGTCTAGAATAGTTTGTGGTCGTCATGTATACTCTGCTAGATGACTGGGCCATTGCTTGGGTCAAGGCTTCTCATCATCTATATCATAATTCATCTCTCATCATTCATCTCATATTTCGTCTACCCTTCTTTAACCAATATATTTATAGGTATACAAATACATCTACAATTTAAATCAATTAAAACGTGTATATTTTGTTCATCCAACATACATGTCAAGAACACGGATAAAATGCAAACATAACATGTAATTTATATTAAATACTTCATATCTATATGTAAGATTAAAGTAACTATGCACTCACTTGTTAAAGTGATGACTCCAAACTCGGGAAACGCTTAGCTTCTAACAATTTTATTTTCCTTTGACAAAACCTAGTATCATTATCACTAGATCTTAGTCTAATAATTATTGTGACTAATTATTACCTCAAGGTCTACGAGCTATATTTTTCTATAAGTGTTAAACAATACTTTTCAATTACTATGTACAGATAGGAGCCAGACATGAAACATCGGAGGGCAAGACCATTTTGGCATTTAAGTTGTTCTGAAATCCAATAACCCTATGCAACCCTTCAAACTAGATTCCCCATACCGTGAGTAGTTAAAAGATATTATAATAAAACTTCGCATAAATTATAGTACTTAGCACATTTATTGTTTATAGGTTCATAATAACGATAATGAACTTAAACATAAACTATACTTAAAGTAGGGTAAGTATAACTTACTTACAAGGGGTTTAGCTAGGAGTCGGGATTTGTAGGGGCAGATCTTCTGAGCCGAAAGATCTTCTTCTCGGAGCCTTATGGAGCTCTAGGACTTACCTCTAGCACTCGAGAAGTGCTAGGGAATGGGAGGGGATAAAAGGGGAGTTTGAGAGAGAAATAATGGGAAAGGTGTAAGTTTTGGGGTGATCATCGCCTCTATTTATAGGATGATTCTGGTACAAATGTAGGGCATTCCCTTGCTGAATGTTGGGCATTCGTGGCCAGGTGTCTTCATCTGGTGCAAAGTCGTGGTGAGGAAGCAGTGGCTCAGACACGCGCCACGTGTCACCTTTTTCTTATTCCAAAAACTAATTATCCCTTAAGCATACGAGCTTCATTTTTGACTTTCTTTATATCCACGCGTAGGTATTGATGGGATCTACAACTTTCATTTAGACTCTGTCGGCTAATTTTTGAATTTATTTTTAAATTTATATTTTAACAAGCTTAAACAGCTAAAGTTTGTTAAAAATTCATAATTTTGTCATCCGATGTCCGTTTTTACTGTCTTTATATTGTTGAGCTCCTAATAATGAGATGTTCAATTATCATTTAGGTTGTTTCGGCTAAAAATCGATCAATCTAAAATTCGACCAGGTTGTGTACTGCTACGCTAAATCTTAGAAAAATCATGATTTATTCAAACGAAGTTAGATTTCGATGTTCTTTTTATGTACATTCTCCGTTTAACATATACTATGAATTTCGTCAAAAATTCACTTTTTACGTTACACGGAGCCATGCCGGTTCTGTCACAAAACTTCGACGGGTCATAACTTCTTCGTTTTAAGTCAGATTTTAGCATTCTTTATATGTACGGAATCCTTGTGACATATACTATACTTTGGTTAAGATGATTTATTTTATATAATATTCTATCAAAAAGTCATTTTTAACGCTCATTATCTCTAAATTGACTAGCCCGAATTTGCGAGCGTTACAACTTGGATTATGGATTGGGCCTTTAATTTTGGGTTATTGGATTGATTATTAATTGTGTTTGTATTTATTGTTAGTTGGTGTGAGGTTATCCGGTTCAGCGGCCCAACCAGTTATTTGGTTATCAGCAGATTGAGGTAAGTTTCCTCACTATGTTTAGCAGGTCAAAGGCACCAATATCGGCTCATGGTTTGTTATGTTAGAATGTTAGATGATTACATGACTCTTGCATGTGTTATGTTTTGGGATGCTTAATGGGGAAGGCCCGATGTCGGGTGGGGCCAATGATTGTATTGTATGCTATTATATTTGTGATTATCGCATATGTTAGTATAATTATATGCTCTAATGACTAATAGATCAGTATACCGGGCGGGGATCGATGTGACATCCCCAATTTCACAGCCAGAAAAGACCGATTTGTTTGTGTTTAATTTTAAAATCAGAGTATCTTTTTTTTGAAGAATAATATTGCGGAATTTGTTCCCAGAAAAAATGATATTGATATTATCAAAGCATTTCCAAATATATGTATTTTATTTATATTAAAAAATTGGGATGTCATCGTCAATACATAAATATAAGCATAAACAGATCTTACATTAATTTACACTAATGATCTACATCTCGTTGAATCCTTCAGCAAAATGTATATTTAATGTCGCTACCTGTGATACAATAAACTGATTAGGCCAGGTTGAGAAACCTGGTGAATACATAGGGTTTTCAACCCATAATAATATAATTATTATGTTTAGTCATCAAACAATTAACCCAATTTCCCATCCTCATTATCGTCCTTATTCTTAAAAATCTTCCCTGAGAATCATCTATTCTTCATTCATTCATTCATTGTTAAGGATTGTCCTAAGGAATACGCACGAAGTCCATCGTTGTCAGGGTTTATCTAATAGACACGAAATACATAGTTTTCGATGTTATCTATTAGGCATAGCTGCCAATAGATAACAGTTTAAAATTAATATTGGTTTCATGAATCGGATTCAAAGTTTTGATAAAAGTTTCCATAAATAAAAATATATTGCAAAAATGAGTAAATATGTTTGCATAAACAAAGTTCATTGTCATCATGAGAGATAAAGTATGTTACCCAAATGAGATGCAACGTTCATATTCTCATGGGAAATAAAGTTTGTTACTAAAATGAGCAAACAAGTTTCATTGATATAATGAGCAATCAAGTTCGTTGCTACAAGGAGCAAACAAGTTCGTTGCTACAAGGAGAAAACAACTTCGTTGCTAAGACAAGTAAATAAGTTTCTAGTAAATAAAGTTTGTTGTTATAATGAGAAACAAAGTTTATTGCTATAATAAATAACAAGTCTATATATATATATATATATATATATATATATATATATATATATATATATATATATATATATATGAGCAAAAAATGAGTTCACAACCAAGCATATGACTGATGCCTTATCAAGATCTATGCTTATCGTTCCATATATTAATATGGTATCATGCACTCAAGCAATCGAGCGAGTGAAGAGTTATCAATTCCTTATAGTGTTATCTATGATGATCATTGGCTCAAAGAGTTAATGGTTGGTGTAAAGTGTAAGGGAAGGGACTTAAGACGATAACATCTCATGTTTGATACAAAATATAGAAATAGGGGGATGTGTGAATACTTACAATGCATTGAGATGATGCAAATGATGCCTTAATCTAAGTTTCACTTGTACCATTACCGATGTCAATTCCTTATAGTGTTATCTATAATGATCATTGCATAGACATACATAGCAAAATATAGAAATCAAGTTTGATACAAATCAATTTAAATACAACGAACAATAAATAGTTTTTGGACATGCTTTTCCACCCCAAAACCTAAAAACCGAAAATAGGGGATGTGTGAATACTTACAATGCATTGAGATGATGCAAATGATGCCTTTATCTAAGTTTCACTTGTACCATTACCGATGTCTACAATAATGGTATACACTAGTGAGTCTCTGATCGAAATCTAATACTAGTATACTTTACTTCTACAATAGAATTATGTCAATATTGTGTCAAAGTTAGTTTTTGTATAAGTTGCAAATACTTTTCTGAAAATTCAGATTTCCATATACCAATTGACTTATTAACATTTGCAAGTTACAAATCCCATTTTGTGTTATTGTTCATAATGCATTTTAGCCCTTTTGGATAGGCTTTGCAAGCTAAAAATCCAAAACTAAATCAAATCAGTTCTAAAAATTTCCAAACTTTACATTTAGTTCTAACTAATTTAGAACTCTCGTGTTATTTTTCATGATTTTTAAATATGTTTAACCATTTTTTTCACCAATTAATTCCTTAAAAACATCATAAAATCGTGAAAAATAATCAACAGTTAATACAAATTCCCAATCTTTTTTTAAAACTGTTATACAATGTGTATAAACTGGGAAAAATACTCAAATTGATTTTCAAACAACTTAACCTTATTTTATGATATTTTTGGGTTTATTTTACAAAAATAGAGATAATTAGAAAACAGTATCTAAAATTTTCCAAGCTTTTTGTAGTAGTGTTATTAGACATATAAAAGTTAGGAAAAGTATTAAAGTTGGTTTCCAAATACTGTAGATATTGACTTTGTTTTATTCACTTAAATAAGCATTAAATCGTGAATAATTATTAAACATAAATAAAAATTACTTAACTTTTTGCAAAACTGATATACAATGTACACAATTTGGGAAATTTACCAAAGTTGATTTTCATATAATGGAGTTTGAGTTTTGGATTTATGTGTATTTAATGTAATAAAGATACCATAAATAGCAAAATTATTCAATAATTCTTCAAAAAATTTGTAAAATTATTATTTGATGTATAAAAAATGGGAAAAATATCAAAACTGGTTTTTGAATGACTTAACTTATTTTTATGATTCATGTGTAGTTATTCTATTAAAAATAAAAATAAATAATAAATTGTTTAGAAAACTACCCAAACTTTTTATTTGTTGCTAAACTCTAATACACAATGTTATGGAAATTTATTATAATTTTTAGAATAGTTTAATTATTTTTCACCGATTTATTCTCATAAATGAGCATTAATTCATGAAAAATTAGTAAATAGTAATAGATATTCATTAAAAAAATTATTCATAGTTAACATGTATTATAAGATAAAGTTTTATAATTTTTGGAAAAGTGTAACTATTTATTACCAATTTAAACCATTAAACCTACATGAAATCAAGAAAATAAGAAATACTCATGGAAATATTTGTAAATTTATGCATGTGGTATTTATGATGTCCATAAGATGCGAAAATTATTAAATATGGCTTTGGACATTTATAACTTAATTTTAATATTTATTTTTCTTCAACAAAAATAAATTTGAAATCAACAGAAAATTATAGAAACACATGCAACTTCATAAAACGTCTTTAATCAGTGCATGGGTAATATCAAAAATTTTCTAGAATTTATTGACCACAAAAAGTATTTAAGTGAATTTTTGCTCTATTTTCTTGCAAAAATTTTAATAAATCGAGAAAATGATTTATTTTTTGAAAATTTGTTGAAATTCATTTTGTAGGTAGGATTCTAGGAAAAATCAAATTTGATTAGAAAAGAAGTTTTAGATATTTATTTGTGAATAAATCATTTATGAACATATTTGAAAGCTTTTGACAACAAACTTTGATCATTTAGCATCTAAGCTTAAAGATAATCACATGCATGTTGGTTTGAAGACCATTCATGAGTTGATTTGTTGAAAATTAAGTTTTTAAGAAGAAAACTCAGATGTATGTGGTTGATGAACATCAAAACTTGTAAAAACTCAGTTTCTTGGATTTGACATAGGTTTAGGTCACTGGTTTTCACCATCTAGCAACATACATGATGTTTTTGGGTGAAATCCTACCACCATCGTCATCAAACTCGAAGTGCATGAACATGCACACGGATTTTCAAAGAGAAAGGTGTAGGAGAAGAAGAAAATGCAAGAAAACTTAAAATCTTTGAAGGTAAAGTAAAGGAAATGTGATTGATTCGATTTTTCCTTGATGTATAACACTAGATGATGAATATTTTTGAGTAAAATGATGTTCTTGACTTATTATTTTTGTGTGTTAGATAAATGGGAAAAAAATGGGGTTTTAGAGAGAATAAAAGAGAGAAATGAGAGATTTTGTCACTTTGGATACCCAATCTCTCTCGTCATCTCTTTGGGGTTTCTCTCCACCAAAATTGGTCACCAAAATACATAAATGCATGTACACTCATGAATTATCGACTGGAAAAATCTCTCTTAGAGATTTTGCTTCTAACTTCGTATTTTTAGAGAGAAGGAGGAGTACAATTTTAGAGAGAGAAGTGGGAGGTGGAGTTAGGGTTGTTAATCGGGTCAATCCGATCGGGTTTCGGGTTAAATGGGTTGGGTTAGTCAGGTTTTCAAAAAAAAAAATTTAACCTGACACCCAACCCTATTAAGATATGGGTTGGTCGGGTTCGGGTTAATCGGGTTTCGGGTTAATAGGGTCGGGTTAGCCGGATTAGTCGGGTTAATACACTAAACACTTAATTTAAACATAATATATATATGGTTTTTTCAAGAGTGCAATGTGATATAAACCCAACCAATTTTTTTACTCTTTTCTTAACGTCAAGAATACATACAAAGAGAAATAAATTAAAAATAAAAGGTCATGGACCTCATGGTTGTTACAACATACGAGAAATCATGTATACCATAATAGCTAAAGAGTTATTCCATTATAAATATTAAATACATGAACTTTTAATTTTTAGTTAACGATCAAAACCATGTAGTTTATTCATGTTTATAGTTAGTTTAAAGTAGAAATAACTATCCAAATAAAATATTTACTTTCTCATCCGCTCTAGTACTTTTGAGATGTAGAGGTTTTATATCTTTTTGGAATTCGACTTCACAAATAGGAGTTACTTGACCATTGTATGCTTCTAGATTCACAAAAATTTACATTTTCAAAGGGTTTGTAGTCTTTTTGTACAGTTCAAGTAGAGAGCATTGGAATATGTAAAGGTTATGAATTCCTAACCGGGTTATTCGGGTTGACCCGAGACCCGATTTCTTTGTAAAAATCAACCCTAAACCCGACTCTAACTACAAATCGGGTTTGCCTGGTTAACCCGGATAACCCGATTTGGAATTCTAACCCTATTGAACCCGACCCTAATTACCTTATTCGGGTTAGGGTCGAGTCGGGTTAATCGGGTTCGGGTTTTTTTGACACCCCTAGGTGGAGTGTGTCAGAGAGTGAAAGTGATTATGATTTTGGGGGATGGCTCTCTTGGGGATTATATGGCCGACTTTTGGAGTTATGAGGGAGGTTCTCTCTCTTACATTTTTATAAAATCCAATCTTTTATAAAAATTCCAATTTTTTTTATAAAGTGTGCACCTTAATATAGATTTTATTCATGAAACATTGATTTTTGACTTATGAATTAAGTGTAAATGTTAATGAGTTAAATTTTATTTTCCTTGAATACGTTTTCATAATTTTAACTATTATAAGATAATATTATAAGGTTCATAATTATTTTGTTATATAATTTTTAAGGTTAAAGTTTATAAATATTAGTTTTTGTGGCTTTTAGGGTTTTGGGGTTTAATAAATCTTTGGATATCAAAATAAATTGAATTTTGGAGACTTCAAATCATTTTATGGTATTATAACTCTTTTATAGTTATGAACATATTAGGGATTTGTTTTTTTTCAGTTTTTTGGCATTCTATGTAGTGATTCCGAGATTTAAGTGAAACGAAAGAATCAAGTATACTAGTCCTAGATTTCAACTAGACTTTAGTTCCTACGAGCTATTAACCTAATTTCTAATATTAGGTCAAATTTATGATGTGTCTATATAATTCATGCAAAGATGTTTAAGTCAAAGAATGACCCGAATATGGATAGTCACTACAGTTAAAGTAATTGTAGAATTCACATATCAATGTGAAATTTAATTACACTATCATTTGATTCTACTTGTTTCCAAGTTTCTAGTAGGTTTCAAATTAGCTTCTACTTACCAAGTCTAGTATGTGTCATGCCTATACGTGCAACTAAGTTTATTCAAATCTAGAACTTTCTCGAATTTTGACGGTTGTCACACACACGCACACACAGAAAGAAAGAAATAGAGAGAGAGGGAGAGAGAGAGAGAGAGAGAGAGAGAGAGGGGGAGCGAGAGAGAGCGAGAGAGAGAGAGAGAGAGAGTGAGTGAGTGAGTGAGTGAGTGAGTGAGTGAGTGAGTGAGAGAGAGAGAGAGAGAAGGGGTGGGACCCCTTTGCATATTATTTCATTTTTCCTTTTTTGAATAAGATAAAACATCATAAATGGTCCCTATGGTAGTGAAATTATGAAAATGTGTAACGCCTACAGATTCGGGCTAGTCAATTTACAGACAGTAAGCGTTAAAAATGACTTTTTGATAGGAGATTATTTGGGATAATTAATCTTAACCAAATTTATAGTATATGTCACAAGGATTCTGTGAATATAAAGAACGCTGAAATCTGACTTATAACGAAGAAGTTATGAACCGTTGAAGTTTTACGACTAAACCGGCATGGTGCTGCGTATCGTAAAAAGTAAATGTAACACTAGTGACTTGAGTTAATGCTAAATTATTTAATTTTTCCAATTAATTATTGGACTATGAGATTAATGTTGGATTATTGAGTTGGGCCTTTATTGATTGGGTTGTTATATGTTTGGGGTGACTAAAGACGTATGATGGGCGTAAGCTTGGCCTGCGCGGGAGGTAGTAGGGGCATTGGATTCGCAGGGTGATGCACGTAGGCACAGCATACCAAGGGGTACACGCAGCATACGTGAGCTGACTCAAAACCCTAATTTTTAGGGTTTAGGCCATATATATACATCATTATGTCCCAAGCCCTAGCCTCCTTACCAGCCTCCTTAACTCAAAAAAACCCTATAAACCTAACCTTCTTCATCTTTGTGTGATCTTGATCTTGTAAAGTCCATTTTAGTGGCTTTGAGCTTGGAAGGAGAAATAGGAAGTTGGTGAAGAAGAAATTGTGTAGCTTGAGCTTAAGGATCTTAGACATAACCATCATTTAGCACTCGTTTGAGGTGAAAAGCTCAAAACTTCCCTCATGAATGCTTAGATCTCTTGTAATGGGGTTTTGTACCTTTTTGGTCCCAAGAGTGGAGCTTTATGGTTCCAAATCTGTTTCTAGGCTTATGGTTG
This sequence comes from Lactuca saligna, assembly GCF_052625555.1. NCBI lineage: Eukaryota > Viridiplantae > Streptophyta > Magnoliopsida > Asterales > Asteraceae > Lactuca > Lactuca saligna. The sequence continues at coordinate 35,221,784 of NC_136422.1, forward strand.
CCAACCTTAGTTCTATTTGAGTCCCAAATACATAAAAGTTACCATCTTGAAGGTCTTAATGTGGTCATGCATGAGTATTAGTCATTTCTATGGAAATAGATTGCCATATTTCAAGTTTGAGTCCATTTTGGGGGTTTGCATTCAGCTTTGCGAGGTGAGTTTTGTCACAACTAGAAATTTTGTGTCTTGTAATCACTATACTCAAGTAAATGTTGAATTCAAAAACTCAAGAGCATGTATGATGCTTACTCAATGGAAAACTAAACCCCAATTCACTACATCAAGCAATTGGAAACCCTAGAAGTTCTTGATTAGGTCCATTTTGGACTAGGACTTCCTTATTGGACCTAAATGGACCAATAAGCTTCCAATTTGACTATCATGGGCTTAGAACCCTTAAATGGACTCTAATTGGACCCACATTTACTTATTTCAATATTTTGGGCCATATTGGGCCTAGAATGAAATAAATTAAAAATAATGAACAATAATGAACTTAAACTAGCCCAACAAAGTATAAAAATCACACTTATATCTTACAATCATCAAACATAACTCTAATATTGGGCTTAGGGGAATTAAAGCCCAATACTCTCTTTTTCCTTCCAAATTTCGGCCCAAGACAAGCCCAAGAGGAAGAAGTTGACTATTACCATGACACCTCACTTTTACATGGGGGATATCCATGTTTTACACTCCAAACATCCATACAATCTCATCTTTCCATGCAAACTCCTCTCTTCTTCTTCCCCTCTCTCATTCTCGGCCGAACACCCCTCTTCACTCATCAAAAATTCATTCCAAACCTCTCTAAGTCTTGAAGAGCATTCCTCCTTCCCTCTCCTAAAATTTTCGAGGTTTAAGTGCATTCCAAGGAGATTTTTCACAAAAATCACCATCCAAGGCAAGGTTATACTAAATTCTATGATCTAGGTTCCTTGATCTATCTAAAATCTCTTCTTAACTCTCATGAAATCATGAACTTGTGTCTTAGAACCCCTCAAACTCGAGATCTTCAAGAAAAGGGTGCTAAGGCCAAAAATCACTTCATTTCTTCCATCCTTTCTTCAAAAACCGAATCAACACCCAAGGTGAGTTTCATACCCCCTTATTTTCGGTTTTTATAAGTTTTTGTGGGGGAGAATACAAGCAAAGGTGTAGATCCATCATTATGTGTATGTTTTGGTTGATTTCTATGCTTATATGTATGTTTTGTATGATTTTGATGCTAGATCAAGTTATGAATTGCTAAAAACCAAGATATATTTTATACTAGCATAAAATATACTACTACATGCAAAGTATACCAAGAAAAATAGCCAAATGGCTTGACAACACTTATTTTGGGCTAAAAACTCATTTTTTTGACACAAAATGTTAAAAATACAAAGTTGAAGGGCCTAAAATGAAATATTTCGAAATCTGATGGGTGAGATGAGTCAAAACAGTTTCCATAATGTATTTTCTGAAAATATACTATTTGGAGGATTAAAAGCATAAATTTCAAGCTTAATGGGCTAAAAATGACAATTTCGGCCCAATAGGGCCCATTATGCGAAATTTTCTGTTTTGGAGGGCCAAAACTGTGTTTTTCTATAAAACAATGGACCACTAGTGTCACAAGTACTTTTCAAAGGTTTAAAATGCTTTCAAATTTAAAAAGGACCAAAGTTGCAAAAAATTTCCAATTTGGGCCAAAAATGTAAAAATTGCGAAAAAGAGGGGTTACAACCGAGAAAACTGCAATTTCAGGGACTTAAACTGTTTTCAATGAAAAATATGCTGAAAAATATTAATTTCAATAATTTTTGGTGTTAAAATGTCAAGAAAAATGGTTTAAGGACTAAACCGGAAATTATTTTACCTAAAGGGATGAAAAAGTAAATTTACAAAATAAAGAGGGGTTGTAAACAGAAAATTTTCAATGATAATTCAATACACTCGTTGTGAACAAAGATTGACACTACGACTCTCGATGAATTACAATACACAATATCACCAACAATCGTTACCAAACGAATTGATTCGGTCTCGAATCAATAACAAATCCAAAACTACTAACACTACAACGCTCAATACACATATGGAACTCTTGGAACTCTTTACTCTCGTGGAATTACTCAATACGTCGACGTACACTCCTTAGGCCCAAAAGTTGCAAATCCTGCTTGTCGAGCCTAGCTATCCCGATGACATGATCTTTAGGCCCAAAGGACACTTGCTTACATGTAGTTGGGTCTAATACGACCCGACCGCGTGTAAAAGGAATTTCAATGGCAAACATGCTGCTGGTCCCCAAGGGTCCTTCAGTGCTGCTAGTAAAGTCGGGAACTCACGATTGCGGGTTGGGCTTCGGGCCCTTCGCAATTGCAATGGTCTTGAACGACGTAGGGAAATACCGAGGGTTTCGCACCTTCACTTTTTCTCCTCGGTCGTGGGATTACACAAGTCCGGGAGGATTGAGTTGTGTGAATAATTGCGAGTGACGCCTAAGGGATCGCTAGTACGGTTGTCAACTGGACGTTTTCATTAACGTACGTTACAACAATTCACCACCCTCTGTATACTCAATGCCTCCAAAGCTCAACGAACACCTCTAACGTAACGAAATAACAGTACACAAACTAAGTAAAGCAAAGTGATAGGAAAACGACGGGTTTTCCTAGGGTTTTCAACAAGTACACTTATGAACTACATGTCGAATTTCACAACTCTTACGCTTACATCTATAGAATTCAAACAAGCATACTCACGGATCTTCACATATTTTTACGCTATTCTATTTTCAGAAAATATCGGATTTTCTGGTGGTTTTTCAAAACATTACAAACATTGGATTTCAAACATTACTTATGAACTCACCAACATTTCACATGTTGACGTTTTTCAAAATACTTGTATTCTCAGGTAACAGATAAGTGAAGAAAGGACTGTACTCTATGATTGTTTTGCGGTTGTTTAAGTAACAATGAACAATGTATTTTGGAACGTAATATTTTGAAACAATGTAATGGATGTAAACGCTACCAGTTGTATTATTCCAATGCTTGGTGATGTATGATGTTACGTTTCATGTATATTCACGGTGATGGTATTCAATTGAGTCACAACAGCCCCCGGACGTTTCCGCCGTCTGGTTCGGGGGTGTGACAAGTTTACCTCCTGTATGAACAGGTCAAAGGCACCAATATCGGCTCGTATATGTATGTAGTATGTTATGGACTAAGGCCCATGTCGGGTAGTGCCCGATGTAGGTTTACATGTTTCGGATTTCGATCTGATGTTGGGCAGTGCCTGATGTAGGTTTATATGTTTCCGGATTTCGATTTGATGGCGGGTGGTGCCAGAGGAATGTTTGTATGATTTATGTCTTCGTGATTCTATATTGTATGTTTCCGGATTTCGGTCTGATGTTGGGCAATGCCCGAGGAATGTTTGTATGCTTCCAGATTTCGGTCCGATGTCGGGCGGGGCCTGAGGAATGTTTATATGTTTGTTTTATGTGATTACCTGTGTGTATATTATTGATATATATATATATATATATATATATATATATATATATATATATATATATATATATGTATACCGAGCTTTGCTCGATGTCGAGCGGGACCCGATGTCAGACTTTGTCCGATGTCGTGTGGGGCTTGATGAAGGGGCGGGGCCCACAATATGTTTGTATGTGATTATGTGTATGGTGTGTGGTAGTTTGGGGAGACTCACTAAGCTTCGTGCTTATAGTTTTCAGTTTTGGTTTCAGGTACTTCCGGTAGCAAAGAGAAGAGCTTGGGATGACTGCATTGCACATACAATGATGCTTTAGCCTGGATGTTTACTCTGATGTATATGACAGATGTTTTTTATTGATATACCGTTCATGATTTTTTGAGATACTATGACTTATGTTTTGTTGAGATGATTTTGAAAAATATGGTTTTATTTAATAATTAAAAATGAAATTTTTGGTCATGATTTTTTAGATGTTTCAGTAAATTTTTGATAAATTGCTTTTTAGCCTTAGTAATCTAAACGAAAGTTGTAGTATACGTAAAACTGATAACGTAAATAAAAATAACATCCTAATTTAACTTCGTTTGAGGAAGTTATGATTTTTCTAAGATTTAGTATAGTAGTGCACAGCACGGAAACTGAATTTTAGACTGGTCGATTTTTAGTCGACACAACCTAAACGAGAATTAAAGATATCGTTAATAAGAGTTCAACGATATAAAGACAGCCAAAAATAGACAAAGTTATGAATTTTTAACGGACTTTAACTGTCTAAGTCTGTTAAAATATAACTTTAAAAATAAAGTCAAAATTAGCCGACAGAGTTTAAACAAAAGTTGTCGATCACGTTGCTACCTATGCGTGGATATAAGGAACAGCAGAAACGGAGCTCTTATGCAAAATTTACGGGATTTAGAAGATAATTAATTTTGGAGTTAATATCCTGAGGTGACACGTGGCACCATCTCAGCCACACCTTTTCCCTATGGCTTGGCATCTGATCGCGACATGTGGCATGAGTATGGCCAGTGTACCCTTGCGTACGTCCAGCATACGCAGGTGCTAGCAACCTATAAATAGAACTTGTTTTTCCTCATTTCTCCACACCAATCTCATCAAATTCCCTCCCAAACACTTATGGTTTTTCCATAGATCATCCTAGGTGTTAGTAGTGAGTCCCGGAGCACCAAAAGGCCCCAAGAAGAAGTGCTTTCGACTCAGAAGTTTTGCTCCATCAGATCTCGATTCCTCGCTAAACCCCTTTGTAAGTGAGTTATGCTTACCATAATTTAAGTATAACTTATGTTTAAATTCATTATCGTTATTATGAGTCTATAAACAAGATTTATTAATGATTCCAAGTTGTTATACTGATTGATCTACTTACAAGGATGATGTCTAGGCTTTGATTTAGTGAGGTGTCTAAAGTGGGATTTCCAAACAGTATAATTTGTATACCAAACGGACCCTACCTCCAATATGATCATACCTGGTTGTTCCTTACTTGATAGATCTTGAAGTAGACTTTGAGTTAATGATGAATCTAGATTAATAATTAACCGTAATAAATATTATACTAAAACTTAGTGATGATGACACTAGGTTACGTCAATGAAAAAGACAATAGCTAGAAGCGAAGTGTTGTCCGAATTTCGAGTCGTCGCTTTAACAAGTGAGTGCATAGTTACTTTTATATTACACATAGATATGAAGTATTTAATATTAATATATGTTATATGTGCTTATTATCTGTGTTCCTAATATATATGCTAGATGAACGATTTATACATGTTTTACGTGATTTAAACTGTACATGTATTTTTATACCTATAAATATATTGGGTAAAGCTAGGTAGATGAATGATGAATATGAAAGATGATATAGATGACGAGAGGTGAGAAATGATAAAGATGATGAGAAGCCTTGAGTTTAACGATGATCCAGTCATCTAGTAGAGTATAGATGACGACCACGGACTATTCTAGACAGTCCAGTAGAACGCTGGTATGCTCGTAACCTGTAGGTGTTTGTGAATGATGTGTTCACCAGATGTACTCTAAAAACTCTAGCAGCTATGGACTTAGTGTCTTATGAATGGATGTTGGAAACTATGGATTTAGTGCCCTATAAACATTAACAGTTATGGACTTAGTGCCTAATAGATAACATTAGCAGCTATGGACTTAATGCCTAATAGATACCATCAGTAGCTATGGACTTAGTGTTTGTTAGATAAACCCTGGCAGCTATGGACTTCATGTGTATTCCTTAGGAAAATCCTTAAGAATAAATATGGAAGAATAAATGATTCTTAGGGTAGATCCTTAAGAATAAATAAGATAATGGGGATGGGAAATTGGGTAAGTTATTTGATGATTAAACATAATAATTATATTATTGTGGGTTTAAAACATTATGTACTTACCAGGTTTCCCAACCTGACCCACTCAATTTATTGTATCACATGTGGCTATATAAAAGATACATTCTGGTGAGAGATTAAAAAAGATGCAAATCATTAGTGTAAATGAATGTAAGGTTTTGTTTATGCTTATGTTTCTGTATTAACAATGATATCACATTGTTTTAATATAAAAAAATACATTTATTCGGAAATGCTTTGATAATATAGTTATCAAATTTTCTAGGAACAAATTCCGCAATATTGTTGTTTAAAATGGATACTCTGATTTTTCAATAAGCATAAATATATTTTTTTTAAATGACTGTGAATTTAAGGGTGTTACAAAATGTCATTCAGTTAAGGACAAAACTTAATGGAGTTAACATAAGGATCAATCGTCAAAAGTTTTAAAAGCAAAAGGACTATCTATGATGCTTTTAAACCATGAAGATTAAACTTCAGATTTATAAAAACTACAGGGATTATTTATGATGTTTTTTCTATATTTTATATAATTAGATCGATATACTTGCATCAAATTTGATATATACAACAGAGTAAAAGATATTATAATTTTTGAATTGTGGTTATACTAAATTTAATGTAAAAGTAAGCAATTTGAGTAAATTCGTATCCATGGTCTATAAATTTTGATATATACAAGGGAGTAAAAGATATTGTAATTTTTGAATCGTGTGTATACCAAATGTAATGTAAAAGTAAGCAATTTGAGTGAAATCGTACCCATGGTCTATAGATTTAATTTATATTAGGCGAATATATGCGGGTTGAGTTAAAACCCATTGAAAATCACCAAGAGCCGACTAATCCACCCAACCCGTTTTCAGTTCAGATAAATCAGGTTTGAAAAATGGATAATCGGTCAATATATTTAATTAGTTCCAATATAAGGTATGCGTTTGAAAAAATCAAATGTACCCACGTATCCTATTTTAAAAATAATAAGAATAATAAATTACATTCTCAACCTAGTTTTGCAAAAAAAAAAAAAAAAAAAAAAAAAAAAAACTCCATCAAGATACCGTCTCACTGTCATTGTTTTGCTAAATATTGCATATAGTGCACTTTTATAATATTTCTTTATTAAATATTGCACTTTTAGTTTTTATAAGATTTGTATACTAAAAATAAATAATTGATTAAAAACATATCGATAGGAACATGATTTTATTTTTTACACCATCTTTACATTTAAAACTAAAAATATTGTTCGTGTTTCCCAAGAAAATACTCCTTAAAAATTGGACGTTTAGGGCTTCAAATCTCCCAACCTCTTCCTCTTTTCCCTCTCTTTCCACCACAATTCCCACCGGAAAATTTGATCCACCCTTCATTCCCCTTCATCTTTTACATATTTGGTTCCATGGAATTTCCCATTTCTCTTGAGGAAATTCCACCTCCAATCTTCAACAGTCATGACCTGAACTCCCATTGGGCCCTTGTTTTATACACCCAAACCATTCAAGGTACATGATTCTAATCTGCCATATCCATCGTTTATATCAATGCTTCTGAATCATGATTCTTAATTTGTTTACATTAATTTGACAAATTACAGGGCCCTATAGTCGTTTTCTTTGATCTCGAAGGATTTATGATTTTCTGGGGAATTAGGAAGAGGGAAAATTTTGCATACTTTTCGATTATATCTTCTCAGGGGGGTGGGGGGTTTGGTGGCATCAAGAATCTGATATAAACTGGCTTTGTTTTTACTCTTGTTTTGATTACTGACATTTGATGCACATTTGCTCCGATCATCATGGAATCGGACATCCAGCCATTGAAAAAAATGATCAAAAATTCATGTGAATGTGGTTACAATTGTTCTAGCCCTACTGTTAACGGATCATGCACAAGAACATGGATTCGATCTGTGAAACGAAAGCTCGATGAACTTGAAGTCGAACGAGAGAAATTCATGATCTTATGTCCACAAGTCGCTCATATAGAGATCGAAAACGAATGTGGTGCGTTACGAGAAATGGTTAACAATCAACAAAAATCCATCCGCGATCTTTCCGTTGAGCTTGAAGAAGAACGTAATGCAGCTTCTTCAGCTGCGAACGAAGCCATGTCAATGATCTTGAGATTGCAACGTGAAAAAGCTGAAATTGAAATGGAGGCGCGCCAATTCAAACGGTTTTCTGAACAGAAAACGAGTCACGATCAACATGAAATTGCAGTGTTGGAAGATTTGTTGTATAAACGAGAACAAACAATCCAATCGTTAACATGTGAAGTTCAGGCGTATAAATATCGAATGATGAGTTATGGTCTTACTGAATCTGAAGCAGAAGGAGAAAAATACGTCATTACAAGCAGTAACAGCATCGCAGCACATTCAGAAAACCAATTCGATTTCCTTCCATTTGAATACCCTCCTCTCAAATGCAACTCGAATGAACATGAACACGAAGAACACCAACATGATCAACATGAATATGTACATGAACACCATGTTTATCAAGAATCTGAAAAAGAAGCAATCGATATAGACAAATACGCATTTGGTGAAACCCCACGTTCGTTAAAAGACATAGAACAACGAATCAATCAATTAGAACAACCAGTACTCGATAAAGTAATCGTGGGTCATTCTCCAAGAAAATCAAAACTTTCTACTCGATTTTCTTTAGATAGTTCTGCTTCGTTTTATGCAACTATCAAAGAAGAACGACATGATCATATGATGAACCAAAACCAGACACAACAAGATTACAACAAGAAAGTTGATAGTGTTTCCGAATATGGAAGTGAAATGAGTGATAGGATATACACTGTTGATTCTATTCATTATCAAAAGGGTAATAATATGGGAACATGTAATGATGATTACATGAGTGTCGTGAAGGAGTCCACGTGTCATACTGATGTACAAGATCCAGAGGTGATGAAGCTTTATGCGAGACTACATGCATTAGAAGCCGATAGGGAATCCATGAGGCAAGCGATTATAAATATGCGAACTGATAAAGCACAACTTGTATTACTTAAAGAAATCGCTCAGAATTTGTGTAAGGATATGTCGCCGGCCGGCAGGATTCCGGCATACAAACGATCTGGTCTTGGGAATCTTTATATCGACTCAGCATTCAAGGTAATCATTTCAGAAACATTTTTGTATGAATTTTTCTTCACTTTTTCTTTTGGATTCCATCTTAACTCCATTGATCTTGTGATCTATGATAGTGGGTTACATCGGTTGTATTGTGGAGAGGAAGATCACGTGAAACCAAGTAAGTAAATTTATGAATTTTAGTTTTGGTTTTGAATCATTTTGATTAAAGAATGTTTTTTTTTTTTTTTTTTTTGGTTATTTGTGTTTAGGTATATATTTGGTATGAATGCGAAGAATGCGGGGATGCTAGTACTTTTGGATAAGGGACCACAGGTGGGACAATGGAGGTGTCTTTCAAGAACACAACTTTGAATGTATCGAAATGTGTCAAAGTGTACACGTGTAATGAACTTGATACTTGGTCGATTTCTACATCAAAAACATTAAAACATTGTTTCTTCTTTTTTTTCGCATCATTTTGTTTATGGGATTCATTCTTGTTGTGTAATCGGGTTGTGTTTTTTTTCTCCTTAAACTGGTTTTCTGGTTGATTAGCGAATGACGAAAGAATGTCAATGACAATGAGGATGTAGGTCTGGTCGACTAGAAAGGTTTTGGAATTTAGCTCAAATGCGAAAAAGAAATGTAATGTGGCAATCCGCTAACTGTATATTATTATAACTTTATTTGTTTTTGTATGATGCAAATGATATTGCTATACATGTGGATTAAAATCGAAGTTATATGATGGAAGTGTTTAGGGAACCCCTACCCTTAGGTCCCAAACCCAACAACCGAAACGCCGAAACGGAACAGATAGGATGTGGAAATATGAAGATAATAATGTCTAATACAATCCAAACATATGAAACAGCAATAATCTAACAAATAAATCCACCAAAGAGAAATATTGTAACCTTGTATTATTGCACTGATAAACGGAATTACAAACATCATACATGTACAAGAAGTGATCCCAAAAGCATAAAAGATCACTTGGAACCGCACCATGATAAGCACGTGATATCAGAAAAATTCAAAGTATCTTACCTGGTCAAAGTATCTTACCTAGTCTTGGGTGCCGTTACTTAGTGCAGTATAGATAAGACTCATTTTTCCTTCTTTTCCCCTGTATATAAATACACAGCTTGTATATGTACAACATCCATCAGTGAATACAAACATTCATTTTACAGTCATACACTTTCTCCATATGGTATCGAGAGCCATTTGATTATTTTTTTCTTTTGCTCTCACTCTACCTTCCGGTGATTTGCTCCGACGAACACTCTAATGGCCAGTTCCGGCGCTTCTCTCTTGGCCCATGCCACATCCACATCCGCAACCCCTGCTCTCAATCTTGAGATACCGCCAATTTCTATCAAACTTGACAGGGATAACTACCCCCTTTGGCGATCTACAGTAACCTCTGCCCTAGAAACCTTTGACTGGGAATCCTTCGTCTCCGATTCCAATCCACCTGCTGAAACTTATCTCTCTAGTGATTCAGACGACGATGTTGCACCTGCTCCTAAACCTAATCCCGAATATGCCGTTTGGAAGAAAAGAGATCGATTTGTCCTTTTATGGATCAAATCGACACTTTCTGAACAGGCTCTCTCCTTAGTCGTTCGGGCCTCCACTTCTCGTATTGCTTGGACTATTCTAGAGAAAAGTTTTCAGTCTCAAACTATGGCCCGTCGCATGGCCATGAAAGTCCAACTTCAGAATCTGTCAAAAGGATCGCTCTCAATGATTGACTATATTCAACGCAAACAGTCCATTGCGGACTCTCTCACTGAGAATCTTCACCCAGTTCCAGAGGAAGATTTGATTAGCTACATTCTCACGAGACTTGACTCCTCCTATGCCGCCTTTGCCACGGCGTTCATGATGCAGTCGGATAACATCACTATTGACGATCTTGTTGGTTTTCTTCTGCAAGAAGAGGCACGAATTGAACATGAACATACTCGCCACGCTCCACTTCTCAATTCTGTTCCAATCTCTGCCTCACCTATCTCCAATTCCACCGCCTTGGCAGCACAACGATCCTTTACCCGGGTCCAACCATCTCCAAATAACTCTCATGCTTCTGGTCAACAGCGAAATCCCGACAATCGTCAGCGTCGCCCTATGTGTCAGCTATGTAGTCATCCCGGCCATGAAGCTATCGACTGCTGGCAAAGAAACAACCAAACCGACTATCCCTCCAGACGACCTAATCCCAGACAGTCTTCTCGCCAGGCTCACATTGCTCACGCTACCACCTCATCCACAGTAGTCGACCCTGCCTGGTACTTTGACCCCGGTGCAACGGACCATGTCATTCCGGATATTAGCAAACTTACTCTTGCTGAAGACTACCATGGCACCGATAAGTTGAAGGTTGGCAATGGTAATCACATGACTATTTCTCATATTGGTGTCAGTTCATTGCATAACTTAAATTGGCCATCCGTCTTAGTAGCTCCAAACTTAAGTAAGAATCTTCTAAGTGTATCTAAATTAACCAAAGATAATGACGTTTATATGGGATTATGGCGTAACCAGTGTTTTGTCAAGAATTTGCAGGGTCAAACTCTTCTCCAGGGGACGTTGACCATGGTCTCTATCGTGTACCAAACCTCATCAATAAGTGTTCTTCACCCTTGGCTCTTTCAGGGGTTCGCACATCTGTTCACGATTGGCACCAACGTTTGGCTCATCCACATGAGTCACTACTGCGCAGACTTCTCTCCTCCTTCCAGCTCCCTGTTTCTTCCAAGCATTTTCCCACTGTTTGTAACTCATGCCAGCTCGGGAAAAGTCGTCGTTTACACTTACCTACTTCTCATATTTCTGTTTTATCTCCATTTGATCTTGTATACTCAGATGTATGGGGACCATCTCCCTTATTTTCAATAAATGGACATTGTTATTTCGTTCTGTTTGTTGATGATTGTACCAAATACATTTGGATTTATTTCCTATCCAACAAATCTCAAGTTTTCTCCACTTTTGTCCACTTCAAACAAATGGTCAAAACCCAATTTAAACGCGGCATTAAGGCCCTTCAAACCGACTGGGGTGGGGAATATAGAAATGTTTCCACTTTTCTCCACACCCATGGCATTCAACACCGTGTTTCTTGTCCCTATACACAAGAACAAAATGGGGCCGTCGAACGCCATAACCGTGTCATTGTCGAAAAAGGCCTCACCTTGTTAGCCCAGTCGTCCCTTCAAATATTTTTTGGGAACATGATTTTCAAACCGCTACTTATCTCAACAATCGCACCATCACTCCTACTCTCCACATTAAGTCTCCATATCAATGTCTTTACAACAAAATACCAGACTACAACTTCCTCAAAACCTTTGGTTGCTTATGCTACCCCTTCTTACGCCCGTACAATTCTCATAAAATTGATTTCCGCTCACTTCCCTATATCTTTCTAGGCTATAGTTCAATGCACAAAGGGTACCTTTGTTTCCATCAACAATCATCATGTGTCTATGTTTCACGCCATGTCGTTTTTAATGAAACCATTTTTCCTTATTTACCCCAACCTCCAACAAACCTTCATCCAATATTCCTCCTCCCTCTGATATTACCCCTCACACACTTACCCAAGCTGTTTCTCTCTCATTTACAACACCACAATCACAGCATCCACCATCCTTAACTCCCCCATCCTCCTCTTCCACTTCCACATCTTCTATTACCCACACACCTCCACTTCCCTCCCATCCTATTCACCCCGATACTCCATCCTATCAAACCTCGACCGTCAGTTCTCGTGCAAAGCACACTCAACCTTCAACCTCTCATTATCGACCTGCTCCAAATAACACCCATCACATAATTACCAGGTCACAAACGAACTCTCTCAAACCTAGACATTTTCACACATCTCTTTTTGATCCATCCACCGTTGAACCACGCCTCTTTTCTCAAGCTATTAAAATCCCGTGTTGGCAACAAGCTATGCAAACCGAATATGATGCTCTTATGAGGAATAACACGTGGTCTATTGTTTCTTGTCCTACTAATGCAAATGTAATTGGTTGTACGTGGATTTACAGGAAAAAACGAAGATCTGATGGTACTATTGAACGACATAAAGCGCATTTGGTGGCTCAAGGTTTCACTCAAGAAGCAAATGTGGATTACTTTGAAACCTTCAGCCCTGTCATTAAACCAACAACCATTCGTTTGGTTCTCTCCATTGCCATTTCTCGTGGGTGGTCTATTTGACAGCTAGATATCAACAATGCTTTCTTAAATGGAGATCTAAACGAGTTTGTTTACATGAAACAACCACGAGGATTTGAAGATCCAACTCGTCCCACTCACGTATGCCGCCTACATAAAGCTCTCTATGGATTGAAACAGGCTCCACGTGCCTGGTTCACTAAGCTAAAACACTATCTAGTTGCCCAAGGATTTCAAGCTTGCCAATCCGACACTTCTTTGTTTGTCCATGCCAGTCCAACCACCATTATTTACATATTGGTGTATGTTGATGATGTCATTATTATTGGCAGCGACCCTAATAAAATCCAACGATTCATCAATCAACTTCATCATGTGTTTGCTCTCAAAGATCTTGGTCCTTTACACTATTTCTTGGGGTTGCAAATCACTTCCACCAAGACTGGTCTCCATCTTTCCCAGCAAAGATATATCCTTGATATTCTTCAAAAAAGTCAAAGGAGCGAAGCTTCCCCATTATCCACCCCCACGGATACCAACTCCCGATTAACCTCTGATGGTGAGCCATTTCATGATCCAACATTATTTCGTAAAATTGTTGGGTCACTTCAATATGCTACGATTACTAGACCAGATATAGCCTTTGTTGTAAACCGTGTATGCCAATTCATGCACTCCCCAACAACACAACATTGTCAAGCTACCAAACGCATTCTTCGATACTTAAAGGGCACACTAAACCACTGTCTTCACTTCTCATCTACCAAAGCCGATTCATTACTAGCTTACTCCGATGTCGGTTGGATTTCGAATAAAGAAGATAGTCGTTCACAATATGGCTATGCTATTTTTCACGGTTCAAATCTCATCAATTGGACATCACGAAAGCAATGAGTTGTGGCCCGCTCAAGCACTGATGTTGAATATCGATCTCTAGCCTACACCACTGCAGAATTATTGTGGCTACACCAGCTGATTAAAGAACTGTATGCTCCGATTTTCAAACAACCATTTCTCTTTTGTGACAATGTGGGAGCAATCTTCATGAGCAAGAATCCAGTCATCAGCACTCGCTCAAAACATATTGCCTTAGACTTTCACTTTATTCGTGAACAGGTAGTAGCAGGTGCACTCAAAATTGGATACATATCATCAGTCGATCAATTAGCGGACTTATTCACCAAACCACTCTCTAGAGATCGGGTCCATCTTCTTCGTACCAAGCTTCAAGTCCATCCAATCCTTGAGCTTGTCGGGGGCTGATAAGCAAGTGATATCAGAAGAGTTCAAAGTATCTTACCTGGTCAAAGTATTTTACCTAGTCTTGGGTTTCGTTACTTAGTGTCGTATAGATAGGACTCATTTTTCCTTCTTTTCCACTGTATATAAATACACAGCTTGGATATGTACAACATCCATCAGTGAATACAAACATTCATTTTACAGTCATACAATTTCTCCATACACCAAAGGGTAAAAAGGAAAACTAGGGCTTCAAATGAGTATTGAACACTAGAGCTTAAGATACTTACAAGTATCTAAGTGGTTCACATTTAGTCCCTTAACTTAGGCTTTGATCAAAACTCACCATAGATGCCATACTTCTCACATTGATGGTCCTTAATAATAAGAAAAACATTTTTATATGTTGATTCATAAAACCGCGTATATAGGTATATTGTCACAACTAGAAATTTTGTGTCTTGTAATCACTATACTCAAGTAAATGTTGAATTCAAAAACTCAAGAGCATGTATGATGCTTACTCAATGGAAAACTAAACCTCAATTCACTACATCAAGCAATTGGAAACCCTAGAAGTTCTTGATTAGGTCCATTTTGGACTAGGACTTCCTTATTGGACTCTATGGACCAATAAGCTTCCAATTTAACTATCATGGGCTTAGAACCCTTAAATGGGCTCTAATTGGACCCGCATTAATTTAATTCAACATTTTGGATCATTTTGGGCCTAGAATGAAATGAATTAAAAGCTTTGATCCATGATTAACCTAATCTAGCTTAATAAAGCATAAAAATCACAATTTTATCTTATAAGGCCAATGATCACCCAAACTAACTCTAATATTGGTCTTAGGGGCAAAAAGCCCAAAAATCCTTTCTTCCCTCTCCATTCTCGGCCCAAGCCCAAGGAAAAGGAAGAGTTGACTTTGGATTGCCACCTCACTTTTATTTGTTGGGTCTCCATGCATGCAACTCATACTTCCAAGCATCTATCTTGTCAAAGTCACTCTCTTCTTTCCTCTCTCCCCCTCTCGGCTGAATCCCAAACACACACACAAACATTTCACTCATCTTTTCTCTCAAGGAACTCTCTTCATTTCTCTCCAAATTTTCGAGATCTAAGAGGTATACAAGGGAGTTCTTCCACAAAGATCATCATCTAGGTAAGTTGAAACTTGGATCCACACTTTAGACTTCTTCTTATGCCCAAAAATCTCTTCTTAACTCATATGAAATCATAATCTTGTGTCTTAGAACCTCTCAAACTCGAGATCATCAAGAAAAGGTTGCTTAGGCCGAAAATCATCCTATTTCCTTTCCATTTCTCCTCCAAAACCGAAACCACATCCAAAGGTGAGCTTCATTCTCCCTATATTTCTGTTTTATAAGTTTTGTGGGGGGGGGGGGGAATACAAGTGAAAATGTAGATCTATATGTGTTTTGTATGCCTTGTATGATTTCTATGCTTATATGTGTGTTTTTGAGTGTTTATGATGTTGGATCTAACCATAAGCCCCTAAAAATCGAGATATACTTTATGTTAAATGATACTAGCATCAAATATATTTCTACTACAAATTATTCCAAGAAAAATAGCTAAGTGGCTTAATAACATCTTCTTTGGGCTAAAAACTCAATTTTTGGACATAAAATGTTAAAAATATAAAGTTAAAGGGCCCAAAATGATATATTACGAATTCTGATGGATGAGAAGAGTCAAAACAGTTTCAATAAAGTATTTTCTGGAAATATACTCTTTTGGAGGGTTGAAATTATAAATTTCAAGCTTAATGGGCTAAAAATGACATTTTTGGCCCAATAGGGCCCAATATGCGAAATTTTCTGTTTTGAAGGGCCAAAACTGTATTTTTCTGCAAAACAGTGGACTACTAGTGTCCCAAGTCCTTTTCTAAAGTTAAAAATGCTTTTCATAATTAAAAAGGACCAAAGTTGCAAAAAATTTCCAATTTGGGGCAAAAGTGTAAATTTGCAAAAAAGTAAGGTTTCAACCGAGAAAACTGTATTTTCAGGGACCAAAACTGTTTTCAACTAAAAATATGCTGAAAAATATCAATTTCAATAAGTTTTGGTGTTAAAACGTCAAGAAAAATGGTTTAAGGACCAAATCGGAAATTTATTTATTTAAAGGGTTGAAAAAGTAAATTTATAACAAAAAGAGGGGCTGTAACAGAAAAGTTGAAATGTTAATTCAATACATCCGTTGTGATCAAACACTAGCACTACGACTACCGACGAATTATATTACACAACAACACCAAAAATCGTTATCAAACGAATTGATTCGGTCTCGAATCAATGACAAACCCGAAACTACTAACACGACAATAACTCGACTCATACACGGAAACATTTGGGAATTCAATACACACGTGAGAGTGCACAGACGTCGACGCACCATCTTTGGGCCCCAAAGTGTAAAATCTTGTTTGTTGGGCCTAGCTAGCCCAATGACCTGATCTTTAGGCCCGAAGACTCCAACCTTACGAGTTGTTGGGTCTTACATGATCCAACACAGCGTAAAAGGACTTTCAATGGCTTTTTACTATTGGTCCCCAAGGGTCCTTTGGTACTGCTAGTAAAGTCGGTTATTCACATGCGAGTGGGCCAAGGGCCCTTCGTACTCTTTTTTTATCCCCAACCGGCTAATGGAGTTACCGAGGTCTTCGTGCCCTCTTTCTCTTCGGATGTGGGACTACAAGAAGTCAGGTCGGTTGGATTACGTGAATAATACTGATGACGCCTACGGGATCATTAGTATAAGTTGTAAACTGGTCGTTTGTGTAACGCGTGTTTATAGCAATTCACCATGCGCAATAATCCAACGTCGCCCGGAATCAATGACTTCACACGCCACGATGGTTCTACAACTACATGGAATTCAAAGTATTAGGAAAACGTCGGGTTTTCCTAGGGTTTTACAATACATACAGTTTTCGAAATGTACACAAGTTTAGTGAACATTTTTTTTTAGAAACAAACAAGCATACTTATGGATCTTCACAAACCTTTTCAGAAACTCTTTTCAGAAGATATCGGATTTTCCGGTGGTTTTCAAAATAATACAAAACGTTGCTTTTCAAATACCGCTTATGAACTCACCAACATTTCATATGTTGCCGTTTTTCAAAATACTTGTATTCTCAGGTAACAAGTGAACCAAAGGAAAATGTACTCAGTGATGGCTTGCAGTTTGTTTAGCTATGAACCGAACAATTTGTTTTTGGGAATGTAATGTTAAAACAATGTACTCAGTGTAAACATTACCAGTTGTACTATATTAATGCATGGTGACGAATGATGTTATGTTTCATATATATTCAATGTTATGGTATTCAATTAAGTCACAACAGTCCTCGGACGTTTCCGCCGTCTGGTTCGGGGGTGTGACATATATACACGACGAGATAAACAAGAAACCATGATAAATACACTAAGATAAGGATAAAGATAGCTAATATTCGAAACAAGGATAATGACAATCCTTTTTAATCTCAATACTCTTTCTCAAGTTGGAATGTGTAGATCACGAACACCCAACCTGTCAAGTAGAAATTTGAACCAATCTACAACAAGTGTTTTAGTAAACATATCTGCGGTTTGAAATTCAGAGCATATAGCAAAATTTTATATTTACACTTTCATGCACAAAATAGCAGTCCATCTCAGCATGCTTTGTTCGTTCGTGATAAAGTGGATTAGCATCAATGTGTCTAGCCGCTTCATTGTCACACATAAGAGGTGTAGGGCCATTTTGTGCAGCATCTAAATCTTGAACAATCCATCTTAACCACAAAACCTTGCATACAGTGTTTATCATCGACATATATTATGCCTCTGCTGAAGATCTGGACTTAAATGTTTTCTTTTTCGTTCTTTATGAGACTAGTGATCCTCCAAGTCTAATAAATTAAGTATCTCGTGCATGACCTTCTAGTGGGTAGACAGCTTAACCAACTAGCATCACAATAAGCAATAAGATCTAAAGACCCGTACGAGGGAAAATATAAACCTTGACCTGGTGTAGCTTTCAAGTATCGAAGCACTCAATGAGCAGCATTCGTAAGCGTTTTTCTAGGATTGCTTAAGAATTGACTTAGTTGGTTCACTACAAAAGTTATGTCAGGTCAAGTAACTGTAAGGTATAAAAGAAGCACCCACCAACCTTCTGTAACAGGAAGCATCAACTTCTAGACTTTCATCATCTTTTCTCAACTTAATATTTTGCACCATTGGAAAATTGTTAGGCTTGCTTGCAGTTGCACCACAATCTTTAAGAATGTCATGAGTGTATTTTCTTTGACTTATTATGAAACCTTCCTTTGCGTGAGCAACTTCAATATCAAGGAAATATTTAAGTGTAACATTTTGCTACTAATTGGGTCTTATACCTTTATATTTCTCCATTAGGCTTATATTTTATCTTGTAGGCTCATTTCGGGTCAATGGCTCTCTTTCCAGCTTGAAGTCCCATCAAAGACCAAGTGTCATTCTCTTCAAGAGTAGTTATCTCCCTTTTCATTGCATTATCAGATTTGTTTTTCATCAAATACACCCATACTCCCAACTCTGATCATCAACAATTGAAAAAAAAATACCAATGAGCACCATCAAGAGAAGCATGTTTATATCAACTCCATATATCTTGTATCAAATCAAAACACTCTATTGCTTTCAAAAACTTATTCAAAAAAGAAGTTTGCTTTGCTCAAATACAAGAATCACAAAACTAACTACAAATGCCTATGCTTCTTAATTGTTGTATCTTAGTAAGTCGATGATGTTAATTTAAATAATTGGTTTAACAAAAATAAAGAAAAAATAAAAACCATATGAAGTAATCTATATTGAAATAATAAAAAACAAAAAAGATATATATTAATAACAATGAATTTTATAAAAATAAATTGATGAGTTTTTTTTTTTAATTTTTTAAATAAGACATTAATCCTTTACAAATAACTTTGAAACAAGTAATAATATTTGATCATCAACATAAAAGTTGTTTAAATGAAAAATTATTTTAATTTCACAATAACCTTTTCAATTTGCTTTCTATAAGTTGTTTACATAAATTTTCAAGCTGCTCTTACTATGGATGCACCTAGTGAAAATTTTCTAAAACTTATTAGTGCCTATTACATGGAAAGGAAGTTTAGGTGCATAACCTTGTCGAAGCAAATTAGAAAAAGAGGTCAGTTTTCCAAATAATACCAATACCAAAATGATTACACAAAAATAAAGTCGATATAAACTATTAAAACTTTCATTTTTTTTTTTTTTTGAAAATCCTTAGGGCCGATATACAATCTATAACCAAACACCATTAAAGTAGATAACTTAAATTCAAATGCAAGTTTAAGTTTATGAAGGAACATAAACAACACTTTCATAACAAAAACAACTTCAAACAGGTGAAAGAGACGCCACATAGGATTCATCTGAATACTTTAAGCCTTTCAAAAACCCACGACTCAATTGATGAGAAACAACCATATTCCCAATACCACTCTCTTCATTCACACCATCAAGCCCAACATTCAACCCAATCGACATTGGCTCTATCACAAAACTGCAAATCAAAAAAAAAAATTGATTTTATAAAGTTTATTACACATGTCTGAATCATAGAAATCAAGAAACAAGAAAGGTAATCATATGCAAACCTTGCTTCAAAACTATCATCTCCATGGGACTTAATTGCATCTAATACACTGCTAATTATCCATGGAGGAAGATATGAATCCTTTATTTCAATACTGTAATATGAATTGGAAGCTGATCCTTCACATGTAGTTGAAACAGACAAATGATCGATTCTCTTTACTTCCTTGCATTTAACCTAAAAAATCATAAGCTCAAAACGTTTAAAAAAATTTGTTTCACAACATTAAATGTAAACAAAAATGTACAAAAAAGAAAAACAAACCTCAGGTGCAGAAATAGCAGCGTTTACAAATGGAATTGGTGAATAAAGTAAAGGCACATCCAAACTAGTCAAAGATGGTAAAAGAAACCTGAAATTTTCTTAAAAAAAATGTAAATTTTAATAACCGAATAAGTATAAGTTTGTAAAAGATAACAAGGTCTTTACTTACCTATAGTTAAGCAGAAAGTCATATAAACCATTTACATTTTTCTTGTCATTGAACATTAGCAATGATTCTGGACTATTATCCACATCAAATAGAGAATGTGTGTGTCTAGTCTGCATAAAAAATTAATATTTATAAATTATAAGACAAAAAAAAAAGTATGTTTTTCAATCACTTACCTTTCCAAGATTGTGTTTTTCAATTTCTGAGAGCTCAAAGAGATCTTCTGTAGTTTCTTGTTCCACTTTAGAATTGCAAAGAGGCATAGTAAAAGAAATGTCCTTGAATGTAAAGAAACAAAGAGAGGAGTTAGAAGATGTGAAAAGACTAGAATACCCTTGGTGAAAGTGATGGGGATGAGAATAATTACTTGTTCTTTTAGAAGTGACCTCAAGCTTTGTGTTGATTGGGATACATACGCGTTGCATGCACCATTAAGGTTAGTGAACATTACCACAAACTGTCCAGTGCAAACTGTAAACTTGCAAGAAAATGAATAAAGTTGTGATTTTTATAAAAAAAGATAAAGATAAAGAATTTATCTTTTTGAATTTTATAGAAAGAGGAAAGAGAAACTACCGTAAAATAAGTTACAAATGTTCTTGCGTAACATGACATAAAGGCTTCGAAATGAAGCTTCCCATGCCAACTGTCGATTGGTTAAGAAATCAATTTGACCTGTAAATTTTATAAAACATTGATATAATTAAATTAATAAATAAGAAAAAGAAAAGGGTATGGCTGAAATGAAGTTCTTGAATACTTTATAGTTTATACCTTCTCCTTTTGAAGATAAAATTAATGCTGATATTACTGTAGGAGGTAGAGAACTTTGTGGATACACCCAAGAATATAAAGCATTTGTATTGGAGATTTGGGCAGTTGGGCAGTTTGACTTCTGGTCAACGGGCAATCCAGCTTGAGAATTGAACTGCCCGAGACCATTGAACGTGTCACAGCTCATCAACCTATGAAACCTGATTGATTACAAGAAAGTTGGAATCTTTCAACTTGGAATTCAATCTTGAGACGGAAAACATGAAAAAGAAACTAATTAAACAAAAAAAGAAAAAAGATATTGCCACATAAGCTTACCAAGTTACAGAAGATGATGTGATTACACGCATGCTAGTTTTCAATGTGAAATCCAGTGGTGTCTTTAAGCCAGGGATATGAAATTCTGAGCAAAAGGTTGAAAGGTTTGCATTTCCATCATTGGATTCAGTTGGTGAAACTGAGACAATAGGAGGGTCTAGAGCTGCAAGCCCTTTGAAGGCTTTATCCTACAAAAAAGTATAACTGACTGTTACATATATATATATATACACATCAGGGAACAGAATTGGGAACATAAGGGTGAATAAGTAAAATACCATATCAAGTGAAACATTTGTTGACTTGTCGCCCCCTGATGATATATCCATAACACTACGAAATGTACTTGTGTTACATTTATCAGTTGTGATGTGAGATTGATTGGATTTGAAATGTTTGTTGCTTGTAGTTGAAGTTGAAGCATTTGTATCTTTTAGTCTGGAAAAACAAGATGAAACAAAATCAAACAAGTGGATTATATAAAAATGAACACAAGAGTAGAATGAACAAAATATGTACCCTGAACATTCTGTTTTCCTGGCAGCAGCAAACTTGAAGGAAAGGGAAGAATTCTTTAAGCCAGCAGTATGATCAGTAGTCATATTTTCCTGAAATTATATATAATAAGAACAAACAGGGATTATAAAGGTTTACATGACAGGGTATTTGATGATACAGACCTTAACATGTTCCTTTCCAGATTGGATTTTAAGCCTTAGACTGTTTTTTCTACTGGGAAACAGTTCATCCACACGGGTGTCAATGTATCTAGGATTCTTTGAAGATTTCATAGGCTCATTGGCAGTTCTGTCAAGAAAAAATGTTAGTTTTGTACATTAATTGATACAGATATATAAAAGACTTTAGGGTTTGGGGTAATGAGGTGTTACAAAATGGAACTAGGCTCTAGTGCTGGAGATTCATCCATAAGCTCAATAATGTTCTTGCGCTTTAACTGTTCATCCTGCCATTTTATCATAAATACATAGAATTAGCTTTCTTTGATTCAGCCTCTTTTCGGATCCCGACGATTCAAGCGTCCATTTACTTATTTGACCTAATTTTTCGTCTTCTATCTGCATCTATTCGCGGGATCTCACAGTGCATAAACTAAAATGAATAAATTCGTTTCATTCTATAGCATCGAGAGTATCAATCGACCGAATCGCTGTATGTTTAATCCGTGTTGAGAAGAATAACAATTCTCCCAATTTTTAGGCACAGTAAAAAAAACTATAAAAAAATAAATGGGAGAAACTGTCGATACTCACTCTCAACTCCGAAGGCGTCTTTCTTTTGATCACGTTGGTGCCCTTCGAAGATCCACCGCTCAAAACACCGGCCATACTACCATCGAACAGGGGAGGTTTTGAAACCCGGATCATCGGTCCCCGAGTTGCGACTGTAGCCATTTTTACTAATACAAACTGCAATCGAAGTCAACCCTAGGTCGCCGATCGATCTCCGATGGTTTATTTGTCGACTTTTGCCCTGAGAATGAGATGTTCTAAGGGCAAAAATTTAAGATGTTGAGAGAGAAAAATTACAGCAGAAATGACAATGGGGAAAATGTTGAAATTTATAAAAGCGGGATTTGAGAGCGTTGGGGCTTTTGTTTTGAATAATTTTTGATTTCCCTCCTTCGACTGACGCCGTGATTAATTTCCGTTAGTTGCTTTCCATGTAAAGTTGCACGATGAACCCTAATGTTTGGAATTTGTTTCAAACAAGCTACCGAATATCAAATCAATTACAACAGATTAAATCCTCTTCCTTGAGGTTCGAGACATCATGTTGTTGATGACAGCTTAATAGGCTCTAAAGTAGAAGTTATTGAGGACCTTTAACTTTCAATACTTGTCAATTTTAGCCCTTATTTATGTAAACACTAACAAAACATGTTTTAGGACTATGATTTAGCATGAGTAGGTTTGGGTTGGTTTAAGATAAAATCGAACCCAAACCAATAAGTTTGGTTTTTGGATTTTGACACCCATTGGGTTTGGTTTTTTGGATTGGTTCGATTTTTCATTTTATTATTTTCGAGTCCACTTCATTGGTTGATGGGTTTTAGGTTTAGACCTATGGGTTTGAGGATTAACCCATTTTCAGTAGTTTTAAATAAGAAAGAAAAAAACAACAACAAATTCCGCCAACTTAATACCAAACAAAAACACTAAATTAGCCGAATAGTTTAAAGAAACTCATAAATATTAAAAGTTATAACTAGTTTATGAGTTTTAGGTTTAAACTTGTGGGTTTGCATCGGTTTTTGTTCGATTATAAAACAATCGGGTTTGTTCGGTTTTTGTTGGTTGGTTTTAAATGTGCAATTGAATCAATCGAACTTTTCGATTTTAAAAAAATATAAACCCAAAACCATCAGTTTTGGTTAGATTTGAATTTTCAGCTTTCTTTTATCGGTTTTCATTAGGTTTTTTATATTCAATTACAGTTTTACTCAACCCTACACAGTGATATGGAAAAAGTATGTATTTTTCTTCAAAACTTCCTTTATATAAAATGTATGCTCAACAATTTCATGCCAAACAAAAATATAGTTATTTTGTTTTCTACCAAAAATAACCATATTTACTTTTTAACGTATCGGTTAAAACTTTTTTTTAACGGAAATTTTATTTTATTCCTAAACTAGTTCAAGATCCACATATGTCTCCAACAAGATTTGAACCATCCACATCAAAGAGAGAGGACAACACTGAATAGTAAGGTTATAAACCCTAAAACATTTTGCATCACGTCATGTCTATCTTCTTTTAAAACCTTGCTTTTAATTTTAGTGAATAATTAGGAGTTATATTTCGTACAATGGTACCAAAATTTTATTTTATTTTGGAATGACATAATGAAATTAAAACAAACTATTGAGGTTTATTTTTCAATTCTCCCTCTTATTACAAATCCAAAAAATACGCTCTACTTATAATGTCATCAAAATAGTAGATTTTTTTAGGTTTGGAATGAACTATTGAGGTTTATTTTTCAATTCTTCCTCCTATTACAAATCCAAAAAATACGCTCTACTTATAATGTCATCAAAATAGTAGATTTTTTTAGGTTTCTCCATTCCAAATGTTAAGTCATGTTTTGTTGTTATATGTGGAATAAGTAGTTGTCTCAATAACGAATAATTTATAAATAACGAAGTCATGATGGTTTGCATGCTAATGTCAAGTCATATTATTTTTGTTGTCTGCGAGTACCCTATTATAGGGTAAGTATCGTAGATAGTCTTAACTTTTTAGGTCGTTTACATGTAATTGAAATATCGGGTTGTCACAATATCAACATAAATGACAAGTCCATAAACACAGGTGTTACAATTCTCTCTCTCCACCTTAGAATGATTCCGTCCCCGGAATCACACATCAACAAACAAATGCGGGTAGCGACTCATCATGTCACTCTCTGTCTCCCAGGTGAGATTCGGCCAATTCGTGTGTTTCCATCGGACAAGCACTAACTCGATTATCTTGCATCGCAACTTCTTAGTCTTTCAGTCAACGATTGCCTCTGGTTCTTCAATCAACCTTTTGTTCTCATCGATTCTCAACTCCGAAAGTGGAATCATGTTGGGAACTTCTCCCGTGAAGTTCCTAAAATAACACATATGGAAAGTGTTATGAATTCCATTCAGTTCTTCTGGTAGTTCGAGCTTGTAAGCTTGGTTCCCAATCCTTTGAAGAACTTTAAACGGTCCAATAAACCTTGGACTGAATTTTCCCCTTTTACCAAATCTTATAAGTCCTTTCCATGGCGAGACTTTAAGCAAAACCGAATCTCCAACTTCAAAAGTCATCGGTCTTCGCTTCTTGTCAGCATAGCTCTTGTAACGATACTGAGCTGCTAACATTCTCTCCCTAATTATTTTCAACTTTTCAGCAGTTTGATGGACTATCTCTGGTCCCATAAACTGCTTTTCCCCAGCCTCAAGCCAACAAGACGGCGTACGACACTTCTGTCCATACAAAGCTTGATAAGGTGCCATCTTAATGCTCGAGTGGAAACTATTATTGTAGGAAAATTCTACCAAAGGTAAATGTTCATCCCAATTACCTTGGAATTCCAGGGTACATGATCTCAGCATATCTTCAAGTGTTTGTATCATTCTTTTGCTTTGACCATCAGTCTGTGGATGGTAAGTTGTACTTAAACACAACTTGGTACCCAATTCCTCTTGTAGACTTTTCCAAAATCGTGAGGTGAAACGGCTGTCACGATCTGACACAATCGTTAACGGAACACCGTGAAGCCTCACAATTTCCTTCACGTAAGAACTCGCAATCTTATCCATAGACCATTTCTCCTTGGTTGCTATGAAATGCGCCCTCTTAGTGAATCGATCAATGACCATCCAAATCATGACGTGACCATTCTTTGTTCTTGGTAGTTTAGTGACAAAATCCATAGCAATGTCTTCCCATTTACCCATGGGCACGGATAAAGGTTCTAAACTCTCGTATGGTTTCTGATGTTGTGTCTTGACTCTCGCACAAGTCACGCACTCGGCCACATACTTTGCAATATCAAGCTTCATCGTCGGCCACCAGTAGTAGGGTTTCAGGTCCCTATACATTTTAGTGCTACCAGGATGAATCGAGTACATGGTCTTATGAGCTTCTTCCATCAGAAAATATATGATTCCTCCTGTGTTAGGTATCCAAATCCGATCTTGGAACACCTTCATTCCATGACTGTTTATACCGAACACCAGCGTTTTGCCCAAACGTTCTCCCTTTCGGTCATTCTTCTAAGAAGCTTCTTCTTGAGCTTTCTTTATACTCTCCATAATTGTCGAGACAACTTCTATTCTCAACGCTCTTGGTCTTTTTCTTTCAATATTGACTTTCCAATTGAGAGCATCAGCGACAACATTTGCTTTACCGAGGTGGTAAAGTATCTCACAGTCGTAGTCTTTAAGTAACTCTAGCCAGCATCATTGCCTCATATCCAATTCCTTTTAACCAAAGAGATATTGGAGTCTCTTATGATCGATGAAAAGTTTGCACTTTGTGCCATAGAGGTGATGCCTCCATATCTTTAGAGCGAAAACTACCGCTGCCAACTCCAAATCATCAGTCGGGTAATTCTTTTCATGCTCTTTCAGCTGTCGAGATGCATACGCGATCACCTTATCTCTTTGGGTCAAAACACAACCCAATCCAACTCCAGACGCATCGCTATAAACAACAAAGTATTCAACTCCATCGGGTAGAGAAAGTATCGGTGCCTCGCATAGTTTCTTCTTTAGCTTCTCGAATGCTTCTTTATGCTTATCACTCCAAGCATAAGTAGCTCCTTTGTGGGTCAAAGCTGTCAATGGACTAGCGATCAAAGAAAAGCCTTGGATAAACCTTCAGTAATATCCGTCTAATCCCAATAAGCTTCGGATTTCCGTGGGACTTTTCGGTTCTTCCCGCTTCATCACAGCTTCAATCTTTGTTGGATCAACCATTATCCCTTCTTGGTTGACCACGTGACCCAAGAATTGGACTTCTCGAATCCAAAAGTCACATTTGGAGAACTTAGCATACAACTTCTCCTTCTTCAATACTTCTAACACTTCTCGCAAGTGTCTGTCATGCTCCTCTTGGCTTTTCGAGTAAATCAGAATGTCATCTATGAACACTATCACAAATTTATCAAGGAACAGATTACAAACCTTGTTCATTAAATCCATGAATGGTGTTGGAGCATTGGTTAGTCCAAACGACATAACCAAGAACTCGTAGTGTCCATATCGTGTTCTAAATGCAGTCTTCTCGATATCCTGCTCTCTTACTTTCAGCTAATGGTATCCTGACCTTAGGTCGATCTTTGAAAAATAACTTGAACCTTGTAGTTGATCGAACAGGTCATCAATCCTCGGCAATGGATATCTATTCTTTATTGTTGCCTTGTTCAGCTCTATGTAATCGATGCACTTTCTCATACTTCCATCTTTCTTCTTCACGAATAACACCAGAGCTCCCCAGGGTGATGAACTAGGACTAATGAAACCGTTGTCCAACAACTCCTGAAGTTGCATCACCAGCTCCTTTATCTCCGTTGGTACTAATCGATAAGGTGCTTTTGCTATTGTCGTGGTTCCTGGTAATAAGTCAATATGAAATTCTACTTGTCAATCAGGCGATAATCCAGGAAGATCTTTGGGAAATACTTCCGGATAATTAAACACCACAGGAATGCTCTGCATCTCCTTTTTCTCCTTCTTAGCATCGATCACGAATGCTAGATACGATGTACATCCTTTGGCCAAACACTTTCTGGATTTCATTAGAGAAATGATTCCAGAATTTACTCTGCGTTTGTCCCCATACACCATAAATGACTCTTTCCCTGGCGGGTTTACTTTTACTATCTTCTTCTTGCACAATATATCGGCATCATTGGCGCTAAGTCAATCCATTCCAAGCACGATGTCGAAACCGTTAAGTTCGATAGGCAATAATTCCTCGTGGAACTTATTCCTATTCAAGTCAATTAAGATGTTTTTCATACTATGGCTAGCAGGTACAAACTTGCCACTAGCAACTTCGACTAATAAGGCATTATCTAGTCTATCAACAGGCAAAGCTAGTTTTCTACCAAATTCATGCGATATAAAGGAGTAGTTGGCTCCAGAATCAAATAAAATCTGGGCAGGCAATTTGTTTACGAGAAAGGTACCTGAAGCGAGATCGGCTTCATCTTTAGCAACTTCCAGCATCATCTGGAATGCTCTCGCCTTCGGCTTTGGTGGAATATTAGGTCTAGCTGCCTTCTTCTTCTTCGGGCAATCTCTCAAGATGTGCTCCTCCTCACCGCAACTATAACAAAATTTCTTGGTAAGGGTGCATTCGTTGGCATAGTGCCCTGGCTTTCCACATTTGAAGCATGTGACCACCACTTCACATTTCCCATGATGCTTATTCTTACATTTGTCGCTCCATTTGGCTTCGCCTCCACTTCCCTTCGAACCAGACTTCAAGAACTTGTTTTTCTTTTTGTACCCTAAAGGTCCATTGAACTTCCTCTTTTCACCAACCTCTGACCTCTCCAGACCTTTCTCCATGATCTGGGTCTCAACATTCATAGCAGCCCAGATGGCAGCTTTCAAGGTCGTTGCTTGCTTAACCATTGGACTAAATTCCGTTGGTAAACCGCGAGCACATTTGTTGACCTTTGCTAGTTCAGTTGTAAGTAGGTACGAAACAAGTTTCATCTTCTCCATGAAACTTGCAACGTATTCAATAGCGCTCATCTTTCCCTTCTTCAAAATCTTGAAATTCGTTCTTGATTTCCAGAAGGTCCTTCTCTGAGCAGTATTGTAATTTCAGCTGTTCCACAAAGTCTTCCAAAGACATCTTACTAGCTTCTCCCTTGGGCATCAAGTCAGCTAGTAACTTCCACCAGCTTAGTATCCTATATTTTAACAGAGGGATTGGAAGAGTGGTCTTCTGTCGGTTGCTGCACTTTCAACTTTCAAACATAGTCTCCATTTTGGAGATCCAATTAATCACTTCCACTGGCGTCGGGCTTCCGGATAGACGTGGTGGTTTGGATGCCATGAAATCCTTATACTTGCACCCACGCACATCATTTCCTCTATCCTGGTTATTCTGCCTAACAATTGGTGGGTCGTCTTGACCAATGATCCCACTACAATTTCCTCCTTCATACCGCCCTCCATTTACTTCGGGCTCTTCGACGTGAATTGACAGTTCTTCTCGATTCTGCCTAAGAAGACGTCTTGTTTCTTCCCTCTGATGATCCAACATCGTTTGAATCATCATTTGTACACCAGCCATTGTTATCGGCTCAGGTGCTACTACTACGACATATATTTGCTCAATCACTGGTGGTTGATTCCTGTTTTCATCCGCGTTTCCAACTCCACTCCTTGTTCTCACCATTTTTGATCTATACACCGAATAAGGTGAAATTAGATCCTTATTCACGATAGATATTCAAATCATCCTTATCATTCCGAAATGTTTACATGTTAGTTCTAATACTGTAGACGTACGCTTAGTATCCTACACACATAAGGTTTCCAGATCCGGTCAGCAACAAACCATAGATCCGAACATATAATATCATATATGGCAACATATAACATTTAGCACATTAAAGCTGTAACAGCCCGGATTCCCAGGTATTAATTATTCTTATATTTTTTGTATTTTGTGAGGAGACTCGGCGAGTTGGAGCTCAAACTCACCGAGTAGGATCGCGATTTGGACAAGGATTCGCGTCTGGACTCGGCGAGTCCACGCTGTTTAATGAAACCCTAATTCTCCAGGTTTAGAGCCTATTTAAGGGCACTTATAGCCTCTTAGTGCGGCTACCAGTCCCTTGAGAGAACCCTAAGAGAACTAATTCGTTTTGGGAGAGAGGAAGTCACTTTTGGGCCTTTGTATTCTTTGTTTAGCAAGAGGAAGGTGGCAAGAGCAAGGAGGAGGTGAGATTACAGCAGATCCAGAGTCCAGAGGCTTCATTTTGAGGTAAGGGTTCGAATCTCCTTCAGTTATAGGGTTGATCTTTAGAGTTAGGGTTTTATACCCCCTTTGGAGAGTAATTATGTGAAGCAAATGGTCCCTCTTCGAGTTTGTGCCTTGGATATGGACTCAAAGAGGTCTAGATACCTTAACCATTGGAGCTTTTTGGGTTATTATGGAGTCATTGGACCTAGGTGGTTATTTTTGGGACAAAATATCCTTTTTATGCCTTATGGGGGTTAAACAAGCATCAAGCTTCGAACTTTATGTTACATTCATGCTTGCGAAGGCCAGATCTAGGGTTTGGGAAAACAGATATGACCTCAGAAGGTCAATAAAAGTGTGTGCATGGCATGAACTCGCCGAGTTGTTCTTGGGACTCGGCGAGTAGGGTTGGGGTTTCACGTAATATGTTCAGTGAGTGGACTCGCCAGGTTGGGGGATAACCCAGTGAGTCAGGAAGAGTCAATATGGGGTTGAGTCAAGCCGGAACTCGCCGAGTTGTTCTTGAGACTCAACGAGTTGAGTCGTGGTTGCCCTGCGACTCAAGCCAGGTGGAAACTCGTCGAGTTAGGGGAGTGCTTGACATGCCAAGAAAGATCCGAGGGAGTCAGTGAACGCATTAGACTCGCCGAGTTGCTTTGGTGCACTCGCCGAGTCTGGTCAAAGTTGACCGTTGACCAGAGTTGACCAATGTTGACTTGATATGATTAGTCAACCTTAGTTATAAAAGTGTTAATTAGAGATATATTGTATTATAGGAAGATTATAGTGCGGGGGATCGAGCACGAGTGATTCCAAGGATTTGCGAGTTATCGAGATACACGAGGTGAGTCTTCTCACTATACTTTACCTTGAGTAGGTAACTATAGTATGTGATACAGTGCTTGTATGCTATATATATGTTATGTGTTGCGCTGCATTATTCTTTGTGATTTATGATGTGCATGTTTACAGAGTTAGAACCTGAGGGTTCACAGAGTTTGGGTGCATGGACCCACATAGTTATAGCCTCGAGTGGCTAATATGTGTTATATGTGGTATTTTGGGGAACTCACTAAGCTTTGTTCTTACAGTGTTTGGTGTTATTTGTTTCAGGTACTAGTGACGACCGTGGGAAGGCGCCGACTTGATCAGTACACACACACGGGATTTTATGTTATGAGATCTTGGGAATTTTGTATGACATGAATTGTATTTCAAACATGGGTGTTTTTACGAATATTAAACGAATTCTGTTTTTATAAAATGCAAAAATTTGTTTTGAAATTTTACGGTGTTACAAGTTGGTATCAGAGCCTTGGTTTGAGGGATTCGGGTACACCTTCGGGAGTATTTGAACTCAAACTCAGGATTTGGAAAATATTTTCAAAAGAGAACCAAATTTTCTAAAAGAATTAAAAGATTTTTAGAGAAACTCAGAGAAGAAACGTGTGTACGATCAATCAGTGCCCGAATGGTGATTTCCCAAAATACCCTTATATTATATGTTTATAAGATTGATATGATATATTCTCTTGCTAGAGTAGACTAGGTATTCTTATTAGGACTAGAGTACCCTGATTTGTGATGCCTTAGCCTAGGGAGAGGTGAGCTGCTATGAGATGCTTGAGAGTGAATAGGTAGCAGCGAGGAGCTTATGAGAGATCTGTTAGAGAGTGATAGAGTACTTGGAATTTGGGATCCGAAGAGGAGGATTTGGGGTGTATACTGAAACGGTGTGGATAGTAGTATTGGGCCCGTACTACTGAAAGCACTGAGGCGGTGTACAATTCAAGTAAGAACCTTTGGTATGCCAAGGATCAAGGAGGGAAGAGTTGTCAAGTGTGAGTATGCTCGAATGGATTCTAATTTATCGTATGTTGTATTTCATAGGTAGATCATGGTGAGGACACATCTTATGTCAAAGAGCAGTGGGGCTAGTGATGAGGAGATCCGCCGGATCATCCACGAGGAGGTGGCTGCGGCCATCAGGGCAGAGATACCAGAGATGTTCGGGTCTATTAAGACCACGCTGATTGAGACTTTCGACGAGCGTTATGCTGATTTTTCTGAGGCTGCTGTTGCGGCGGCCACTGCAGCTGTTGTTGCTGCGAGACTGCAGGGTGGTGATGCGTTGCTGTTTCGAGAGTTCAGCAATACGAAACTGCCAGAGTTTGATGGGACCCAGGACCCGGTGGCGGCTATGAGATGGATTTCAGACATAGAGGGGTGTTTCTTCACTTGCTCATCTCCTGAGCATTTGAGAGTCCGGTTCGCGCTGAACCAGCTTCGCTTGGGAGCGAAGGACTGGTGGAAGTTTGTGACAGCACACTTTTCGCCTGCTGAGCTTGCGGCAGTGACCTGGGAGAGGTTCACTGCCATGTTCCGAGATGAGTACGTTCCCCAGGTGGAGAGGGAGCGTTTGGCCCAGGAGTTTCCGACCCTCAAGCAGGGTACTGAGTCTGTTACGGTGATTACCAGGATGTTCCACGAGAGGGCGATGTTCTGCCCTGAGCATGTGTCCACTGAGCAGGCACGCATGAGCCGATATTTGAGTATCTTGAGGCGAGACATTCGGGAGTTCGTGGCGAACTCCTCGTACTGCACATTTTTCGAGCTTCAGGAAAAATCCCGGAAGAGGGAGATTGAGACCGGCACAGTCCCAACCGGCAGCCAAGCGGGCCAAGCCCGCTGATCCCAAATCTGGGAGCCAGAAGGGCTGCACTTGTGGAAAGTGCGGCAAGGGTCATGATGGAGTATGTAGAGCTGGATCTTGCTACAAATTTGGCAAGGAGGGGCATATGGCCAAGGACTGCCCCAAGGGGTTTGCAGTATGTTTTCACTACAACCAGACCGGACATCGGAAAGCGGAGTGTCCGCAGTTGCGGGGATCAGCTCAGGGAGCACCTCAGGGATCTGCCCCTGCCGCCATCAGAGCTACCGAGAGTCGGCCAGTGAAGGTCAAGGTGCCGAGGGCACGAGGGAGAGCCTTTCAGTTGACCGTGGAGGAGGTCCGTGCAGCGCCCGATGTCGTGGCTGGTACTTTTCTTGTAAATTATGTACCTGCCTTGGTGTTATTTGACTCGGGTGCGAGTCGGTCTTTTGTTTCTTTGGCTTTTAGTCAGCATATTAGTGTTAGTCGCGAGGCGCTGAGTCGGCCTATGAGAGTTTCCATAGCTGACGAGAGGGTGATATATGCCACAGAGGTGATCCGCGGGTGCGTATTCGAGATTTTCGGTGTTGAGTTCTCAATTGACTTGGTTCCTATTGCGATGGGGGATGTCTGTGTCATTGTGGGCATGGACTGGTTGAGCAGATTTGGTGCGGTTATCAACTGCGAGCAACAGCTAGTGACCATACGAGACCCTAGTGGGGGAGTTCTTGTTGGGTTATGAGCATTCTAACACTCCTAAGTGTACATGCAACCCTAAATACCTTGGATCTATGCTTTCTCTATTATACATGCAAATATGAACATCCAAGGTATTATCCTAATCTAGCATACAAAACTATCAATATAACAAGATAGAATACATACCTTTTTGATGGTGCTTGTCTTCATGAAGCTTGAGTGCCTAGTGCCCCAAGTGTGACACCTCAAATGGTTCACAATCATCAAAACACTTAGAATAACTTAGAGAGAATTCTACACTTCATGAAATCGGCTAGCCCTTTGTTACTCTCACTAGTGGCCGATTTTCCTCAAGAATAAGATGCTTATATAGTTATACAATTAGGGTAAACTCTAATTGTCATGACTTTCCATTTCCTTGGATCCATGGGTTCAAATACACCATGGAGCATCCATGGAGCATCATATGGGTTTTGGCCCAACTAGATAATCCATGGAGCATTAGCCCACTATACAAGTATCGATGATTTACACAATCAACCCATATATTTAATTAGTCTTCTTTTGATCACTCAATTAATCCTAGATTAATTCTTGATCAATACTAATTAAATAATCTCATTATTCTTATTATTAATATACTAGAACTTATAATATATTAATAACCATAAGTGTCTTATTTCTCTCATTTAGTCTACCCAAGTGCATGATGGTATGCAACCCAAATGGACCATGCCGGGTCGGGTCAAGTCTTACCAATTATAGTTATGGACTTAGACATTAATCCAACAGTCTCCCACTTGGATAAGTCTAAAACTATTATTGCGTATGACTTCAGGAACCAACTGGCAATCGTAGCTCTCAAAAGCTTCTGTCGAACTCTGACCTTGTAGATGAACTCTGATCTTGTCAATGACTTGTCCATTAGACAAGGGATCATATATTCCTCCATTCTAGATATCATATGGACTGAGACATGGATTATAATCATTCTCTCTGTCCATTTGTTGTTTCCCGATTTCCGATTTATGACGACTAACTAATTGAACAAATCAAATCAGTCCTGGCCCGGCCGAGCACTTCCATTTCTTACCAAAGTTCAGATTTCTGACACTTGATTGTTTTGATAGAACTTTATCAAAATCATACACCTTCCCTTAGATAGCACACTCGTGTGTCTACACAATTATGAAGAGGGATGCCGTAATCATAATGGTTAGACCTTTTTGCCACTTCTCACAAGTCCAGGTTAGTGTGCCGGTAAACCACACACGCTCCACTAACGACTTTGAGAATGCAAAATATCACATTTTCTATCTAGCTAAATTCTACTTAGTGAAAGTGTCTCCTCACCATCATTTTCATGAATCGGAGAGAAACTTTATGACACTTAGATTTAATGGTGTATGAGTTCTTATCCATGTGAATTGTCAAAACCATAGTCACAAGACAAGGATAATGACAAATCCAAACTCATATTGACTGAACTCAATCTTAACTTCTTGCCACCTGGCAGCTCAAGGGCCTACCATTGCTTCCAAGTTGTTGTGCAACACATTGAGAACTCTAAGAACTCATATGCAAAGCCAACTTTAACTAGAATGGGCACAGAATATGTCAACACGATAGGTTATAAACCTCAAGTCGTGTGCTAGTGAAGAACTTTAGGTTTTATTCTTGATTAGTTCTTGAAACTTTCAAGACCTTTAAGACTCCCACTGTCCTCTTGACCTATAAGACTCCCTTGTCAAACATCCAAGAGATAGTGCGGATTCTAATCAAGACAAACACTTCACACAATTGGCCTAAGTTGGTCTTTGTTTTATCCAAAACATCACAACTTACCAATTTCAAATGTACAAGAGTAGAAAACTTTTACTCTTACATTTGTCAAGTGTTTTAAACCTTCTTTAAGACATGTCACTCAAATTACAATCTTGGAGTATGACTCTAAGACTTGTATTGGAACGAAATATGACTCATCTTCTTGATTTAACCATTTCAATAATTCAAGATCCCTTCTTCTTAGTCATAAGAATGCACTAAGACTTCCTTAGAGAACTAATTTTGATATGGTTTCTTAATCATTAAGATGATCACAAAACTGATACTAAAGTACTCTCCCATCTTTTCAGATTTGAGAAACTTTTATCCTTCTGCCTAATTTGATTCTTCTTATCCGCTCTGCCATGCATTGAAACCTTTTCCAATGTCTCAGAGTTACACTTAAGCTTATAAGTATAATCATATTTACTGAGCTTTAGTAAACTATGACGAATAGTCTTATCAATCTTTTGTGATGGACTTGACCAGTGCACAAGAATGTGTACTCAATCCCTTAGTCCATTACTTTACTCACACATCCATGTGAATAAGTAATTAGTCTTAATTTTTCCAATACTTGAAAGTTCTCATTCATCATGTTATACAACTTGCATGATTCCAAGTTCCGGTCCAACTGAAACTTGGGTGATGAGAATCTTTCCTTGTTTGGTAAATTTAGACATTACCACAAATGAAGGAATCAATTTCATATTTCCACTCTTGCTATTAATGGAATCATATAAGCAACAATTTTTCCTCAAATGCCATTGTAAGGATATTTTAAAATAAGTAAAATCAAAAATTTTCTTTTATTTTAAAACTATGCGGAAAAACTTATCCTTACAATCCATATGAAAACTTGTTGTTATCTATTCCTAAGCAATACCTCATAACTCCTAAGAAGTAGCTCAAGAATCAAATCTTCAAACTATGCGGTAGAAATCCATCTACGCGATCTGATTCAACATATTCTTTCTTTAAGTTTCTTCACTTTTCTTTGATTCTTAAAACATCAACATGTGACCCAGTCACATCATGTAATAAGAATCTCAGAATAGAAACTTAACAGAGTTAGAGTAGTGGACTTTACCTGAAGTAGAGTCAACCTTATTGACTTTAACATCCTTAGGTAAATTTGGCAGCTTTGCAAATAATGACCCTTTCTTTGGCAATATAAACATATGGACCCTTTGATAATGGTACACGGGACTATCACAGACTTAGCTTTTCTCTTTACCATTTGTTCAACCGAGTTGACTATGGCCGATCCCTTTCCATTGGGAAGAGAATGCTTTTTCTGTATTTCCAGTGTCACCATTGTCAATGTCCATAAAGTTTCAGGAAGTTGATCTTAACAATAGATAAGATCATTAAGGGTCTTGTCATAGTCTATTTCATAGGTGTTCCAAAAGAACTCACTATGTGACTTAGAAAGTAGTTGAGCCACTAACTTTCTCAAGACTTTGACACCCAACTCTCCCGGCTTGTCAATATGTGACTACATCTCCAAGATGTGATCACACCTAGACCTTGCCTTGCCATTAGGGCTTGAGTGATCTTAAACTTTTCAAGAACTTGTGGGTTAGGGAGAATAATTGGAGGAGGAGAAAGAAGTATGATATCCATGGGACATCATCTTCATTAGGAATGCTTGTTTCAAGAGATTTGGGAAGATCATAAATGTCTAAACCAGACATGTTTTGGGAGATATTCAAGATAGTTGATCTTAAAGTCCTTAATATGACACCCAATATGAAATATTAAGGCTAGGACCCAACAAACTATTTTATAACTTAGAAGAGGTATGCCGTAATCCAAGCTATAAAACAATTTGAAGGTAGGTGAATAACGATTCACCAATTTCCACCAAGATAAACGAAATGTATTATTAGGTTTTAATTGGTTTTGAAACTCCTAGATCTTTTGAGATTCATTGAACTGTTCAATGGCATGTTTCAATCTCGAGTGTGCCTTTCAGGTTTTGTGACTGGGATGCTGAGGATCACAAAACAAGGTGTGAAGTAACCATGCAAATTACTTGGTACCCTTAAGTGTTTACCCCTCAATCGATGTGCCGGTTAACCACACACGCTCCATCGATACTATGATAAACATTAAGTTACCCTTTGCCTACCTTGTTAAATACGAGTTAGTGTGCCGGTTAACCACACACGCTCCACTAACCGACTTAAACAAAGTGCAAAGTGTAATTTCATGGATTAGCACCTTATTCACATTTTCCTAAGTAACTAAGATTGGGTATTATTTAGAGTTTAGTTACTTAGTATTTATCATTAATACTTTTAATGAAGGGATAATTATAGTCATGTCAAACCCGTTCGGCTAACGACCCTCCACCAGTCAAGCAAGCGGTGGGTGAGAGTGGACACCCATTAAGTTGCCATTTTATAGGCAACAACCTTATACCCACCTTATAGACCGGCTTCGTGAATGAGGCGTACTAGCGGTAAGACTGACTTTACTCTTATACACATATATATATATATATATATATATATATATATATATATATATATATTATTAACTTATAATATTATAAAGTATAAGGGTTGAATTTTAACTTTTAAAATTCTAAGGGCTAACTTGGAATTAAAGTATTCATAAGAGAAAACTTTACAAATTCCAAAACTTGAGGGCAAGTTTTTGAAACTATTCAAAACTAATTAATTCCATAACTTATGTGTTTAAAGTAGTTTTTAATCCAAAAAACTCTTCAAGTTCCATAACTTATGGAAGACTTTAAACTAATAAAAGAATTAACTTTTCTTTATTTTTATAACTTATGGAATTAATTAAGGTTACATTATTTATATATATATATATATATATATATATATATATATATATATATATATTATTTAATGAAGAGACTCTTGGTTCTCCATAACTTGAGGACAAATTATGGAGTCATAACTCCAATTAATTAGAACTGGACTCTTCATTTTTGTAACCTTTGCCAACTTTATGAGTTTTATGAGTCTTTAATGTGACTCTTCATGTAACTTGAGGATAAGTTACACAAACACATTTTATACTCAACTCTTAGATTAAAATGGATTGAAAACAACTATTTCATTCAACTTTTCTATTAATCTAAGAAACTCATAAGAACAAGATAATTCAAATCAAACTTTTTCATGTAATTAGTCTAACCTTTAAACTAATACAAAACATGAATCTATTGACAATTATCTTTGAAAATGGATTAGCATGAACATTACCACATCAAAAAACAAGTTTATAAGTTCAAAAACAACTTAGGGTAATGTTCCTAGTCCATTTCTAGCCAAAAAACTCGAAAATATGCTGTATGGGGTCCAACTCGTCGAGTGCATGAACACAACTCGGCGAGTTGGATGCATTTTGCCTTGGACTCGTCGAGTCCCTTCATGGACTCGGCGAGTCTTCTAGGATGACAGCATCAAAACTCGATTTTTCAGCTTCTATTGCAGGTATAACAAGAAAACAAGCCTAGGCTCTGATACCACTGTTGGGTTATGAGCATTCTAACACTCCTAAGTGTACATGCAACCCTAAATACCTTGGATCTATGTTTTCTCTATTATACATGCAAATATGAACATCCAAGGTATTATCCTAATCTAGCATACAAAACTATCAATATAACAAGATAGAATACATACCTTTTTGATGGTGCTTGTCTTCATGAAGCTTGAGTGCCTAGTGCCCCAAGTGTGACACCTCAAATGGTTCACAATCATCAAAACACTTAGAATAACTTAGAGAGAATTCTACACTTCATGAAATCGGCTAGCCCTTTGTTACTCTCACTAGTGGCCGATTTTCCTCAAGAATAAGATGCTTATATAGTTATACAATTAGGGTAAACTCTAATTGTCATGACTTTCCATTTCCTTGGATCCATGGGTTCAAATACACCATGGAGCATCCATGGAGCATCATATGGGTTTTGGCCCAACTAGATAATCCATGGAGCATTAGCCCACTATACAAGTATCGATGATTTACACAATCAACCCATATATTTAATTAGTCTTCTTTTGATCACTCAATTAATCCTAGATTAATTCTTGATCAATACTAATTAAATAATCTCATTATTCTTATTATTAATATACTAGAACTTATAATATATTAATAACCATAAGTGTCTTATTTCTCTCATTTAGTCTACCCAAGTGCATGATGGTATGCAACCCAAATGGACCATGCCGGGTCGGGTCAAGTCTTACCAATTATAGTTATGGACTTAAACATTAATCCAACAGTTCTTACGGTGTATGGCGAGGGTACCCATTCTGGATCAGCGTTTTCTTTGGCCGCTAGAGTGAGGCAGTGTCTACAGCAGGGCTGTAAGGATTTTGTGGCGTACGTGATGGATACGCGGGTTGACTCCGAGAAGCCGAGGTCAGTGGAGGAGGTTCCGATAGTGCGTGAGTTCCCAGATGTCTTTCCAGAGAAGTTGTCGGGTGTGCCTCCCATGAGGCAAGTGGAGTTCAGTATCGATTTGTTTCCGGGAGTCGCGCCTATTGCCAAGGTGCCTTATCGCCTTACACCTTCAAAGATGCAGGAGTTGTCCTCACAGCTTCAGGAGTTGTTGGGAAAGGGGTTTATTCGGCCGAGCAGCTCGCCGTGGGGAGCGCCTATCCTTTTTGTCAAAAAGAAGGATGGTTCACACCGGATGTGCATTGATTACCGGGAGTTGAACAAGCTGACGGTCAAGAACCGTTACCCATTGCCGAGGATCGATGATTTTTTCGATCAATTACAGGGAGCATCTTGGTTCTCCAAGATCGATTTGAGGTCCGGATATCATCAAGTTAGGGTGCGAGATGAGGACATCCAGAAGACAACATTCAGGACGCGTTATGGGCATTACGAGTTTGTGGTGATGCCTTTCGGGCTCACCAATGCCCTGGCGGTGTTCATGGATCTCATGAACCGAGTGTGCAAACCGATGCTGGATCAGTCAGTGATTGTATTCATCAATGACATCTTGGTATATTTAAGATCTAGAGAGCAGCACGAGGAGGATTTGAGGGAGATCTCGGAGTTTTGAGATCGGAGAGGCTTTATGCCAAATTCTCCAAGTGTGATTTCTGGTTGCAAGAGGTCCAGTTTCTGGGGCATCTCATTAACCAGAAAGGGATATTGGTCGACCCGGCCAAAGTTGAGGAAGTGATGAGATGGGAGGTGCCAAGGTCACCCTCAGAGATAAGGAGTTTTCTAGGGTTGTCTGGTTATTATCGGAGATTTATCAAGGATTTCTCTAAGATCGCAGTGCCACTCACCAGATTGACCCGGAAGGGTATCGCTTTTCCATGGGGCCCCGAGCAGCAGGCCTCCTTTGAGACGCTTCACCAAAGGTTATGCGAGGCCCCAGTGTTAACCCTCCCGGAGGGAATGGAGGACTTTGTGGTATACTGTGATGCATCGATCTTGGGGATGGGAGTGGTGCTGATGCAGCGAGGGCATGTGATAGCATACGCATCAAGGTAGCTGAAGCCACATGAGACGAAGTATCCCACCCATGACCTAGAGTTGGGGGCAGTGGTGTTCGCCCTCAAGATTTGGCGTCACTATTTGTATGGGGTTCGGTGTACGGTATACACGGACCATAAGAGCCTGAAATATTTGATGGATCAGCCCAACCTAAATATGAGGCAGAGGAGGTGGTTGGATGTGGTTAAGGACTATGATTGTGAGATCCTGTACCATCCGGGTAAGGCTAATGTGGTAGCCGACGTCGTGAGTCGCAGGCTGTAGAGCGCCCCGTTGCGAGGTGTATGTTTGCGTTTGACCGTGATGGCTCCGGTGTTGGACACCATTCGTGGAGCATAGGCTGAGGCCGTGAGGATGGAGAACCAGAAGAAGGAGCGAGTGGTAGGGTTGGTATTGGAGTTTGTTGCCGATGGTCGGGGGCTTATGACATTTTAGGGGCGGATTTGGGTGCTGTTTGTGGGAGGGACGCGTACCATTTTGATGGAAGAAGCTCATCGGTCGAAATTCTCGATCCATCCTGAGGCCACTAAGATGTATTTGGATCTGAGGAAGGAATATTGGTGGCCCTGTATGAAGAGTGATGTTGCGTGGTTTGTTGAGAGGTGCTTAACTTGTCGTAGGGTTAAGGCCGAGCACCAGAGACCGCATGGTAGGTTGCAGCCGTTGGAGGTTCCCGAATGGAAGTGGAAACAGATTACCATGGATTTTATCACCAAGTTGCCAAGGACTGCGAGGGGAGTCGATGCAATTTGGGTGATTGTGGACAGGTTGACGAAGAACGCCCACTTCCTTGCTATTAGTGAGAGCTCCTCCGTAGAGAAGTTAGTAGAGATGTACATGAGGGAAGTGGTATCTCGTCATGGGGTGCCGATCTCGATTGTTTCAGACCGGGATGTACGTTTCACTTCCAGATTATGGAAGAAGTTTCATGAGGAGCTGGGTACTAGGCTGCATTTTAGTACCGCATATCACCCCCAGACAGACGGACATAGTGAACGGATGATTCAGACGCTCGAGGACATGCTCCGGGCATGTGTGATGGATTTCGGGGGAAGTTGGGATACGTACTTTCTATTGGCAGAGTTTTCTTACAACAACAACCATCATTCGAGCATTGATATGCCACCCTTTGAGCTGTTGTATGGGAGGAGGTGTCGGACCCCCATTTGCTGGGGAGAAGTCGGACAGCGTGTCATGGGCAGTACTGGGATCGTACTTCAGATGACATAGCAGATCCAGCAGGTCAAACAGAGATTGTTGACCGCTCAGAGTCGTCAGAAGAGTTATTCGGACAGACGCCGGTCCAAGCTTGAGTTTCAGGTCGGTGACTTTGTGCTCCTGAAGGTCTCTCCTTGGAAAGGAGTGATTCGATTCAGGAAGAGGGGCAAGTTGGGGCCCCGATATATTGGTCCATTTCAGGTGATAGCGTGGGTAGGCAGGGTAGCCTATCGTTTGGAATTGCCAGCAGATTTGGGGTAGATTCACGACACTTTCCATGTGTCGCAGTTGCGGAAGTGTATAGCCGATGAGTCGGTAGTGGTTCCATTAAAGGATATTCAGGTGGATGCGAGCCTGAATTATGCTGAGAGACCAGTGGCAATCAAAGATCGGAAAATCAAAGTTTTGAGGAACAAGGAGGTACCCTTGGTTTTGGTTCAGTGGCAGCATCGGAAGGGGTCCGATATGACCTGGGAGCCGGAGCGTGAGATGCGCGAGCAGCATCCAGAGTTATTTGCAGAGCGAGACATCGAGGGCGAAGTCTAGTTTTAGTGGGGGAGAATTGTAACAAACCGGATTCCCAGGTATTAATTATTCTTATATTTTTGGTATTTTGTGAGGAGACTCGGCGAGTTGGAGCTCAAACTCGCCGAGTAGGATCGCGATTTGGACAAGGATTCGCGTCTGGACTCGGCCAATCCACGCTGTTTAATGAAACCCTAATTCTCCGGGTTTGGAGCCTATTTAAGGTCACTTATAGCCTCTTAGTGCGGCTACCAGTCCCTTGAGAGAACCCTAAGAGAGCTAATTCGTTTTGGGGGAGAGGAAGTCACTTTTGGGCCTTTGTATTCTTTGTTTAGCAAGAGGAAGGTGGCAAGAGCAAGGATGAGGTGAGATTACAGCAAATCCAGAGTCCAGAGGCTTCATTTTGAGGTAAGGATTCGAATCTCGTTCAGTTATAGGGTTGATCTTTAGAGTTAGGGTTTTATACCCCCTTTGGAGAGTAATTATGTGAAGCAAATGGTCCCTCTTCGAGTTTGTGCCTTGGATATGGACTCAAAGAGGTCCAGAGACCTTAACCATTGGAGCTTTTTGGGTTATTATGGAGTCATTGGACCTAGGTGGTTATTTTTGGGACAAAATATCCTTTTTATGCCTTATGCGGGTTAAACAAGCATCAAGCTTCGAACTTTATGTGACATTCATGCTTGGGAAGGCCAGATCTAGGGTTTGGGAAAGCAGATATGACCTCAGAAGGTGAATAAAAGTGTGTGCATGGCATGAACTCGCCGAGTTGTTCTTGGGACTCGGCGAGTAGGGTTGGGGTTTCACGTAA
Source organism: Lactuca saligna (assembly GCF_052625555.1). Lineage (NCBI taxonomy): Eukaryota > Viridiplantae > Streptophyta > Magnoliopsida > Asterales > Asteraceae > Lactuca > Lactuca saligna. Next base: position 35,265,149 of record NC_136422.1, read on the forward strand.
TATGTTCAGTGAGTGGACTCGCCGGGTTGGGGGATAACCCAGTGAGTCAGGAAGAGTCAATATGGGGTTGAGTCAAGCCGGAACTCGCTGAGTTGTTCTTGAGACTCGACGAGTTGAGTCGTGGTTGCCCTGCGACTCAAGCCAGGTGGAAACTCATCGAGTTAGGGGAGTGTTTGACATGCCAAGAAAGATCCGAGGGAGTCAGTGAACGCATTAGACTCGCCGAGTTGCTTTGGTGCACTCGTCGAGTCCGGTCAAAGTTGACCGTTGACCAGAGTTGACCAATGTTGACTTGATATGGTTAGTCAACCGTAGTTATAAAAGTGTTAATTAGAGATATATTGTATTATAGGAAGATTATAGTGCGGGGGATCGAGCACGAGTGATTCCAAGGATTTGCGAGTTATCGAGATACACGAGGTGAGTCTTGTCACTATACTTTACCTTGAGTAGGTAACTATAGTATGTGATACAGTGCTTGTATGCTATATATATATGTTATGTGTTGCGCTGCATTATTCTTTGTGATTTATGCTGTGCATGTTTACAAAGTTAGAACCTGAGGGTTCACAGAGTTTGGGTGCACAGACCCACAGAGTTATAGCCTCGAGTGGCTAATATGTGTTATATGTGGTATTTTGGGGAACTCACTAAGCTTTGTGCTTACAGTGTTTGATGTTATTTGTTTCAGGTACTAGTGACGACCGTGGGAAGGCGCCGACTTGATCAGTACACACACACGAGATTTTATGTTATGAGATCTTGGGAATTTTGTATGACATGAATTGTATTCCAAACATAGGTGTTTTTACGAATATTAAACGGATTATGTTTTTATAAAATGCAAAAAATAGTTTTGAAATTTTACAGTGTTACAAAAGCATTTTAGGCAGCTTCCTAAAATATACTAGTGCTCGTGTCTATAATATAACAGACACACATCTCACAATCTCCACTTAGCATTCTAAGTTTAAGTCTAGAAATCCTACAAATTCCTAATTCGCCTAAACTAATGCTCTGATACCAACTGTGACATCCCCAAAATCTCGACCAGAAAAGACCGATTTCATTTATGCTTCTAAAATAATTTCAGAGTAAATCCTTTTGATTTGAAAGAGTTGTGGTATTTGTTCCCAAAAACAAAGTATGATAAAATGATATTTACCAAAACATTTCATAAAGAAATGTATTTTCATTATATAATCAAAACTCGGGATGTCATGTTCCGATACAGACCATAAAGCATAAACGATAACATTACAAGTCACACAACGAATATATACATATACAGAGTTGTAAACAAAACAACTTGACGATTTATCCATCTTATGACCTTGCGCCACTTCCTGTAATACAATTAAATCTGAGTGGGTCAGGCTTGGAAGCCTGGTGAGCATATAGGGTTTTCAACCCACAATAAATAATTTTCACCAACCAACAATAACCCGATTACCCATTCCCGTTATCCTCACTTTACGCCCCTAAAACAAAATCTATCTCAAGAGACCTAATCTAGGATTTTCATCGGGACGAACATTACTGCTAAGGGGTTTCCTCAACAATAGATGTCCTAAAGGCAACCATGAGGGGGATAGAGTACACCGATTAACACATCGTTCACAACACCTACAGGTTATGAACCTGCTAGCGTTCCATTGGACTTTCTAAAAAGAGTATGTGGTCATCATCCATACTCCGCTAGATGACTAGGTCAACAACAACATCGAGACCTCTCATCCGTTTATCACACATCAACTATCTACCATGTTCTACCCAACATATTAGTAGATAAAACTATATATTTTTATACATAGTTTAAAACCTGTATAGCATGTTCACTCCATACATAGTCCACATAACAGACGAGGCACACACACATAACACGTATTTCATAGAGAATAAATCATATCTATGAGTTAGAAGAAAGTGAATATACATTCACACATATAACAACAAAATATACACATAACATGTATTTTATATAAAATAATTCATAATTATGCGTTAGAAGAAAGTAACCACACACTCAATTGATCAGAAGATGATCGTGTTGGGTCAAAATATGGTTTATACTTTGCTTTTTTGGGCAGTTGTATTTTTCTGTAATATTTTTGGAGTTTACGGTCATGTTTACGGCCGTAAACACCTTACGGCCGTAAACCCATTTACGGCCCATGTTATCCGGCCCATGTTCTCTAAGTATAAATATAGGTGTTAGGGTGAGGAGTAGAGATTGATGAACCCTAAAGATTGTACGACCATGAGAAAAGAGAGGAAGAGAGAGCATTTTGTTTGTGTGTGAATCTTTTGTATCTAGAACTTTAATTCTAATCAATTCATACAGAGATTCATCATCATCTTCTTCTTCTTCTTCTTCTTCTTCGCTTCTATTTGATCTGGAACATCATCCGTTTGATCGGGATTCCGCACCATCAAACGGATCTGGTTGATACATGGGCAAATTAGGGACTTACAATTGGTATCAGAGCCTGGTTGTATCAGTCAATTTTGTTAGATTTGGAGCATTATTTGATCTTATTTTCGAAATATTCTTACGTTTTTGGATAGATCTCTGCAAAATTAAGAGGGGTTTATTCTTCATGTTTTTCATAAAAAAGGGTTTTTGATCGAGTTTTGGAGCAAAAAAGGGCAAAAATCGCTGTTTTTAGTCGTAACCTGCGAGGGGGTGGCGGCCAGCAGCTAGGGTTTCCGAGAAGTTCACGGGCCGAGGTTTGCGGCTTCGGCTCGGAGTATACAACTCAGTAGTTTGCGGCTCGGTCTCGCACGTTTCCGTCTTCTGAGTTCTTGGCGTCACAGCCGCAGCTTCGCAAGATCCAACCTCGCTTCGCATTTAAAAGAAAAATCAGGCGGCTGAGACTCAGCAGTTTGCGGCTCGGTCTCGTATGTTTCTGGCTTCTGAGCTCTAGGCGTCGCAACCGCAGCTTCGCAAGATCCAACGTCGCTTCGCATTTAAAAGAAAAATCAAGCTGGACTTTGGAGGTGCTGGGGATCGAACCAGAGACCTCTAGCTCCATAAGACAGCGACTTACCATCTCAACTAGCAAGTTTCTTATGTCATTCCTCCGAAATTTAAAACATAATCTCTCTTTTTCGCTTAAAGTTTCGCATTTTTTACACTTTCAACCCAAAATTCAATTCATTTTAATTCTATATTCTTTTTTTCATCCAAAAAATAATAATAATAATAATAAATAAATAAAATTAAAATTAATAAATAAAATTATATTTGAATTTTTGACTTTTATTTTTTAACTTTTGACCTTAAATTTTGACTTTGACTTCCAAGTTTGATCTTTGACTTTAAACTTTGACTTTTTCGTTTAACTTTTAAATTTTCAAATTTAGCTTTTTGGTTTGACTTTTAAGTTTAACTTTTTAAATTTGACTTTTGAGTTTAACTTTTTAAATTTGACTTTTAAGTTTGACTTTTTAAATTTAGCTTTTAAGGTTGACTTTTGAGGTTTATAATCAAAGGGTTTGACTTTTAAGTTTTATTTTGGTTTTTAGTTGTGCTTTTTAATTGATTTTAAGGTCTACGAGGGAGTTTAAAACATGAAAGAGAGTCGTCAGGATATGTTAAGATAAAATTTCAACATTTTTGATTATATCCCTGGAGAAACCCTCGAAACCCAGTTGCAACGATTTACTACACTCATTACTGAGATGAATATAGCTGGGATCTTCTTGTCTAAGTTTGAGATTAACAAAAAGCTACTGAATTCACTTCCGAAATCGTGGGATATGAACGTGGCTATCATTAAGAAGACAAAAGATCTCAATCATCTTAGTCTTGCTGATGTAATTCAAGAACTTGATGCTTTGAAGTGTAGAGAAACAATGAGTTCTAAAAACATTCCGGTCACTGAAGTTACATGTACTCCAGCTTGTGAAGCTACGATTAAATTTCTTCGGGAACAAACTGATTTATTAAAAAGAGAAGTTGAGGACTTGAGATATGAAGGATATCAATTCAGGAAAGGACAGAAACCCCTGAAGGCTGAATTGGAAGCAAAAACCAAGGACTTTAGGAAGCTTCAGGAAGAGTATAGCAACAAGTGTGAAAATTATGATTATATTAAGAGACAACTTGCTACTGTAACTGAAGAACTTGACGCTTTAAAAATTAAGTGTGGAAAAACAGATGTCACTTTCAAAAATTATACTACGTCAAGTCAGACAGTCGAGTCCTTATATGAAACCCAATTAAAATTCAAAGAAAATCAAAACAAGGGTCTAGGCTATGATAGTGTACCTCCTCCTTATAATCATAACTACACATCCATCCCTATGACACAGGACGAGACTGAAAGGGAGCCACATCTTCAATATGACAAATGAGCTGGATTTGTGTCAGGAGGAGTTATTAATGTTGAAAATACTAATGTTTCTACTTCATGTGCAGGTAAAGTAGCAGAAGATGAGAACAAGGAGAGCACTACTGAACAAACCAACGACTCTTTGAACTCAGAAGCTGTTGCTCCTAACAAACCTGCCATTGAGAAATATAGGCCTCCAATTCCAGCGCAAAAGAGTGCCTATTGCAAGTGTGCATATGGGATTAATAAGAGACAAGGCAAAGATATGCCACCAGGGGCAAGAATAAATAACTTCACAGTGAAGAAAAAGACTTGTTTTCACTGTGGAACACCTAGACACATTGCCAGAAATTGTCCTAATCGTGCATACGTTCCCTACTATGCACAAGGATGGAAAAACACACCAAGTGGGAGATACTTCAAAAGAAACCCTTCAAGGTCACGTTCAGAAAATGATGACTGGAATGAGCAGAAGAGCAAGAATCAAACGCCGAAGGACAAGAATCAAAATCCCAAGGGCAAGAAGGTATTGTCGGCCAAGAAGCCAAATCCAAGAGATGCTCCCGTGAAGCCAAAATCAAATTCATCTCAACGACCGACATCAAGATCAAAAGCAAGTACCGAGCCACCCATCGGATCGAAAAAGAAATGGGTGAAACCCAACTACCAATGGGTTCCAAAGGCTCAAACTCCCAAATCAACTAACGACTCTAATATTTCTACATTTTCTGTTTGTGATAAGCAGGACATGTCATGGGAGAGAGTACCGTGCAAGGATGACAAAAGGTCGACCCAGTTTCAAAATGGACTAGGTTCCAAAGACCAACTGATCCCGCTCTGTGTCAGAGCAGCTATGGAGGCATATCATCAGACTTCAGTTTGTTGGTAGTGGTTGTTCCAGGCACATGATAGGGTACATCTCTCAACTGTACAACATTCAGACTTTTGCTTGAGAGTATGTGTCCTTTTACGAGAAGGGAAGAAAGGAAGGGATCAATCATGGGGTTAGTGCTTAACGATGTGAAGAATTTTTGGATATGTTCTGAGATTATGCGTGCTGTTCTCAGACCTTCTGGATGCAAATTCAATTGGTGACTTACAGCTTGAGTTTTCTTCTCTATACTCCTGAGTTTATCTTAAGCTGATTCGCTTTAAAGACTAATTTTTGTTTTAGGATAGTTTAAATTTGTGCATTTACTTTCGTTTCTCTCCTATGCTCACATTTAGGGGGAGAAATAAAAGCAAAACAAAAATTAGAAAATCAAAAAATATGTTGGTTATGAAATGTGTTTGTAGAAGATGTTTTAGGAAGTGATATTATCAAGTGATAACAAGCAACCTGAGTCTGCGTAACATACCAAAAGTTGAAGGGTCTATGCTCTGGTTTGATGCATCGGTGCGCACGAAAGATTCTAAATGGACTTGACTAGGTAGAGTTGAACTTAGGAAATTTATAGACTTGACAAATTTTGACCTAGTTAGATCCGTTCAGCCTGACAATATGACGCTCGGATGGGTTGAGCAGGGATATATATATATATATATATATATATATATATATATATATATATATATATATATATATATATATATGGGAATCTACCCGTCACATTAATTGAACCCGTACTTGGAACCGTGGCTTGACTTTTCCTCGATGTGCGGATTTTGTCCTTAATTCTAGTTGGAAGGGGCGATTGGTAAATTCCGATAAATTAGGTCTGTAGAAAATTGTTTTCTTTCTTTCTATCTGTTAGTCATATCTTGTCTCCTTTGCGTGACCTCAAATCTGACCTGGTACACAACATATGCAAATCTATTTCTCTGCAAGTTATATATATGAAATTCCTCTTATCTGTTAGCCATATGTTGTCTCCTTTGTGTGACTTCTAATCCGACCTGGTACACAACATATGCAACCTTCTTCTTCTCAATCCCTCTGAAGTAATAAGTAATAGAATTTTGAATCTATTCTCTCTCTGAATGGTTGTCTGCTCACCCGATGTAAGGAGTACTCTGGAAGTTCTTGATGGCTGGGGCATATCAGGAAGCGGGAAACACGTTCCAGTACACTTAAAATTGAACTCATACAAATTGTCTATAGATCTCGCTGCTCAATTTAGGTGGACAACAATATCCCTGGTCGTCGTCAGATGAATGGTCCCTAAGGTATAGTATCTAAGGAATTAAGATCAGATATAATATCTAGGAACTTAAGTTCACCTTGTCTTGTATCAAATAGTATGTCCTAAATCAGTCACAATTTTTCGTGTTTAAGTGGACCACAATACCGACGATTGACCAGACAAAGACGTGAAGATAGAAGGTACCGACAAGTGGATAAAGGCTGTCTAAAAACTTTGATCCCAAATCACTCTTAAAGTTAGCTATTATTTTTGTTTTTGTTAAATTTGTTCATAGTTTCTTCTAATTTAAATATTAGGGGAGAATTAAAAATTAAAAAAAAAAAACAAACAAACAAACAAGCAAACAAAAAAAAAAAAAAATCCAAAAATAGTGTTATTTCTGTTTTATTTCTTTTTTTCAGAAAATATGAAAAATCCAAAAATATTGTGTGCTAAATTTTTCTTTTAGTTTTGTTTTGTCTTGAAAAGTGATTTCAGGTGAAGATAAAACTCATGGAGTTTGTGTTGAAGATTTATGAGCCAAGGCTTCGTCAGTGAGCATCGAAGAATTATCATTCGAAGGAGCAAGAAATGAAGATCATTCTTTCAACATTCAATCCTTCAACCCCAGAAGCAAGGTGAAGCAAAAATTGAAGATTATGTGACGGATTGCATTGAAGCGTCCTCAATCAGTCTGATGCTATCATTTACCTGCTAAAGTGATCCAGAAAATTATTTCTCTCTGATGTTCTCTCTGAAGATTCTCAAACCGAAAGCACCAATTTTCAAAAATCAGTACATTAAGCATTCTCACCCAATGTGCGTTCAATTCCAAATCTTGAAGAATAGCTCAAGTGCTCAAGATGAAGTCATTCATTGAAGGTTCATCAAGTTCATCTTGAAGTCGTGAAGAATTTGAAGATAAATGCTGAAGCAAATCTCCCAATAAAGATCAACAAGAAGAGCCAACTACTTTTTAGGGGGAGTTTGTTGGGTCAATTAAGAAAAGAAAGCTATAAACCAAGGGGGAGATTGTTGGGTCAAAATATGGTTTATACTTTGCTTTTCTGGGCAATTGTATTTTTCTTTAATATTTTTGGAGTTTACGGTTGAGTTTATGGCCGTAAACACCTTACGACCGTAAACCCATTTACGGCCCATGTTATCCGGCCCATGTTCTCCAAGTATAAATATAGGTGTTAGGGTGAGGAGTAGAGACTGATGAACCTTAGAGATTGTACGGCCACGAGAAAAGAGAGGAAGAGATAGCATTTTGTGTGTGTGAATCTTTTGTATCTGGAACTTTAATTCTAATCAATTCATACATAGATTCATATTCTTCTTCTTCTTCTTCTTCTTCTTCTTCTTCTTCTCTTCTATTTGATCTGACATCATCCGTTTGATCGGGATTCCGCACCATCAAACAGATCTGATTGATACACGGGCAAATTAGGGACTTACAGATCGGACAACACTACGACTTGTAGAAGTAGTATTCTTCGATAGATCTGGAAGATCTTCACAAAAATCGACCTTCTCGCGGGCACAGCTTCGGCTCGGGAATTGCACTTCTCGGGATCTTCGGGGCTTCAGGACTTGCTTCGGGGCTTCGGGATATTTCTAGCACGTAAAATGGGGCGAAAATGTGAGAGAACGAAAGAATGGAGCAAAAGATCTCGGCTGCCCTCGCATGCCTTTTATAGAGGCTGAGCCTCGCACGTACGCTGGGCATAATGCTCAACTACACGAGGCGTACGCGACCAAAAACGTCACTGCTTACGTATGCGAGGCATTTAAGTCCGAGGCGGTTCATGCACCGGGGTACGCTGGTCGTACTCAACTACGTTGGGCGTAGTTTGGATCAGATCAATGACTCCTTCAGATATTATCCGAATTAAAGATTAAATAAATAAATATTAATTATCTAAAAACTTCATTAATTCATATCTTCTTCATACAAACTCCGTTTTCGATGTTCTTTATATCACGCGTAGGTGAGACTACGCTCTACAACTTTCGTTTAGACTCCGTCGGCTAATTTTGACTTTAATTTTATTATTTGTTTTTAGTAGGCTGGGACAGAAAAACTCCGTTATAAATTCATAACTTCTTCATCTGACATCCATTTTCATCTGTCTTTTCACCGTTGCACTACCCTTGACGAGATCTTCGATTCTCGTTTAGATTGTTTCGGCTAAAAATCGCTCTAACGTAAATTTCACTTTTTACGTCATTCAGCATTGCCGGTTTTGTCGCAAAACTTCGACAAGTCATAACTTCTTCGTTATAACTTGGATTCCGGCATTCTTTATATATTCGGAAACCTCGTTTCAACTACTACAACATTATCTATATATATCGACTTTATATAACATTTTATTTTGACGCTTATTTTGATTCTTAATTCAATTAAGACACACAATTAAACACAAAACACATAATATTCAAATAATACACTTCTATTATTTAAAGACGGGTTACAAAGGTTAACCTAGACTATTATATCAACATTAATGACAAGCACAAAACACACAGGCGTTACAGTCTTACACCCCAAGTGCCTCGAGAACCCCCCGAGGTCTTTACTTAGGATAACATAGAAACCCTCCAAGGTCTTACACCCAAGTGCCTCGGGAACCCGAGGTCTTTCATGCAAGTATCACAAATACAACTAGCATACTACATACAACACAATCAACTAGAATACCACATAGCAAATAATGGGCCGAACTTGGTGCCTTCGACCCATTTGTATGGTGAGGAGACTCACCTTAGTCTGCTGAACCTGAAAGTTGCTCGCCTAACAGTCTGAAACCACCCGTGTTGAACAATAATGCCATTAACCCAAAATTAGGATTAAATACAATCTAATTAAATAGCCCAAGTCCTTCCATAATGGCACAAGAGTCTTTCCTTTGCTAATGGCCTCAAAGCCCATGTCCAAAGCTATTAATGGACCATATGGCCCATTAAGGCCCATCCAAAACAACCATCGCCCAAAATAGATTAATCGGACCACTAACCCTAGAATATGACCAGGTCCAAAACTGATTAAGGGCCAAAGGGCTTACAAGCCCACACAGAGCCCAAAATCAATTAGGGTGTGTACGTCCAGTGTACCACTCCAGTACGCTCAGCGTACTAGTTCCTTAAGTAGTACGCGCGGCGTACAAGTCAGACATGCACAAATGACCATTAAGCTCTTAATGTTTGGGATTTTTTACGTCCAACTTTAGATCTGAGTCCATTAAGATGTCTTAAGGCATAAATTTGGCAACTTTATGCTTTTGCATGTTCCATATGCTCCCCACAACCCTTTACAACCCAAGACCTTCCTAAGTGTCTTAACTCATGCATGAGGTCAAAACACTCATCAAGACTGCATTTTTATGGTATGAATGAACTAAGGGACCTCAGATCTACTGTTCCTAAGCTTTGGAGTTGCTCAAACTCCTAAGAGATGATTCATGAACACAAAAGGAACAATATAGCAAACCCTAACTCAATCTAATGAATAATATGGCAAGATTAAGACTTTATACCTCCAGAAGCTCCTCAAGGTGAACTAGATGCATGATCTTGAAGCCCAATGCCACACCTAACTTGCTCACCAACTTCTTATTCTTGAATAAGCTCAAAAATGGCCACCAACACACTTCTATGCTCCAAAATCACACTCTCAAAGGAAAATTGAGGTAAAAGGACGATATGAGACTCTAGAGGTTGATTAGGGTTTAGTCCCAATTACATAAGGATGTTTAAATAGGTGTCAATTCCGAATTTTAGGGTTTTGCCCTTCTTTCGTGTACGCCCCACGTATCTATTGGTATGCCCAGTGTACGCGACCACTCTCCACGATCATTCAACCTTAGTACGCTAAGCGTACTCCCGTAGTACACCCCACGTACTAAGGGACCATTATGCTATATTTTTTCATTTCAAGGGTTCAAAGGGTAATTACCTGATTTAGAATGTTACAACTCTCCCCTACTTGGACTAGACTTCATCCTCGAAGTCAGCAGACGCAAATAGATCCAGGTAATGCTCCCGCATCTCATCCTCCAACTCCCATGTCCATTAGGAGCCCTTTTGATGCTGCCACTGCATATTCACTAGCTTCCCCTCCTTGTTACGAAGAACCTTAGTCTTCCTATCCAAAACTGTAATAGGTTTCTCAATGTAGTTCAAAATCTCATCTACTTGAATGTTGTCTAGAGAGATAACAGTCGCCTCGTTAGTGACACACTTCCAAAGTTGGGACACATGAAAGATGTTATAAATTTGACTCAGCTCATCTGGAAGGTCCAGTCGATAAGAAATCCTGCCGACTCGGGCAGAAATCCTGAATGATCCAATAAATCGAGGCCCCAACTTGCCCCTCTTCCGATACCTCATGATACCCTTCCATGGTGACACTTTCAGTAAGACAAAATCTCCCACCTGAAACTCGAGATCCGATCGACGCCGGTCAGTGTAATTATTCTGATGGTTCTACGCGACTCACAACCTGTCGCGCACTTGTTGAATCAACTTAGTAGTCTTGAGTACCACCTCGATGCCTCCCATGACTCGATGCCCTACCTCACCCCAACATACGGGAGTCCTACACCTCTGACCATACAACATCTCAAACGGGGGTCGGTCGATACTAGCATGATAACTATTGTTATATGAAAACTCTGCTAGTGGAAGGTATGTACCCCAACTCTGTCTGAAATCTAATACGCAAGCTCGAATCATATAATCGAGCGTCTGAAGTGGAGAATCAATTGGGTAGGAAGATAAAAGATGATTTGATCCGATCGAGGAGGAGATTATCTTAGTATCGAGTTCCTAGACTATCTTAAGGAATGTGGAATTGTTCACAATTGACGCCACCTAGGACACCATAGTTGAATGGTGTGGATGAGAGGCTCAATCGAACCTTGTTAGACATGGTTCATTCCATAATGAGTCGAGATTTATTACCTATCTCATTCTGGGGATATGCCTTAGAGACTGCCGCCCATATCCTTAATCTAGTCCATACTAAGAAGGTTGCCAAAACACCCACGAGATGTGGACAGGGAAGGTTCCCTCGTTGGATCACATCAAAGTTTGGGGTTGCGAGGATTTAATAAGAAAAGAAACTCACGACAAGATCGAACCTCGTAGTGAGCGATGTATTTTCATCGGCTACCCACATAAATCCTTTGGATATCTCATCTATAGACCGAGTGACAATGTTGTCTTCTTTGCGAGGAGATGAGTCTTTCGAGAGAGAGAGAACTCATATGCCAAGAGGACAATGGGAGGCAAATTAACCTTGAAGAGCATTAGGAGCTCAGTGATGAAGGAACCTCAAACACTGGCGCTCAACTCGAGGAGGAAACTCCTGTTGAACCGATTGACAAGTCCGTACCTATGAGACGTTCCAGTAGAGTTAGTGTTCCACATGTGTTATATGGTTTTCATATAACACCTGAGGGTGATACATTTATCAGTGATATCACACTGATAAATCTGGATGAACCTAACAACTACAAGGAAGCCATGACCGGCCCTGAGTATGCTAAATGGAAAGAGGCAATGGACAATGAGATTCAGTCCATGTAAGACAATCAAGTTTGGAACTTGGTTGACAATGTACCGGGTCGTAAGATAGTCGGGTGCAAATGGATCTTCAAGAAGAAGACGGACATGGATGGGAAAGTACACACATATAAGGCGTGATTGGTTGCGAAGGGCTTTACTCAAACTCAGGGAGTTGACCATGATGAGACCTTATCACCGGTAGTGAAGATTAAATCTATAAGGGTTATGCTTGCCATAGCTGCATTTCATGACTATGAAATATGGAAAATGGATGTCAAAACCACTTTCCTTAATGGAAAGTTGGCTAAAGATGTTTACATGAGTCAGCCAGAGGGTTTTGTCAATACAAAGTACCCTAATAGAGTGTGTAAGCTTGAGAAATCCATTTATGGATTGAAACAAGCATCTTACAAATAGAATCTTTGTTTCGATGAGAAAGTCAAAGAGTTTGGATTTTAGAGAAGCGAGGATGATTCTTGCGTATATGTCAAAGCTAGTGGGAGTATAGTTAGCTTTATGGTGTTGTATGTGAATGACATACTTGTCATAGGAAACAACATTCCAACCTTGCCAGAAATTAAGTCCTAGCTTGGGAAGTGTTTCACTATGAAGGACCTTGGAGAAGCTGCATATATTCTAGGGATAAGGATATTGAGAAATAGGAGTAAAAGACTAATAAAACTTAGTCAAAGTACCTACTTGGACAAGGTGTTGAAATGTTTCAGCATGGACAACTCCAAGAAAGGCGACTTACCTATCCAAAGCAATATCAAACAAAGTAAGACTCAAAGTCCGAGTACGGAGGCTTAGATAGTGGAGATGTTGATGGGATTTATACAAACAATCCTATGTGTGCATGCAACCCTAGATTTGGATTTATGTTTTCACTATTAGATACACAACTTTATGAACACAAGAAGAACGTTAGCATGCACCTAGGTATTTCGAAATCTTGATAGTAGAAGGGATTACATACCTCTTGTTGTTATATTGTAATAATAACACAAGTCTTAAATCTCCTTGTCTTGGAAAGCAAGTACCACAAGTGTAGTACCTCTAATGACTCACAAACACCTAAAGCAAATTGAGAGGTAAGAGAGAGTGAGAGAGAGAGAGAGGGAAGAGGCAAAAATTGGCTCTAGCTCTTCTAGGGATCAAGTGGCCAATTTTCCTAGCCCTAAGGGGTCTTTATATATGGTAGAGATTAGGGTTTCAGTTGTTATCCTTATCTGGTTACTTGCCCACCAAGCAGCCCATAAGATAAGCCTAGAATCCTTATCTTAGACGAATTCTAAGGCCTTATTACCTTGAATTCGTCCACCCTATCCATAGGGCATCCATTGCCCTAATTTGCAACTATCACATAATTACAAGTCATACCCTCTAGTTTAATTAATTACATTTGATCACAAAATTAATTCTTAATTAATTATTGACTAATATTAATTAAACAAATATGATTTCTATTTTAATATATTATTCTTATAATATATTAATAAACCATAATAACATCTTTCTCTATTATTTCTCCAATCAACTTGCTTTGGTGAAGGCAACCCAAAAGGACCATGCACAATCGGGTCAAGTACTTACCGAATATGGATACAGGCTTAGACACTAATCCAACAGTCTCCCACTTGGATACATCTAGTAACCGTAAATGCAAGCATAACTTGATTAGCAATCATAGCTCTCAAAGACGCTTTCGAACTCTGATCTTATTAGCAACCCGTCCTTTAGATAAGGGATTGTACATTCCTTTGTTTTAGATATCGTGCGGACAATCTCATGGAACATAGTCATATTTATTGTCCAACAGTTTGTTTCTCGATCACTGATTCATTTGGCATAGAACTTAATTGAACACATCAATTCAGTCCTGACCGGGCCCGACCCATAAGTGAAATCAAATCATCGAGGGGCCTAATTATCGCTTTTACCCTCTTAGGATAAAAGGAACAAATAAACTTCGACTTATATGCACTTACTATTCACTAATCAAATTATACACAACAATGCATTTTATGACATCAAGTTACTGAGGCGTTTTGCATTATCAATGCACAACCAATTAGCAAACAATAAACCATATATCTGTTGGATAAGGTGTCTAAGTCCATAACTATTTCTGGTATGTACTTGACCCGACCCGACATGGTCCATTTGGGTTGCATGGCACCATGAAATTGGATAGACTAAATGAGAGAAATAAGACTTGTGGTTTATTAATATATTATAAGTTCTAATATATTAATAATATTATTTAATTAGTTTGATCAAGAATTAATTTAGAACTAATTAAGTGATCAAAAGATAACTAATTAAATATATGGGTTGATTATGTAAACCATCCATACTTTGTATAGTGGGCTAAGAGGCTCCATGGATTATCAAGTTGGGTTCCACCCATAGGATGCTCCATGGATGCTCCATGGGAGTTACAAACCCATGGATCATGGAAATCAAGAGTCATGACACATTAGGGTTTATATGGTGTAACCCTAGACATGTCAACACTATATAAGGAACTCATTCTCCTCCAAAATCGGCTACACATGAACAAGTGAGGTCTAGGCCGATTTTTGCAAGTGTAGGATTCTTTCAAAGTTTACTCCTTTGCATTTGGTGTTGTGTGAAGCATTTGAGGCATCACACTTGGGGTGCTAGGCTCACAAGTTTTCAAGGATCATAAGCAACAACAAGGTAAGTTATTCTATCTTCCATTCAAGTTAAAAATTGTTCCCCATGTATGCTAGATAGGAATATAATCTTGGAATTCAACTTTGCATGATAATTAGACAAACATAGATCCAAGGTTATTAAGGTTGCATGTATACTTAGGAAGTGTTAGAATGCTCAAAACTCATAGGGTTGCATGTATACTTAGGAAGTGTTAGAATGCTCAAAACTCATCAGTGGTATCATAACCTAGGCTTGTTTGTTTGTTAATTGTGCAAAATTGTTGAAAAAAGTCGATCTTGTGCTATCTGCCTGCTGAACTCGCCGAGTCCATGGGGGACTCACCGAGTTCATATGTAAATTCATCCTACTCGTCGAGTAGGTTCGTGCACTCGACGAGTAGGAGCCTTAGAATGCATATTTTCGACTTTTGTTGCTGGAAATGGACTAGATACATTACCCTAAACTGTTTTGGTACTTGAAAACTTGTTTTAGATGGTGTAATGTTTATGCTAATCCATTTTCAATGGCAATTATCAAAATTACAAGTTTTTAAGTGTAATTTTTGATTCTTGAAATGTTTATATTCATGTTCTTGATCTTATGAAGATTAGATGATCATAGGAATTGCTTGTAACCTTCATGGTAGTTTAATTCATGATCATAAAGTGTTTTAATGGAGTCCATAACTTGTCCTCAAGTTATGGAAAACCAAAAGTCATACTTTTATTAAATCCATTAAAAGAACACTAGAGTTATAAAAAAATGAAGAGTCTTCATTTTTATTACTCAATTAAATTCATAAGTTATAAGAAATGAAAAGTTTTCAAAGTTTACAAAAGTTGCCCTCAAGTTTTGGAACAAGTAAGGTCATGATTAAAACTTTAGTTCCAACCCTTAGAATTTTAAAAAGTTAAAATTCAACCCTTATACTTTATAATATTATAAGTTATATATATATATATATATATATATATATATATAAGATCAAGTCGTCTTACCGCTAGTACGCCTCATTCACGAAGTTGGTCTATAAGGGGGGTATAAGGTTGTTGCCTATAAAATGGCAACTTAATGGGCGTCCACTCTCACCCACTGCTTCCTTGATTGGTGGAGGGTCGTTAGCCGAACGAGTAAGACAAGGACTTATAAATTCTCATTAAAAGTATGATAAATATTATAAAGTAACTAAATGTTTTATTAAATCCCCAATCTTAGTTACTTTAGGAAAAATGTGAATAAGGTCCTAATACACTTTGTTTAAGTCGTTGGTGGAGCGTGTGTGGTTAACCGACACACTAACTTGGACTTAACAAGGTAGGTAAAGGGTGACTTAAGGTTTATCATAGTATCGGTGGAGCGTGTGTGGTTTACCGGCACATCGATTGAGTGATAAACCTTAAGGGTACCAAGTGATTTGCATGGTTACTTCATACTTCGTTTTGTGATCCTCGGTATCCCAGTCACATAACCTGGAGGGCACACTCGAGATTGAAACATGCCATTGAAAAGTTCAATGAATCTCAAAGAATCTAGGAATTTCTAATAACCAATTAAAAACCTAATATCAATATTTCGTTTTTCATGGTGGAAATTGGTGAATCGTCGTTCACCTACCTTTCAAATATGTTATAACTTGGATTACGACATACCTCTTCTAAGTTATAATATATTATGATTGGATCCTAGCCTTAATATTACATTTGAGTGTTTTATTAAGGACTCTCTTAATATCTAAACTAATCTTGTTCTCTTCATTCAGATGTCTTCAAACAACGCTGCTTCTGGCTCTAATCCTAATAGCTCCTTTACCTTTATGAACTTGTGTGGGAAAGTCACTTTTGATGGATCCAACTTGAATGAATGGATTAGAAACATCAGGATGATTACCCGCTACTGTTGGGTTATGAGCATTCTAACACTCCTAAGTGTACATGCAACCCTAAATACCTTGGATCTATGTTTTCTCTATTATACATGCAAATATGAACATCCAAGGTATTATCCTAATCTAGCATACAAAATAATGGATATAACAAGATAGAATACATACCTTTTTCATGTAGAAAGTCTTCATGAAACTTGAGTGCCTAGTGCCCCAAGTGTGACACCTCAAATGGTTCACACAACACCAAATACACTTGGAATAACTTGAGAGAATTCTACACTTCATAAAATCGGCTAGCCCTCTCTAGAATAATACTAGTAGTCGATTTTGGGAAGAATAATATCTTTATATAGTGTTACAATTAGGGTAAACCCTAATTGTCATGACTTTCCATTTCCTTGGATCCATGGGTTCAAATACACCATGGAGCATCCATGGACCATCCTATGGGTTTTAACCCAACTTGATTATCCATGGAGCATTAGCCCACTATACAAGTATGGATGATTTACACAATTAACCCATATATTTAATTAGTCTTCTTTTGATCACTTAATTAATCCTAGATTAATTCTTGATCAATACTAATTAAATAATCTTATTATTCTTATTATTAATATACTAGAACTTATAATATATTAATAACCATAAGTGTCTTATTTCTTTTATTATAGTCTATCCAAGTGCATGATGCCATGCAACCCAAATGGACCATGCCGGGTCGGGTCAAGTCTTACCAATTATAGTTATGGACTTAGACATTAATCCAACAGTCTCCCACTTGGATAAGTCTAAAACTATTATTGCGTATAACTTCAGGAACCAACTGGCAATCGTAGCTCTCAAAAGCTTCTGTCGAACTTTGACCTTGTCGATAAACGCTGATCTTTGTCAATGACTTGTCCATTAGATAAGGGATCATATATTCCTCCATTCTAGATATCATATGGACTGAGACATGGATTATAATCATTCTCTTTGTCCATTTGTTGTTTCCCGATTTCCGATTTATGACGACTGACTAATTGAACAAATCAAATCAGTCCTGGCCCGGCCGAGCACTTCCATTTGTCATCATCAAATCATCGAGGGGCCCACAGATATCGCTTTTATCCCGAAGGTAAAAGGAATGGATAAACTTCGACTCATATGGCTTGTTCTACTACTTGTTGAATCATACACAAAGACACGTTTTATAGCACCGAGTTACCAAATGCGGTTTCGTGCAATCAATGTACAACCAACTCATAGTAACAACTCATATCTCTAGGTTTGAAGAATATAAGATATTATCGTCTCATGATCACTCGTGATAAAATCCATGAAGTGATTCCAATGAGCACGGGTTGAATCCAATACTCAGAACTTATGAGCACTCATGAGTGTTGTAGCCATTTGTCCAACACCTTAGACCTCTACAAGCCAACCCATGACAGTCTTAATTCATATCTACTTCCAACATATGACCGACTGTGGATGGTTTGAATAACATAGTCATTCCGGAAGAATAACCTAGTTTATTCGGGAAGTCAAAACATGCAAAGTGAAACACAATAATAATTGAATCCAATATGGTATCAAAACCTATGAACATAAATAAAACACCTTTTATTTATCACCATATGATTACACACTATTCATTGTATACTGTTTCAGCTATCAACTATATTCTTGAATTTAAAACAATAGTTGTCCCATGCTCCAAGCATGTACACTATGTTTTCTAAACACTAGTCATGTCATACACCAAGTATGCATACTATGTTTGTCTATGATCTTTACTTTGTGAACTAGATCCATTGAACATAACTTCACACTCCCAAATCCTTACTGTAAATACAAGAATTCCAAATTCATGTCATTTACTAAAATCTGTTAGACTCTAAACTTATATGCATTGATCCTCTTGTAATGATTATGCACAAAGTCAGAAAGACTTGGAAACAATCATTACAGAGTATTCCAAAGGAGATCAATTCCTTGGAAACATCCGTCTTGCATTAAGTTTCCTTGATCTTACACAGATTGAAATTTCTGACTTTGAAACATTTCCAGATTCATTTTGACTATAACTTCTGAACAAGAGTTGCCTCCTTATAGATTATGTCAATATGGTCCTTCCAGAATTATCACTATACTTCCAATTGTCCTTGAGAAACCAATCTTTGGTAAACCTTAGATTGTCCTCGATAATTGTTTAATCCTTTTAGTCATATTCAGTTCTAAACCTTTTCCCTTCTTAATGCCCCAGGCATTTGGAAACTTTTAGAAAGGATAACTATAGCACATGTAATCGATCCTATATCTGAAGCATATGGGACACGATTGATGATGTCTCACATAAAGACTAAACCAGTCTTTTGCTATAACATTTCCATTTCTATTTGCCAAGTTCTCATAATTCAGATTATGAAAAGGGATGCCATAATCTTAATCGAATTTTAAAACGCAAATAATGGACCCATATACATAATTTCCTTATGTTGAGCCATTCCAACATGAAATTCATATATATCCTTGACTAAATGATTAAAACCTCATGATCTAAGCTTATAGATTTGAGATGAAGTATAATTTCCTCTCCCTTAATTATAGCAAAACAACTTTTTCCCAATTGAAACCTTTTGTTTTCTATAATTAACATTGCTAACTTGCAATCTATATCATAATTATCATGCTCCCACTAACATGATGATTATTAGCATAACACTTATGCTCCCACTAGCTTTGACATGTACTCAAAAATCAGCTGGACTTTTAGAAATCAATACTTTATTGACTTTCTTACCAAAGTTCAGATTTCTGACACTTGATTGTTTTGATAGAACTTTATCAAAATCATACACCTTCCCTTAGATAGCACACTCGTGTGTCTACACAATTATGAAGAGGGTTGCCGTAATCATAATGGTTAGACCTTTTTGCCACTTCTCACAAGTCCAGGTTAGTGTGCCGGTAAACCACACACGCTCCACTAACGACTTTGAGAATGCAAATATCACAATTGCTATCTAACTAAAATCTACTTAGTGAAAGTGTTTCCTCACCATCATTTTCATGAATCGGAGAGAAACCTTATGACACTTAGATATATTGGTGTATGCGTTCTTATCCATGTGAATTGTCAAAACCATAGTCACAAGACAAGGATAATGACAAATCCAAACTCATATGGACTGAACTCAATCTTAATTTCTTGCCACCTGGCAGCTCAAGGGTCTTCCATTGCTTCCAAGTTGTTGTGCAACCAATTGAGAACTCTAAGAACTCAAATTTAACTGGAATGGGCACAGCCTATGTCAACACGATAGGTTATAAACCTCAAGTCGTGTGCTAGTGAAGAACTTTAGGTTTTATTCTTGATTAGTTCTTGAAACTTTCAAGACCTTTAAGACTCCCACTGTCCTCTTGACCTATAAGACTCCCTTGTCAAACATCCAAGAGATAGTGCGGATTCTAATTAAGACAAACACTTCACACAATTGGCCTAAGTTGGTCTTTGTTTTATCCAAAACATCACAACTTACCAATTTCAAATGTACAAGAGTAGAAAACTTTTACTCTTACATTTGACAAGTATTTTAAACCTTCTTTGAGACATGTCACTCAAGTCACAATCTTGGAGTATGACTCTAAGAGTTGTATTGGAATGAAGTATGACTCATCTTCTTGATTTAACCATTTCAACAATTCAAGATCCCTTCTTCTTAGTCATAAGAATGCACTAAGACTTCCTTAGAGAACTAATTTTGATATGGTTTCTTAATCATTAAGATGATCACAAAACTGATACTAAAGTACTCTCCCATTTTTTCAGATTTGAGAAACTTTTATCTTTCTGCCTAAGTTGATTCTTCTTATTCGCTCTGCCTTACATTGGAACCTTTTCCAATGTCTCAGAGTTACACTTAAGCCTGTAAGTATAATCATATTTACTGAGCTTTAGTAAACTATGACGAATAGTCTTATTAATCTTTTGTGGTGGACTTAATCAGTGCACATGACTATGTACTCGATCCCTTAGTCCATTACTTGACTCACACATCCATGTGAATAAGTAATTAGTCTTAATTTTCCAATACTTGAAAGTTCTCATTCATCATGCTATACACCTTGCATGATTCCAAGTTCCGATCCAATTGAGACTTTGGATGATGAGAATCTTTCCTTATTTGGTAAATTTAGACATTACCACAAATGAAAGAATCAATTACATATTTCCACTCTTGCTATTAATGGAATCATATAAGCAACAATTTTTCCTCAAATGCCATTGTAAGGATATTTTAAAATAAACAAAATCAAAAATTTTCTTTTATTTTAAAACTATACGGAAAAATTATCCTTACAATCCATATGAAAACTTGTTGTTATTTATTCCTAAGCAATATCTCATAACTCCTAAGAAGTAGCTCAAGAATCCGATCTTCAAACTACGCGATAGAAATCCATCTATGCGATCAGATTCAACATATTATTTCTTTAAGTTTCTTCACTTTTCTTTGATTCTTAAAACATCACCATGTGACCCAGTCACATCATGTAATAAGAATCTCAGAATAGAAACTTAACAGAGTTAGATAGTGGACTTTACCTGAAGTAGATTCAAACTTATTGACTTTAACATCCTTAGGTAAACTTGGCAGCTTCGCAACCAATGCCCCTTCCTTTGGCAATATAAACATATGGACCCTTTGATAATGGTACACGAGACTATCACAGACTTAGCCTTTTCTCTTTACCATTTGGTCAACCGAGTTGACTATGGCCGATCCCTTTCCATTGGGAAGAGAATGCTTTTCTGGATTTCCTGTGTCACTATTTTCAATGTCCATCAAGTTTCAAGGAAGTTGATCTTAACAAATAGATAAGATCATTAAGGGTCTTGTCATAGTCTATTTCATAGGTGTTCCAAAAGAACTCACTATGTGACTTAGAAAGTGATTGAACCACCAACTTTCTCAAGACTTTGACACCCTTCTCTCCCGGCTTGTCAATATGTGACTACATCTCCAAGATATGATCACACCTAGACCTTGCCTTGCCAATGGGGCTTGAGTGATCTTAAACTTTTCAAGAACTTGTGGGTTAGGGAGAATAATTGGAGGAGGAGAAAGAAGTATGATATCCATGGGACATCATCTTCATTAGGAATGCTTGTTTCAAGAGATTTGGGAAGATCATAAATGTCTAAAACAGACATGTTTTGGGAGATATTCAAGATAGTTGATCTTAAAGTCCTTAATATGACACCCAATATGAAATATTAAGGCTAGGACCCAACAAACTATTTTATAACTTAGAAGAGGTATGCCGTAATCCAAGCTATAAAACAATTTGAAGATAGGTGAATGACGATTCACCAATTTCCACCAAGATAAACGAAATGTATTATTAGGTTTTAATTGGATTTGAAATTCCTAGATCTTTTGAGATTCATTGAACTGTTCAATGGCATGTTTCAATCTCGAGTGTGCCCTTCAGGTTTTGTGACTGGGATGCCGAGGATCACAAAACAAGGTGTGAAGTAACCATGCAAATTACTTGGTACCCTTAAGTGTTTATCCCTCAATCGATGTGCCGGTTAACCACACACGCTCCATCGATACTATGATAAACATTAAGTTACCCTTTGCCTACCTTGTTAAATACGAGTTAGTGTGCCGGTTAACCACACACGCTCCACTAACCGACTTAAACAAAGTGCAAAGTGTAATTTCATGGATTAGCACCTTCTTCACATTTTCCTAAGTAACTAAGATTGGGTATTTATAAGAGTTTAGTTACTTAGTATTTATCATTAATACTTTTAATGAAGGGAGAATTATAGTCCTGTCAAACCCGTTCGGCTAACGACCCTCCACCAGTCAAGCAAGCGGTGGGTGAGAGTGGACACCCATTAAGTTGCCATTTTATAGGCAACAACCTTATACCCACCTTATAGACCGGCTTCGTGAATGAGGCGTACTAGCGGTAAGACCGACTTTACTCTTATACATGTATATATTATTAACTTATAATATTATAAAGTATAAGGGTTGAATTTTAACTTTTAAAATTCTAAGGGCTTACTTGGAATTAAAGTATTCATAAGAGAAAACTTTACAAATTCCAAAACTTGAGGGCAAGTTTTGAAACTATTCAAAACTAATTAATTCCATAACTTATGTATTTAAAGTAGTTTTAATCCAAAAACTCTTCAAGTTCCATAACTTGAGGACAAATTATGGAAGACTTTAAACTAATAAAGAATTAACTTTTCTTTATTTTATAACTTATGGAATTAATTAAGGTTACATTATTTTTTTTATTTATTTAATGAAGAGACTCTTGGTCTTCCATAACTTGAGGACAAATTATGGAGTCATAACTCCAATTAATTAGAACTAGACTCTTCATTTTTTGTAACCTTTGCCAACTTTTATGAGTTTTATGAGTCTTTAATGTGACTCTTCATGTAACTTGAGGACAAGTTACACAAACACATTTTATACTCAACTCTTAGATTAAAATGGATTGAAAACAACTATTTCAATTAACTTTTCTATTAATCTAAGCAACTCATAAGAACAAGATAATTCAAATCAAACTTTTTCATGTAATTAGTCTAACCTTTAAACCAATACAAAACATGAATCTATTGACAATTATCTTTGAAAATGGATTAGCATGAACATTACCACATCAAAAAACAAGTTTATAAGTTCAAAAACAACTTAGGGTAATGTTCCTAGTCCATTTCTAGCCAAAAAGGTCGAATTTATGCTGTCTGGGGGTCCAACTCGTCGAGTGCACTAACCAACTCGGCGAGTTGGATGCTTTTTGCCTGGGACTCGTCGAGTCCCTTCATGGACTCGGCGAGTCTGCTAGGTAGACATCGACAAAACTTGATTTTTCAGCTTCTATTGCAAGTATAACAAGAAAACAAGCCTAGGCTCTGATACCATTGTTGGGTTATGAGCATTCTAACACTCCTAAGTGTACATGCAACCCTAAATACCTTGGATCTATGTTTTCTCTATTATACATGCAAATATGAACATCCAAGGTATTATCCTAATCTAGCATACAAAATAATGGATGTAACAAGATAGAATACATACCTTTTTCATGTAGAAAGTCTTCATGAAGCTTGAGTGCCTAGTGCCCCAAGTGTGACACCTCAAATGGTTCACACAACACCAAATACACTTGGAATAACTTGAGAGAATTCTACACTTCATAAAATCGGCTAGCCCTCTCTAGAATAATACTAGTAGTCGATTTTGGGAAGAATAATATCTTTATATAGTGTTACAATTAGGGTAAACCCTAATTGTCATGACTTTCCATTTCCTTGGATCCATGGGTTCAAATACACCATGGAGCATCCATGGACCATCCTATGGGTTTTAACCCAACTTGATTATCCATGGAGCATTAGCCCACTATACAAGTATGGATGATTTACACAATTAACCCATATATTTAATTAGTCTTCTTTTGATCACTTAATTAATCCTAGATTAATTCTTGATTAATACTAATTAAATAATCTTATTATTCTTATTATTAATATACTAGAACTTATAATATATTAATAACCGTAAGTGTCTTATTTCTCTTATTATAGTCTATCCAAGTGCATGATGCCATGCAACCCAAATGGACCATGCCGGGTCGGGTCAAGTCTTACCAATTATAGTTATGGACTTATACATTAATCCAACAGCTACGAGGACAAAGAATATGTCCTCGATAAGGAGCTTAAGGAGATTGATGAGACCACTACAACTCCTCAGGAGATCGCTGACTTCCAAGCACATGAAAGGGATGCTACCAAAGTAGCATGCATCATGATGGCCACTATGACAGCGAAACTCCAAAAGTCCTATGAGGACTTTTACCCTTTTGAAATGCACCAAGATCTGATGGAAAGATACCATCAAAGTGCACGACAAGAGAGGTATGAAATCATCAGCTCCATGATAACAACCTTGATGAAGGCCGGAGAGTCCGTCACGAGCCACATGCAGAAAATCCAAAGATATGTGGATCGGTTGCTGAAGCTTAATGTGAACTTCCCTAAGGAGCTTGCAATAGATATCATTTTGCACTTCTTACCATCGTGCTATGATCAATTCCGCATGACATATCACATGAATAAGGAAGAGGTCACACTCAGCAAACTTCAGGGACTTCTCAAGACCACATAAATAGGTCTTAAGGGGAAGTCGGTTGTTAACACTCCTACTCTAAACTCCACCCCAGTTTTGGCAACCAGGAAAAGTCGAGGGAAGAAGAGGAAGAGCTCTTCGAAGGGTACCAAGGCTAGGACCCTTGATGGCTCCTCTTTAAGTGGAACCAAGAAAGGTTTCATCACTCCTTCTTCTGACCCAAAAGAGGCTGAATGCTTCTATTGCCATGAAAAGTCACATTGGAAGCGGAACTGTCCGAAGTACCAACAAGATGTGAAGAATGGGAATGTTAAACCCAACCATGCAGGTATTTACACTATCTTATCTAATAACTCACCCCATTCTAACTCTTGGGTCCTTGATACTGGTTGTGGTATTCATATATGTTATAATTTGCAGGGACTAAGAAGAAGTGAGAATGTGGAGCAAGGAAGAATAAACTTAATCATGGGGAATAGGAAAGCTTTACCTGTCACAAAGATTGGAGTTTATACTTTATCGCTAAGTAGTGGGTTTAATTTAGATTTGAATAAATGTTGTTATTTGCCAGAAATGGAAAGAAATATTATTTCCTTTCATGCATTGTATAAACAAGGTTACACCTTTTCATTTGATAATGAAGTTGGTTCGATTAATGCTTTCTTTAATAATGTTCTTTATTTTAAAGCATTACCTTGTGATGGTGTGTATGAAACTGTATCTGTGGTTGATAACTTAGGAAATAATGTTTTGTGTATTGATTTTGTTAATGATAATAACTTGGATGAAGCATCATTATGGCATTGTCGTCTTGGACATATAAGCAAGAAATGCATAGGCCAACTCCAAAAGGATTGAGTCTTGGAGTCATTTGACCTAAAGTCAGATGATAGTTGCGAATCATGCTTACTTGGAAAAATGACAAAGTAACCCTTCACAGGTTCTTGTGAGAGGGGTGAAGGTTTGTTGGATCTTGTACACACGGATGTGTGTGGGCCCTTCAAACATGCCACAAGGGATGTTAATCGTTATTATTTGATTTTTACTGATGATTACAGTAGATATGAATATGTCTACTTAATCAAGCATAAGTCGGAGACTTTCGAAAGGCTTAAAGAGTTTAAACAGGAAGTCGAGAATCAATTGGGCAGGAACAGTAAGATGCTTCGATCCGATCGAAGTGGTGAGTATCTTAGTTCAGAGTTCCTCGACTATCTTAGGGAATGTGGGATTGTCTCACAATTGACACCTCCCAAGACACCGCAGTTGAATGGTGTGGCTGAGAGGCGTAATCGGACCTTGTTGGACATGGTTCGTTCCATGATGAGTCAAGCTTCGCTACCAATCTCATTTTGGGGGTATGCCTTAGAGACTGCCGCTTATATCCTTAATCTGGTCCCTACTAAGAAAGTTGCCAAAACTCCTCATGAGATGTGGACTGGTAAAGTACCCAAACTAGATCACATCAACATTTGGGGTTGCGAGGCTTTCGTGAGACGTGAGACTCATGATAAGCTCGAACCTCGAAGCGAGAGGTGTATTTTCATCGGCTACCCACAACAATCCTTTGGTTACCTCTTCTACAGACCTAATGAAAATATGGTCTTTGTAGCTAGGAGGGCGTTCTTTCGAGAGAGAGAGGGAGAGAGAGAGAGAGAGAGAGAGAGAGAGAGAGAGAGAGAGAGAGAGAGAAAGAGAGAGAGAGAGAGAGAGAGAAAGAGAAAGAGAGAGAAAGAGAGAGAGAGAGAGAGAGAGAGAGTTCATAAGCCAAGGAAACAGTGGGAGGCAAGTTGACCTTGAAGAAATTCAAGAGTCAAGCGGTGAAGGAACTTCAAACCCTAGCACTCAACTTGAGGAGGAAACTCCTGTTGAGTAAATTGACAAGTCTGTACCTCTGAGGCGTTCCACAAGGATTAGGAATGCACCTGAGCATTACTATGGATTCCAAATTACTGCGGAAGTGATACACTTATCAGTGATGAGACACTGATAGGTCTGGATGAACCTAATAGTTACATGGAAGCCATGGCAGGCCCTGAGTCAGCCAAGTGGAAAGAGTTAATGGACAGTGAGATACAGTCCATGTATGACATTCAAGTTTGGAACTTGGTTGAGAATGTACCAGGTCGTAAGACTGTAGGGTGCAAGTGGATCTTGAAGAAGACCGACATGGATGGTAATGTACACACTTATAAGGCACGACTGGTTGCAAAAGGTTTCTCACAAACTCCGGGAGTTGATTATGATGAGACCTTTTCTCCAGTGGCCAAGATTAAGTCTATTAGGGTTCTGTTAGCCATAGCTGCATTTCATGACTATGAAATTTGGCAAATGGATGTCAAAACTACTTTCCTTAATGGAAAGTTGGCTGAGGATGTTTACATGAGTCAACCAGAGGGTTTTGTCAATACAGAGTACCCTAATAGAGTGTGTAAGCTTGAGAAATTCATTTATGGATTAAAGCAAGCACCTCGCAGATGGAATCTTTGATTTGATGAGAAAGTCAAAGAGTTTGGCTTTTCTAGGAGTGTAGATGAATCTTGTGTATATGTCAAGGCTAGTGGGAGTATAGTTAGCTTTTTGGTATTGTATGTGGATAACATACTACTCATAGGAAATGACATCCCAACTCTGCAGGAAGTTAAGTCCTAGCTTCGGAAGTGTTTCTTTATGAAGGACCTAGAAGAAGCTACCTATATTCTAGGGATAAGGATCTTGAGAGACCGGAGTAAAAAACTAATTGGACTTAGTCAGAGTACCTACTTGGATAAGGTGCTGAAGAGATTCAGCATGCAGGACTCCAAGAAAGGAGAGTTACCTATCCAGAGTAACGCCATATTGAATAAGACACAAAGCCCTAGTACTGAGGCTGAGATAGCAGAAATCAGTCGAATACCTTATGCATCGGCTATATGATCGATCATGTATTCTATGACGTGTACTCGATCTGATGTAGCCTTTGCCTTGATCATGGTTAGCAGGTATCAGGGGAACCCTGACAAGGCATACTGGATTGCTGTAAATAGTATCCTCAAGTACCTACGGAGGACTAAGGATTGGGTCCTTACCCTCGGTGGAAGTGAAGACTTGAGAGTTATAGGGTATAGTGATGCTAGCTTTCAGACTGATAGGGATAATTTCCACTCTCAGTCAGGCTGGATCTTTACCCTAAACGGAGGAGCAATTTCTTGGAAGAGTTCCAAGCAAGAGATAGTGGCTGATTCAACTTGCGAATCAGAGTATATAGCAGCTAGCGAGGCAACAAAGGAGGCGATATGGCTGAAGAACTTCATTGAGACCTTGGAGTTGTACCAACTATTAAGGAGCCAATGGAAATTTTCTGTGATAGTGAAAGTGCTATTGCCTTAGCCAAGGAACCAAGGGATCACGGGAGATCCAGACACATCGATAGAAAATACCATTTCATCAGACATCGAATAGAAGAAGGACTCCTCGTGGCAAAGAGGGTATCATCGGATGAGAATCCAGCAGATCCCCTCACGAAGGGGCTGACTCGGGTTAAGCATCTCCAACATGCTCGGAGCATAGCGATGAAGAATGATATTAGATAGTAGTTAGATAACCTTGAAATTTTTAAAGTGTAATTGACATTAGATGATGTTTTATTTATGAGTAAAGTGTTGCTATCTCTTGTTGTGACAATCGTCAATCTTGAGTCAAGTCAAGTCATCAAGTCAAGCCGGTCAACTCTATTAAACCTTGTGTATTAGGGTTAGTGTTATGTTCGTATTGTATAACTTGCTATGTTAATGGGAAAACATCACAGGAGAAAAGTTTGTGTTAAAAATTTCCTAAGCCTTCGTACTAATCAATGAATTAAACTGATGAAAACCATGTTGCATACTCATCGGGAATGTATAATATGCGTTTTTCCTGGTGAGTATTCATATAAAATATTTATTTCCTTAATTAAAACAACAAAAGATATATTTTTATTTATTTTTCCAATTTGCATAACTTTTTTTATTGATTTAATAAAGTTGCATACCAAATTGCTAGGCTGTTACGATTTCACCACCTAAAATATGTATATTTGTATTATAATATATTATCTTGTTAGTATTTCATGAATGCAATCAATAACACTGCTTTGAATGCGAAGTTGGATTTAGCTTTGCTATAAGTTTCAATCGATTTTGAAATTGAGTATTGTTCGCATTTGTATGAGTGTAGTCGATGAATCGATAAAGCAAGAACATATGAGTTTTTGATTCGCAATTGGATTGATGATTGAGGGATGATTCGTGAAGAAAAACGCGAAGTCAAGGACTATGAAATTGTTGTTTGCAAGAATTTAAAAACTCGATTGTGGAGTTGTTGATGCTCATTTTGCGAAAGTAAAACAATCGAGTGTTCGCATCTATGAATCAGTTTGAAGTCAATTGGGTTAATATTCGCATATGGGTTCAACATATGAAAATTTTGATTTCGCAAGTTTAGAGTTCAAGAACTAAACTGTGTTCGCATCTGGAATGAAAAATTTTGTGAATCGCATTTGATTAATTAGGTTAAAATGCGAAGATGATTAATGCGAAGGGATGCGAAGGGTGTAAGAATGAAGATGCGAAGTATTTCACAGTAGAATGCGAATTGGGGAAGAAAACAGAAGATTTCAAATATTGTCCCTGGAGTTTCGCATTTTTGGAAATAAATACTCAACTTCGCAAATGGGGGTCATAAAATGATGAAATTGCAGAATTTTTAAAGAGATACACACACATAGACAACCACACATATATTTAGAAAATTAAACTAAAAATGGGATATAGACAATTATAAGACATTGTTCTTGACTTTTGAGTCCAAAGACGTATGATCCGAACTTTAATTGTGAAATCGTCCTTGATTGAGTCAATTTCCTTTATAGGAGTAATATATTCCATTGTGCCTTGCAAGTTAAAAAAAAAAGAAAAAAATCAAAGTCACAAGCAACCACCCCACACCCACTCTATGACCAGCCATACCTCCCCACCTTACCTATGTCACTTCAATGTTCCCTTACACTCAAATTTCACTCACTCCCACGTTTTTGAGCTGGAACAATCAACCACACTCCTCATTTTCTCTCATTTCTCTCATTCCACTAAGTAACAAACATCACTTTTTCTCTCAAACTCTTCTACACAAATTTTCGAGATCCAAGGCTGGATTCAAGTGTTCTTCCACACTTAGTAAGTAAAAATTCATCCTCCCTATTATTATTTCACTTCATTCTACTCAAATCTTTGGTTGCTTACACAAACTCCCTAACTATGATGTTAGATTCTCGAAAACCTTCAAGGCATCTCCAAGTGTTCTTGAATTAAACACTTCCATTCTTCAACAATCATCTACTGAAATCACTCAAGGTGAGTTCATACCCCTACATTTTCATGATTTCTCAAGTTTTCAGGGGGTGAATACAAGTTAAAACACTAAGAACCTATCAAAAGTTTTCTAACAGCCTTCATCAGAAAAGTTCAACTCCATTCACGGACTGTTTTGGGCATCTTACACATTTTTGTTTTCAAAACTGTACAAGGTGCAAATAGTTCAAGTTTTTAGCTTTAAAATGGCTACTTGCACATCTCCATACTATTTTTCTACAATTTATGGCGATTTTTACAAAACTGCCTATCATTTCAAACAACAATCCGGACCAGTCTGTGATTTTGGACTTTTTCACCCAAGTTAGAGGTCATTATAAATTGAGATAAAATTTATGAGCAAACTAGACACATTTTGTGAACTCTCAGAATTTACGGATCTAGTTTTCGACTTCGTATGATTTTTCTATGATTTTTCCAAATACAGGGCAGAATGGCTAAAGTTAGCCAACAGCATGTAAATATCGTAACACTTTGTATTATGTTGAGCAAAGTGTATAATCATAAGTTCTAATATTTGAATGTGTTTCCGTGTTAGTTTATCATTATGAACTGGAATTAAGACATTCATATTAAATATTAAATATTATTCATTCATTTTGGAACACGTATTATTAGACTATAAAATGTATAGTTTGATAAATTCACAATACTAATACATTTCCATAAAAGAATTCATACATATTACATACATTTTAGATAAACTATAATAGGTATAGTTTATGATACATCACTCAACGCACTCGTACAAAAAGGGTACATTCATACAAGAAAGATTTATATTCACACACATTTCAAGTAAACTTGTTAACCTATGTTGTGAGACTCTCTCTCTCTCTCCCCGTACGTCCGAGTGCGGGATATAATTCCTGGTAGTTATAATCAGAATCTCCTTGAGGGAGAACGTGATACTTGTATATAGATCTATATTGGGTTTGACACCCCACACCTTGCTGCTAGCTACAGTGGGACCTGCAGGTCTACGGGTGACAAATGTCATTTCATTTTCGCGACGCCTGAGAAACGTTGTGGCAGGTTCACATAGTCACAGTATGATTATAGCGACTCACTTAGGGAGACAACAATTCATAAAGTTTACGGGGTTGCATAAAAACCAAAGTAGGTTTTAGGTTGATAAAATAAATTTACTTTCCAATTCATTTTAAACTCACAACATTCCTACTAAGAAACGATGACTTTTCATACATTCTAGTCTTTGGTTGTAAGGCTACATTTTTCGGATTTCAAGGAAAATATCGGATTTTTCTGAAACAACGCGACATTTACATGTGAAAGACTTCTAATAAGATTATTAATAAAAGCTTATGAACTCACCAACCCTTGTGTTGACACTTTTCAAACAACTTGTATTCACAGGAAAGCATTAATCGTGTTACCAAGTGCTTTTGAGGATGGGACGTTGAGGCGTCAAACTTTTCATATTTTGACAACATATTGTAATTGATTTTGAAACATGTAATTCATGCAAGTGATGTAACTTTTCAATTATATATATGTTGGTTGTGTTTGCTTGAATTACTATTGAAATTGTGGTTATGATGCTATACATGAAGTCCTCCACCCCCGGACGTTTCCGCCATCCTTGGTTTGGGGGTGTGACAGATTGGTATCAGAGCACGGTTTATAGTGAATTCAGTATATCAACCACATAAGATATACAAACTATAAACACATTTGGGACTAAAAGTCTCTGATTCTTAAAGTGATTTAAAGAGTTGTACTTTTAGAAAACAAATAATTTCTTGTTTTAAAGTATACTTGCATGCATTCTATACTAGCATGGTGTCATAACTTAGGAGAACGTAAATTGAAAGAGGAGGAGTCGAACATTATTAATACGCCTTAGCATGTGTAATCAGTTCTGGGAAGGATATAGCCTGATCAACTATATCCGTCCAAGAAGTAACTTACGCACACTAAGGAATAGTCGTAATGAGCGACAAATCTGAAAACCTAATAACACTCCATAAAGAACACGCTAAGAACCAAATATAAACATTTAAAAATACTATAGGAGTATTTGTACGTTTCTATAGCGCCAAATTATTATTTTCCGATACATACTTCTTAACCCCGTTTCTCGTGCAGACGACATGGCAGGATTTCACATACCCGGGGACCCCTACTTTCCCAATCAGGGAAACGCGGGATGGATTGAAGACGAGCCCGAGGAGAATCCCGAAGAGGAACCCGAGGAAGATCCCGAAGAGGATCCCGAGGAAGATCCCGAAGAGGATCCCGAGGAGGATCCCGAGGAGGAGCCCGAGGAGGAAGACGAACAAGAGGAAGAAGAGGAAGAAGAGGAAGACAACCAAGAAGAAGAGGAAGAAGAGGAAGAAGAGGAAGAAGAGGAAGGTGATGAGGTAGTCATGGTTGGGAACGAAGCGGAGGAACCACCAGAAGTATTCAACCCTCCCTACATCGCGAGGGTACCCGCGCACCGTTTTGGTTACAATGGACCTGAACCCCCTTGGGTAACAACGATCGAAAGATGGAGCCGACAACAACGCCAACGGTCACCATATGGCTACCAACGAGGTTACTATGATCTCACTCATGGTGGACCGGCTGATAGGGCTCTCCCCGTCACGATACAACGAATGGCAAGAATGGATGATCGTGGTAGGACAACGACAGATCAGGTCCGGGAGTTAAGTGCCATTGTACAGTCTGCTACGGATCGCACCAGAAACCTGGAACGAGACTCCCACCACCGAGACCAACTCATTAGAGACCTTCTCGCGGCTCAAGCAGAAACAAGAGAGTATCGGGAAAGATACATGGCACTCGAAGAGAGAATGGTTGCAGCCGAACGCAAATTGGCGGAACTACAGGGCGCATCGACATCATCGCAACCTCCGTCAAAGAAGGGTCGCAGTGATTAGAGCTCGTTGCTATTCTCCCGTCTAGGTAGTAGAATTTTATGAGTACGCGTTGGTGCTACTCCTCGTATGTAGGTCGACCCTGCGATTATGTGATTACACTATTCAAAGGGGTTTTGTAATGCCAAAAAAAAAAAAAAAACTACCTTTTGTAACGATGTAATGTAGACCCCTATGAGGTCAAACTTTTCTCTCTAAGCGTTATGTACTAAAAGTTATCAATGAAATTTGGCATGTATTTTATTTATTGAATGTTGGACACTATACATCATAACCTGATCACACAAACAATTACGAATAATAAAGTTATGATAAAATACAAGAGGGATGAAACCAGTAACACTCGACTCGTTATCACTATTGAAGTCTTACCGACTAGTCATTTTTTTTTATGACAGAACCATGCCACCAAGGAAAAGACCAAGGCCTTCCAACAACCCAGTGCCGCCTCCACCACCACCTCCGCAGTTTGATCCTGCAATGTTCCAGGCTGCAGTGACGGCAGCCGTGGCGGCAGCAATGTTGCAAATGGGAACCCATGGTTCCGGCGGTTCTGGATCCGGAGCTACCAATTCCATTCATGGGGACAGCACGGGGCGTACGAGGGAGTGCACTTACAAAGACTTCACGAATGGCAAACCCGATCCTTTCAATGGAAGCGGGGGCGTCATCACACTGGTGCAATGGTTCGAAAGGACCGAGGCAGTTTTTGAAATCTGCGCTTGTCCCGAAGCGAGCAAGGTCAAGTATGCGGCATTCACTTTCACTGGAAAAGCACTCACTTGGTGGAATGGCCGAGTTAAGTCACTTACTCCTGCAGTAGCTAACGCGATCAGCTGGGAGGATTTGAAAGCTCTAATGTTGAAGGAATACTGCCCGAGGGGCGAAATACAAAAACTTGAAGAAGAACTTTGGAACCTCAGGATGACAGGCACTGATCTTGAAACTTATACTGCCCGTTTCAACGACCTAGCACTCCTCTGTCCAACAATGGTCACTCCAGAAGAGAAAAAGGTGGAACGATATCTCTGGGGCCTATCATCCCAGATTCAAGATAGTGTCTTGGCCTCGAAACCCACTACCTTTGAGAGTGCCAAGGAATTGGCACAACAACTCATAGATCACAGGGCTAGCCATGGTACCGTGATAACCACCACCGACCGAACAAAAGGAGGGAACAACAAGAGGAAGTTCTGGGGAAATAAAAGGAAACAACCAATTCAGGACCCCGCCAAAAAGCAACCGATTGTTGCTGTTCGCGCCGCCACTACTGCTGCCGCTCCAGCGCCACCGAAACAGTATACAGGAACTCTTCCCAAGTGCAACAAGTGTAACTACCACCATAACGGTGCTTGTCGTGAGTTACACTGCAATAACTGTAACAAAAAGGGGCACACTGCACGATTCTGTAGAACGACTACCCAACCCGCCACACAAGTCGCTACGACCGCCAACACTGGAGCAAGCCAAGCCTGCTATGGGTGTGGTGAAACGGGACACTTCAGGAGGAACTGCCCCAAGGCACGAGCCCCTAATGCTGGGGGTGTAGGGAGGGTCCTAACTTTAGGGCAGGGAGAAGCAGTCAAGGATCCCTCTGTGGTTACTGGTACGTTCCTCCTCAATAACTCTTATGCATGCGTACTTTTCGATAGTGGGGCAGAAAGAAGTTTCATAAGTCACCAATTCAAACATATACTTAAGCAAAATTCTCAACCACTAGAAGATTCTTACATCGTAGAAATGGCAAATGGAAAAGTTGAGCGCGCTAATGATATTTACATAGGGTGTACTCTCACTCTAGACAACCATTTGTTCAAAATCAACCTTATGCCGGTCACCATAAAAAGCTTCGATATAATCATTGGTATGGATTGGCTAAGCCTTCATCGTGCCGACATTCTATGTTACGAAAGGGCCGTCCGCCTCAATCTGCCGAATGGCAACGTTCTCACCGTTTATGGCAATAAATCTAGTGCGAACCTACAAATCATCTCTTGTGTTAAAACCCAAAAGTACCTCCGAAAGCAATACCATGTTTTCTTAGCCCACATCGTAGATAAGAAACAGGAGGTGAAGGACATCAAAGAAATTCCAGAAGTATGCAACTTCCCTGATGTTTTCCCAGACGATCTGCCTGGTGTACCACTCGCAAGACAAGTCGAATTTCGGATCGACTTAATCCCAGGAGCTACCCCCGTCGCCAGGGCTCCCTATCGCTTAGCACCGGCAGAAATGCAAGAACTATCCAGCCAATTGAATGAACTATTGAGCAAAGGGTTCATCAGGCCAAGCTTCTCACCTTGGGGAGCACCAGTCTTATTTGTAAAGAAGAAGGATGGTTCTTTTCGTATGTGCATAGACTATCGAGAACTAAACAAACTCACTATCAAGAACCGTTATCCCCTACCCCGAATCGATGACCTCTTCGACCAGCTCCAAGGAGCCAGCTACTTTTCAAAAATCGACCTGAGGTCGGGCTATCATCAACTGCGAGTTCAAGAAGAGGATATCCCCAAGACGGCATTCAGAACTCGCTATGGGCACTATGAGTTTGTAGTGATGCCATTCGGGTTAACTAACGCGCCCGTGGTGTTCATGGATTTGATGAATCGAGTGTGTCGACCCTTCTTGGATAAATTCATCATCGTATTCATCGACGATATCCTGGTCTATTCGAGGAGCGAAGAAGAGCACAAACATCACCTACGACTAGTTCTGGAGGTTTTAAGGACCGAAAAGCTTTACGCTAAATTCTCAAAGTGTGAATTTTGGCTCCGAGAAGTAGGATTCCTTGGCCACGTAATAAGCAAAGAAGGAATACATGTGGACCCCTCGAAGATCAAAGCAATCGAAGATTGGTCAACACCTACAACGCCGACAGAAATCCGACAGTTTTTAGGACTCGCAGGCTACTATCGAAGATTCATACAAAACTTCTCCAAAATCGCTAAGCCTCTCACCACCTTGACTCAGAAAGGGGTGGTGTTTGAATGGGAAGATAAACAAGAAGCCGCCTTCCAGACACTAAAGCAAGCCCTATGCAGCGCACCAGTCTTGTCTCTTCCAGAAGGAACTGACGATTTTGTGGTGTATTGCGATGCTTCAAATCAAGGCCTCGGCTGTGTGCTCATGCAAAGGGGAAAAGTCATCGCTTATGCATCAAGACAACTGAAGACACATGAAGTTAATTACACAACCCACGACCTTGAATTTGGAGCTGTGGTGTTCGCCCTGAAGATTTGGAGGCACTACCTCTACGGCACCAAGTGCACCATCTTCACTGATCACAAAAGTCTTCAACACATTCTCAATCAGAAAGAACTAAACATGCGCCAAAGAAGATGGGTGGAATTACTGAATGACTACGAATGTGAAATTCGCTACCACCCAGGCAAGGCTAATGTAGTAGCCGATGCCTTAAGCAGGAAAGAATACTCGGGTCGCCGAGTAAAATCCCTAGCCATGACCATCCACTCCCAACTGGCCACTCAGATCAAGGACGCCCAATTTGAAGCCCTGAAACCAGAAAACGTGGCAAGCGAAGCACTAAGGGGGATGGATAAGAACTTGGAAGTCAGAGGGGATGGAGCTCGTTATCTCATGAATCGAATCTGGACACCGAAGTTCGGTGGATACCGAGACGTTGTAATGGATGAGGCCCACAAGACTCGATACTCCATTCATCCGGGGTCAGATAAGATGTATCTAGACCTCAAAAGGTTATACTGGTGGCCAAACATGAAGGCTGAAGTTGCTACTTATGTGAGCAAGTGCCTCACTTGCGCCAAGGTCAAGGTGGAATATCAGAAGCCATCAGGACTACTTCAGCAACCAGATATACCCGAGTGGAAGTGGGAGCGAATAACCATGGACTTCGTAACCAAACTGCCTAAGACATCAGGTGGGATGGATACCATATGGGTGGTTGTGGACAGATTGACCAAGTCCGCGCACTTCCTGCCAATAAAGGAAACAGACAAGATGGAAAAGTTGACCAGGACGTACATTAAGGAGATCGTACGACTACATGGTGTACCAACATCCATTATCTCGGATCGAGATAGTAGATTCACCTCGCGTTTCTGGCAGTCCCTACAAAAGTCTCTGGGAACCAGGTTAGACATGAGTACGGCCTACCATCCACAAACGGACGGACAAAGCGAGAGAACCATCCAGACGTTGGAAGACATGCTGAGAGCCTGTGTGATAGATTTTGGTAAGGCATGGGATACCCATCTACCGCTTATCGAATTCTCTTATAATAACAGTTATCACACTAGCATTGGAGTCGCCCCATTCGAAGCTCTCTACGGCCGCAAGTGTAGGTCGCCACTGTGTTGGGCCGAAGTTGGAGATACTCAGCTAGCCAGAGGGCAAGTCCCTGATAGCACCCTTACGGGGCCGGAAATCATAAGGGAAACCACAGAAAAGATCATTCAAATTCGGGAAAGACTAAAAGCGTCTCGTGATCGACAAAAGAGTTACGCGGATAAGCGACGCAAACCTTTAGAATTCCAGGTCGGAGACCGGGTACTACTAAAAGTTTCCCCCTGGAAAGGGGTGATACGTTTCGGTAAACGGGGGAAACTAAACCCAAGGTACATCGGTCCGTTCGAGATCCTTGCTAGGATTGGTCCGGTGGCGTACAAACTCCGACTACCACAAGAACTTAGTAATGTGCACCCTATCTTCCACGTGTCCAACTTAAAGAAGTGTCTGTCTGACGAGACACTCGTAATACCACTCGAAGAAATTGAAGTTAATGAGAATCTCCACTTTGTGGAGGAACCCGTCGAGATCATGGATCGAGAGATCAAGAGAACAAAACAAAGTCGCATTCCCATAGTGAAGGTTCGTTGGAACGCGAAACGAGGGCCTGAATTTACCTGGGAACGTGAAGATCAAATGAAGCAAAAGTATCCACATCTTTTCCCAAACCCTTGAAGTCCCAGCCGAATTTAAATTTCGGGACGAAATTCCCTCTAACGGGGGGAAGATGTGACAATCGTCAATCTTGAGTCAAGTCAAGTCATCAAGTCAAGCCGGTCAACTCTATTAAACCTTGTGTATTAGGGTTAGTGTTATGTTCGTATTGTATAACTTGCTATGTTAATGGGAAAACATCACAGGAGAAAAGTTTGTGTTAAAAATTTCCTAAGCCTTCGTACTAATCAATGAATTAAACTGATGAAAACCATGTTGCATACTCATCGGGAATGTATAATATGCGTTTTTCCTGGTGAGTATTCATATAAAATATTTATTTCCTTAATTAAAACAACAAAAGATATATTTTTATTTATTTTTCCAATTTGCATAACTTTTTTTATTGATTTAATAAAGTTGCATACCAAATTGCTAGGCTGTTACGATTTCACCACCTAAAATATGTATATTTGTATTATAATATATTATCTTGTTAGTATTTCATGAATGCAATCAATAACACTGCTTTGAATGCGAAGTTGGATTTAGCTTTGCTATAAGTTTCAATCGATTTTGAAATTGAGTATTGTTCGCATTTGTATGAGTGTAGTCGATGAATCGATAAAGCAAGAACATATGAGTTTTTGATTCGCAATTGGATTGATGATTGAGGGATGATTCGTGAAGAAAAACGCGAAGTCAAGGACTATGAAATTGTTGTTTGCAAGAATTTAAAAACTCGATTGTGGAGTTGTTGATGCTCATTTTGCGAAAGTAAAACAATCGAGTGTTCGCATCTATGAATCAATTTGAAGTCAATTGGGTTAATATTCGCATATGGGTTCAACATATGAAAATTTTGATTTCGCAAGTTTAGAGTTCAAGAACTAAACTGTGTTCGCATCTGGAATGAAAAATTTTGTGAATCGCATTTGATTAATTAGGTTAAAATGCGAAGGTGATTAATGCGAAGGGATGCGAAGGGTGTAAGAATGAAGATGCGAAGTATTTCACAGTAGAATGCGAATTGGGGAAGAAAACAGAAGATTTCAAATATTGTCCCTGGAGTTTCGCATTTTTGGAAATAAATACTCAACTTCGCAAATGGGGGTCATAAAATGATGAAATTGCAGAATTTTTAAAGAGATACACACACATAGACAACCACACATATATTTAGAAAATTAAACTAAAAATGGGATATAGACAATTATAAGACATTGTTCTTGACTTTTGAGTCCAAAGACGTATGATCCGAACTTTAATTGTGAAATCGTCCTTGATTGAGTCAATTTCCTTTATAGGAGTAATATATTCCATTGTGCCTTGCAAGTTAAAAAAAAAAGAAAAAAATCAAAGTCACAAGCAACCACCCCACACCCACTCTATGACCAGCCATACCTCCCCACCTTACCTATGTCACTTCAATGTTCCCTTACACTCAAATTTCACTCACTCCCACGTTTTTGAGCTGGAACAATCAACCACACTCCTCATTTTCTCTCATTTCTCTCATTCCACTAAGTAACAAACATCACTTTTTCTCTCAAACTCTTCTACACAAATTTTCGAGATCCAAGGCTGGATTCAAGTGTTCTTCCACACTTAGTAAGTAAAAATTCATCCTCCCTATTATTATTTCACTTCATTCTACTCAAATCTTTGGTTGCTTACACAAACTCCCTAACTATGATGTTAGATTCTCGAAAACCTTCAAGGCATCTCCAAGTGTTCTTGAATTAAACACTTCCATTCTTCAACAATCATCTACTGAAATCACTCAAGGTGAGTTCATACCCCTACATTTTCATGATTTCTCAAGTTTTCAGGGGGTGAATACAAGTTAAAACACTAAGAACCTATCAAAAGTTTTCTAACAGCCTTCATCAGAAAAGTTCAACTCCATTCACGGACTGTTTTGGGCATCTTACACATTTTTGTTTTCAAAACTGTACAAGGTGCAAATAGTTCAAGTTTTTAGCTTTAAAATGGCTACTTGCACATCTCCATACTATTTTTCTACAATTTATGGCGATTTTTACAAAACTGCCTATCATTTCAAACAACAATCCGGACCAGTCTGTGATTTTGGACTTTTTCACCCAAGTTAGAGGTCATTATAAATTGAGATAAAATTTATGAGCAAACTAGACACATTTTGTGAACTCTCAGAATTTACGGATCTAGTTTTCGACTTCGTATGATTTTTCTATGATTTTTCCAAATACAGGGCAGAATGGCTAAAGTTAGCCAACAGCATGTAAATATCGTAACACTTTGTATTATGTTGAGCAAAGTGTATAATCATAAGTTCTAATATTTGAATGTGTTTCCGTGTTAGTTTATCATTATGAACTGGAATTAAGACATTCATATTAAATATTAAATATTATTCATTCATTTTGGAACACGTATTATTAGACTATAAAATGTATAGTTTGATAAATTCACAATACTAATACATTTCCATAAAAGAATTCATACATATTACATACATTTTAGATAAACTATAATAGGTATAGTTTATGATACATCACTCAACGCACTCGTACAAAAAGGGTACATTCATACAAGAAAGATTTATATTCACACACATTTCAAGTAAACTTGTTAACCTATGTTGTGAGACTCTCTCTCTCTCTCCCCGTACGTCCGAGTGCGGGATATAATTCCTGGTAGTTATAATCAGAATCTCCTTGAGGGAGAACGTGATACTTGTATATAGATCTATATTGGGTTTGACACCCCACACCTTGCTGCTAGCTACAGTGGGACCTGCAGGTCTACGGGTGACAAATGTCATTTCATTTTCGCGACGCCTGAGAAACGTTGTGGCAGGTTCACATAGTCACAGTATGATTATAGCGACTCACTTAGGGAGACAACAATTCATAAAGTTTACGGGGTTGCATAAAAACCAAAGTAGGTTTTAGGTTGATAAAATAAATTTACTTTCCAATTCATTTTAAACTCACAACATTCCTACTAAGAAACGATGACTTTTCATACATTCTAGTCTTTGGTTGTAAGGCTACATTTTTCGGATTTCAAGGAAAATATCGGATTTTTCTGAAACAACGCGACATTTACATGTGAAAGACTTCTAATAAGATTATTAATAAAAGCTTATGAACTCACCAACCCTTGTGTTGACACTTTTCAAACAACTTGTATTCACAGGAAAGCATTAATCGTGTTACCAAGTGCTTTTGAGGATGGGACGTTGAGGCGTCAAACTTTTCATATTTTGACAACATATTGTAATTGATTTTGAAACATGTAATTCATGCAAGTGATGTAACTTTTCAATTATATATATGTTGGTTGTGTTTGCTTGAATTACTATTGAAATTGTGGTTATGATGCTATACATGAAGTCCTCCACCCCCGGACGTTTCCGCCATCCTTGGTTTGGGGGTGTGACACTTGTCGATCGTTTACTATATTTCTTTTACATGTTTTGACTTCCAGAATAATTATGTTTGGTATATCATATTATTCGAACTTCCACAATCGGTCATATGTCGGAAGTAGGTATGAATCAAGACTGTCATGATTGGTTTCATAGGTCTAAGGTGTTGGACATGGTTACAACAATCATGAGTGCTCATAAGGTCTGAGCATTGGACTCAACCCACGCTCGCTGGAATCACTTCATGGAATTTATCTCGAGTGATCGTGAGACGGTAATATCATATAAGTCTTCAAACCTAGAGATATGATTTGTTACTTATGAGTTGGTTATGCATTGATTGTACGAAAACGCATTGGTAACTCGATGTTATAAAACGTGCTCTTGTGTATAATTCAATGAGTGGTAGAACAAACATATGAGTCGAAATTTATCTATTCCTTCTTGGATTAGAAGCTGATATCTGGGCCCCTCGATGATTTTGTTTTGACATATGTACCGGGTCCGGTCAGAACTAAGTTGATGTGTTCAATTAAGTTCTTTGTCAAACAAATCGGAAATCGGGAAACAAACTGCTGGACAATAAGTAAGACATTGTTCCATGTATTTGTCCGGCTGATATCTCGAACAGAGGATTATATGATCACTTATCTTAAATGGCGTATCATCATCTTCTCAGTTCCGAGAAACCTTGAAAGAGCTACGATTGTTGATCAATTCCTGAAGTCATACTTGCAGTTATATTTATTAGACTTATCCAAGTGGGAGACTGTTGGATAAGGTGTTTAAGTCCATAATTATTTCTAGTATGTACTTGACCCGACCCGACATGGTCCATTTGGGTTGCATGGCACCATGCAATTGGATAGACTAAATGAGAGAAATAACACTTGTGGTTTATTAATATATTATAAGTTCTAATATATTAATAATATTAGTTAATTAGTTTGATCAAGAATTAATTAAGTGAGCAAAAGATAACTAATTAAATATATGGGTTGATTATGTAAATCATCCATACTTGTATAGTGGGCTAAGAGGCTCCATGGATTATCAAGTTGGGTTCCACCCATTGGATGCTCCATGGGAGTTACAAACCCATGGATCATGGAAATGAAGAGTCATGACATATTAGGGTTTACATGGTGTAACCCTAGATGTGTCAACACTATATAAGGAACTCATTCTCCTCCAAAATCGGCTATACATGAACAACTG
The DNA here is from genome assembly GCF_052625555.1 of Lactuca saligna. Taxonomy (NCBI): domain Eukaryota; kingdom Viridiplantae; phylum Streptophyta; class Magnoliopsida; order Asterales; family Asteraceae; genus Lactuca; species Lactuca saligna. The sequence continues at coordinate 35,307,752 of NC_136422.1, forward strand.
AGGTCTAGGCCGATTTTTGCAAGTGTAAGATTCTTTTGAAGTTTACTCCTTTGCATTTGGTGTTGTGTGAATCATTTGAGGCATCACACTTGGGGTGCTAGGCTCACAAGGTTTCAAGGATCATAAGCAACAACAAGGTAAGTTATTCTATCTTCCATTCAAGTTAAAAATTGTTCCCCATGTATGCTAGATAGGAATATAACCTTGGAATTCAACTTTGCATGATAATTAGACAAACATAGATACAAGGTTATTAGGATTACATGTACACTTAGGAAGTGTTAGAATGCTCAAAACCCATCAATATCTTGGTTTTAAGACCATATGATATTATCGTCTTGCGATCACTCGTGATAAATTCCATGAAGTGATTCCAACAAGCGTGGGTTTATTCCAATGCTCAAAACTTAATCATAAGCACTCATGAACATTGTAACAAACCTTTGTTATGTCTAATACCTTTTAGACAATCTACAGACCAATTCATGATAGTCTTCATTCATACCTACTTCCAACATATGAACGACTGTGGACCGTTTGAATATTTCGATTATTCTTAATTAACTCAATTATTCAGGAAGTCAAAACATGCAAAGCAAAATAATAGTTAAACAATCAACATAAGATAGTGACTATACTTATAAATAATACTCCTTTATTTAATCATCAAATGTCAATTACATTTATCTATTACACGTTTCTAAACTATATAATCTAAACTAATATTGTCCTTCAGCCCAATGCTCCAAGTGTGCTGCAAGTGCTTAAACGTACTCAGTCCCTTCGTAAGTGGATCTGCTGGGTTATCCTCTGACGATACCCTCTTAACAACGAGGAGTCCTTCTTCTACCTGATGTCTAATCAAGTGATACTTTCTGTCGATATGTCGAGATCTACCATGATCCCTCGGTTCCTTGGTCAAGGCAACCGCTCCTTCATTATCACATAAAATTTCCATAGGCTCCTTTCTGGAGGTACACTAAAAGAAAAATACCCTTTAATGACATGCAAACAATGACACTCGCTGATTTACGATACGCATTTTTGTGTACCCTTAAAAATAATGTCAGCCTTCCAAAATTTGAAGGATAGAGGGCACACATTTTTGCGTGCCCTTTAATTAGTGTCTCAATAAAAAAAATTAAAAACACGGAGGGCGCTTTATGTTAAACGCACGTCCTCTATCGGTGTCGCTTTATAATTTTGGTGAAACGCGCCTTGAGAAGATAACGGGGGAAAACAAAACCCTAAAATTTTGAAAAGCCGCCTTTCTTTTCTACCTCTTTTTTTTGCATCGACTCTCCCCTCTTTTTTCTCTATTGTGAAAAGTGACGGAAAGAAGGAGACTGGGATGGATCTGTCGATGATGATGAATGGAGGTGCTTTCCGGTCAATTTCGGAGACGGCATTGTCGATTTCGATGGTTGTTTCCCTCTTGCCCTAATTATCTTATCGATGCTCCTTCCTTACCCGTCCCAACTGCCGCTTTACCCTAGTTATCGACGCCCCTTCCTTCCTTCCTCACTTGCCTTCTTCTCTATCTCTCTCTCTTCACCGTTTCCATATCCTTCCATCTCAGGTCATGTCTTCACAAATTCGATGAAAAGAACTAGGGCTTTCAACCACATCTCAGTAAACGTAAGTAACCTTTTCTTGTCTATACTTCATCGATTCTTTGCTTGAAAATATCTCCACAAGTCGATCCTGAAGCTCACCCGTGTCAATCGGACATCGAAACGTCCATTGAAAGACAATCACATCGTCGCCTCGAATCACACACCGCCAGGCAGTGGATTCATCAAGGATTTGAGAGATTAACTGATCAATTTGAGAGATTAACTGATCAAGAATTTATAATTTAATCCATGTCTTACTTACTACATAACAGAGTTGAACCACCACTCACCAAGGATTCAAAGGGAATTGCTCGAGCTCCAGGTCTGATTTTAGTTCTTCCATAATGATTAGAAACATAACTAACTCTACAGAAAAAATCATCTCTGTACCTATATTTAAAACATTTAATTTAAGTGCAAAAATGCAAAGTGTTGATGGAATTCATGTAATAGTTAGGTTAGCGAAGTTGTCAGTGGACAAAGTCCTGCCAGCACCATGGAGCACTTCAGTTTTGTATCCAGAAATAGGAGGGAACCTCCATTGCTTCACTGCCATAACCTTTTGTGCTGTACTTGACATTCTCACACCTCCGTATGAAGAATATTCCGGAAGAAAATGTACTTATTACTGAGATTACCCCTACTCCAGTTTTGGTAAGTTGAGCATAATCTATTACTTGATTTTGTGAATTTGTAAAGGTTGTTGTATTCTTTATTGGAATGACAGGAAGTGGAGATGAGTTGATTGATGGAAAAGAAGATGAATATGCATGGTTAGAGGAGATAGATGCACCAGATGATCTGTATATGAGATAGGGCATCTATGCGGGCCTGCCTATTCGGATGTAGGGATTGTTATTGGGGGTTAGCGCTTACAGGACTTATGATGATTTATTCCGTCTTGAAATCCTTAGGAGGGTATAATCGTCTAAACTGCTCCTTTATTTTTACCTGTAACACTTTTATTTCCACTTTTTCCCTTCATTTTTTATGTATGAATTGTTCCTCAACTTTAAGATTATGTGGAATATATGGGCTCTGCTGCACGTGTGATTCTTGTGCCATCTATACGCGATGCACATCATGACTATGCATTTCCTCAGGTAAATTTATCATTTTATTGTGAATGAAAGAAATATTTATAAATATTACAGTAAGTTACATGTTGGTCCCTGAGTCAAGCAAATGCAGCCACAGTAATTTTTTACTTAAATTTTTGTTACCCGTGATGTAAAATGATGTATATGTCCTTACAGGGGATGCAGGTTACCAAGATGTAATAGACTGCTCATATGCCCTTTCCAATGTATGTAAAGTGTAAACCTCATTGTGTTCATTTATTTCTATTTACACAATGAAAATAATACTGATAATTCACAATTCTACAGTTACTTCAAGTAAGCCCAGATGAAATCTTGATAGAATCAACTGAGGTAATTGGTCAACGAATAAAGAAGGTAAATAACACAGCAAGTTCATTTATAGTCAATTTCTTGACCACTTGTTTGACTTATCATATTATGTGCAGGAGCCACTTCTTAATTCACTTCCTAAGTTAATTAGTTTGCTTTCATCAAGTTTCAAGGGGTAATGTTGTAATTTGTAACTCCTTGCATTCCTTTCCTTTAAATGTTAAATTAATTATCTATTCTAGTTTTGGTTTGCAGAGCAATTTCTGCTGATGTAGCAATAACAACAGCTGATATTGTGAGCAAGAGTGTAGCAGTAGAGTTTGAGGTATCATATTTATATTTATTTGCTTAAGTTTTTTTTATTTCATTTATTATCGTTTTATTAAAAAAAAAAGTTATTTTTTTAAGGTTGGTGGAAGCGGTATAAGAATCGGGGGAATGGCAAAAGGTTCCGGAATGATCCACCCAAACATGGGAACACTTCTTGGTGTATGTACTAATATTGCCATATTATTAATTTATTACCACAAAATGTTTTGTAAAAAAATTTTAATTGATTCAAAAAAAATGTCAATTTTCAGGTTATAACGACTGATGCTTGTGTAGATACTGACATCTAGCGAAAGATGGTTCAGGTTGCTGTGAATCGAAGTTTCAACCAAATTACTATAAGTAGTAGCATCATTAAAGGGTATTTTAGTCGTTTAACCAACAGTGACATGTGTGTATTAATAACTAAAATATTGCAGGTAGATGGGGATACTAGCACCAATGATACCATTATTGCTTTGGCTAGTGGTTTATCTGGATCAAACAGGATATCATCATTACACAGTTCTGAAGGAAACCAACTACAAATGTGCCTTGATGCGGTATGTTTAAATTACCAATTTACCCTTTTGTTGTTACATGCATTTTACAAGTGTTTTTTTTTGTTAAGGTATTGCAAGGGGTTGCCAAATCAATAGCATGGGATGGAGAAGGGGCAACATGTTTGATAGAGGTCTTTTTTTTTTTGGGGGGGGGGGGGGGGGGAGGGCAGAAGGGTATTTATGGAAATGAGAAATTATGCAGGTGACAGTAAGTGGTGCAGGGAGTGAAAGTGAAGCAGCAAAGATTGCACGTTCAGTGGCATCTTCTTCACTTACCAAGGCATGATGGTTAATATGTTGTTATTTCAAGGTGAAATAACTACTTCCAATGATATAATGATGATTTTTTATGGTTGGTTTTATCAGGTGGTAATTTATGGTAGGGATCCAAATTGGGGGCGGATAGCCTGTGCTGCAGGGTGTGTGGGGATTTTTTTTTTTGACTCAAATGCCCTTAGAATAGCACTTGGAGATATTCTACTTATGGAAGGAGGCCAGCCACTTCCATTTGATAGGTAACAGTAACACCATACATGATACATGATACATGATAATTGAAATACTGAAAATGCGGGAGTGTTCCAGGGCAGCAGCTAGTAATTACCTGAAAGAGGCTGGTGATGCTCATGGCACTGTCAAAATTCAGATATCCATAGGTAACTTTATTATTAAGTCATTCTTTCTGCATTAAATCAAAAAGAAACTTGTGTTATTTATTTTTTTATTTTGGGTGGAATGTGAACAGGAGATGGACCAGGAACAGGGTTAGCATGGGGATGTGATTTAAGTTATGATTATGTCAAGATTAATTATGCAACCTCTTTAGGCCCGGGCAGTCTTGATAAATGCTGGTCAAGCAAATGCAGCCACGGTAATTTTTTACTTAACTTTTTGTTACTCGTGATGTAAAATGACGTATATGCCCTTACAGATGCAGGTTACCAAGATGTAATAGACTGCTCATATGCCCTTTCCAATGTATGTAAAGTGTAAACCTCATTGTGTTCATTTACATCATTTTACATCACGGGAAACAAAAAAGTTAAGTAAAAAATTACAGTGGCTGCATTTGCTTGACTAACATTTATCAAGACTGTCCGGGCCTAAAGAGGTTGCATAATTAATTTTGACATAATCATAACTTAAATCACATCCCCATGCTAACCCTTTTCCTGGTCGACCCCCTATTCACGTTCCACCCAAAATAAATTAGGTTGATTCTGCTCTTGTTATGCACACAAGTGTATTTTCATCATTTCTTCTCTCTAGTTTTATCTCAGTGACATGATAAATTAGGTTAATTTCATTCTTGATTTAAATAACATGTTTTGAACAAGAGTAATATTTTAGGTCATATTTAAAATGATCAAAATAACCTTATTTCTGAACAAGGGTATATAATACATAATTACAATAAGAGAATAATAGATAACTCAAAATAAGGGCAAAATGTTCTTTATCCCGGAAGACAAGATAAAGAACGTGTTTTGTGTATCTATTTATAGTACATATCTTTCACATAACATAAACAACTCTTTAAATTCCATGCATCGTTGACCGGATTATATTTAGGTATAGTTAGTTGTGTACTGTTTCCATGTTACATAATTGATCAATACCTCACTAAATTGATCATCTTTTACAGCCGATTTTGGTGTACTTGTCCAAGGTTGATGGGAGATTCAATTTTAGCCCCATCAGTGTTAACTTTCTGACAGAAGTTGCAAAAGTTATCTTTTCACTTGTCATGCTTCTAATACATGTATGTTCTTCATTTCTTAATTTTATTATATTTATCTTCTACTTTTGTTTTGGAAAACTTTTGTGTGACCTAAACTTATCTTTCATATGTTTACACCTGAATATATATGATGCTAACTTGTTGGCCTAGTTATTAGGTATTCTGCTTTCATATTTGCATGTTATCTTAATTGATTTTTAAGTTCTGAACTTAGTGTAGTACTTTTTTTCCTTATTCCTTACAAGTTGCTAAATTCTTTGTTAATTTTTAGGCTAGAAATCAGAAGATTGGAGAGAAGCCACTTCTTTCTGTCTCTAGCTTTGTACAGGTAAATTTGCCACATTTTCCTTTTTGAGTCAAAATATTATGCAACGATTAGGCTTCTTCCAACAACAAAGTACTCATTATATTCTTAATGATTCCAAATTCTATTTTATGCTAGCTATAAAATGCTTAAAAGTTAAAAATTTATACTATATCTTATAACCTGTAGAATAAGTTCATTTTTTATGAAAGCAACAACAAAGCTCATGCTCATGTCTTTATGTTTGCAATGGTTTTCTGCAGGCAGCTCGCAACAATGTGCTTCTTGAGATCTATTATAAGGTTACTTCTCTCATGGCCAATAATATATGTAGTTGCTTGATTTTTTATTTGAGGATCATAAATGAACTTTATAATAATGTGTACTTGTCTTAATCATTTCCTGACTGCAAAATTCAACCGGAGGATCAGAGCTTATCACTAATTAATGTAGGAATTTTGATAACATATTTGCTACCATTTGTTTGTAAATTTTTGTTACAACTTCTATTAATTTGTTTTATCTTCCATGGAACGATTATTTGTATGATATTAAATTTATGCAATGGATTCTATTTTTGTATATGATATTTTATTATCTATTATTAAACATTAAATACAAATTTAATTTGAAAATAAGCAAATCTATAACTAATTTTTTTTTAAACATTTAAAATTATGATACGCAAAAATGTCTGTCATCTTCATTTATGACATGGCCTTTCTTAACAGGGGCTTTCTTGATACGCATTGCGTGTCATTAACACGCGCGTCGTAAGGTTACAACACGCGAATGTGTGTCATCTTCTTTTATGACAGGGCCTTCCTTGACACGCATTGCGTGTCGTAAACGCGCGTCATAATTGCACGTCATAGACGTGCGTCGTAAATGCGCGTCGTCTCTCTTCATGACAGGGCCTTCCTTGACGCGCATTTGCGCATCGTCTGAGCCTTTTACTAGTAGTGGTACAACTCCATGGTCTCCAATGAAGTTCTTCAACCATATCGCCTCTTTTGACGCTTCGCTCGCTGCAATGTACTCTGATTCACACGCTGAATCAGCTACGGTTTCTTGCTTGGAACTTTTCCAAGTCACTGTTCCTCCATAAAAGGTAAAGACCCAGCCCCACTGTGAACGATAGTTATCCCTGTCGGTCTGGAAACCGGCGTCACTATACCCTCGCACCTTTAAGTCATCACTCCCTCCGAGGACTAGAAACCATTCCTTTGCCTCCGAAGGAACTTAAGAATATTCTTGACTGCGGTCCAATGTGTTTTGCCAGGGTTACCTTGATATCTACTGACCATGCTCAAAGCGAAGGCCACATCAGGGCGAGTACAGGTCATAGCATACATGATCGAGCCAACTGCGGAAGAGTAAGGTACGCGGCTCATCTCTGCTATCTCGGCTTCGGTACTCGGACTTTGAGTCTTACTCAACTTGGCATTACTTTGGATTGGTAATTCTCCCTTCTTTGAGTTTTCCATACTAAAACGTTTTAGCACCTTGTCCAAGTAAGTATTCTGACTAAGTCCTATTAGTCTCTTACTTCGGTCTCTCACTATGCTTATTCCCAAAATATAGGAAGCATCTTCGAGGTCCTTCATAGCGAAGCACTTCTCAAGCCAGGACTTAACTTCCTGCAGTGTCGGGATTTCGTTTTCTAAGAGTAGTATGTCATCGACATACAATACGAGGAACCTAACTATACTCTCACTAGCTTTGACATATACACATGACTCATCTTCACTTCGTACAAACCCAAACTCTTTGACTTTCTCATCGAAGCAAAGATTCCATCTGCGAGATGCTTGCTTAAGTCCATAAATGGACTTCTCAAACTTGAACACTCTATTGGGATGCTTCGCATTGACAAAACCTTATGGCTGAGCCATGTAAACATCCTCAGCCAACTTCCCATTAAGGAAAGTGGTTTTGACATAAATTTGCCATATTTCATAATCATGAAATGCAGCAATGGCTAGCATCACCCTAATAGACTTTATTTTGGCAACTGGTGAGAAGGTCTCATCATAGTCAGCTTCGAGAGTTTGAGTAAAGCCCTTTGCAACCAATCGTGCCTTATACGTGTGCACATTCCCATCCATGTCGGCCGTCTTCTTGAAGATCCACTTGCACCCAACCGTCTTACGTCTGGGGACATGGTCAACCAAATTCCAAACTTGGTTATCGTACACGGACTGTTTCTCGCTGTCCATTACCTCTTTCCATTTTGCAGACTCTGGGCCTGCCATGGCTTCCTTATAGCTGTTAGGTTCATCTAGATTTATTTGTGTACTATCACTAATATATGTGTCCCCTTCTGTAGTAATATGAAAACCATATAACTGGGGTTAAACTCTACCTCTTTCGGAACATCTAAGAGGTAAGGATTCGTCAGTCAGTTCAACCAGAGTTTCCTCCTCGGGTTGAGCGCCAACGTTAGAGGTTCCTTTATCACTCGACTCTTAAATCTCTTCAAGATTGATTTGCCTCTTACTGTCCCCTTGGCTTATGAGTTCTCGCTCTTGGAAAACCCCTCTCCTCGCAACGAAGACAACATTGTCTCTCGGTCTATAGAAGAGATATCCAAAGGATTTCTGCGGGTGCCCGATGAAAATACAGTGCTCACTGCGAGGTTCAAGCTTATCGTGAGTCTCTCGTCTTACGAAAGCCTCGCAACCCCAAACCTTGATATGTGTCAACGAGGGAGCTTTCTGTAACATCCGGATTCCCAGGTATATTATTTTATTCATTTATTTTGGAGTTTGTAGAGGGACTTGGCGAGGTGGTGCTTAGACTCGCCGAGTAGGGTTGCGGATTGTCATCCGGGTTCATGACCGGACTCGACGAGTCCATGAGTGGACTCGGCGAGTCCACGCTGTTTAATGAAACCCTAATTTCCCGGGTTTGGCAACTATTTAAAGGCCCTTAGGGTCGTCATTTGCGGCTACCAAACCCCAGAGAGAGACCCTAAGAGATCTAGAGCGTTTGTGTGTTAGGAGAGGCCACTTTTGATCATTTTGTTGGTGTGATTGCAAAAAGGAGGTGACCAAGGCAAGAGGAGGTTGAAGGAGGAGCGGATCTGGTGATTTCAGAGTTCAAAGACTTCATCTTGAGGTATTTATTCAGTCCTTCTTCAGTTTTGGTATTGATTCTTAGAGTTAGGGTTTTCTAACCCCTTTAGATAATGGATATGTGGAGCAATTGGTCCCTTCTCAAAGTTATGCTTTGGATCTGGACTCAAAGAGGTCCAAATACCTTTACCCTTGGAGCTTTATGAGTTATTTTGGGAGCCATGAACTTAGGAGTTTATTTTTGGGGCTAAATCACCAAGTTGGACCTTCTAGATGTTATATGAGTGTCAAGGTCTAAACTTTACGTGATTATCATGCTTGGGAAGGTCAGATCTATGGGTTTAAGGAACAGACCTGACCTCAGGAGGTCAATGGAGTTTTTGCATGGCATGAACTCACCGAGTCCAAAGATCAGACTCGGCGAGTAGGGTTAGGGTTTCCCGTAAATCACTCAGCGAGTAGACTCACCGAGTTAGGGGAATAACTCAGTGAGTCAGAGAGGAATTAAAGGACTAGAGTTCAAGACGAAACTCACCGAGTTGATCTTGAGACTTGGTGAGTTGAGTCGGGGTAGCCCCGCAATTCATGCCAGGTGTGACTCGTCGAGCAAGGGGAGGGACTCGACATGCCAAGTGAGACTAGGGAGTAGTGGACATGTGTGGACTCACCAATTTGCCCAAGTGAACTCGACGATTCGGGTCAAAGTTTGACCATTGACTTTGGTTGACTTTTAGGGTTTGGTCAACAATGAGGGCCTTTGAGCCAAAGGAGGGGTAAAATGGTCTTTTACCCTTCTGAGGGGTCCTAGAGAGGGTTGAGTCTAGTCCTGAGAGTTATATTTATGAGAGTATTACTTTATGTGATTAGGTGCGGGCTAGATCGTATTTCTACCGAGTCAGAGATTTACCGAGACATCTGAGGTGAGTCTTCTCACTATACTATACCTTGAGTGGTAATTGGAGTTATGTGACAGAGTTATTATATGCTATTTATGTGTTGTGTTGCACTGCATTATTTCTATGTGATTTATGCCATGTGTATATCAGAGTATATCAGAGATAGAACCGGAAGGTTCACAGAACTAGGACCAGAGGGTCCACAGAGTTAGGGCCCAAGGGCCCACATAGTTATAGCCTCGAGTGGCTAGTATGTGTTATGTATGGTATTTTGGGGAACTCACTAAACTTTATGCTTACAGTGTTATGTGTTATGTGTTTCAGGTACCAGTGATGATCGCGGGAAGGCGCCGACATGATTCATACACACGCATGGATTTTATGTATTTTGATCTTGGGAAACATTTTGTTAAACAAAGTTATGATACAATGGGATTTTGTTAATAAATGTGTTTGGAAAAAATGTGTTTAAAAATGCAAAAAATTGTTTTAAATTTTACGGTGTCACAATTTGGTATCAGAACCTTGGTTTGAGGGATTCGGATGCATCTTCGGGCGTATGTGAACTCAAACTGAGGATTTGAAGAAAAATTTGATAATAAAGTAAATTTTTAAAAAAGAGTAAAAAGAGTTTTGAGACAAACAGAGTGGAACCGTGTGTACGACCAGCCAGCGCCCGAACGGTGATTTCCCAAAATACCCTTACAATAAGTTTTAAAAGAAACGTTATGTTATGCTATATGATGAATTATATTATGCATGCTAGAGTAAGACTAGGTATTCTTATTAGGACTAGAGTGAACTGATATATGATACCTTAGTCTAGGGGTTTTGCTACTAGGGATGCTTGAGAGTGTTTAGATAGCAGCAAGGAGCTTATGAGAGATCTGCTAGTGAGTAGCACATGATTAGAGAGAATAACGTACTTAGGATTTGGGACTCTGGGAGGAGGACTTGGTGTGAATGCTGAGTCAGTGTGGTCGGTAGTATTGGGCCCGTATTACCGAAGGCATCGGGTCAGTGCGCAACCCAAGTAAGAATCCTTAGGGTACCAGAGATCAAGTAGGGTTGGGATATCAAGTGTGTGTACATCCGAGAAAATTACTGATATCTTATGTTGTATTTCAGAGAGGCATCATGGTAGGGACACGCCATAGACCAGGGACCAGTGGAGGGTGTGTGTGTGACGAGGAGCTTTGCCAGATGATTCATGATGAGGTGGTTGCTGCCATCCGCGATGAGATTCCAGAGATGTTTGGGTCTATCAATACCACCCTGATAGAGACATTCGACGAGAGATACACTGCTCTTTCTGATGTTGTTGTTGCTGCGGCCACTGCAGCTGTAGCTGCGGCTATACCGCAGGGTGGTGATGCGTTGCTGTTCCGGGAGTTCAACAACACAAAACCACCGGAGTTTGATGGGACCCAGGACCCGATTGTAGCGATGAGGTGGATATCAGAAATAGAGGGATGTTTCTTTACTTGCTCATCTCCTGAGCATTTGAGAGTCCGGTTCGCGATGAACCAGCTTCGCTTGGGAGCGAAGGATTGGTGGAAGTTTGTGACGGTGCATTATTCGCCTGCTGAGCTTGCTGCAGTGACTTGGGAGAGGTTCACTGCTATGTTCCGAGATGAGTACGTTCCCCAGGTGGAGAGGGATCGTTTGGCCCAGGAGTTTCTGACCCTCAAGCAGGGTACTGATTCTGTCACAGTGATTACGAGGAAGTTCCATGAGCGGGCGATGTTTTGCCCAGAGCACATGTCCTCCGAGCAGGCACGTATGAGTCGCTATTTGAGTATTTTGAGGAGGGATATACGGGAGTTTGTGTCGAACTCAACGTATCGGACATTTGCTAAGCTTCAGGCAAATGCCCGGAAGAGGGAGATAGAGCTGGAGACCCAGGCTAGGGAGGAGGCTGAGTCTCAGGTGAGGGATCGGCAACCGGCACAGCCTCAGCCGGTAGCCAAGTGGGGCCAAGCCCGCTGATTTGAAATCTAAGAGTCAGAAGGGCCGTACTTGTGGCAAGAGCCACGAGGGGGTGTGCAGAGCAGGGTCTTGCTACAAATGTGTCAAGGAGGGGCATATGGCCAAGGATTTCCCCAAGGGGTTTGCAGTATGCTTTCACTGCAACCAGACCGGACACCGCAAGGTAGAGTGTCCACAGTTACGAGGGACTACCCAGGGAGCACCTCAGGGATCTGCCCCTGCTGCTATTAGAGCTACTGAGAGCTGGCAGTGAAGGCCGAGGTACCGAAGGCGCGAGGGAGAGCCTTCCAGTTGACTGCGGAGGAGGTCCGCGTAGTACCCGATGTCATGGATGGTATGTATTCTTTCATATATTTATTTTTATGTTGAAATATTTTGCTTATATTATGATATGCGTAGGTACTTTTCTTGTGAATTATGTACCTGCCTTGGTGTTATTTGACTCGGGTGCGAGTCGGTCTTTTGTATCTTTGGCTTTTAGTCAGCACATCAGTATTAGTCGAGAGGCGTTCAGTCAACCTCTGAGAGTTTCCATAGCTGACGAGAGAGCGGTGTATGCCACCGAGGTGGTCCGAGCGTGTGTACTCGAGATTTTCGGCGTTGAGTTTTTGATTGATCTAGTTCCTATTGCAATGGGAGATGTCTGTGTCATTGTGGGCATGGACTGGTTGATCAAGTTTGGAGCAGTTATCGACTATGAGAGACGGATGGTGACCATACGAGACCCTAGTGGGGGAGTTCTTACCGTGTATGGCAAGGGTACGCGTTCTGGGTCGGCATTTTGTTCAGCCGCTAGAGTGAGGCAGAGTCTACAGCAGGGCTGTAAGGGGTTTGTAGCATATGTGATGGATACGAGGATTGATTCAGAGAGACCTAGCTCAGTAGATGAGGTTCCAATAGTGCATGAGTTCCTGAATGTATTTCCAGAAGATTTTCCGGGTGTGCCTCCCGAGAGGCAGGTTGAGTTCAACATCGATTTGGTTCCGGGGGCTGTGCCTATCGCCAAGGCACCTTATCACCTTGCGCCTCCAGAGATGCAGGAGTTATCCTCGCAGCATCAGGAGCTGCTAGGGAAGGGGTTTATTCCACCGAGTAGTTCGCCATGGGGAGCACCTATCCTTTTTGTTAAGAAAAAGGATGGCTCACACCGGATGTGCATTGATTACGGGGAATTGAACAAGCTGACGGTCAAGAAACATTACCCGTTGCCGAGGATCGACGATTTGTTCGATCAGTTACAGGGAGCATCTTGGTTCTCCAAGATCTATTTGAGGTCGGGATATCATTAGGTGAGGGTGCGAGATGAGGACATCCAGAAGACAGCGTCCAGTACTCGTTACGGGCATTACGAGTTCGTGTGATGCCTTTTGGGCTCACCAATGTGCCGACGGTGTTCATGGATCTCATGAGCAGAGTATGTAGGCCGATGTTGGATCGCTCAGTGATTGTATTCATTGATGACATATTGGTGTATTTGAGATCCATAGAACAACATGAGGAACATTTGAGAGAGATCCTCAGAGTTTTGAGATCGGAGAGGCTTTATGCCAAATTCTCCAAGTGTGATTTTTGGTTACGAGAGGTCCAGTTCCTAGGGCATCTCATTAACCAGAAAGGGATATTGGTCGAAGATTGAGGCGGTGATGAGTTGGGAGGTGCCGAGGTCACCTACAGAGATTAGGAGTTTCCTAGGATTGGTAGGCTATTATCAGAGATTTATCAGTGATTTCTCCAAGATCGCTGTGCCACTCACCAAGTTGACTCGGAAGGGTGTTGTTTTCTCATGGGGCTCAGAGCAGCAGGCCTCCTTCGAGACACTTCGCCAAAGGTTATGCGAAGCCCTGGTGTTAGCCCTTCCATAGGGAATGGAGGACTTCGTGGTATATTTCGACGCATTGATATCAGGGTTGGGAGCGGTGCTTATGCAGAGGGGCCACATGATAGTGTACGCATCGAGGCAGCTGAAGCCTCATGAGATAAGGTATCGCACCACAATCTAGAGTTGGGAGCAGTAGTGTTCGTCCTCAAGATCTGGCGTCACTATCTGTATGGGGTCCGGTGTACCATATACACGGATCACAAGAGTCTGAAGTACTTGATGGATCAGCCCAACTTGAATATGCGGCAGAGGAGATGGTTGGACGTGGTAAAGGATTATGATTGCGAGATCTTGTACCACCCGGGTAAGGCTAATGTGGTAGCCAATGCCTTGAGTCGTAGGGCGTAAAGCACCCCGATGAGGGACGTTTGCATGAGATTCACAGTAATGACTCCGGTGTTGGACACCATTCGAGGGGTCCAGGCTGAGGCTGTGAGACCAGAAAACCAGAAGAGGGAGCGAGTTATTGGGCAGGTATCGAAGTTCGTTACCGATAGCCGCGGGGCTTATGACATTTCAGGGTCGGATTTGGGTACCGTTTGTGGACGGGACGCGTACCATTTTGATGGAAGAGGCACATCGATCGAAGTTCTCGATCCATCCCGAGGCCACTAAGATGTATTTGGACCTAAAGAAGGAGTATTGGTGGCCCCGTATGAAGAGGGACATCGCGTGGTTCGTTGAGAGGTGCCTAACCTGTCGTAGGGTTAAGGCCGAGCACCAGAGACTGCATGGTAAGTTGCAGCCGTTAGAGGTTCCCGAGTGGAAGTGGGAGCAGATTACTATGGATTTTATCACCAAATTTCCAAGGACTGCGAAGGGCGTTGATGCAATTTGGGTGATTGTAGACAGGTTGACGAAGAGCGCTCACTTCCTTGCTATTAGCGAGAGCTCTTCTGCGGAGAGGCTGGAAGAGTTGTTTGTGAGAGAGGTGGTATCGCAACATGGAGTACCGATCTCGATTGTCTTAGATCAAGATGTGCGTTTCACTTCCAGATTTTGGAAGAAATTTCATAAGGAGTTGGGTACGAGGCTGAATTTTAGTACCGCATATCACCCACAGACTGACGGGCAGTGCGAACGGACAATTCAGACGCTCGAGGACATGCTCCGAGCATGTGTGTTGGATTTTGGCGAGAGTTGGGACACATATTTTCCCTTGGTAGAGTTTTCCTACAACAACAGCCATCATTCGAGCATTGGTATGCCACCCTATGAACTGTTGTATGGGAGGACTTATCGGACCCCCATTTGCTGTTGAGAGGTAGGGCAACATGTGATGGGTAGTACAGAGATTGTACTTCAGACGACTGAGCAGATACAACAGGTCAGATAGAGGTTGTTGACCGCTCAGAGTCGTCAGAAGAGTTATGTGGACAGGCATCGGTCCGAGCTCGAGTTCCAGGTCGGCAACTTCGTGCTCATGAAGGTCTCTCCTTGGAAAGGAGTGTTCCGATTCAGGAAGAGGGGCAAGTTGGGGGCTCGATATATTGGACCTTTCAGGGTGATCGCGAGAGTAGGCAGGGTAGCCTACCGTTTGGAGCTACCTGTGGAGTTGGGTCAGATTCACGACACTTTCCACGTGTCGCAGTTGAGTAAGTGTATAGCCGACGAGTCGGCAGTGGTACCATTAGAGGATATTCAGGTGGATGTGGGCCTAAACTATATTGAGAGACCAGTGGCAATTAGAGATCGGAAGATCAAGGTTCTGAGGAATAAGGAAGTGCCTCTGGTGCAGATACAGTGGCAACATAGGAAAGGGTCGGGCTAACTTGGGAGCCGGAGCACGTGATGCGTGAGCAGCATCCAGAGTTGTTTGTAGAGTGAGACTTTAAGGGCAAAGTCTGATTCTGGTGGGGGAGAATTGTAACATCCGGATTCCCAGGTATATTATTTTATTCATTTATTTTGGAGTTTGTAGAGGGACTCGGCGAGGTGGTGTTTAGACTCGCTGAGTAGGCTCGCGGATTCTCATTCGGGTTCATGACCAGACTCGGCGAGTCCATGAGTGGACTCGGCGAGTCCACGCTGTTTAATGAAACCCTAATTTCCCGGGTTTGGCACCTATTTAAAGGCCCTTAGGGTCGTCATTTTCGGCTACCAAATCCCAGAGAGAGACCCTAAGAGATCTAGAGCGTTTGTGTGTTAGGAGAGGCCACTTTTGATCATTTTGTTGGTGTGATTGCAAAAAGGAGGTGACCAAGGCAAGAGGAGGTTGAAGGAGGAGCGGATCTGGTGATTTCAGAGTTCAGAGACTTCATCTTGAGGTATTTATTCAGTCCTTCTTCAGTTTTGGTGTTGATTCTTAGAGTTAGGGTTTTCTAACCCCTTTAGATAATGGATATGTGGAGCAATTGGTCCCTTCTCAAAGTTATGCTTTGGATCTGGACTCAAAGAGGTCCAAATACCTTTACCCTTGGAGCTTTATGAGTTATTTTGGGAGCCATGAACTTAGGAGTTTATTTTTGGGGCTAAATCACCAAGTTGGACCTTCTAGATGTTATATGAGTGTCAAGGTCTAAACTTTACGTGATTATCATGCTTGGGAAGGTCAGATCTATGGGTTTAAGGAACAGACCTGACCTCAGGAGGTCAATGGAGTTTTTGCATGGCATGAACTCACCGAGTCCAAAGATCAGACTCGGCGAGTAGGGTTAGGGTTTCCCGTAAATCACTCAGCGAATAAACTGACCGAGTTGGGGGAATAACTTAGTGAGTCAGAGAGGAATTAAAGTACTGGAGTTCAAGACGGAACTCACCGAGTTGATCTTGAGACTCGGCGAGTTGAGTCGGGGTAGCCCCGCGATTCATGCCAGGTGTGACTCGTCGAGCAAGGGGAAGGACTCGACATGCCAAGTGAGACTAGGGAGTAGTGGACACGTGTGGACTCGCCGAGTTACCCAAGTGAACTCGACGAGTCGGGTCAAAGTTTGACCATTGACTTTGGTTGACTTTTAGGGTTTGGTTAACAATGAGGGCCTTTGAGCCAAATGAGGGGTAAAATGGTCTTTTACCTTCTGAGGGTGCCTAGAGAGGGTTGAGTCTAGTCTTGAGAGTTATATTTATGAGAGTATTACTTTATGTGATTAGGTGGGGGCTAGATCGTATTTCTACCGAGTCAGAGATTTACCGAGACATCTGAAGCGAGTCTTCTGACTATACTATACCTTGAGTGGTAATTAGAGTTATGTAACAGAGTTATTGTATGCTATTTATGTGTTGTCTTGCACTACATTATTTCTATGTGATTTATGCCATGTGTATATCAGAGTATATCAGAGATAGAACGAAAGGTTCACAGAGGTAGGACGAGAGGGTCCACAGAGTTAGGGCCCAAGGGCCCACAGAGTTATAGCCTCGAGTGGCTAGTATGTGTTATGTATGGTATTTTGGGGAACTCACTAAGCTTTATGCTTACAGTGTTATGTGTTATGTGTTTCAGGTACCAGTGATGATTGCGGGAAGGCGCCGGCATGATTCATACACACGCATGGGTTTTATGTATTTTGATCTTGGGAAACATTTTGTGAAACAAAGTTATGATACAATGGGATTTTGTTAATAAATGTGTTTGGAAAAAATGTGTTTAAAAATGCGAAAAATTGTTTTCAATTTTATGGTGTTACACTTTCCGTGTCCACATCTTGTGAGGTGTTTTGGCAACCTTCTTTGTAGGGACTAAGTTAAGGATATGGGCAGCAGTCTCTAAGGCATACCCCCAAAATGAGATAGTTAGTGAAGCACGACTCATCATGGAACGAACCATGTCTAACAAGGTTCGATTACGCCTTTCAGCTACACCATTCAACTACGGTGTCCTAGGAGGCATCAATTGCGAAACTATTCCGCATTCCTTGAGATAGTCGTGGAATTCAAGACTTAGGTACTCTCCTCCTCGAGCGGATCGAAGCATCTTGATTTTCCTGCTCAATTGATTCTCCACTTCTTGTTTAAACTCTTTGAACTTTTCAAAGGTTTCTAACTTGTGCTTGATTAAATAAATATACCCATATCTACTATAATCATTGGTGAAAGTCACATAGAAGCGGTTCGCATCCCTTGTGGTGGATCTAAAGGGCCCACACACATCGGTGTGTATGAGATCCAATAGACCCTAACCCCTTTCACAAGTGTCAGTGAAGGGTGGATTGGTCATCTTTCTAAGTAAACAAGACTCGCATATGTCATCGTCCCTAATGTCGAATGACTCCAACACTCCATTCTTTTGTAGTTGGGCTATGCGTTTCGTGTTAACATGTCCAAGCCGACAATGCCACAAGCATGCTTTATCCATACTATTGGTAGAATCCACACACAATACATCATTTCCTAGGTTATCTACAACCATAATAGTTTCATAAATTCCATTACAAGGCAATGCTTCAAAATATAAAACACCATTTAGATAAGCATAAATCGAACCTTTCTCATTTTCAAACGAATATCTAAATCCTTGTCTAAACAAACCATGAAATGAAATGATGTTTCTTGCCATATATGGCGAATAACAACAATTATTTAAATCTAAACCTAATACATTGCTAAGCGCTAAAGAATACACTCCAATCTTGGTGATAGGCGACGATCTTCTGTTTCCCATGACTAGATTTATTCTTCCTCGCTCCACATCCCTATCTCTTCTTAGTCCCTGCAAATAAGAACCTATGTGAAAACCACATCCTGTATCAAGAACCCAAGAAATAGAATGTGATGAATCATTAGATTTAATTGTGTAAATACCTACGAAAGATGGTTTGACCTTCCCATCCTTGATGGCTTGCAGATATTCCGAGCAGCTTCTCTTCCAGTGCCTTATTTTGTGACAGTGGTGGCACTCTGCCTCCTTTGGGTTTGAGTTGGGCTTAGCAGAACCAACTTTGGCTCCACTAGAAGAGGTACCATCTTGGGGCTTTCCCTTGTGGTGGCTCTTTGAAGGAGCCTTCCTTTTCTTGCCCTTCCCTTGCCCAATGGCCAAAACAGGAGCAGCGAGTGGAGTGGGAGTTGATGCCACAGACTTGTCCTTGAGGTTGTTCTCAGCAGTCCTTAGGATCCCTTGGAGTTTGCTTAAGGTGACCTCTTCTTTGTTCATATGGTAGGTCATCCTAAATTGGTTATAGAACGAGGGCAAGGAGTGGAGAATGATGTCGATAGCCAGATCTTCCCCAAAGTTAACATTTAACTTGTGAAGACAATCAACATACCTCTGCATCTTTTTTAAATGCGAGGTTAGGGACTCTGCACTTCCCATCTTAGCGGTGATCATGTTGGTGATGATCTCATAGCGCTCTTTCCTTGCGCTTTGGTGGTACCTCTCCAACAAATCTTGGTGCATTTCATAGGGATACATGTCCTCATAGGACTTTTGGAGTTCAAGATTCATAGTGTCCAGCATAATGCAATCAACTTTCGTTGCATCACGCTTGTGGGCTTCAAAGACGACCATTTCTTCGGGAGTAGCGATTTCCGGATTGATCTTTTCAAGCTTCTCGTCGAGGACATATTCTTTTTCCTCGTAACAAGCAATCATGCAGATGTATCTTATCCATTCGTTGAAATTCGATCCATCAAACGTCACTTTTTGACATAGGCTCATTAGCGAGAATGAACAAGGAGCAGTGTTGTTTGCGTTTGCGTTAGACATCTGAAAATAGAAATGAACAAAGTTTGATTAGAATTGAATCCCTAATTACACACCTAAAATGAGAAATTAGGGCTAGGATCCAACAACATTATTTACATATTAGAAAAGGGATGTCGTAATCCAACATGCAAATAATTTGGAGGTAAGTGAATGACGATTCACTAATTCTTCACCATGAAAAAGATAAAAGGCTTAAGTTTTAAATGTATTGAGAATTCCTAGATTCTTTTGAGATTCATTGAACTTTTCAATGGCATGTTTAAATCTCGATATGCCCTTCTAGTTTGTGATTGGGATGCCGAGGATCACAAAGCGGGTGTGAATAACCATGAAAATGTACATGGTGCCCTCATTGTTACAGTCACCTATTCGATGTGCCGGTAAACCACACACACTCCATCGAACTATGACAAACAATGAGTCACCCTTTTCCACCTTTACTTAGAACCAATTAGTGTACCGGTTAACCACACATGCTCCACTAACTTCTTAGCAAGGGTGCAAAGTGTAATTTCATGGGATTGCATTAATTCACTTTGCCTAAAGTAACTAAGATTGAGAATTTTGAAAAACGTTTAGTTACTTTATATAGATTCATTATACTTATTAATGAGGAGAGGATTGCCCTATCCTACCCGTTCGGATAACGAACCTCCACCAATCAAGGAAGCGGTGGGTGAGAGTGGACACCCATTAAATGACCATTTTATAGGCCACAACCTTATACCCCCTTATAGATCGGCTTCGTGAATGAGGCCTAATAATGGTAAGACGAGCATTTTAGTTATATATATATATATATATATATATATATATATATATATATATATATATATATATATATTAATCTTGTAATAATATAATAGTATAGAGTGTATTTTAAACATTTTAAAATACTAGGGTTTCAATTTCAACTTTAAAATTTTCGAAATTTAAGACTTTTTAACTTAAAATTTTAAAAATTAAAACTCTTGATTTAATAATTAACTAAATTAAACAATTAACTTGAATCACTAAATCATAAAGGATTATCTTAAATTAAACAATTAATTTATCCTAATCCCTTAAATCCCTTTAGATTTCGAAAATCATGGGATGGGATAATTCAAAATCTTTAATTACCATATTTAACCATTAAAGGATAATTACTATATATAGGATTATCCAAATCCCTAAAATATAGGATTTTATTTTGGGGATGAGGCATATTTCGAAAAACCCTAGGGTTTGCAAACCCTAGATTTCAAAATCTTTGACACAAAGGAAAAGGGTTTGAAAAACCCTTATCAAATTTTCGAAAAACAGGGTTCAAGAACCCTAATTTCGAAATCCTTGCTTCCTTGGGTTTATTGGACATAAACCCTAAAGTGTCAAATTCATACAATTGTATAATTCTAATTGAAAACAAATAACCATACACTCTGATACCACTGATGGGGTTTATACAAACAATCCTATGTGTGCATGCAACCCTAGATTTGGATATATGTTTTCACTATTAGATACACAACTTTATGAACACAAGAAGAACCCTAGCATGCACCTAGGTATTTCGAAATCTAGATAGTAGAAGGGATTACATACCTCTTGTTGTTATATTGTAATAACAACACAAGTCTTCAATCTCCTTGTCTTGGAAAGCAAGTACCACAAGTGTAGTACCTCTAATGGCTCACAAACACCAAAAACAAATGGAGAGGCAAGAAAAAGAGAGAGAGGGAAGAGGTAAAAATCGGCTATAGATCTTCTAGGGATCAAGTGGTTGATTTTTCTAGGCCTAAGGGGTCTTTATATAGGGTAGAGATTAAGGTTTCAGTCTTTATCCTTATCTGGTTACTTGCCCACCAAGCAGCCCATAAGATAAGCCTATAATCCTTATATTGGACGAATTCTAAGGCCTTATCACCTTGAATTTGTCCACCCTATCCATAGGGCATACATTACCCTAATTTGTAACTTTCACATAATTATAAGTCAGCTCTCTAGTTTAATTAATTACATTTGATCATAAAATTAATTCTTAATTAATTATTGACCAATATTAATTAAACAAATATGATTTCTCTTTTAATATATTATTCTTATAATATATTAATAAACCATAATAACCTCTTTCTCTATTATTTCTCTAGTCAAGTTGATTTGGTGGAGGCAACCCAAAATGACCATGCACAACCGGGTTAAGTACTTACCAAATATGGTTACGGGCTTAGACACTAATCCAACAGATGTAATGATATGGACATATTTAGTTATAAAATTCATGCATTATCTTAATACTTTATGTTGTTTTTGTCTCATTTAATGAACAAAAGGTGCTTAATTAGTTTAGAATTTCATTTTTCAGCAACAATTACATGCTCGGATGGAAAAGGAAGCGGAACTAGCGATTGGATGCTTGGATCTTGGATTTTGAAGAAAGAAGGATGTTGCTGGACAGCTTGACCCCTTGTCAGTGTATTGGCCATATCTCATGAACCGTAACTCCGATTGACGAGATTCAAAATGTGCTGAAAACTAGACACAATTTCAGACTACTTTCATGTTTTGATAAAATACTGATTCCAAATAGACTCGGCGAGTAGGCCATCAACTTGCCGAGTTGTTCAGAAGTTTCGCGATTCTTGACTTTGACTTGCCGTACACGGGATTTTAAGTGATGGACTCGCCGAGTAGGTCAGTGTACTCGCTGAGTAGCCCCTGTTTTCATAAAATATATATAGAAATGCTTCTCATCCGAACCCTAACAAATGGGGGAAGTTTAGGACGATTTTTGGAAGCCAAAAGGGTTCTTAGAAGCTGTGGTTTTCGTGATTTCAACTTAGATATCAATTTGGAAAAAGATCAAAGGCAATAACACACTACTTTTACCTTAATCGTTTGCATAAACCATGTTTCAATCATTAGATTATGTGTTTAGTTTGTTATTTGTTGTAGATATGAGCTAAAAACTCATAACTTCTGTTTAGGATAGATGATTTTCTGATTATGGTTTGATTTTATGGTAGGATTGATTTAATATTGGTGATTTTGTTGATTTTAGTTTGTTAAAGAACCTTATGTGTGAATGATAACTATTTTTCTGTTACTAGGAAGATAATTAAGCTGCATGAACATCTTTTAATTGTCAACCTCATATGTTTATGTGACCACTTTATCATATGTCTAGGAATAACGAACGTGAAACTAGAATTAATGGACAATTAGGTAAATTCATGTGTGAGCTTGTTTGATGACCATCAACAAGAGGTTAACTAAAGGACCAAATTATTTAACCATTACAAGTCTAAATTAACCCGAATAAATAATCTAGTGAATTGAATTAAATTAGACAACTGGCCACTGTTTGAGTTAGTTTGTTCTCTAAGGATTAGTGCAACGAACGTGAATCTAATCACTTGAATCGGTAACCAATAGAAGAATTAATCCATTGCACTATTACCATAATATCAACCATAGGATCAATTGAGTTGAACTAAACAAAAGTCCCCTTCGTTATTGAATTTAGTTGAGTCTTTGCTTATCTAGTTTTTAGTTAAGTAGTCTAAGTATTAGTTGGTAAGTTTCTAGTCTTGCAAAACTAGAGAAACCCCATTTTTATTTCTTGTTTTATTTAGATAGTATTAGCATTTATTTTAATTGTTTACCGTTCCTTGTGTTCGATACCCTACTTACCTAAACTAAACTGCTAATCGATAGGTACACTGCCTTTCGTGTGTTCGTCTTTGTGATTAAGTTAGTAGGATTAAAACTAGTTCGTTTCACACACATCATGTAACATCCTAATTTTCGAGACCAAAAATTTCGTTTGTAAATTAGTAATTTATAAAATCATTTACTAAAAACATTGACAATATCATTTCAATTCATAAACCATCATGAACATGTCTAAAAACCACTACATCGATCAATAGTATAAATCAGAGTGCAATCCCAGAAAACTCTTTGCGGAAATCATGTGTGTGTGATGCGTTGTTATGCTATTGACTCCTCCCTCTTTGATGAAGAGGTACCTAAAACCAAAACTAAAACTGTAAGCACAAAACTTAGTGAGTTCCCCTATCATACCACATACTATATAATCATACATGCTGTCGGGCAATTCTGGGGTGCCCGACCTACCCATGTCAAGCTATTATGGGGTGTTGACTACCCATGTCGAGCCATTCTAGGGTGCTAACTACCCATGTCAAGCCATTTTGGGGTGCTGACTACCCTTAAGTCTATCTCACCCAGTCATGGGTACTACTTCACCCCTACTACTATCACATACAATATATCATATCATAATGTCAGACATAGCTGGGGTGTCCAACCTACCCTTCGGTCCTAACAACCGATCGTGGACTATTCCCCTCTTAATACCACTATCATATAGAACATAGCATACTGGCACATAGTACATATCAAGTAATAACAAACCATACAATTATCACAAAGACAATCATCTCAACTGTATCCAATTACTAGTAGGTCAGCCTTGGTGCCTTAGACCCACTTCTATTGGAGGGTAACTCACCTCCATGTCATGTAGTGTCTGAACTGTCCTCGACGTGAATATAGACTCTCATCGATTCCTTAATCCCTACACCACAACCCTCAAGTCATCAAATAGAACATACAACCCTAACCAGGGTCAACACAAATTAGGAAAAGTTAACATTCGTCAAAGTCAACACCCAGTTAACCTGACTCGCCGAGTTGGTCTACCAACTCGTCGAGACCATACTCCACTAAACCGATCGAACCCCGACTCTACTCGTCAAGTATATCAAGAACTCGATGGGTTCTCCTTCATTCAAACCATCAGGACCATCTTCATCCGACTCACCGAGTTCATCCTTGAACTCGTCGAGTTCATCTCCCTCATAAGAATGTGTCCAGTCTATGACTCGTCGAGTTGTATGAACAACTCATCGAGTTTATCATCAAAGATTGGGAGATTGCCTTGGACTCGCCGAGTCTATTCAACCACTCGTCGAGTCCCATGATTCCCAGGTTCCTTTACACGTCTAAACACTTAAGGGACTTTCCACTCTAACAACTGGTCCATCCAAAGAAAGGATTTGGTGGTCAATACATCCCGACTCGTTGAGTCCCAAGAACGACTCGTCAAGTCCATCCTTGACCATTACTATACGATCGGTTTAAATGGGTCTTAACACATCAAAACCATAAATTTGGCCTCCTAATGACCATTTTACAGATAAAGTTCCAAACTTGGTGCACATGCATGGGGTCTTTGGCTCAAAAAGCCATAAAAGGTGTTCTACAAGATAAATGGGGCTATCATGGCCATAGAGTTGGCACCTTTATGTCATGAGACCCCTCCAATGACTCAGATCTGAAGTCAATACTCCACATAACACTTCATAAATCTGAAAATGGTTTGGAAAGCCCTAAAGGTACTCAAAATCCAAGCCCTAAGGATGAATAAATGCATGGAAGACTAATACAGGGGCATTTTACCTTGATTGAGCTAGAAATGGACCAAAATCTTTGGATCTCCAAGCCCCAACTCGAACTCTTAAGCTTCTTTCTTCTTCTCAAGCTTCACAATCCACCAAATGCACCAAAATGGCCTTAGAACACACAAAAATGGCTAGGGTTTCGATATATAGCTTTCTGGGAGTGATACAGACAATGGAGGCTAAGATAAGGTGTTCAAATAGGGTGCAAACCCTGAAATTTATGGTTTCACTCAAACAACACCTACTCGCCGAGATAGTCTCCCGACTCGTCGAGTAGGTCACTTAAACTGTCTACGGATCTCGAATCTACTCGACGAGTTCGACATCCAACTCGTCAAGTCCCAGAGAAAAACACAAGAATGCTTGAATTGAATGCGTACCAGGAATCGGGTGTTACAAATATCCAACACTTATTTTAGACTTCATCCTCTAAGTCTGCTGCTCAGTCTTGGAAAAGCTCGGGGTAGTGCTCTGTCATCTCGTCCACCGACTCCTAGGTCCATTCCGAGCCCTTGCGGTGCTGCCATTGCACCTTTACCAGCTCCACTCTCTTATTCCTCAAATCCTTTCACTTCCTATCAAGGATTGCCACTAGCCGCTCGATGTAGTTCAAGTTGTCATCAACCTGAATATCCTCCAAAGGCACGACTGTCGAATCGTCCAATTGGGAGACGTGAAAAGTGTTATGAATCTGATTGAGTTTGGCTGGCAGATCCAACCTATATGCCACCTTTCCCACCCGGGCTACAACCTTGAAGGGTCCAATATATCTGGGACCCAGCTTGCCCCACTTCCTGAATCGAATGACGCCCTTCCATGACGACACCTTTAGGAACACCATATCCCCGACCTGAAACTCCAGGTCCGATTGACGCTTGTCGGCATAAATTTTCTGCCGACTTTAAGCAGTCTAAAGCCTGCTCCGAACCTGCTGGATCCTTTCCGTAGTCTTGAGTACCACTTTGGTACTTCCCATGACTCTCTGACCAACCTCATCCCAACATATTGGGGTCTTGCACTTCCTCCCATACAACATCTCGAAAGGAGGACGGTCGATACTTGCATGATAGCTATTATCATAGGAGAACTCCGCCAACAAAAGGTAGGTATCCCAGCTACATCCGAAGTCTAAAACACATGCCTGCAGCATATCATTCAGAGTCTGGATGGTTCGCTCGCTCTAACCATCTGTCTGTAGGTGAAAGGCGGTGCTAAAATGCAGACGAGTACCCAGCTCGTCATGAAACTTCTTCCAAAACCTGGAAGTGAACCGCACATCCCTGCCAGAAATCATTGAAACTGACACCCTGTGCCGCACCACTACCTCCTGGATATAGATGTCGGCCAACTTTTCGGCCGAAACGCTCTCCTGAATTGGAATAAAATGGTCGCTCTTGGTCAACCTATCAACGATGACCCAAATCGAATCCACTCCTTGTGCGGTCCTGGGAAGCTTCGTGATAAAATCCATAGTAATATCCTCCCACTTCCACAGCGGTATGTCTAACAGTTGGACCTTGCCATGAGGTCTCTGGTGCTCAGCCTTGACCTTCCTGCAGGTCAAGCACCTCTCCACAAACCAAGCCATATCCCTCTTCATACAAGGCCACCAATAATCAAGACGAAGATCCATGTACATCTTCTTCGCCCCGGGATGGATAGAAAACCTGGATTTGTGCACTTCCTCCATCAATACCTAGCACACACCCCCATGGTATGGGACCCACACCCTATAGTGAAGAGTCAACAATCCATGACTGTCATAGTCAAAGGAGGAAACCTGACCCACAATACGCTCACTCTTCCGATGTTCCTCCTTCATGGCCTCCCGCTGGGCCTCCCGAATTCACTCCAACAGCAGAGTCACAACTATCATTCTCATACAGACATCCCTGATCGGTGCTGCCTTGCGGCTAAGCGCGTAGGCCACGACATTAGCCTTCCCCGGGTGGTAGATGATCTCACAATCATAATCCTTTACCACATCAAGCCACAAATGCTGCCTCATATTCATATTTGGATGATCCATGAGGTACCTCAATATCTTGTGGTCCATGTAAATAGTATAACGAACCCCATAGAGTTAATGACGCCAAATCTTGAGGGCGAAAACAACGACCCCCAGCTCCTAGTCGTGCGTCGGATAATTCGCCTCAATGGAATTGATAAATGGGCAGATCGTATGTAGGATTGTCTCAATTGAATCGATGAGGATCTTTGGAGATCTATTGATACCGAACCGTATCGTGCTAATTTTGTTCAAGTTGTTGGTAACATAGGTGTTGTTGAAGACATGATCGCACAAGGCAACAAGAAAAAGGAAAACGGAAAAAGATGCCTCCATGAACTGTGAGGAGCGCTTCCACCTGTTGTTTACAACTATGTTCGAGGTTGCAAGACATTGAATGAGATTTGGGATACTTTGAAGGAGAAAAATCAAGGGAATGAAAGAACCAAAAAGAGCTTTGTGACACAGTGCTTCACTGAGTTAGTAGATTCTAACCAAAAAGAGAATGGAACTATTGAAACGTATTACGATAAGTTGAATGAGCTCATATTCAAATGCAACAGATATATAGTTGTTCATATAACCTTAGAGTTCACTCTTACCTTCATTTTGGGACTGAGAAAGTAATAGAGAAATATTTTTCCCATGACTAAAAACCATGAAAATTTCGACACCTATTCCTTGTCGAATCTCTATAACATACTGAAGGGAATGACGAACTCCGAAGAAGGACAAAAAGGTGTTGAGAAAGTTGAGAAAAGGGAAGACTATTGAGAAAATTTTTAAGCGTGATTCCAATTACGATTGTAATTATTGTAACAGCAAAATCACTTGGCAAAGGACTGCATGTTAAGAGAGAAGGAGAAAGTGAAGGATGAGGCAACTACTCAATGAAACTAGAAGAACATCGTGCAAATACCAATAATCTTTCATTGGTAAGGAAGGGTGTTGATGATGATGAAAGGATATATCAAATATGGTCATCTGGCTCCGATGACGAAGAAATGCGTCATCCTACTCACGGAGTCATGTTTACGAAACATGTTGGAAGTCATTTTGGTGAGAAAAGCATGTATGATGAAGAGTTGTTTGGTTATGAAGATAGTGGTTAGGAAGGGATGGAGAATGAGAAAGGATAATAGGATGAGAAACTTGTTGTTCGGTGCTTCGTGACCACTACCCCAAAGTCTCCAATGACGGCAAAGGTACATGATCTTCTTATTTCTCTAAATGTTCCTTTCAATTCTTACCATGCTATCTTATCTGACTTTGATAATACATGTAGTTACCTGAATGATATGTTGATTTCAATGAGCAGCGAAGCGGAGAAATATAACTCCTTACTTTACAAAGCATGTAATAAGTTAGGCGAGAAGAACAATATAATAGAAGGTTTATAGTTAAAAATTACGAACATTATGATTGATAGGGATTCAATTTGTATTGACAATAACATGTTGGTAAAATAGAGAAACATTTACTGTAATGCAGCTAAGCATCTATATGGAAAATTGAATGACCTTTATCATTCATCATATATATGTAAAGAACAACAGAGGAAGCTACTCCTTTTTATAACTTTCAAAAGAGAATTAGCGGACAAGACTACTTTGATTGCAAAATTAAAGTAGATGATTATGATACTATTCCTAATGATTCGTATGCATATGGTGTTGTGACTATTAATGATTTTATGAATGTTGATGAAGACCCCAAGGGTAGCCTGTGACACTTATGTAAAGACCATGGGGGTAGCCCATGACACCTGAATGTTAGACGATGGGGACAGCCCATGACATTTTAGGTAAAGACCATGGGGGTAGCCCATGACACTTGGATATCAGACCATGGGGGTAGCCCATGGCATTCCAGGTAAAGACCATAGGGGTAGCCCATGGCAAATTTATTTATTTTGCATGGTATTTTGTGGTTGTATGTTATGTGGTATTTTGGGAACTCATTAAACTTTGGCTTACAATTTGTTTGGTGTTTTCAGGTACTTCCAGTACTAAGGGGAAAGGCCCAACTTGATGGCGCAAAATTCACTCTCTAGCACTTTCCGCATTTATATATTTTGTTACTCTGATATTTGATACGATATGGTGTAATGGATTTTGGGAACAAATTATGATTGTATGTCTGTTTTCAAAAATGAAAAATTTTACCTGGTTTTTGGGCTGTTACATTTATTTTTTGTAGACAAAGTTTGATTTGGATCGCATATACCAGGATCAAGACGTTGCTATGTTGTCAGAAACTTTTGAAGCAACTTTGTTAAAAGGTTATCGAGAGCGTAAAGTTGATGCAAAAGAATATTTTTTGGAAGTCTGGGGGTATGAGGATATCCCGAGAGCATTAGCCACACCCCAGATGATATGGATGTTGATAATTGGAAGAAAAAAATCGAGTATTTCCAAACAAACGAACACAAAGCTGCTTCAGAAAGGAACAAAAAGTCCATCAAATGCAAACGATCGTGAATTGTGGCGGGTCGAGCTCGTATAATAGTACTTGCTATAAGAAGGTAACATATGATACATGTAATTATTTATTTAAAATATAATCTAATTTTTAATGTTAAACAGAACCTTAAGAGAGTGGAAACGTTTCGTAAGGATCATAACGATATGGATGATGTATTTGTTAGTGTCGAGGCAGATCAACAATACGTAAGTATTTAATTATAATTTTATTATATAATTAAGTGTTTATTTATACTTAATTGCTAATCACTTTTGGGAAATACAAAATCAGTTAGTGGAAGAGCTCTTAGAACAAACACAATTGCCAGAAGGTGAAAGAGAGTTAACACCCGATCGCGAAAGAGTTGCTTCTCTAAAAGTATTAGGAGAACGATGTGGGCATATCAGAGGCATTGACCCGAAACCTTCTGCTATCTCGTCGATTTCACAACCATTGCAACCACCACCACAACCATCTCAGCCATTACATGTAAACAAGATTATTTAATTTCAATAAATACATGTTGATTTGATAATTTTTGTTTGTGATGATTATTTCCTAAAAGCTTTGGTAATAGGTTTTTTGTCTTAAGTGCAACAAAAAACAATGTACTTTGTTTTTTTTTTTGTCTTAGCTTGAAAATAACGATGTACTTTAACATCAATAAATGCATGTTGATTTGGTAATTGTGCTTTTGTCCTAAGTACAAGATATAACAATGCATTTTTTGTATTTCTTGTATTTTAAGTGCAAGAAATAGCAATGTACTTTGGTATTTCTTGTATTTAATGTTCTCTAGCACAAATAGGGTAAAACTGTTTAATTTCAAATGTTTATATTTTAAGTGCAACAAACAGAAATGTACTTTGGTTTTTTTTTTCTCTAGTTTAAAAATAGCAATGTACTTTGGCATCATAAAATGCATGTTGATTTGGTAATTTTGGTTTGTGGTGATTATTTGCTAAAAGCTTTAACAATTGGGTTTTTGTCCCAAGTGCAAGAATTAGCATTGTACGTTGTTTTTTGTTTTAGTTTAAAAATAGCAATGTACTTTGTCATCAATAAATGAATGTTGATTTGGTAATTGCGTTTTTGTCCCAAGTGCAAGCAATAACAATGTACTTTTGGTATATCTTGTATTTAAGTGCAAGAGATAGTAATGTACTTTGAGAGTTTTTGTTTATGTTTGATAATTTAACTTATAAGTTTATATATGTTGTTGTTTGTTATGTAGTTAGAAAATCTTCGGACAATGTTCAACGACCAGATATGTAGGGAGGAGTTTTATGCGTTTTGTTCAATCGGGGAATAATCAATGACGAAACGATGGGAACAGAGATGATGATTCGTCGGATAATTAATTTGTGTTTTGTATGTTACACTTGTCGTCACACTTTGGTATTTGTTAGAATTGTAAAACTTCGGTTGTTTATTTTGGTATGTAATTAATTATAACAGTATTTGATATCTAATCGGATGTTGTTATATATATATATATATATATATATATATATATATATATATATATATATATATATATATATATATATATATATATATATATATATATATATATATTTGTATTTAATGTCATTATGTATGAGATTTTTTATACCAAAAATCGTTGATTAAAAGAAATTAAAAAATAAAAATTGTTATTACCGGCGACAGCAACATTAGTTGCGACATCAGCATTAGCGACGATAAGAAGTATACCGGTGGCAGGAGCATTAGAGGCGTCAATTGTCTTTACCGGAGACATTTTGATTAATAGCGACAAAACAGTAGCGACGATTTTTTACCGACGACATGTTGCCGCTATTACATTTACCGACGACATTTATCGCTGCTAATTACCTTTTTTCTTGTAGTGTGTATTTTCTAAGTATAACAGTTTAATAAGAAAAAATGATTAATAAAAAAATAAAAATACAAAATGAAACTAGTACGTTATATTAGACAACAAAATATATTGTTAGATAACAAAATAAAAATATATTGTTATTTGTTTGCCCTTGATTTGGCAAAATGCAAGAAAAAACAATATGGTTTCATTTTGTTGTATAACTAGGTGTAAGGTTGTGTATCATACATATTAATTAAAAAAAAAATTAAATGTAAACATTAAATAATTTATAAAACTTTAAAATAAAAAATGAAAAAACATATTCATTGCAATTTAATATCATATATATTAGATATTAATAATTTACATATATAAATATATGATATTAATTTACAAATCAGAAATTGATAAGTGGATAATATTTTATTTCAAAAATACCATAAAATGTCAAGTGTCAAAATTTATAAAAGATTGACAGGTGGCAAAATTATTTTTATTTATTAGGAAGAATGTAGCGTGATGCTTTGATGTAATTTTTTTGCTTTAGTTTAACTTTAATGTATATTGTTATAAAATCAGATACATTGTTATTAAATAATTATATTTTGAAAATACAATACTAGAAAACTACAAAGAAACATATATCATAAAAAATTTTGTTTAAAGTTTTGCCGCAACACACAGGTCTACTATGCTAGAAAATTAGGGGTGGTAAATCGGATCATCGTGTCGTGTTTTTGTCTGACACGAAACGCCACGATAATGTTTTATGTAACACGAACACGACACGACACGATGTCGTGTTTTTTTTAACTAACACAAAAACGAACCGATTAAAAAACGATAAATACGAAACGACATGACAAAGATAACATAATAAAAAAAAATTAGTTTATTTAATTAATATTTAATCATACATAACACGACAAATACGAAAAACACGACAAATAAATGATAATCGTGTCAATTTCGGGTCAAATTTTAGACACGAACACGAAACGACACGACACGACATCGTGTTTTTTATACTTAACACGAACACAAATTCGAATTTCAGTTTCGTCAAAATTTCGTTTCGTTTAATGTATTTTTATCGTGTCGTGTCAATAATTGCCACCCTTATAGAAAACTATAAAAAATATAAAACTTAAACTTCAAACCAACATATAATTTTATAGGGATAATGACTTGAAAAGGTAACGAACTTTCGATTTTTGTCACATTTAGTCACTAAACTTTTTTTCGTTATCTATTTGCCATTGAACTATTGAAACTGTTCACATTTTACCCTTATGACCGGCTGTTACCTATCATAAGGGTAAAAATGTGAACAATTTCAATAGTTTAGTGGCAAATAGATAATGAAAAAAAGTTTAGTGACTAAATGTGAACATAATCGAAAGTTCATTTCCCTCTAAAAAGTTCAATGACTAAATGTGAACAAACTTCCTATTGTATTATGTTTTAGCAAAATTATTTATTTTTGTTTAATTGTAGCAACATTTGTTGATGAAGAAATCTATGAAATAAAAAAACAAAATGTAACATCCGGATTTCCAGGTATCATCATTTAAGTATTTTTCTTTTGAGTTAAGAAGAGAGACTCAATGAGTTGACACCTCAACTCGTCGAGTAAGGTCGCGACTGATGACTCGGATTAATGAATGGACTTGACGAGTCGGTGAGGCGACTCGACGAGTCCGCGCTGTTGGCAGAAACCCTAAATCTTTGGGCTCGAGCCATATTTAAAGGCACTTATGGCCTTCAATTGCGAATACCTTTCCCATAAGTGAGAACCCTAGCGAGCTTGAGTGTGTAGAGTGAGAGGAAGGGCTATCTTGAGCTTTTTGGTGTGATAGATCTGGACCCTTCTAGGTTCAGAGAGCCGAGAATATGAAGCTTTAGTAGAGTAAACCTTGGGGTTTAAAGTTAGGAAGCATTTATGGTATATATAGTTACTTTCATCTTACACATAGCTATGAAGTATTTTATATAAATTACGTGCTATGTGCGCATATTATTTGAATACTTGCTATCTATGTTGGATAAACGATTTTATACATGTTTTAAAAGATTTAAACGGTATATTTATTTTATATCTACAAATATGTTGCGGATGAAACATGGGTAGATGAAATAGTTAGTGTGTGATGAAATAAAATGATGAGAGATAGGTGATGATAGAAAGGTGGTGATAATTAGGTAAATAGATGATGATGAATATGTGATGTAGGATGAAAGGAGATACCATAACCTTTACCAGCAATGTGGCGATGTAGTCATCTACCAGAGTATAGATGGCGACCACAAACTATTCTAGACAACCCAGTGGAAACACCAGCAGACCCATAACCTGTAGGTGGTGAATTACGAGTTCAGGCGATGTTGTAACTACGTATTCATGTGATGATACTCTAACCCCTTACTACGAATTACGATTTCAAACGATGTTGTAACTACATATTCATGGGATGTCACAAATTTCGCATGCCAAACCAATGGTCATAATTCACATCAATGAGAATGGTTCATTTTTTTTGTAAAACCAAAATCAGATTGAAAATTTTGATATATTTATTTTGGAAAATGTCAAACTATTGGTTTTTTTTATTTCGGTTTTGGTTTTTTGTTTTTTTTTTTTTAATATATTTTTAGGGTTTTGTTTTGTTTTGTTTTTTTTTTTATTTCATAGATTTCTTCATCAACAAATGTTGCTACAATTTAACAAAAATAAATAATTTGCTAAAACATAATACAAGAGGAGGTTTGTTCACATTTAGTCATTGAACTTTTTAGACGGAAACGAACTTTCGATTTTGTTCATATTTAGTCACTAAACTTTTTTTCGTTATCTGTTTGCCATTGAACTATTGAAACTGTTCACATTTTACCCTTATGACCGGCAACAGGTAAAATGTGAACAGTTTCAATAATTCAATGATAAATAGATAACGAAAAAAAATTTAATGACTAAATGTGACAAAAATCGAAAATTTGTTACTTTTCAAATCATTATTCCAATTTTATATCACAAAAAATAGTGTTTAAATTTTCGCGGCAACACACTAGCCTCCTAAAGCCTCGTTAAATACAAAACCCAATAATAGACTTTCTAGAAGACATCTTTGATTTAAAAGACTTCAAATCAATATCCGAAAATTTTGATATTACATTCTCAATACAAATAATACAACTTAAATATATACAAGATGATATCATTATCAATATCAATATCAAGGCACTCATTTAAAATGTAGTTATTAATAATCAATTTTAGAAATTTTCCAAGAGAGAGATATTGCAACTTGCATGGCAAAAGGTGCATAAAATTCAATATTCAACAACTCCATTATTTTTTTCATTTAAGTTTAGAAATAAAGTGAGACATGAAAGCGTTGCTATTAATAAACCAGGTAATTTGACATTCATATATATATATATATATATATATATATATATATATATATATATATATATATATATATATATATATATATATATATATATATTCAAACCCTTTTTGAAAATAAAATCTTACGATTTTAGTATATGCATCGAATCACCAATCAACTTACAACTTATTACCACGAACTTATCTTTTCACTCTCATTGAGTATTATGCGTTCAATTTGTTGAGATTTAAAATTATGAATATAAAACATTGGGTGACTTAGATCAGTCTATTTTTTAAAGTTAACATAGACATCAAAATCAAAAGTTAAATAGTAATTTTCACCTAATTTGTTATGTTTTTCAAAAAGTGTTAATGGGTAATGCAAAGCTACAAACAAATTTATTATATAGTAGATGCAAAATTCATGTATTACATATGTTAATTAAAAAAAATAAATATAAATGTCTAAATATTTAAAAACTTTGGATTTATAAGAAAATAAGAAAAATAATAAAGTATTAAAATTAATTTTTTATCTTTTAAATTGAAATAAATAAACAAAATAAACTAATATGCTTTAATTTTGTTATTTTGAAATAAAAATATAAATTCATTAATGAAACTGATATTAATTTATTATTACATTTATTTTAATTATTATATTAAAATATTATATGTAGTTTGTTAAAATGAAAAAATCCATAAAATGATATGTGAAAAATAAATTAATTTAGAATAATAAAATATTATATGTAATTTATTAAAATTGAAAAATCCATAAAATGACATGTAGAAAATAAATAAATTTAAAATAACCATAAAATAAGATTTGACAAATTAAATTAGAGTGTAACATGTGATAAAAAAACATTTATTTATTAGATTAGATATTTTCGTTATTTATAGATGAAAAACATTTTTGTCTTAATACATTATTCATGTCTTTCTTAGATTTTCTAATAATCTTCAAACCTGAAAGAATTATATATAAGAATCACAGTATATTACACGTTTCACTTTATCCTTTTGTAGCATTTACAAATTTCTCAAGCTTAATTATATACAACCAAATATACATACCAAGTAATTTTAAAATTATTATTAAGTTGCATAAGTTGTGCAGGTAGAAAAATAGCATTAGAGAAAATTAGATGTCTACATTCTATAGTGCAATTAATTACTTAAAAAAAGTTCATACGTATTATAAATGAATGTCATGTAACTTGAATATTATGAGACGTATTATAAATGAATGTCATGTAACTTGAATAATGAATGTCATGTAACTTGAATATTACGAGTCACATAATAAATCGATTTGTAGCGAGTAAATTTGTATAATTTACATGTATCAAAATCTTAATTTACTTTTATCCAAACACTCAAAACTAATTTAATATGACTTCAAATCATATTAATAGTTTAGACACACATTCAAACATTTATTTGTTCAAGAAACAAAAATTGAAAACACACGCCCATGTCAATTGTCAACAATGCATCTTGCAACACATAACCGGTTAGCTCGTAAGGAACTCCATAGGTACCATTTGGACCACGCCAAGTCAGTGTTAATATTCAAGATAACATGTAACCCTAAACCTACCGTATATATATACTTACAAATCCGTAATCTGAAGGAAACTGATTCTTGTAGTGTCGGAAGAATTTACGAAAATTTAAGTGAGTATTGAATTATTCAAGTAGTATATGATACAGAAAGAGAAACAAAAGAATTAAAGAGTTTGATGTGAAGATGAAGTGACCGGTTTTCCCGTGAGTCTTTGGACGGTGGTCATGAACTCATGAGGGAGCACATGAACGATTTTTGGCGACTTCAGGTAAACTATCACCGGAGATTTATAGCTCCTACGTCGAAGTAAATGTTTGTCATGTTGATGACTAGTGTTATTCTTCTTGATGATCTTGGAAGAGTTGTTGTTTATCATCAACGGTGTAGGCTTAGGCCCTTGCAAACGATGCAGTTGTGTAGCGGTGATCATGGTGGTGCTAGTGGTGGTGATGGCAGTGGTCATGTTGGATGTCTGTCGATGTTTAATCATCTCTGAATATTCACTTATATTTATGTTTGATACTTACGTATAGTTGGGAGCCTAGTCAACTTTGAATAAGTCTTTATTTTATCTAGAATATTATAATAATTCGCCGAGATAAATTGCCGGCTAGGTTATTTAGTTAGTTCACCCATATGTTGTTTTTCTTCTCGAAAATGTTATGAGACTTGATCAACAAGGTCAACCTTGCAGTATAAATAGGGGATTATTAACTCCACGTGTTTATTAATTATTTGAAGTAATTTTTTTTAAAATTATATTTGAGCATTAAATACAATCGAATAATAATTTTTAGATTCAAGTGTTCCATATACATATATACATATATCATGCATATGGCAATCCCAACACGGGTTATTTTCATGGATTTCGAGACATAAATGGAGATATGTTGGCAGAAACTAGAGGTTTTATGTCATTATGCATGTGATGCAATGATCTTTTCGTTTGTTTGGATTTTGGATTATTGTGTTGCGTACTTGCATGAAATATTACATAATATACTTGTTAATTTACAATCAACAAAAATCGGCGTAGGGATGAAAGCTACGTTTTGTAAGGAAAATCTTTAAAAGTTACGTATGTATGTGAAATAGAAGTAAGTTTGCATGCGTGTGAGTGGTTTTGTCTTGGTCAACCACGGAAGTTATTTGTAAAAACGACCATTTCGAACACAACCTCATTCAGCAACCGTGATCAACCATAACTCCACGAGTCGCTTTGAATCGGTTAAAACTGTTTTAATTTAAAATGATTAATGTTTTAAAATTGTTTATTTTAAGGGAGTTTATCCGTTAACGTCTTTCTAATGTCCAATGTTTTCAAATAGAATCGATCCAATATTTAAATCAATAATGAATATTAGATATTTCAAATGTAATTTTTTTATTTGTATTTTCTAGATTTTTCCCTATAAAAGTGTAAATTATATAGGACGTGTTTGACACCGAATATTTGAAGACTTATAGTTTCTAACGTTTGACAAAACTTTTCATTTTAAACAAAAACTTGTTTGACACTACACGCTTTTAACGTTTAGTTTAAACAAAACGTTCTAATATATAAATGCTATGTTACGTAGCTTTAAATAAAACGCTACTAGCTACCAATTACCCGCTACTCACTACCAGCTATTCATTACCTACTAACAGCTTCCAACTACTAGCTAGTTTTGTCAGATCCATTATCCAAAAGACTTGTTCAATATTAGTATCCAAGTAGCATCCATTTACAATGAAACTATAATCCAATAATCCAGATATCATTAAATATTAAAACTATTATCGAATCCGTTCTTTTTTATTATTATTGGATATTGGATGTGGATAGACATCCAAAAATCGACCAATCCAATTTAAACATTGAAAAAGTGAAACCAATTTAATCAAATTACAATCTGATATATGATGTTCATCATTTGGTTTAGAGGTTGTTTGACATGATGTGAATTACTAAGAGGCTTTAAATTATATGCCATTGAATATCAACATGTTGTTGGATTAGACATCTGAATTGTTATAATGAATGATAAAAGTGACTATTTTACCATTCCGTATTATTTTGTTTTATAAAATAATTGAACCAACTTTTGGAATAATTATAAAAAAATATATATAAAGCATCATACAAAATCCAAATTAAACATAAATTCAAATCAAAACATAAATATTTTCAAATCCACGATAACATACTAAAATCCAAATAATTGATGAGCACTCATGTCATATAGATTAGTCATGTATTCATTGTCTTATGAACACCATTCCATACCGTGTAGTTTGGTCCAAATAAAAAAAAACATAACCAAACACTGTCCAATTTCGAAATCAAAAGTGGACTTTAGCCTATAAAGGGAAGCAAGAAACAACATGTAGTAAGATATCACTTGTATGGTTCCTAACTGTATTACTACTACCATTTCTCCACACAAAAGAAAAGCACTACCTACTCAAAAGTCAAAAAGGTGGACACAAATATACATATCAATACATACATAAAAACAAGTTAGCTGTTAGCAACCCATGAACTTTATCAAAATGGTAAATAGATAATAATTTAAACATTACTTAGAACGATATTGTTATCATCAACATAATGCTACCCAAAAGAGGAGGTGGTAACCTTCGTTTTGTAGAGAACATGAACTTTGTCTTGGACATTTTGAGCGTATACACATGTGTTTGCAAGAAGTGGTGGTGAGATAACCATGGTTAAGAGTTAAGCGGAGAAGAAGATGTTGGAAGGGAGAGTGGTCGACGACATGGCAGTCGGGAGAGAAAGGCAGTGACACGGCAACATATTAGGGTTCTAAAGGGGTTTTGGTACTAATGTTAATTACCAGAATAAAAATGTATTGCCCATGTTTTATACTAGAGGATTATAACACTATAAATATACATATATATGAACATAAATACAATCAAATTTAAATCTACACAAAATTTAAATAAATAGTTTACAAAAAAAAAATCTACACAAAATCTATCATCTATCTATAATATAAGATCAATGTTTTTCTTAACAAAACAATTAAGTGAATATACAATTATTGTAAACTATTAATTATATATATATATATATATATATATATATATATATATATATATATATATATATATATATATATTAAATGGTTTCTATTATCATTTGTTATCAATGTTTTTTAGTCATTTGACCTCTTATTAACAAAATACAATTTATAATTTCATATAAATTGCAAAATTTCATTTGTTGTAAAATGTTGGATTATTTACATAAACATGAGATATAAAATGTACTTCATTCCCAAAATGAGTTTTATGGAAAAAAGTGTTTCAACTTTCAATTAGACAAATTTAAAAGGGGAAGTGAGTCGTACACAACAGTTTTTTACTGTACACAACAAATTATACATTATAGAGTTGTACAGTATAACATTTTAAATCATGAATTGTTGTGTATGAAGAAAAATTGTTGTGTATAAATCATCTCCTATTTAAAAACCGATTGGGAAATAGACGTATTTGGTCTTTTAAATCATTTTACTATTAGTAGGAGAGTTTAAAAAGGAGTTTCAAAACTTAAAAGGGTTGAATGTGTAAAGCTCTAAAATATCTGGGTCAAATTAAACAACTTTTTAAAGAGTGAGTGATCCTAACGGACCATTCATAACGTCTAATCTTCCCTCAGCATTCTCAATGAAGATGCAACTCTACACCGGTGGTCATCCCTTTTTACCGCCGACGATTATAATCACCGGAGAATACATCAGGTTCTATGCCTCAACCCATTTTTTCCTTTCAATTTCCACCATTAATTCAATCTCCTATCTTATGATCCCTCAATTTAGACGAAACAATCAGATGTGGATGTAGAGTATCGCTTCTCAAAAACCCTACAGTCGACTTTAATTTCAAATAAGCGATTT
This sequence comes from Lactuca saligna, assembly GCF_052625555.1. Classification (NCBI taxonomy): domain Eukaryota; kingdom Viridiplantae; phylum Streptophyta; class Magnoliopsida; order Asterales; family Asteraceae; genus Lactuca; species Lactuca saligna. The sequence continues at coordinate 35,347,842 of NC_136422.1, forward strand.
CTAGTTTCAAAATTAGAGAAGAATTTAGTTTATAATGTACATAAATTATGAAGGTGTATACACCAGGTGACTATCAGTTGTTTGGACGAATTGATTTCGGTAAATTTAGGCTCATGAAAACACAAATTCCTGAAAATTGCACATACTTTGCTGAAATTTATGATCTTTAGTTGTTTTACAGCCATAGATAACTTAATGTCAGCTATGAACATCAATAATATCGATACACACTAGCAAGTAAACCTCTCAAATAGTGATTTCACATCTATGTAGATGATATTTGAACAAATTCTTCTTCAAGTCACTGTATATAGCTTCTTTTCCCCTATGCTTCATTCACACCTCTTGCATCAGTATGAATCAAAAAACAAAACAAAAATTCACTTCAGTAGTTATTGATTATCCAAACACTCATGAAGTTCTCGAGTATCCAAACACTCATGAATCATTCAATCTACAAATGTCTCAAAGACAAGTAAGCCAAGATACGATACCCAACAGCCATGGCTGCCAGGGCACCAACTTCCTTCAATCCACTGTCTAATTCAATCCCCTCAATTACAGAGCTGATATGTTCATACTGCACTTTTAGAAGAAGTCTGTAGGTGTGATAGTTGAATGACAAGTAACTTAACCACGAAATGAACACTGGAACATTCTGCAATAAAAAGGACAAACCATTCTTTTAGTATTTCATAGAATCATATTAAGTTCTATAAGAGTTTAGTTTATAATCTGTTAGTGATTTATTTTAATGTCTACCTTTACAAAAAACCCTCCAGCTAACATAAAAGCCATTACAGTTACAGAAGCTAAAGTTGTTGCTTTGTTTAAGTCCATAACTGCAGCACCAATAGCCAATCCAAGACCCTACCATTTTAGTTATAGATATAATGTTATATTATATTATGTAAATCAACTTTATAAATATGTAAAAATTTATATACCTGAGCTGAAACAATGCATAGAAAGACTATAAGCATGGTTAGGAAAAATGATTGAGCAGTGAGTCTGAGTCCTCCCATGAAATAAACAATTAGGAGGAAAATGATTGGGAGAAGAAGATCAAGTGGAAGGTCACTTGTTGTTCTTGCTAGAAAATATGCACTAAGCTTATACATGTCAGCTGCTCTTTCCTTTTTCAACATTGCTCTTTCTTGAGGGAATGTGAATATAGCTGTAAAAACCGGAAAAAACGCCCAAAACACCGCAATGAAGAAGAGCAGTCCCGCCTGCAAAATAAATGACCGTTTTACCCTTAGGTGGATTGTGGAATAAGCAAACAACATTTGCTTATTAATAAATTTTCTGGGGACTCTATCTTGTCCTATGTTTTCCAAAAAGAAAAAAAAAACATTTCTTATGAAGTAGTAATGGATTAGTGGTACTTATGGCTCTTATTGAAAAAAAAAATTCAAGATGGAAACTTTTTATATATGATTGAAAATGATCATTTTACCCCTCGGTACAGTTACAAAACTACACGCCTCATCCCTTATGAAGCATTAACTAGTGAGGGTATTTGTGGGTAGTGGCATTGTTTTTTAAAAAATTGGAAACTTTTTATACCTGATTGAAAATGACCATTTTACTATTGGATACAATTAGCAAAACAACATTCTCTATGGAGTAATAATGATATTTGTTTGCCGTGGTATTTTTTTTTTCAAAAAATGGGAACTTTTTATACCTGATTAAAAATGACCATTTTACCCTTGGGTACAATTAGAAAAACAACAATCCTTATGAAGTAGCAATGTTATTTATGTCTCTTGGCATTTTTTTTTTCAAAAAATGGAAACCTTTCATACCTGATTTTGCAAATCTTTGGGGGTATGAACATCGGATTGCCACCAAAGAAGCCCTAAAATGATTGCGGTTGCTACAATTTGTGTGATTCTCAACCAACTAAAATAATCATGTCGCCTTTCTTTAATCCCTCTCATGAACAATATCAAATACTGTTCTCTCCAACTTGCCCCCCATTCTCGTTTTTCAAACTTTTTTTCTTGATCGAGTGATGTTTGAGTCCTAAGTCTCTTTTTTGTTTCTTCCCCAACACGTGTCATGCATGCCTCCACTAGATACTACAAAAAACAATGATTCTTAAAACAATCTAATTAAGTTTTTCTTAAATGTTTTAAATCATTATTATTATTATTAAATTTACCTCATGCACGATTGTTGGAGAGGGTTTCCCATTTGTTGTTTCTCTTCCTGAATTTCCCAAATGTACTCTATCCTCTAATTCAGGTGGAACAGAAATATCGTTCATGTTCCCATTTGCAAGATCTAACAAGAATTCTGCTGGGTTCATAGCGATTAAAGGAGAACATCCGATTGATGAAAAATACACCATAGCTTCTGAAGCTTTCCCAAAATACAACAAGCTCCCTTTTCCAAGAAGGATTAATTTGTCAAATTTATGGAAAAGTCGACTCGATGGTTGGTGTATAGTTGTAACCACTGTCTTATCATTCTGTTATAAATATATAAACAAATTAATCAATACTTTTTATATAGAGTTCATGAAAATCACGTTACTTTTCGCGATATGACATTATTTTCGGGAAACACAAGAATTTTTGAAATATGAGAAAAAACGATTTCGTGAATTTTTGTAATTAATTCTTCTTTAAATATATAAACAAGTAGGGACTTGAATTAAATAATCATACCTCAGCTATGTCTTGTAATAGTTCAATTACTCTCAAAGAAGTTGTTGAATCCAAACCGGAAGTGGGCTCATCAAGAAACAAAAGGGAAGGGTTGATTATGATTTCATTTCCAATGGAAACACGCTTCCTTTCGCCACCTGAAATTCCCCGAATAAAGGAGTTTCCTATCATAGTATCTTGACACCTGTTTTAAGATATATTATTAGAGGAACCATATATCAATTTCATAATAATATTTCCATTTTAGGAGAGTGCAAGTGTAATTAATAGGTGACTTGAGAGATTAGTCTATGTGATTCTAATAATTTGTCATATAGAGAAATTCTCTCTCTGTGTAGGCATGTGGTTTTTCTTTGGTTTTGAAGTTTTCCATGTATATTTTTGTGTTGAGTTTTCTTTATTATTTCATTTGCAATCTTTGAGACCATTTTCCCAACACTTTCATAATATCTTGAAAATACGAGATAATTACCTCTCCAAACCAAGTTCATATATAACATCTTCTGCTCGTTTTTCCTTCTCTTGTTTTGTTAGTGTCTTAGATAGTCGTAAAAGAGCCGCATATGTTATAGTTTCCTTCACAGTTAAATGAGGGAACAACACGTCATCTTGCGTCACAAACCCAATCCTGCCAAGATCACATTTCATAAAATTTTAAGGAAGTGTTTTTTTAAAATGACTTGTTAATTTATTGATTTTTTTAAAAGCCAATAAGCTAAAAAAAATATTTGGTAAAGACTAACTTTTTAGACAAAAAAAAAAAAAAAAAGAGTTTTTCAGAACGTCAGGAATGCCTCACTTTTCCAAAAAACCAATAAATTCATCCCAACTTTTTGGAAAAAAAGTATACCTGCTCTTTAGGAGCTTTGAATACGGCTTGTCATTATAAGTAACTGATCCACCTAATGTATGCTCTGTCAACCGCCCTCCAAGCAAACTTAAGAGGGTAGTTTTGCCACTTCCCGATGGCCCCATGAGAGCCAAAACTTCACCTGGATTAACGGAACCATTTATTCCATTTAAAATATATTTCTCTTGGGTTGATGTCACTCCTTTGGTTATTATCTTGTATGTCACTTCCGTAAACTGCATTTTACGAAAAATTAAATCCGATTAGTATAATAATTAGCAACATCTAAATGAATACAACATGAGAGATGAGACTCCTTATGTTTATTAAGAATGATCTATATTTATATCTTAAAGATAGAGGTTGTTTTTTTCGGTTTTGGTTTTAAAAAAACAATTAGTCTTGTACATAAATACCATAAAATATGAGATTTTCTGTACAAGACTGAACCTGACATATCATATCATATCATATCTTGCATTGTTCTCTTACAAAAACCTCCATGTTTTCCTGTCCAAATAGCCATACGGGAAAATTAATCTATTTGCGTTTTTTGGACATGTAAAACAATAGACACCCACAACTTGTTTCTATATAAAAAATTATAAAACAACGATGAAAATGTGAAAATTTTGAAGCTTGCATTGTAAATAGTTGTGTATACCTTTAGATATATTTGCATGGTAGGCTCTGTTTGAAATCTTTTACGCGTTCCCGCTTCAATGTCTTCGGCTGTAACAAACATGTTTAGCATAACAAAATACAAACTTCATATATCACATATTCACACACACACACACACACACACACACATATATATATATATATATATATATATATATATATATATATATATATATATATATATATATATATATTCATGATATTTTGTTTCTTATGTTGCTTATTTTCTTGACTTAGAGTGCCGGTCTTGGTTAAATTATTTGTGAGTTATGACTTGTGACCCCATTTGCTTCATTTAGAGTCAAACAAGTCAACATTTCATTTCAAATTATAATTTGTGGTAATTTATTCATATGTTATCTAAACATTGTATGAAATCTGTTATACATATGGTATTATATGTATATGTTATCTAAACATTGTATCGAATCTGTTATACATATGGTATTATATGTAATATATGATATGATAGATCATACTTTTTAATAATCCTTATTACAGCAAAAGTGTCTATTTGTGCCTAAAATTCATGTAATGGGACCAATAAAAAGAAAATATAAAGAAAAGATAAGAAGAAGACCTGTCTTGAGTTATTGACTTTTAGAGGATTTGACTAGAGAGGAAGTGGACCAGTATCATGTGGTCCACTCAAGGCCCATTTTCCATACAGTGGAGGCCCACTTCCATTGTTGTCTGTCACTTCTTAGTCTAACCAGTCCAACTACGTCGTTTTATTTAATTTACTTTTCACATGCTTCACGTTATCCGCTTTTATGGCCTAATTTGGCTTTTTGTTGCATAAAGTTTTATCATGGCACTTTGTGACATCACTTCACTTTCACTTTCATGGCTTACTTAAAGTTAAACAACTATTTTTAAATTCTAAATTCTATCTCCATAGCTCTTTGATCTTAGTCTATCATTTTTTATTATTTGTGTTTCTTATAAAGATTAAAAGTTAAAACAAACTTACGTATGTCATCGTCGCTGAAAGGTCTTGAATCTGCTATTTCATCTGGAGGCATTGTGAACGCTGCGAGTGAAAACGAGAACCCTAAGCTAGCGCTCGAGGCTCTACTTAGTGCGGCCCCGCTACTAACCTCATCGAAATCAAATTTCATTTGAGTACTCTTCCCCCTTTTAATGTGCGCGTTTCTTCCACTAGTGCCACTTCGCCCGGGTGATGCGAGCACTTGATTTTTGCTGGATTTTCTTGAAAGCGTATAACTGTCGACCTCTTTAGTTTCCTCGTTTGAGACAGGCGATTTCATTGCATCTCCTAGTATCTTGGTTAAATTATCTGACTGCGTTCTCCATAACCCTCCGGAACTCGAATTCGGTTTCTCCATATTGTTTTCTACATGTACCCACAAAAAAGTTACTTCACAAAATGGAATATATATAAACATGAAAAAAGATAACTCAACAAAGAAAATACAAACCTTTTGCTTAAACCAAGGAACCAAAGGAAAGAAGTGTGATGAACTTATTCGCAAGGAAGGTAGTAGGTACTACTTACTAGCACCTTTTTATACGATTTTCATAATTGGAAAAGACGAATATACCCTTTATCTATTTAAGTTATTATAGGATTTTGAAAATCACCTAACAAGAAATAAATACACGTACTTATTCTTGAAAATTGTACATTTATTATAAAAGAAAAAGATTAAAAAGCCAACACGTCAAACTCGGTACCCTCATATGACAACTGCCGTATACGTGTAAGGGTACGAAATTTTATTTAATTTCTTTATGCTTTTGATTTATTTTTGTGATCAATATCAACAGAAGCGTCGTTTTTTTAACTTTTAACATTAATGGAAGGTTTTGTTGTAAAGCTTAATAAACCACAAGTTAATGCGGATGTCTTTAATATTGTGAGGTCTACCTTCACCTTCATTCTCATGTTACCCCTTTGTTAGGGCACCCAATATTTTGGATCTTTTCTCGTATTATTGGCACACATAGTCATGCACTCACACATGCTTATGCTTAGGGGGTGTTTGGATGAATGTTATAACTTGATCACCTCATCGTTACGATATGAAAACGTAATAATTTTGGACGTGTTCAACAAAACTAACTAGAAGCTGAAAATTACCTAAAAACTTTTAAAACATGTAACATTACATAAAATTACTTATCTAAATCACGCTATTGATTTACAAAAAAAGGTAATTAAGTAAATTTGCAAAATTATAAAAGAGCTCCTAAGGCGTAATTAAGTTTTTTTTTGAAGTAGGTTTTGGATTAAGTAGGTTTTGCAAATTTACTTAATTACCTTAATTACCTTTTTTTGAAAATAGAAGCTCCTAAGGCGTAATTTAGCGTGATTTAGATAAGTAGAAGCTCCTAAGGCGTAATTAAGTTTTTTTTTTTAATATATATATATATATATATATATATATATATATATATATATATATATATATATATATATATATATATATATATATATATATATATATATATATATATAGGTTCAGATTCATTTGAAATCATTCTAATTTTGTGAGATCGTAAAACCAAATCTAAAACTAATTTTAAAATGCAAAATAAATGGAAAAATCTAAAAATTCTTTTTTTAAATATTCTTTTCGGAACTTGAATTAACTAAAAAAAAAAATTCCATTTTTTTTGAAAAATACGTGAAATATTCTAATAGAATATTACACTGTACATAATCTAAAAAATAATTTTAAAATGCAAAATAAATGGTAAAATCCAAAAATTCTTTTTTTAAATATTATTTTCGGAACTTGAATATACTAAAAAAAAAATACGTCTTACGGTCTCAAAATTAGGCCGTTTCACATTAATCTAACCCTATATATATATATATATATATATATATATATATATATATATATATATATATATATATATATATATATATATATATATATATATATATATATATATATATATATATATATTAAAAACTAAAAGCTCAAAAAAAAAAAAAAAAAAAAAAAAAAAAAAAAAAAAAAAAAACTAAAACTGTATGCTGAATACGTCCGTCTTATTATTAAACCTTTAAAAGTATATAAGAATGAAAATTTGAGGTCCTTTTTTTATTTATTAATTTTTCGTATAACTCCACTTTGTGGTAACTAATTATTTAAGGGTTTATCGAATAAAAGACACAGTTTTTTGACATTTTCTAGATAGACCTATTCTTTTTTAATGATCTCAATAAAGAATACTGATCTAACTTTTCATTTTGTATTTTTGTACAATTTATAATTTTTTCACCAAGTAAAAATCTAGTATTTTCTGAAAAAGTGATCAAAATATCGTCCTTTATGCAAATAAACATAAAATGTCACTAGTATAAAAATACACAACATTTCTCCTTTTTTTTTTTTTTTCAGAAAAAAACATTTTACCGGATGAAAAAAATATTGTCTTATGCAATTAACCAATTATTTAATATCCTTTAATCAATTCCAAAATACATATACAAAATGCTGGAATGGGATTTCTGGTGAATTTTTAACTTCATTTAGAATTAAAAATAGATTATATTTTATCTTTAATATGGCAATTGAAACAAAACAAATTTCATTAATCATGATGTTTATATGTATATCGGACACCTTAGACTTAAAAACAAAAAAGAATAGGTTAAATGTCATGATCCAACTACTAGCTTCATTAATCATGTTCATGATGTTTATAACTTCATATGTAATCCAAGAAAAAGACTTAACTCCCACTAATCCGCGACTAATACCTTATTTATGTATCTCTTATGATAATAACTATATGTCGACATGACAAAATATTTGGCTATTTTTATGCTTATATATATATATATATATATATATATATATATATATATATATATATATATATATATATATATATATATATATATATATATATATATATATACTAGCCGTCTACCCGCGCAAAGCGGCGGGGCACGTGAGTTCTTTCGGTGATATGTTTCCATTACAAAATTGTTATGTTAAAAAAAAGTACATGTTGAAGACAATATAATCAAACTATGGTGTTATTTGTTACATCATGCATCAAATAATCAATAAAAAGCAACCAGTCAAGACGACACAAAATATTAATCGTGCAATACTTCTTTATACACCACATTTGCTGTATAAACCCCATCACCTTTTGAATTTTCGTTAGGTTTTACTAATACTTTTGTATTGCAACGTGAAACCCCTCTGGACAATGCAACATAAAGTTGTCCATGCGAGAATACTGGTTCTGGAAGATAGATACCTACATATGGAATTGTTTGTCCCTGAGCTTTATTGATTGTCATTGCAAAGCACAATCGAATAGGAAACTGTTTCTTCATTAGAGGATCGATGGTTGCTACTAATTGCTTGTAACTGGTATTGGTTTCATATCGATGGATGTGGATTCGCATATGAAATCAATTGTGTTCGCATCTATGAAATCAGTTCGCATATGACATCAATTGAGTTCGCATTTGGTTTTGTGGGTCAAAACAGTTCGCATAAGAAGTTCACGATTTGTTTGAGGTTAATTGATTTTGATTTCGCAAGCTTGGAGTCGGAGATCTGGATTGTGTTCGCATCTATAGAATGCGAGGAGAATTTAATGGTGATATTCAGTTCGCATTTGGTGACACAAGTACGTGGTTGATGATTTTTGGTTGGTTCGCATTTGAAATTAGTGGGTTTCGCATTTGGCTTCGTATCTGGGTTTCTCAAACAACTGAAATGCGAATATGAGACAATTGATTAATTTCTCAGTTAATGCGATGAAATGCGAATGAACTCAAAGACGGATGGATGCAAGATGCGAAGAATTTGAATGAAAATGCGAAGTTTTTAATGTATAAATGCGAATTGGGGAAGAAAGCTTAGAGTTTCGCATTTGGCACCTGATCTTTTCAAGAAATAATATAAGTGGTCCAACTTCGCAAAATGGGGTCATTTAATCAGAAAATCGATCATTCTTCAAATATGACATTTAATCAGAAAATCGATCTAAAAATGAGACATTTGGTGTTTATCGATTTTTCAGGGTCGACGGGTTGTATGAAAAGCGAAGGCTGAGTAATTGAAAATTAGAGGATCGATGGTTGTTGCTACTAATTGCTTGTAACTGGTATTGGTTTCATATCGATGGATGTGGATTCGCATATGAAATCAATTGTGTTCGCATCTATGAAATCAGTTCGCATATGACATCAATTGAGTTCGCATTTGGTTTTGTGGGTCAAAACAGTTCGCATAAGAAGTTCACGATTTGTTTGAGGTTAATTGATTTTGATTTCGCAAGCTTGGAGTCGGAGATCTGGATTGTGTTCGCATCTATGGAATGCGAGGAGAATTTAATGGTGATATTCAGTTCGCATTTGGTGACACAAGTACGTGGTTGATGATTTTTGGTTGGTTCGCATTTGAAATCAGTGGGTTTCGCATTTGGGTTCGTATCTGGGTTTCTCAAACAACTGAAATGCGAATATGAGACAACTGATTAATTTCTCAGTTAATGCGATGAAATGCGAATGAACTCAAAGACGGATGGATGCAAGATGCGAAGAATTTGAATGAAAATGCGAAGTTTTTAATGTATAAATGCGAATTGGGGAAGAAAGCTTAGAGTTTCGCATTTGGCATCTGATCTTTTCAAGAAATAATATAAGTGGTCCAACTTCACAAAATGGGGTCATAAAAAGACAAAAGTGCAGAATTTTCATTTCGCATCCCTGTAGTCTTCGCAAAATGGAAAATTTTACCCAGTTTCGCATTTGGGGTAAATTTTTTTGAGAAATTGGAATATTTTCAAACTTTTTTTCTTAAAAAAAACACATTGTCTTCGTCTAAGAGAGGGAGAAAAACGATTAGGGTTTATAAGGGAAATACTTCATGGCAGTGGGATTTATAGCAGGGTTTATAAGGTGGAGAGAACAAACACACGTCTGCTATGAGATATTTTAATCAGCTGCAAATGCAACATTTAAAGGATATTTGTTGAAGCGTATTAGGATGAAAAGGTTTTAAATTTTGAATGACCATGAAATTAGGATTTTGCTGAGAAATATAAGGAATCAAAACAAATTTAAAATTTAATATTATTTTATTAATGGTTGTTTGTAATATTAGCTTAATCGTTTGTACGTCTTAAAAAAATAATATTATTATATTCAATCTATTTATAGAAATAGTTAGATTTCTTTTATAAGTAGTAAAGATATATATATTGTATTTATCATTAATATTACGAGTGTGGATTAGAGACTTTTTGGTTATCTTTAACTTTCAGAATTCAAATAATGTTTTGAAAAAGTTAAAATTATAGAGTTGTAAATTGTAATGTCGACATGGACAGGGCCGAAATCTTTGTAGTAAAAGGTCACGTGAAATTTAAGTGGCTTTCGACTTTTTTTCACCAACCGTTTATTAAAAAAACAATCAATTCTTGACGTACTTTTTTTCATCAACCATTTATTTAAAAAAACAATTAATTATTATACATCAACATTTCATTGTTTTGTTATGATTTGTACTTATTGGTTATAATTTAGGGCCCCATAATTTACACTTTAGAATTGACGTAATCACTACAAAGAAAAATGCTAATAGTGACGAAAATGATATAGTCACTAAATGATTCCGTGACCAAAACTTTGGTTATCACTTTTCGACCCAGGTTTATCACTAACCTGATTAGAGACCAATACATGTAAGTGATCCCTAAATAATAAGTATTGTGACTAAACTACATATTTGTGATGACTCATTCTATTAAGTCACTAATCATTAAAATAGTCACTATTATCTACAATTAATGACCATAAAAAAGTCATTGATTATGATTACTCTGATAATTACTATAGTGACCAAATGCATCGTCATTAAGTATTTATTGTTAGAGACCAAAAAATGGCCTCTAATAAGAGAAATACGAGAAAAGATGATAGTTATCAAGTTCCATGAACCAACAATTTAGAGAAATAGACAAAATTAAAAAAAATGGTATCTATGGTTTACCAAAAGTTACAAAGTTAGTCTCTGCTAATTTTTTTTAATGCAAATGGTCATTGTGGTTTTTTACTGCACACTTGTATTGAAGAAGTATACGGTGTAGGTAGAAAAGGTTTGAGTTTGGACAAACATTCATGGAACAAGCTAGTAACAACTATTAAGGAAAAATATGTCGTTGATTTGACTCAAAGACAATTAAAAAACACCCATGACAATCTTAAAGCCAAATAGACAAGGTGGTTAAACTTGAAAAAAATCTGGCAACCTTAATAATCCTCAAAGAAACACTTTTAACTTAACAAATGAGGAGTGAGAGGACTTTAAAAGGTACACACACACCCACACACACATATATATATATAGTTGGAAAATATTCTTATACTACTTTTGTTACATTGATTGGGTGTAGGGACATTCGAAAGTCGCTTCTTTGAAAACTGTCCCATTGGTGTTCCCAGAACTTTGTGCAGAACTCTTTGATGGAAATAGTGCCTTTGGTAATCTCAAATATGCCACATCCCAAACACCATCGGGACATGGATCATTTTCCTGCCATGTCGCACCACTACAACTTATGGACACCCCTTCTATTAACATAAATGAGGATGATTACTTTTCCAATCATACTAGTGAGCCTTTTACTCAACCATCACCTTCTTCTCCTTCACCTTCTGCTACTTCACCTTCTGGTAACCCCAACAAAAGGCCTAAACCCTCAACTCCTCGACCTCGAGCTCCTAGTATCTCACCTGATCCACCTTTTAGTACCTCATCTAAAGCTTCTATTCCTGCTCACGATTTAGCACTACATATGCGAAAAGATCTACGACATTTGACTCAACGACCTACAATTGCTCAATGTTTAGAGAAGTTATAGTTGCTTGAGTTAGGCCCAGTGTACCCTCTACAATTTGCTGCTAATCACATTTATGGAGGGACCATGAATATAAGAGAGATATGGGTAAATTTTCCCAATGATCCACATATATTAAGAGGATGGATCAGATGACTGGTACAAGTTTAGGAGGTTTAAAGGATGGAAATATTATCCGTTAAGTTTACATATTTGAGTTGTTTAAGTTTTAATTGCATGTGTTGGAACTATGTGGTTATGTTTTTTGGTTTTTTGGCACTTGAATGTTATTTATGGTATTTGGTACTTGAATTTTATGTTATTTGGTACTTGAGTTTTATGTTTTGTTATTTGGTACTTGAGTTTTATGTTTTTTTATTTGGTACTTGTGTTGATTAATAGGTTCCTAATGGATCACGACAAAAAATACTTCTCATAATTCTAGTGTACTTGTACGTCCACTACTTTTGGAAGAAGGGTGTGAAACGAGTGCATGACTACGATTCGAAAATGACAAAACATGAATTTATGTTAGAGTTACTTCACCGTAATCCTCTACAATGTGTTGAAGTACTATGCATGTCGCGTGAATCATTTGTCCGACTATGTGCTCATCTTAGAGTAAATTACGCATTAAAGGATAGAAAACATGTATCACTTGAGGAAAAGATGGCTATGTTTTTGATGATGATCGGTCATAATTAACGTTATATGATTATTAAATGAAGATTTAAACACTCAAAGCAAACAATTCATAAATGTTTTCATGAAGTGATGGACAAAATGCTGATTTTTCGCACATGACATTATAGTACCAACTTTTTTAAATCTGAATCCAAACATTCCGGGACATAATAAGAGGCTACGACGGGTTTTCAAAGCAGAAGTTAGTGCACTTGATGACACTTTGATACATGTTGTTGTCCCTGCAAACAATCAATATTTATACAAAAGTATGGGAAAAAGCGATTGTTACCAAAAATATTGGTGATTTGTGACTTCAACATGATGTTTACTTTTTTTTTGTGGCCGATTGGGAAGGGATATCACATGATTCTAGAATATTATCAGAAGCATTAGCAAACCCGCATGCACCATTCCCATTTCCACCAACATGTAAGTTTATGGTTATTTAAATAGTTTTTATCTTAGTTTGAAAACTGAATGACTTTTTTTTTTTTTTTTTTTTTTTTTTTTTTTTTTTTTTGCATTTTTACAGATAAATATTATTCTTGTGATGCCACCTATGCAAACATTCGAGGTTTTATGACATCATATCGTAATGTGAGCTATTGGATTGGAGATTTCCGTCGAAGTTATGCACTAACCAATAAAGAAAAATCTAACCATGCACACATGAAACTTCAGAATGTCATTGAGCATGCTTTTGGTGTCTAAAAAACACGATTTCCTATATTGAAGATAATGTCACCATTCTCTTTGGTTACACAATGAAAGATTACCCTTGCATGTTTCGTGCTTCATAACTTTATAAGAATAGAGGGACTACGTGATTAATATTTCGCATGATATGATGAACCAAATGTCTCATTTCAGAATAACAATGTAGCTGTTGATGATGATGAAGATGAGATTCCAACACATCGTACTGCAGCAGATCGTGAACATATGACCCAGTCATGGGATTTGAGTGCCGAGTAATTGATGCAAAATTTGGAATGAGAATTATTAAATTTTGGTTGTATGAATTTTATTTCAAAATTTTATTGTAAGACTAATTTGGTTGTATGAATTTTATTTCAATGTTTTAAGACTAGAATTATAAAAAATTTCGCATTGAAAAACTATTTTTAGTTTATTAAATTATTTTTTCTAATATTTGCAACAGCCTGCAAATGTTAAAAAACAAACACGCTTTTTATTACAGTATGCAACTGTTTGATCCACTTCTGCTGCTGCAGAGGACTATAGAGGTGGTCCACAAACTTTATTAATTTTTGCTTCAAAAAAAAAACAACACCTAATGGTCTTCCACGAAAACTGTTCCTCGATTTTAGATTCAGTTTAAATTCCCTCCATCCTCCCACTCAAATTTTAGGGGCCTATTAGTGATATACATTTACGGAAATTATAAATATAACTAAAATGCAACTTTGTGGCTGTGAGATAAAGTTACTACTGCTAATATTACAAGTTGTAGTGCACAATGCACAAACTTGTCAATACATAAAGTACAACTTTAATCCTCAACTTTGTATAATACATCACTTTCAATCCTTTTATTTTATAAAATAATATTTTTCATCATTTTACTTTTTAAAATCACTTTCACCCCCTTCACTTTCAACCTAAGTAGTTATCGCGGTCGAACTTTCAATAGCGGTCACATGTCTCTATTTGAAATCGTGGCGTTGGTATAATGGTTTTTTAATATTATGTGTAATTTATATTATATATTTATACAAAGTTTATATATATTAGAGTATTAATATTATATAGAATTCATATTATAAAAAGTCATATAAGAACATCATATAAATCATATATATAATATTCTAATATAGTTATATAGAAACTAAAAAGTGTCAAAGTGTCATTGCAACTCAAGTCGTTCATGGTTTCTAAGTACAGAAAGAGGCGAGAAAAAGAAGTTGTCATTTGTTGTTTTGTAGTTTGTAATTAATTAGATTTATTATTTGGACTTATTAAAACAAAAGTGTTGTGGACAAATTAGAAAATACAGATTTAATATTGAAATAGCCTACAATTGGTTTTTTCTTTGTAAAAGTAGCCCAATGTGTATGAAGTTTTAAAAGCGTGTGTAACGTTGCTATAATGCTGATGGAATTCGCGGTAAATAGCGGTCAATAGCGCCAATAATAGCGCCACGACTATTCAAAAACACTATTTCAAATAGTGGCTCAATAATACCGCAAAACGCTATAACGCTACTATAGCACCACTATAGTGCGCTATTGATAACATAGCTTTCACCTTTGTAAAATATCATTTTATAACATTTGCATTTCAAGTATTTTTTCTTTTTGCCCTTAGCCTTAAAACTCTAGCATTTTTGTCCCTAGCCGAGTATGCTAGGCGTACTGGCTCGATAACTTGGTCATGGAGGCACTCGCGTACGTGGGGCATACGTTGAAGTACACAGGACGTACGGTCACCTGGGGTAAACCCTAATTTTTTGGGGTTGTGCCCTATTTAATCACCTTAAGTTGCTCTTGAACCTTCTTATGACCAAACTTCACCTCTGAAAACCATGAGAACGAAACCCTAATTTCCATTTGAGTGTTTTGAGCTTGGAAGTGAGAGTGTTTTTGGTGATCTTGAAGGAAGAGGACCTTGCATTGGTATGGTTAGAGTTTGTGGATCCAGAATCATCACCAGATTGGAAACCTTTTGGAGGTATAAAGCTCTTAACTTGATGGTTCATTATGTTAGATCTAGTTAGGGCTTTTTTTATGCTTTTTATGGTCCTTTAAGTCATACTTGAGAGCATGATCTACTCCAGAAGATAGTGATGGTAGATCTTAGCATTTTTTAGGCCCCTTATGCATAAAAATGCAATCTTCATGTGTTATATTGGACCATGCATGAGTTAGGGTTCTTATTATGATTTTTATTGGTCAAAATCAAGTATTGGGTCCCATTAAGACATGAAAAGGAGTAAAGTTGCCAACTCTATGTGTTAAGACATAATTTAGGATCAGATCTGAGAAGTGGACTTAGTGGCTTAACCAATTAAGCACTTAATGGAAAGTTGGGCTTGCTGTAGAGTACGTTGAGCGTACCCAGCTTGTATGCAACGCGTATTGGTGAAGGGTGGTGTACGCAGTGCGTACTCAACAGCTTTTTACTTTCGTTTACTTTTGTGATTTGGGCCACAATTGGACAATTAGGGTTTTGGGCCTTGTTGGGTCTTTAGTCTTTCTTACTGTGGGCCATTGTTAGGATTTGGGCTCATAATGAGCTTTTGCATATCATTTAGGAATTTGGGCCATATTAGGCTTTTGGTGCCATTGGGTTGGACCTCAGTTAAGACTAGATAAATTTCGAAGGTTAGGTTTTAAATCTATTGTGCAACTCTTATTTGAATCCAATCGTTGTAGCTTGAGACCTTTCATTCGAAGAATTATCTGGTGCCAGTGATATGTAATTGTATTCGTGACTTAGTTACAGGGTGTTGGGGGAGTTGTTTCAGCAACTGATGGTAGAGAGTGGTGTGGTGGTTACCCTAGAAAACCTAGGAGGAGATTTGGTGTTGAGAGCCTTGTCTTGTTAAGGCTTATTTGGATTGATAAGGGAGTGACTTGGAGGATTTGAAGTGATACTTGAGGAAAGTACGGATAGATGTGGAAGGTAGTATGGGACCGTACTACTGAAAGCAGAGGATCCGTACTCGCGTCAAGGAAATTCACGATGATACCAGGAAGTTTGTAGAATGTGGGATTCTTTGAGTATATTCTGATGGTTTATATGGTTTATTTTTAGTATGGTGCTCACTTGAGGAGGTACTGGTAGCGGCTCTGGTGCCGATGATAGTTCAGGTTTGGGCTCTGGAGCCGGGTTTATGGATGATCCGATGTAGGAGTTTATTTCAGCAGAGATTACCCGCATCATTCTTGAGCAGACTCTTGTGATCTTTGGCACAGTTAAGGTGGGTATTCTGGAGTTTCTAGATGAGTGCTTGAGCGCTTTTCATTCTGATATGGTGGCAATGATGGGAGCTCGCACTTTAACTTTTCGTGAGTTCCAGGCATGTGGGGGCTCCAGAGTTATTCGGGAAGAAGGACCCGATTGTGAGCATGCGTTGGTTAGAGAATGTCACGAAAGCCTTTTATATTAGTGGTTTCCCCGAAGGGGCGAAGTTCAGACTTGCATCATGTCTTATGAAAGAAAAAGCTCGAGAATAGTGGGAAGAGATTGGACATGCCTTGGGAGGCGAAATGGTTAAGTCGATGACTTGGGAGGATTTTGTGTTGAGGTTTTGGGATGAGTTTGCACCTGTGATTGAGGTCCAACAGTTGGCGAGGGAGTTTCAGGACCTTCGCCAGACTATTGAGACGGTGGAAGAGATCACTTCTATGTTCTGTGAGGGGGCGTTATTGGTTCCGCAGTATATGGCGGATTAGGATATGAAGAATGAGAGATACCATGAGATGTTGAGGAGCGATATTAGGCAGTTTGTGAGCCGATCCAGTTGCAAGAAACTGGATGATATGATAGCGTGAGCCAGAGAGAGGGAGATTGACTTGGAGATGGAGAAGCAGAGGAAGTCGGGTCAGGTTCAGAGTTTAGAGGGGATGGGCAAGAGACCTAATTTTTTTGATTCGAGATCGAGAAGCCAGCAGTGCTAGGACCACTGTGGCAAGTGCGACAAGACGCACGATAGAGCTTGCAGGGGTGGTGGTTCAGGTTGCTATTACTGTGACAATATTTAACACTTTAATTGGTATTACACAACCACTACCCAGGGATCAAGTCTGATTTGCTTCCATTGGAATCAGAGGGGCCATAAAAAGGCCGATTGTCTGAGTCTAGCGGCGTTAGGACCAGTTGCAATGCCCACTCCAGTGACTTTGAGGATCACAGATGGCCGCCAAGGCAAGGCCGATGTGCCTGTTGTGAGGAGCAGGGATTTTCAACTGACAACCGAGGAGGCTCATGCAACACCTGATGTGGTGATGGGTATGTATCTTCTCCTTATCTATTTATTTATGTTAATTTTCCTACTTATATTTTGTGATTTGTTTTAGGGTCGTTCCATGTGAACGATATCTCCACTCTTGTTTGATTCGGGGGCTACCCGATCATTTGTATCTCTTGCACTCAGCAACAGGTTTGCCCATGGGAGCTGGATTATCCATTAGAAGTTGATATTGTTGATGATCGTCCTGTGCGAGTATCTAGGGTTCATCGGGGTTGTGTTTTGTAGTTGTTCAGTGAGTGGAATCCGATTGATTTGGTTCTTATTCCCTTGCATGGGGAAAGGTTATTGTAGGGATGGATTGGCTGAGCCCCAATATGGCAATGATTGATTGTGAGCAACAATTGGTGTATATCCGGACCCCAAGTAGGGGAGAGTTGGTGATTCAGGGAGAGGGTGTTCAGCGCGGGCCGATTTTATGTTTAACAGCTAGGGCCAGGCGCTATCTCCAACAAGGTTGTTCTGGATTTGTGGCCTATGTGATGGATAATAAAGAGAAGTGTAAGGCGACTGTGGATGATGTTATGATTGTTTGAGACTACCCGGATGTGTTCCCGGAGGATTTTCCTAGAGTACCTCTGGAGAGGCAAGTGGAGTTTCAGATTGACTTGGTCCCCAGTGCGGCTCCGATAACCAAGAGACCTTATCAGTTAGCACCTCCAGAGATGCAAGAGTTCTCTATACAGCTGCAAGAGTTGTTAGAAAAGGAATTTATCCGGCTGAGTAGTTCACCATGGGGAGCACCGATCTTATTTGCAAAGAAGAAGGATGGGTCGCATCGGATGTGTATTGACTACCGGGGGTTGAATAATCTAACGGTGAAGAACTGTTATCCACTCCCGATGATTGACCATTTATTTGATCAACTCCTGGGTGGATCTTGGTTTTACAAGATTGATCTGCATTAGGGTTATCATCAGATGAGGGTGAGAGAGGAGGATACATAGAAGACGACCTTCTAGACTCGTTATGGTCATTACGAGTTCGCCGTGATGCCCTTCGGGCTCACCAATGCTCCAACCGCATTCATGGATCTCATGAGTCACGTCTGCAAACCTATGTTTGATTGGTCTATGATTGTGTTTATTGATGACATCATGGTCTATTCCAAGACCCAGGAGCTGCATGAGGAGCATCTAAGGGAGGTATTGGAGACTATGAGGAGGGAGAGACTGTATACGATGTTCTCCAAGTGTGAGTTCTAGTTGCGTGAGGTGCAGTTTCTAGGGCACCTTGTCAACTAGAATGGCATTATGGTTGATCCGTGAAAGGTCTAGGAGGTGATCAGGTGGGAGGTTCCAAGGTGTCCATCCGAGATTTGGAGTCTCCTTGGATTAGCAGTTTACTATCGGAGATTCATTCAAGATTTCTCCAACATACCGGTGCCTCTGACTCGGTTGACGAAGAAGAACGTCACGTTTCATTGGAGGCCTGAGCAGCAGGCAACATCTGAGACTATGGGGTAGCGATTATGCAAGGCTCCGATTCTGAACATGCGGGAGGGTTTTGAGGGTTTTGTGGTATATTGTGATGCATCGATCACAGGTTTGGGAGTAGTGTTTATGCAATGGTGTCATGTGATTGCTTACACTTTGAGGCAGCTAAAGCATCATGAGGTGAATTATCGTACACGTGATTTGAAGTTAGGGGTTGTGGTGTTTTCCCTCAAGATTTGGTGATATTACCTCTATGGGGTCCACTGTACTATCTACATGGATCACAAGAGCCTGAGGTATTTGATGGATCAGTCGAATCTGAACATGAGACATAGTAGATGGTTGGATGTGGTGAAGGATTATGATTGTGAGATCCTTTATCACCCGGGGAAGGCCAACATGGTGGCCAATGCTCTCAGGCTCAAGGCGTTCGCGGTTCCGATCATGGATATGTGTTTGAGGATGACGATGATTACTCCACTTTTAGATCAGATCTGAGAGGCTCAGGTTGAGGCTATGAAGAAAGAGCACATGAAGAGTGAGCACATAGTAGGTCGGGTGGATTCCTTCGATTATGATAGCCAGTGGTTATTGACCCTTCATAAGAGGGTGTGGGTTCCGTCTTTGGGTGGTGTGTGCCAGGTTTTGATGGAGGAGGCTCACAAGTTGAGGTTCTCTATTCATCCCAGAGCAACAAAGATGTACAGGGATCTCCAACTCAACTATTGGTAGCCATGCATGAAGCGAGATGTGGCTTATTATGTAGAGAAGTGCTTGACTTGCAGGAAAGTCAAGGCTGAGCATCAGCGACATCACGAAAAGTCGCAACCATTAGACATTCCAATCTAGAAATGGGAAGAGATTACTATGGATTTAGCCATCAAGTTGCCATAGACAATGCGCAGAGTGAGTTTGATATGGGTCATTGTGGATCGATTAACCAAGAGTGCACATTTTATACCGATGCAGGAGAGTATCTATGCGTTGAAGTTGGCCGACATTTACATCAGGGAGGTTGTGGCACGACATGGGGCCAGTTTCAGTAGTTTCAGAGAGGGATACCCGATTTACTTCCAGGTTCTGGAAGTGGTTTCATGAGGAGATGGGTAATCATCTACATTTCAACACAACTTTCCACCTGTAGACTGATGAACAAAGTTAGCGGACTATCCAGAGCTTGTAGGATATGCTTTGGGCATGTGTATTGGATTTCGGTGGGAGTTGAGATATGTATCTCCCTTTGGCTGAGTTTTCGTATAACAAAAGTTATCATACCAGCATTGATCGACCTCCTGTTGAGACGCTCTATGGGAGGAAGTGCAGGACCCCGACATGTTAGGGTGAGGTTGGTCAGGGAGTCATGGGGAATACTGAGGTGGTACTCAAGAGTACTGGGTTGATTCAGCAGGTTTGGGGTATACTTCATATATCACAGAGTCAGCAGAAGAGCTATGTCGACAAGTACTGATTAGATATAGAGTTCTAGGTTGTGGATATGGTTCTCATGAAGGTGTTACCTTGGAATGGTGTCATCTAATTCAGGAAAAGGGGCAAGTTGGGCATAAGTATATCAATCCTTTTAGGGTTTTGGCCCGGGTGGTAGGGTTACTTAGCGCTTGGATCTACCTGAGGAGCTTAATCAGATCCATAACACGTTACACGTCTCTCAGCTGCGGAAATGTTTGGTTGATGATTCTACGATCGTTCCATTGGAGGATATTCAGGTGGATGATCTCATGAATTATATAGAGAGATTGATTGCCATCCTTGATAGGAAGACAAATGCTCTGCGGAACAAGTCGGTGGATCTGGTAAAGGTGCAGTGGTAGCACCGTAAGGGTTCATAATGGACATGGGAGCCCGAGATCGAGATGAGGGAGCATTATTCGGAGTTGTTTGCAACGACGCATTTCGAGGAAGAAGTCTGATTCAAGTGGGGGAGAATTGTAACATTTGCATTTCAAGTATTTTTCCTTTTTTCCCTTAACCTTAAAACACTTTCATTTTGGTCCCTAGCCTAATATGCTGGGCATACTGGCTCGATAGCTTTTTCACGAATGCAGGGTGTACGGTCACCTGGGGCAAACCCTAATTTTTAGGGTATGTGCCCTATTTAAACACCTTAAGTTTCTCATGGACCTTCTTATGACCAACCTTCACCTCTCCAAACCTTGAGAACAAAACTCTAATTTCCATTTGAATGTTTGAGCTTGGAAGTGATATTTGAGAGTGTTTTTGCTGATCTTGAAGAAAGAGGAGCTCTTGGAAGTTACATTAGTGTGGTTAGAGCTTGTTAGAAAATCAGGATATAGATATACTTGGATCAGTGAGAATTGTGAAACACTTTCAGATTAAAGCATCTCGAGGGTACACTCAAAATCTTTAATCGAATGAAACTCAATGTTTTTCTAAAATGGAGGATGAAGAAGATGTTATGAAATCTATATCCAAAATGAATCCGAAATTGATTATATAACAGAAACTAACTTCTTGTCTTAAAACTGCCTTATGGTAGTTACAGGAAAACAACTTCCTGTGACAAACTAACATAAAACATGGTCATATTACCCCGCCAGGGGCTGTCGCCCTTTGGACCCCGCTCCTAGGGGCACTGCCCCCGGACCCCGTTAGTTTAGGGGCTTCGCCCCTAAATAGCACTATACTTTCAACAATGAAAAAATCAAACAAATGTGCACTCCGCACCATACTAATTTGTTCGATAATTGTCAAAGTGACATTAATAAACAAATTAATCCCATTACACTTAAATAATATTAGTGATATAAAATCACCAACAAACCTCCCGCATTTAAGTGTAATATTGATTAACTGAAAATAAAATCATAACAACAACAAAATGATGCATAAATGAAATATCGTGACGATTGAATTTCACATTAATGTATTATTCATTCAAAATATTCGAATATTAGGGTGTCACTAAGGATTGAACGCTTTCTATTCTAAGTGAATACATGAAGATAATATATATATATAACAATTTTTCATCCTCAAAGTTCTAACTTAACACTATATTTTACTAGTTTGTGTCTCATCCTTCAATAAGCATATCAAAGCCAAGTCCCAACTTCTTGAAGCAGCTAAACTTCATGCTTATATATGTAGTTCTTTTGTTCTTGCACCTGCAAATGCAATTTTTCAAAGAACTATCATGAAATAAAATTTCAACCTCCTTAACTTGCAATACTGAACACATACCTTGGGATGATAATAAAAATGTGTTCCAGTATTCAAATATCAAGGTTTCCACATTGAATTCAACATCTAATGTTGCATCAGATGGGAATTAGGTATCTCAATATAAAATATTTTATGTGGACTTTAAACCCGTCCCTACAAGATCTCTTGCTAACCCTTTGGTTAGATGATCGGCTAAATTCAACTGAGTTCTTACAAAGTCCACAAATTTCACACCAATCATGATGAGCTCACGAATCATGCTATTTATAACACCTAAATGTCTTGACTTTCCATTGTACACTTGACTATAATCCTTAGCTAAGGTTACAACAATATCACATATGAGAGAAATGGCAGATATCGGTTTAGGCCATAATGGAATTTCATAAATCAAAGTCCTTATCCACTCAGCTTCTTTACGAGCAGCAGACAATGCAACAACGTCTGATTCCATGGTTGAGTTAGTAATACAAGTCTGTTTCTTGGATGCCTAAGAATTGACACCTCCTCCAAGAAGAAACACCCAACCACTAGTAGAGGAGTGATCCTCTAAGTTGTTAATCCAACTGGCATCTGAATAACCTTCCAAAATAGAAGGATGTCCACTATAGGTTAAACCATAGTTCATGGTCCACTCAAAGTTTGCTAGTGATGTGTACTAGGATTACCAGTATATCTACTAAGCCTTCCCACAACATATGCTACATCAGGCCTAATACTAATCATGGCATACATTAGACAGCTAATATCCCTAGAATATTCAAGTTGAGAGACTGGAGATCCTTTATTAGGTAGAAGCTTGAGACTATGATCTATAGGAGTGCTAACAGGAGAACAGTTCTCAAAGCTAAACTTTTTTAATATCTTCTCAATGTAATGAGATTGAGAAATTGAAATCCCATTGTTTCCTTGTTTAATTATTATACCAAGAATTACCTCAGCTCCCCTAGGTCTTTCATTTCAAAACTAGATGATAAGAATTTCTTGGTTTTATCAACTTCTTCTAAATCAGTACCAAAAATCAACATATCATCCATATATAAACAAATCATGACTCCTTTACCAGAAGTATCAAATTTGCTATATAAACGCTTGTCAGCTTGGTTTAATGCAAAATCATTAGACAAGACAACATCATCAAACTTTTTATGCCATTGTTTTAGTGCTTGTTTCAAACCATATAAAGATTTCTTTAACTTGCACACTTTTTATTCATTTTCAGGCATCAAAAACCCTTCCGGTTGTTTCATGTATATTTCCTCATCCAAGTCACCATTCAAGAATGCAATTTTCACATCCATTTGGTGAATCACAAGATGATGTATAGATGCGAGAGCTAATAGTAATCTAATAGTAGAAATTCTGGCAACAAGAGCATAAGTATCAAAGAAATCAATGCCTTCCTTTTGTCTAAAGCCTTGGATAACCAATCTGGCTTTATACTTAATCAATTGTTCCATTCACCTTCATTTTTCTTTAGAGGATCCATTTACATCCTAATACCTTGCAACTGGGAGGTAAATCAAACAATACCCAAGTATTGTTATACATGATAAAAATCAATCTCCTCTTGAATTGCCTCTTTCTAGAAATGAACATCCCTAAAAGCCATAGCTTCATTGAAAGTCTTTGGATCCTCCTTAATAATAAAAAAATATTGATGTTGAGACATAGTATCGTTCCTTGTTCCTTCAACTAAATATAGTTGAAAATCAGATCCAAAAGATTTAGCTGTTCTAGCTCTAGTACTCTTTTTAAGTTCAGATGCATAACTTGTACCACCATAAGCATCTCCAGCTTGAGTTGTGTTCTTACTGAAAGATTGCTGAATCATGTCCCTTGGTCTAGTTATAGATGTAAATCTTTCTTCATCAAAGATAGCATCTCTTGACTCTATAATAGTGTTCATGGACACAGAGTCATTAGATTCTAAAACATAAAATCTATAAGCTTTGGAATGCTCAATATATCCAATAAGGATACAATCTATACCTCTTTCACCCAATGTCTTCCTTTTGGGTTCATTGAGCCTCACAATTTCTCGACAACCCCAGTTCTATTCAAAATATAACATGCAGTTAACATAGCCTCACCTTAGAAATCTTCACTTAAACCTGAATAGGACAACATGGAATTAACCATTTCTTTTAAATTCTTATTTTTTCATTCAGCTACATTATTTTCTTAAGGTGTAGAAGGTGCTGTGGTTTGATGTATTATTCCAGTTGATTCTAAATAAACCGAATCATAATACTCACCACCTCTATCAGTACATAAAACTCTTATTGATTCATTTTTATGAAGTTCAACCTCTTGTTTATAAATCATAAATTTATCAAGAGCTTCATCGTTGGAATGTAGCAAATAGACATAACAATATTTAGCTGCATTATCAATAAAAGTAACAACATACTTTTGTTTCCAAGGGAAGGTGTTGCATGGAAATCACATAAATCACTATGTATAAGTTCCAACACCTTGCTTTCCCTAGCAACATATTTGAAAGGTTGTCTTGTGATTTTAGTTAACATGCATGTTTTACATTTTTTATTGTTAAAATCAAAAGCATGAATTAAACTCATTTTTGACATGTCTTCTAATCTCTTGTAATAAATGTGTCATATTCTAGCATGCTATAAATAAGATTTATTAAAGTTATTGCTAGTACTAGAAGAAGCCATGCAAACAAAAATATCATAACTAGGATAATTTATATTAAGCCAAATCATTCCATTACATACATATCCGAAACCTATAAAAGAACCATGTCTTGACATGATATACTTGTCACTTTCTAATACTTGTTTGTAACCACAATTATTTAAAACAATTTTAGACATAAGATTCTTTTGAAACCCCAATACATATAAAACATTATTCAGACACAAACACATTCGAGAAGTAAAGTAAAGTAAAACAGATCCTAAACCCTTGATTGGTTCAGTTGCAACATTTCCCATTTTTACCATAGATCTATATTCAATTGGTTGACATTCCTTGAACCAACAAAGATCTTTACATATATGGCTTGTTGCTCCCGAATCAACCCACCATGCAACATCACCATCCTGCACGTAAAATGCTTCAGAAATCACATAAATATAATTATGAACATATTTAGAATTCAGCATGAAAACATAAATATGACCTTGTTGCTTTTCTATATCCTTGGATCCACTTGGTACAACACCATCCTTGTTCACTTTACGAAGGCAATAATCTTTCTTCAAGTGACCCGATTTGTTACAATTCCAACAAACCAACTTAGCCTTCTTGTTGGAAGACTTGTCATCCTTTCCTTTAAACTTCCTTTCTCCATTAGACTTCTTAGGATTATTTGAACTTTCTCCTTCCACCATGTTCACTGAAGAGGATCCAACTTGGTTCTTACCTCTAGGATTGTTATCAAGTTCTTGAGTCCTTAAGGAATCTTTAATTCGTAAATAGATTCCAAGTTTAGTAAAAGTCAATTCCTCTTTGTTATGTTTCAGATTGTATTTAAAATCCTTCCAGGAAGGGGGCAGTTTGTCAATGATCACAACCACAGAAATGGCTTCATCCATTTTCAGATTGTGTTGAGCAAACTGTCCCAACATCCTTAAGATTTCATGGAACTATTCCATAACAGGCCTAGAGTCAATCATCTTGTAACCCAATAAGTTACTAACAAGAAACTTGTTACTAGAAGCATCTTCATCCATGTACTTGGATTCAAGAGAATCCCACAGTTCTTTTGCAGATTCGAAATTTTGATAGATATCAAAGAAAGAGTCAGACATACCATTAAGAATATGACCACGCCATATGTACTAATCATTTTCCCACTTTGATCTCCTTCGTGTTTCCTCCAAAGGTTCATCTTCAACAAATTCTAGTAAGAATGGCATGGGTGTACTCAGAACATACACCACTTTCAGAGTGGTAAGGAGAAAGTGCATCTTCTTCTACCATCTACAAAAATTTGTCCTTTAAACTTGTTCAATTTGTCAAACTTGCTTGTCATATCCTTCATAGAATCACCACTTGCCATTATCACAAAATGCTTTAATCTTTGTTAGAAAATTGGGATATAGATATACTTGGATTAGTGAGAGTTGTGAAAAACTTTCAGATAAACGCATTTCGAGGGTACACTCAAAATCTCTAGTCGGATGAAAGTCATTGTTTTTCTATAATTGAGAATGAAAATGATGTTATGAAATCTATACCCAAATTGAATCCGAAATTAATCATATAACAAAAACTAACTTTCTGTCTTAAATCTGCCATATGGTAGTTACAAGAAAACAACTTCCTGTCCAAAACAATCATATCACCTGTTACAAACTAACATAAAACTGGGTCTATAAATGGATCACAAAACCGGGTGTTTTTACAAAAAAATATGGATTTTTGCGACATTTTTTATATAACAACATAACTCATATAAAACCGGGTCTATAAGTGAGAGTTGGACACTGCCAGGGGCTACCGCCCCTTGGACCCCGCTCCTAGGGGTGCTACCCCCGGTTCCCTATCAGGGGCTTCGCCCCTAAATAGTAGTATACTTTCAGCAATGACAAAATCAAACAAATGTGCACTCCACCACCATACTAATTTGTTCAATAACTGTCAAAGTGACATTGATCAACAAATTAACCCCATTACACTTAAATAATAGTAGTGATATAAAATCACCAACATAGCTTGTGGATCTAGAATCATCACCAACTTGGAAGGCTTTTGGAGGTATAAAGCTCTTAACTTGATGTTTCATTATGTTAGATTTAGTTAGGGCTTGTTTTTATGCTTTTTATGGTCCTTTAAGTCATGCTTGAGAGTATGAGCTACTCCAGAAGCTAGGGATGGTAGATCTTAGCATTTTTGAGGTCCCTTGTGTATAAACATTTAATCTTGATGTGTTATATTGGACCATGCATGAGTTAGAGTTCTTATTATGGGTTTTATTGGTCAAAATCAAGTATTGGGTCCCATTAAGACATGCAAAGGAGTAAAGTTGCCAACTTTATGTGCTAAGACATCATTTAGGACTAGATCTGAGAAGTGGACTAAGTGACTTAACCAATTAAGCACTTAATGGCGAGTTGGGCTTGCTGTGGAGTACGTTGGGAGTACCCAGCTTGTACGCAACGCATACGGGTGAAAGGTGGCGTACGCTTGGCGTACGTAACAACTTTTGACTTTCATTGACTTTTGTGATTTGGGCCACATTTGGATAATTACGGTTTTGGGCCTTGTTGGGCTACCAGTCTTCTGAATTTGGGCTATTATTAGGCTTTGGACCTTCTTGGATTTAGGCCATTATATTTAGCTTTGGGTATCATTTAGGAATTTAGGCCATATTAGGCTTTTGGTTCCGTTTGTAACATCCTGTTTATTAAATAAATAAATAGATAAAATTGATGAACGAATAGTCGCCCTAAATCCATATTATTTAGTGGGGTATTGGTTTAGGGAGCCAAATGTTATAAATTGGATTATTCGGGGGTTAAAGTGTAATTTTGGGACTTATTTCGAAAAGAATTTTAGAAGTCAGGAGGTGTTTGGTAATTATTGGACTTTGAGTGAAAGGAATTTTGGAATGTGAGGGTTAAATGGTAACTTTTGAGACTAGGATTGTAATGAATTGTTAAAAATAAGGGTTGTTTGGTAAATATTGTACATAGATTGAAAGAAGAAAGGGAAGGGAGGGACCGAAGATGGTATTATGGAATAAAGTTTGAAATGTGACGGGGGTATATAAACCCGTCACCCCTCCCAAAACCCTAACCGTACTCTCGGATGAAGCAGCCGCTACCTCCATTATTCTCATTTTTCCAATCCAACCAGGTCACCACCTGTTGCCGGCGACATCGTGAACGGAAAGGAGGACCACCGATACGAGAGTTTGAACTATGAACGGTGAAGTGTAGGCTGCGAACGACTAAAATAACACCGGAGGTTGTGACTCTCGGTGTTGCTGTTCCAGCTCGCTGTTCTACTCCAGTTACAGCTAACGAATGTCCGTCGTTGTTGTCCCGGGGATTGTTTCATCGATTCTCCCCGTCTACCAAGTGCCATCGCAAGGGTGGCTATGTTTGGACACATTTTCGGTGTGAATTCGAGTATGTTGACGTTTTTATTGGGCGAGGGACCAAAAGAAAGCATCACGGTGGTAGCTGTCACCGCAAATCACCACCTACCGTCATTTCTACTACTTTCTGTTGTCACTGCCGTATCTTGACACCACCAGCCACCGTGGGAGGTGGCTGTGAGTTTGTGTTGGTTTTTGATCCTGCCTTTAATGTGCGTTGTTTGTGTTTTGTCTAGCCGGAAAAATAAGAAAAGGACACCACCACCACCGTGAGGTGGTGGCTGCCACCATGTGCCACCGCTGGCCACCGCTGGCCACCACTAGGGTGGTTGTATATGTGTGTGTGTGTGTTTGTATTAGTATGTGTTATTCAGGTTTTTGCTTTGTAATATTGTAACTGATCTGAAAATAATAAAAGAAACTCGTAACCACCATCGTGAGGTGGTGACCACCGTCGTGAGCTTCCATCGACCACCACTACCCGAGGTGGTGGTGGGTGGTGCCCACCTTATGAAACCCTAATGGGCCTTATGAGACCCTAGTGGGCCTAATGAAGCCCTAATTGATCTAAGGACTTAATTTTGGGCTTATTGGGCTATTATTGGGTTGAAAACCCTAACTAGGGTTTAGAAAACCCTAATTTTGGAATTATCGGTTTGGACCTATCGAGACCCGCATTTTGGACCATTGGAGTGAAGATACGACTCAAGCCCGATTTCATTATATGTTATGACTTAATGAATTAAATCCTTAATGGGTTAAGTAGGATCACTTAACCATAATTGTCATTTTATCTGATACCCTAATTTCACTTGGTCCTTGAGTTGGGCCTTTCCATTAGGCTTTGGTGATTGGGCTAACAATGGGCCATTTAAGAGCAACTTTATGGACTAAGAATATATGAATGGGCTTTAGGGTAAGGCACATATGAGGGTTTTGGCCCAATTTGGAAAATTGGGCCATAGGTGGGCCGTAATTGGGCCTTCGTGATTATGAGATATTAAGCCATTAGAAATGCCAAATGTTTAGACTGGACTAGATGGTTGGGCCTCAAAATAAGACCATGTAGTAGTTTGGACCTAATTTGGAAAATTAGGCCATATGTTGGGCTTTGATTCATAGTTTGACTTTTGGGCCTCTAGATTGGGCCTTGGACTGAATAAAACTAAGTTAGGGGTAAAGTAGTCTTTTCACCCCAAGCATGGACTTACGGTTAAGTATTGGAACACAATTATTAACTGGGTGTTGTTTTGATGTTGACAGTTCGGGAATCTATCAACCAACAACTAGAGTTTTATCCGCTGGACTTCAGTAGTGTGCGCGAGTCTCCTCACCATTCCAATGGGTCTAAGGCACCAAGGCCGGTCCATTTTATGATATGTGATATGCTAGATGATTATGTGGAAAACCTCGGGGTGGGGGGGGGGGGAGGTTCCTGAGGCAGTAGACTAAGACCATGTGAGGGTTCCCATGGTAATTATTTATATGTGTTATGTGGTATACTAGTTATTATATGATATGTGGTATGTTAGATATTTATGTTATATGCGGTGTGCTAGTTGACTCTGTGTTGTATGCATGGAAGACCCCGGGGGGTTCCGAGGCAGTGGGATATAAGACAATATGGGGGTTCCCATGGCAATGATCTAAGACCATGTGGGGGTTCCCATGTCATCCGATGTAAGACCATGGAGGGTTTCCTTGTCACCTTTATATCTTATATGTATGGCTTATAAGGTTTGTATATGTGTACTGATAATTGATTATGTGTTCTGTTGATATGATATTGGTATGGAAGACCCCGGGGGGTTCTTGAGGCAGTTGGATATAAGACCATGTGGGGGTTCCCATGGATTTCCTGGTTAAGATCATGCAAGGGTTCCCATGACAGTGGGATAAGACCACGTACGGGTTCCAGTGGCACCCGATGTAAGACCTTGGAGGGTTTCCATGGCTTCCCTATTTGTTTATATGCATGGCTTGTGTAGTTAATATAATTTATGTGGTTATGTGAATAAGACCTTAGAGGGGTTTCATGCTATCTTTATATGTGTATATGCATGCTTATGCGATTGTTACGGTTTATGTAGCTGTTATAGCTGATATGGATTATGTGGTTATGTGGATTGTGTGGGGTATGCTCTAGGGAACTCACTAAGCTTTGTGCTTATGGTTTATAGTTTTGGTTTCAGGTATCATCGATTTGGAAAAGAAGGGCTCAGATTGATCTCAGTGCACACATCTATGTTTTCCGCATTGAATGATTTTAGGATGAACTTTGATAAATGTTTTTAATTAAAGATATTTTGAAATGTTTTAAATAAATGGTATCAATGTTTTAACTATATTAAAAATGAAAATTTTACCCTTGATTTTTGGGTCGTTACAAGTTGGTATCAGAGCATTGGTTTGAGGGATTCGGACATACCTTTAGGTGTGTCTGAAGTCAAACTGAGGATCTGTAAAGTTTTCAAAAGAAAAATGTTTTACGTAAAGAATTTCTAAGAAAAGAATGGGTGTGGTGCATGCAATCAGCCGAACTCAAGTAAGTTTTCCCAGAATACCCATATATGATATATGGTATGACTTGGTTTATGAATCTGTGAATCGCATGCTAGTTAGAGCTAGGGGGATGCCTACATATGTTGTATGAGTTGGTATACTTGCATGCTAGTGCTGAGTAGTCAGCAATAGATTGGCCTGATATGTGATGCTTGTTGCGTTGGAGATACTGGATGCCATGCTAGAATGAGAATGATTATTGGTATTAGTAACTGCTATGTGTATGCTTTCAAAATTGTATACGGTTAGGATCTTATAGCCTTAGAATAATTGATTTGACCTTATTTCCTATTCCTTGTTTGTTTGTGTTCGTAGGGTAGAGCCTATTATTCTACAGTCTATTAGATCCTATTCTATGTATAATTTGCATGCATCAGGCAGCCGCCAGTGATGGATGGATGTGGATTGCATGAGTTGTGGCATGTGGGCTGAATGTCCTATGATAGTTCTTTGGATCGGAGTGCTACTGCACGAATGCTGCTTGCTTTGTGCTTTGTGGAACTCTTGAGTGATGGGAGTCATCTACTACGTGGATATGACGATATCCAGAAGGTGGATGGTTGGCATCACGGGGAGTTCTTCAACAGCTGATGGCAGGGCGAGGTTGGGAACCTAGGAAAGCCTAGGATATGCTCCATTGAGTTAGTGGGGCGGTTAGGTGAGGTTGGGAACCTAGGAGGAGCCTAGGAGTTGCTTTGGTGGGTATTGTGTTGTTGTTTAGCGGATATTTGGTGCACCAGTGGAGTAGGTGACTTAGAGGATTCGAGAGGATTGTTGATGAAAGTATAAATAGGTGTAGAAGGTAGTATGGGCCCGTACTACTAAAAGCATATGATCCATACTCGAATCAGTGAGAGTCTTGGAAAATCTAAGAAGCTTATGGGGAGGAGAATTCTTAGTTATGCTCTGATAGTGAGGATAGTTGCTTTGCCAGATGAGGATGAGCACACATGAGGAAGGACCAGGGATTGGTCACGGCTTCGGTGGTGAGCCGGTTAGTGGAAGGACTGTCGAGGTTTTGAGATCGTCGTGGATCTATCATATTGGATGACACAGATTGATTGTGCGTTCTATTTTACTTTCGGGATTGAGACTATGTCTTGGGGATAGTTAGTAGCCCGCTTTAGAGTAGAGTTTGCTCCAACTATTGCAGTTCAACCGTGAATGATTGAGTTGGTGAGTGTGCTAGGGTGCGAGAGCCCGAATGATATGATTCCTAGAGCTCGAGAGCAGGGATTGATTTGGAGCACACTGGGAAGAGGGGACCAGATCAGGTGTATATATTGGAGGGTCCCGGAAAGAGACCCAAGAGTTCGGGTCAACTTTTAAAAGGCCCATAGGGCCGGATTCAGTGCAATATTTATAGGAAACTGCATGAGGAAGTTTTCATTTCAAGGGTTTTATTAAGTGTATCTGTGGGTTTGTTTCTTGCTTGTATTTGGATTATACCTTTAAACATTATCATATGCCACTTTCATACCATGGGTTATGGGGTGGTTAGTGAAGGTCATTTCCCTATTTGCTGGTTAGGAGCCTTCAATGTTATCTGGGTTTATGGTCGAGATTGGTTCAGGGGCATGATGCGGAAGGTCTACGGACAAGATTGGTGACTCAACCATTATGCTTGGGTCGGCTTTTGGAAGCGCCAGGGGAAATAGTTTATTGCTGAGGTTGGCCTTGACATTAGTTATTTGGATTTCAAGATATAAGTGCGACATCATTTCAAGGCGTCTGAGATTATTAGTTTCGCTAGGATTCGGGAAGTATTCGTTTGATCTTTAGGAGTTGTGTGGTCTTTTGGGGTTTGGGCCAGTATTAGAACACTAGCATGGGAAAGCAGGAGGTTGTCAGCAGTTTGGTTATTTAGGAGTAAGAAGGGTTGGGAATCATTCAAATCTCACGTATTGCGAAGACTTAGTCGAATCTAAGTAGGGGAGAATCGTGCAGGTATTTAGGATAGGGACAGGTATAAGACCGGGATGGGTTTCTCATCCCCATCGAGGAAAATGGCAGGCAAAGTGGCTATTTGGTTGAAGGTAGTGTGAGTTTGGAGTTTGGTAAATCTCCTCATCATGTGGATCAGGTCTTCTTGGGGGATTGATAATAGAATTTGGGAAAGCAGGTCGGGACTCCAGTTATGAATTGAGTTCAGTTCGGGTGTTCGGTTGAGTGTGTTATGGCCTAATTATTGATTGGGGTTTAATTTAACTGATTAGCGTAGGGATTTTCCGGTTCAACAGCCTGATCATTTGTTTGACTTATAGCAGATTGAGATGAGTTTGCTCATTATACTGTAGGACACTAAGATATGTTATGTGCTTGTAGTCTTTGTGACTCCTGCTATATGTGTTATATGCCTCTGTGCATGCTTTCTATTTGTATGTGGGGGTGAAATAGATCAGGTACAGCCTTGTGCTGACACATGAGTTGAAATAGACTTGGGGGGTGAAACAAACCCGGGGGTGAAATAGACCCGGTACAGCCTTGGGCCGACACACGAGTTGAAATAGATTCGGGGGTGAAATAGACTCAGTACAACCTTGAGCTGCCATAAATGTATGGTATATGGTATTTTGTCGAACACACTAAGCTTCGTGCTTATGGTTTTCAGTTTATGTTTCAGGTACTTCCGGATCATATGGGAAGAGCTCGGGTTGATCACATCGCACACACCACGATTTTCGTTTTATTTGATTATGATGTATTGAGATGAGTGATTAACATACTCTGATTTTCCTTTATGGCTTTATGAACATGTTCGATTGATGATTTTATTATTATGAAAATGAAAGTTTTGGTGTTAAATTTTGGGACGTTACACATTCTCATCCATTTGTTTTCTAAACTTCCGTGCTTTATATATATATATATATATATATATATATATATATATATATATATATATATATATATATATATATATATATATATAGGTTATAATGTGGATGTGGATGGACAACTATTGTGCGGACGTGTGAACAATGCTATTCTATGAGAATTATTAAGAGAATAGGTTGTTTGCTTATGTGAATACGTTCAACATCACACAACTATCGTCATTTTCATGCATTGTCACTAGTTTTTATTTATTTTTGTTCCCACGAATCATTTTTTACTCATTTTCATTCTTATAGAATAGGACTCAATAAACATGCTGATAACATTCTGAAAAAATGTGAATAATAATAAAAATTTATAATAATCTTATATACGATTTACTTAGTGAGAATGCGTGATAATGACAATAGTTATGTAAGATCTAACGTATTCATATTAACAAAAAACATATTTTCTTTGTCATTTTCACATAATAGCATTATGCACACGCCCGCACAATAGATGTCAATCTATATTTGAACATATGTCTCTCTCTCTATGTGTTTATATATATATATATATATATATATATATATATATATATATATATATATATAATTTTCCCTCATTTTATAAAACTAAAATGCAAACTTTGTGTTTGTGAGACAAAATTACTATTGCTACCGGGACATATTGTAATCATAGTGTATAAGTATGTTTTACGTAAAGTACAATTTTAATCTTGCACTTTGTATTATACGTCATTTTGAAAGCCTTTTATTTTGTAAAATAATATTTTTCATCCATTACTTTTTAAAATATCACTTTCACCTTCTACATCTTTAACTTTGTAAAATGTAATTATTATCCTTCGTTTTCTAAACTTTCATTGTCATCCTGTAGTATATACAAATACGATTTACCCTCATCTAGCTTGCAAAACGCATTATCACCTTATATATATATATATATATATATATATATATATATATATATATATATATATATATATATATATATATATATATATATATATATATATATATATAGAATCAAGATCAAATAAGAAGGAAATTTTTGGTACGAAGGTAAGAAGTTTTTTTTCCACATATTTTTTTCGCGAACAAACAAAATAAATCATTAGATGATTCATTTGTAAGATGATTCACAAGAAAAAATTCTCAAAAAAACATCTCGATAATTCATTTATACAATGATTTTGTTGTTATTCACTAAAATTGTCATAAAAGTGGTTTTTTTTCTTAATTTACTTAAAAATGAATCATAAATATGTTTTTTTGGGAATTTTTTCTTGTAAATAATCTTAAAAATGAATCATCTAATAATTCATTTATTTTGTTCGTCAAAAAAATATGTAGAAAAAAAAATTCTTACCTTCGTACCAATTTTTTTTACCGGATATATATATATATATATATAAATGCTACTTTGACAATCTCAACATAGAAAATCTCTATAGTTAATACTACACTTGTTAATACACAGTATACATATATGTTAATACGTAAAGTGCAACTTTAATCCTTCAACTTCGTATAATATGTTACTTGTAACACTCAATGCATAAAGTACAATTTTAATATCTTAATTTTGTATAATCCATCATTTCATTTATTTGCAACCCCTGTATATTGTAAAATGGTATTTTTCATTCCTTACTTTTTAAAATATCACTTTCGCTCCTTACCCCTTCATATTTCACTCATAATACGTAACAAAAACACGTAAAAACCCACTGCAAAGTGTGGACTTAGTTACTAGTTATCTTATATATATGAAATTGATTTGATGTAATCCAATCCCATAAATATAAGAATTAGATTACAACAAATTAATTTCAAATATACTTTCGTTTACTTTTAACTTTAAATGTATAAGTAGCGTATATGTATTTGAAATCGAAGGCATTTGTACACGTATAGAAACAATCTTGTTAAACATGTTTTATCGTAACTTGTTTCTTATAATAACGAGGATGTCATTGGTCAAGAGTTGTTACCTCTTACATTTTATTTCAAGAAACTTGAGAATATATCCGAACCATGTAGTTTTGAATTCACAAGACTAGAAATATTAATCAAAGACAAAATTACATAAATGGTCCTCATGGTTGACAAAATTGACCAATTATGGTCCTTATGACGAATTCTTTACACAGATGGTCCCTGTGGTTTCAAAATATTGCAAAGACAGTCCTTTTGACTAACGGCGTTAACTTTTTCAGTTAAGTCCTATGTGAAATGACATATTTGCCCTTCATGCATAATGACGCTTTATGTAATATGTTTCTACCACAGGGATCATTTATGTAATTTTCTCTACTATTTATTATTTTTTTTATTTATTTTCATTATATATTTAAGGATTTGGATTTATTTAAATTTATTGTTATATATATATATATATATATATATATATATATATATATATATATATATATATATATATATATATATGCTAACATTTTTTAACATTTTGCTAAAATTATTTTTTCTAATCTTTTTAACATTTTCTTTAAGTAAATTTATTAATGTTTTTTATTTTGACGTTTTATTCGAATATTATTTATTTACTTATTTGACATTATGTTCGAATACATTTTTCAACATGTAGTATGTTTATATTGGTTAAAGAATTTCATGGCTATTGTAATTATAATTCGTAACTTAATTCACTTTCAAGTATGTTTTCATTTTTTTCTTTTATCAGGTTATATAATTATTATTTTTTTAATTCAAATATTTAATTATATAAGGTTGTATAATTATTATTTTTGTAAACTAATTTATTAACATTTTTTATAAAAAAGTGTAAAATGTTTGTTAAACGTGAATATGATTAATATAGATTAGGTAGACATAGGCTACGCTGAGACCGCCACACAACGTTGCCGAGAACGACTAGGTTATTTCACATTGGATTTAAATGTAATTATTTCGAGGTTTTTTTTTTTTTTTTTTTTTTTTTTAGCAGTTTTGTAAAAAATCACAACTAGGTCCCGATTAATCTCAGATAAATCCCTAAGCGCTATCTGACCGATTAGAGGCTCTTGCGTTGTGATTTTTTACAACATTGCTAAAAAAAACAATATGAAATGACCTGATCGTTCTCGGCAACTTTGTGAGGCGGTCTCAGATTAGCCTATGTCTACCTAATCTATATTAATCATATTCACGTTTAACAAACATTTTACACTTTTTTATAAAAAAATGTTAATAAATTAGTTTACAAAAATAATAATTATACAACCTTATATACTTGAAAAATGTATTCGAACATAACATCAAAATAAATACATAATATTCAAATAAAACGTCAAAATAAAAATAAAATTAATAAATTTACTTGAAGAAAATGTCAAAAAGATTAGAAAAAATAATTTGAGCAAAACGTTAAAAAATGTTAGCATATATATATATATATATATATATATATATATATATATATATATATATATATATATATATATATATAACAATAAATTTAAATAAATCCAAATCCTTAAATATTTAATTAAAATAAATAAGAAAAAAATAATAAATAATAGAGAAAATTACATAAATGGTCCCTGTGGTAGAAACATATTACATAAAGCGTCCTTATACATGAAGGGCAAATATGTCATTTCACATAGGATTTAACTGAAAAAGTTAACGTCGTTAGTCAAAAGGACTGTCTTTGCAAGATTTTGAAACCACAGGGACCATCTGTGTAAAGAATTCGTTATAAGGACTATAATTGGTCAATTTTGTCAACCATGAGGACCATTTATGTAATTTTGTCTTAATCAAATTATCTGATTAAATCTTGGTTTTTGGCTTCCCTAACAAATTATATGTTTCAGTTTGCATAAGAAAAAAAGATAGATATCTGAACACCATTGGATGGCAATCAACCATAGTAAATCGATCATAGAAAAAAAAACCCATAAGATTCGAATATGATCATCGATCGACACTAACGAATATCATATTTTGATTTCATTTTAAAACACATAAATATTATTGCTATGATACCAAAAAGGATGTATTTAAGTTATGATATAGAATTTATGACGATTTGGTTCATGTCTATATCATTCTTCAATTCCTTGAGCTTATCTATTCGTTTGAATTTGCTCGAATTGTTTTTGGTCTATGACATCTATGTTTTTTGATGATTCATTCTCTGCCCAAATCACCAACTTTGGAATATTCGATACCTTATTTATTGGCATGCTTTTTGGTTGATTTTTGACGTTTGAAAGGTGCGAAGGTACATTAAGCGATATCATTATGGCACACTATTTTCCACTTATGATATCGTAAATATACTTGTTGCATGACAGTTTATTTTAGATCGTTAACTTGATATGAAACATTTCTTTTTGATGATCATGAATATAATATGGTTAGTTTTAAGTAGTTTTAACTATACATGGATGGACATTTGATGACTTTCATAAATTTGTAGTTTCTTTCTATAACAATAACAATCCGATTTATAATATTAGACCATAAAATAGGATGCATACACCATTCTCATTCTTATATAGATCTATCTTTTCGTTAGCCATGTCATTCAAATATTTCTTCGAATCATTTGATATTCCAAAATTTTACATTAATCGGTTACGAAATTTCTGAAAACTATTAGCAGATGGTCATTATTTCACATTTCTTAGGACGGAGGGAATTCACCCCTCTCAACTCATTCAACCCATTGTCATATCAACTCCACATTGGTCTTTCTTTTTCATCTTTTCGATATTTCACAATCCACTGCACATGGAAAGTCATCTCAACCATTCAACCTAGTAATTAATTAAAAATACAGAAAACTATTTAAGCACAAACTTTTATGCATGAAAACGAGAGAGAGAGAGAGAGAGAGAGAGAGAGAGAGAGAGAGAGAGAGAGAGAGAGAGAGAGAGAGAGAGAGAGAGAGAGAGAGAGAGAGACCAACGGGTTTCACAACACACAAGAGGCTTATTCTGGTGGTACCCACCGAGCTTCAATCCATCACCTAGGCGGTATCAACTGTACCGCCGCTTACTCGCCAAATTCCGAGCACCCTTATTACTTAGGGTTAAAAAATTAATTAAGGGTAAATTAGACAAATGATCCATGTAGTTTGGGGTAACCTGCATGTTTTACATTTAATTTTTAACCCACTATAAATTGGATTTGTTTCAGGATTGCTCCCTGATCTAGTTAAAAAGATTAATATACATTTATTATTTTCATTTAACATTATTATTATTTATTTGTTAAGTATTTTATATGCATATAAATTTATTTATTTATAAAAATAATTTTGCCCACACATCAACATATCCTTTCTACTAGCACACCCTCTATAACTCCTGTGTTTCAGATTGGTTAAACTTACTTGTATCAAGGACCGAATATGGAGTTTTGGAGGAAACTCTGTGCCACGACGTGGCCAAGAAAGGTTACAACGTGGGAATAATTATTCTGATCGCATGATTTTTGGGATGCCATGACGTGGCCAAGGAAGGCCACGATGTGGTAGCTGCTCACGCCAAACTCATGACTTTTTTAGGGTCCCCTTCCTGTTTAAGCCCCTATACGACATTTTTAGGGTGCCTTATCAGCCTCTATCATCTTCAAGTTTTAGAAAACCTAACCCTAATTCGTCCTTCTGTGTGGTGAGTCTATTTTGGAGACTTTGGTTGCTTGTGAAAAAAGAAGAAGGATTGGAAAGGATTGTGGTGATAGTTGGCTGAAGTAAAGATCCCTTTTGGGCATCTCTGGACCTTTATAAGTGTCCAAGTTCCTTTCTTTATGACTATTGGTGGTAAGATTTTGAATATTATCCCATGTTCCTCATGTTTGAGCAAGTTTGTTGGGAAGGAACTCATAAAGTTGGCAACTTTATGACTCTCTTGAGTACTAAGAGCATCATATGTTATGGATCTAGTCTTTGGAAGTTCTTGTCATTTGCTTAATTTTGGTTAGAGCTTAATTTTGACCTAAAATGGATTTTAGACATGTATTGGACATACATGTCTATAAAGCTTCCACCTTTATGATACATTTGGTGTTATAAACCCTTCTGGAGTGGTTCGGTTAACGACTTTTTCAAATTGAGGACTTAATGGTTAAGATATTATGAATTTTGGCTTTATTTGGATCTAGGGTTTGAGATCTTGATCTCTTTGGGTGTCTTAATGGATAAAGTTGGAAACTTTATCCAGTTAGACCATAGTATGGACAAATATGAGCTTTAGAGCTCTTGGAATCGAAGAAAGCAGCTTAATCCATTAAGTTGTTAGAAACCTAGTGCCCACAACATGGCCATAGGTCGCCATGATATGGCGACTGGGAATTTCTCATATGTTTGGCTGGGTGAAGGACACGACGTGGCCAAGGAAGGCCAAGACGTGGCGGTTCGCTAAAATCAGCTCTGGCCATTGACTTTGACCGTTAACTTTTGGCATGGGTTAATGTTTGTTCAATCTCTATTTTTAGAAGGTAGACTTAGGGTTTGCCTTGTGTGGATTGTTAGGAAGTGTTTAACATCAATCTTTTGGAAGTAAGAGCTATTGGCTATGATAAGTGCGGTGTTGCATGAGGTTTTAGTTAACACTATGTAACATCCTGTTTCAGATCGTCTGTGATTTAGGGTTCGTTAGCTACAACCCGGGCATGAGGAAGCGTTGTGTAACATCCCGAAATTTAGGTACATCTATTTTACCCTTCTTCTTCACCAAATTGTCAAGTTTATCCCTTAAGTGAAAATGTTGCAAATGAGTACACTGGGCGTACTGAAGAGTACGCTGCGCATACTCATGCAATTATTATTGACACAGACTCAATTAGGTGCGTTGGGCGTACCAAAGTTACGCTGGGCGTAACTGGTTCAGATGCAAAACTGTAAATGAGACTAAGGACTATAAAAGGAATGATATGGTCCTTACCCCAGCCACCATATTACAGAGAGTGAAACCCTAAGAGAGCAAAACCCTGTTATAAGCTTCTGTGTGTGCTCTTAAGCTTGAAAGTGCCATTTTGTGGTGGTGAAGAAGAAGAGGAGGCCATTTTGGAAGCCAGAAGTTGGAGGACAAGCTTAGATCCGAGTTCTACAGAGGTTGGAGGTTCACTTGGAGGTAAAAAGCTCAAACCTTTCCTTGTCATCTTTGATTTGTGCTTTATGGACCCATTTTTATGGTTTTTGGTTCCATGCTGGAGACTTTATGAGCAAAGGGTCTCCATGAGCTTAGATCTGCCCTATTACAATGTAATAGGTGTTGTAAGTTCATAAAAATCCAATCTTGGACGTGAATATTAAGTCATGCATGAGATGAGGGTTTAATGAGGAAAGAGGAAAGGTGTTTGGAGTGATTGGTGACCTTTACAGCCATGCAAAGGCTTAAAGGTTTCAAATTTATGGATTAAGTGGCCTTAGAATAGTAAGATCTGGAATTTGAGCTTATGTCTTAACTGTTTAAGACCAAAAAATCAAAAAGAGTATAAGACTAGGACTTACGCTGAGCGTAATCCCAGTATGTGTAGCGTAGGGGGTTGAGCTCCCCGATTCTGTGAAGCATCAGAGTACGCCCATCGTATAGTGTTGTTACGCGCCGTGTACTCCAGAGGGTTGACTTTCGTTGAATTTTAGGATTTAGTCAATATTTGGACTGTTGAACCATTAGAGGGGTAAAATGGTCTTTTACCCTTCTGAGATAATTTAGAGAAGGGTTAGTCTAGCCTTTGAGAGTCGTATTGATTATGAGTATTTATTTTAGGTGATTAGGTGGAGGCTAGATCTGTAGACGAGTTCGAGATTTATCTGAGTTACCCGAGGTGAGTCTTCTCACTATACTTCACCAAGAGTGGTAATTAGAGTTTTGTGACAGAGTATCTTGTATGCTATTTATATGATGTGATACACTGCATTATTTCTACGTGATTTGTGCTATGTATGATTCAGAGTTTACAGAGTTAGTACCGGAAGGTCCACAGAGTTAGGACCAGAGGGTCCACAGAGTTATGGGACTGGAGGGTCCCACTGAGACACATTGACCAGAGGTTCATACAGAGTTATAGCCTCGAGTGGCTAATATGTGTTGTATGTGGTATTTTGGGGAACTCACTAAGCGTTTATGCTTACAGTGTTATGTGTTATGTGTTTCAGGTACTAGCGAGAATTGCGGGAAGGCGCCGACATGATCCATACACACTAACAGAGGATTGTATTTTGTGATCTTGGGATATGTTTTATTATGATGACATTTGATGAACATGAGATTTGAGAATATTATATGAGTTTTATGTTGTTTGAAAAATTAAAAATTGTTTAAAGTTTTCATGGCGTTACACCTTGAGGCTACGGCGAGTTACTAGAAACGTAGGGCTTCTCGTCACCTTTCCATGGATATGATGTTCATTGGAAATGGACTTATAACGAAGAAGCTATGATAGTTTGAAGTTTTGGCAAATTTAGTCCCTTACTTGAGAAAAGGTGGTAGCTGAGTATGTGGGACGTACACGTGTGTACGCTCAGCGTACTTATGTATGTGATTTGGAAGAGGAGCCACCTAGTACGCTGGGCGTACCAGAGGGTACGCTGGGCATACTAGGTTCAGGGTGAAAACCCTAAATAAGGAGTGTACCCCTATTTAAAGAACATGATGGCCTCATTTATGGCCACCATTCCTAGCCCTCAACTCTATCAAAACCCTAAGTTCCATCCCTTGAGCTTGAGTGGCCATTTGTTAGCTTCTATGTGTTCTTGTGGGATTCTTTGAGTGAAGAAAGAGCATTGAAGAGAATGGACTTGGAGTCCAAGCATTGGATCTGAGCTTTTCTGTGGTTGGAGCATGATTTGAAGGTATAAAGCTTAGAGTTTCCTCATCCTTTTTGATATATGCATATTATGGTCCATTTTAGGGTTTTTGGTCCCAAAGCTTGAAGCTTTATGAGTTGTTGAACTCTAGAGCCTAATATCTTTCACTTTGAGTGTTTTTAATAGAGTGGATTCATAAAAATCAGGTCTTGGATGTTAAAAACACCCTATGCATGAGATATGATCATTTTTAGGAGTAAAGAGTGAGAGTTTTTGTGTTTGGGAATTCCTCAGCTATGCAAAGGCTTAAAGTCATGAACTTTATGGAGTATGAGCCTTTAGGGTGTTCAGATCTGAGAGTATAGCTATGGTCTTAATGGGTTAAGACCAAGAGAATTGGAAAAGCAAGTATGGATGTACGCCGAGCGTAATTCTAGTACTCCTCGCGTTCAGATAAAGTGTCCTCGATCAGGATTCATGTGTACGCTGAGCGTACCAAGGGAGGCACGTCGCGTGTAATCTTGCTGTAGGCTTTTTGGGCTAAATCTCACATTGGGCCTTAAGTGTTGGGC
Organism: Lactuca saligna; assembly: GCF_052625555.1. Taxonomy (NCBI): domain Eukaryota; kingdom Viridiplantae; phylum Streptophyta; class Magnoliopsida; order Asterales; family Asteraceae; genus Lactuca; species Lactuca saligna. Next base: position 35,391,051 of record NC_136422.1, read on the forward strand.
CTGGATTTTGGGCTTATTGTATTGGAGATTTTGATCAGAGAAATATATGTCTTGGGCCTTTGTGTTGGGTTTCCATTTGGACTTAAGTTTAAGAATTGGGCCTTGGGATAGCCCATTGAGTATTGGGCCTTGGTGGGCCCAATAGGCTTTGATTATTTATGGGTTGGGGAGTGGCTATCTTTAGATCTAATGAGTGAGGGTTTGGTCTTAGATCTGAATTGGGTTACTTGTGGGTTTTGGCTCAGTGTTAAAGGCCGGTGTGCAGCAACAACATTATAGGAGTTGTTCATCATCCGAGGTGAGTTTTCTTACTATACCTGAGTGGTACTAATGAGTGACCGGATGCATGCGCATAATCTCACGATAAAATGAGTGACTTCACGGCAGGTGGCTTGTACACAGGAATCTGATTATGGTTTGTGTTCTTTGGGTGTACCAATGTATGAGTTTCGAGATGGTTGGGTTGCCAAGGTCAAGATCCGATATCGGAGAGTCTAATAGTTCGATGTATGAATTATTATTTGTACACCGGGAGGGACAACAATTGATTTGTCAATCAACTACAGGGTCGATATGAGCAGTCCGCATGGGCTTGATCAGTAGCAGATGGGCCTTTGGATTGTTGTCAACGTGTTCTCGGTCATGACGATTCCTTCTTGCTTCTAACTGTGAGTGAGAATACTTCAAGGTTTCGAGTTATGTAAGTGGAAGACCAGTGGTCGTGGCAAGACATTGTGAGATTCCGTAAGGGTTTATCGAGGTATCTGAGTATGATGCCCTAGGTTGTTGGATTATTATGAGACTTAGGTGTGTCCGATGGCAGGTGAACCATCAAGCGACTATATTTTTAGATGTGATATCATTAGCTAATGGTCGCCAGATGGGAATTGTTCAAGAGTGTGACTGTACTACGGGAAGTACCTTATCTACGAGAACGTAAGTCAAGAGTAGTGATGCATAATCTGGGTAGGTGTGAGCACCCAACTATGTTGGACCGTAGAGTATTCGATAGTGAATTCAGTATGGTGACGACTTGAGGATGAGATTATGGGTGATTAGAGAGTGATCAGGTCCGGGTGGGAGTAATCACTGAGGATTGCCAGGGAAATTGTGGAAAGAGCCCATGGAGAGTAAGAAAAGGTGTCGTAATACTACGGCGAAACGTAGTATTCACGATGTCAGTACAAGAGAGAGAGAGAGAGAGAGAGAGAGAGTACCATGTGACTGCTAGGAGCCGTAGCATACGTGAGTCAAAAAGAGAGTATCGTGTGACTGCGGGGAGCCGTAGAATACGTGAGTCAGAGAGAAGGTATCGTGTGACTGTGGGGAGCCATAACATACGTGATTCAGAGAGATAGTATCGTGTGAATGCAGGGAGCCATAACATATGTGAGTTAGAGAGAGGGTATTGCATGACTGCGGAGAGCCGTAGCATTCACAAGGAAAATAGAAAGTGTCACAGGACTACGGGGAGTCGTAGTGCTAGTTATTTAGTAAGAAAGTGTTATATAACTACGGGGAGCCACAACCTTACTAGTAAGTGTATGACATAGAAATTTGTTGGGTTTTGAGCATTCTAACACTCCTAAGGTGTACATGCAACCCTAAATACCTTGGATCTATGTTTTCTCTATTATACATGCAAACTTGAATATTCCAAGGTATTACCCTAACTAGCATATAATCATATGTCACTTGCATAATAAAACTAGATAGAATTACATACCTTTTTTCTTGTGGTTGATTCCTTGGAGCTTTAAGATCCTAGCACCAATAATGTGAATGCCTCAAGTGGAATCACAAATCACCAAAACAACTAGGAAGAACTTTGAGAGAATTTGGAGCTCACTAAAATCGGTCACTTTTTCTTTCACTCACACTTGTGCCAATTTTGTGAGCCAAGGACCACTTTATATATTATGGAGGATTAGGGTTACATCCATGTAAACCCTAATACCCAGGACCTTTCATTTACATAGAATCCATGGGTTAAAAACTCCATGGACTTCCATATACTCTTAGCTCATCCTAAATAAACCTTGGCCCATTCCATATATATATAAGAGTCCATATTTAATTAGCCTCTTTTGATCACTAAATTAATTCCAAATTAATTCTTGATCAATACTAATTAAATAATATGATTTCATATTAATATATTATAAGTTATAATATATTAATAAATCATAAATATCCTTTTCTCATAAGTCTATCCATACAAATTGTTCCGGTGAAGTGCAACCCAAACGGATCAGGCCGCGTTGGGTCAAGTCATACCAATTATAGTTACGGACTTAGACACTAGCCCAATAGTCTCCCACTTGGATAAGTCTAATAACTATTATTGCAAGTACGACTTCATAACCCGACTAGCAATCGTAGCTCTTAAAGACACTGTCGAACTCTGAACAAATCAAATGACGCATCCATTAGATAAGTGATCATATATTCCTCCATTCTGGATATCATATGGACTGAGACATGGATTATAATCATTCTTTCTGTCCATTTGTTGTTTCCCGATTTTCGATTTATGACAACTGACTAATTGAACAAATCAAATCATTCCAGGCATGGCCAAGCACTTAGGAGTGTCATCAGTAAATCTTCATGGGGCCCACATATATCGCTTTTATCCTTATGAGGTTAAAGGAATGGATAAAGTTCAACTCATATGATTGTACTAACTACTTGTTGAATCATACACAAAGGCACGTTTTATAACATCAAGTTACTGATGCGTTTTCGTACAATCAATGTATAACCAACTCATATTCAAGAAATCATATCTCTACGTTTGAAGAATATAAGATATTATCGTCTCATGATTCACTCGTGATAAAATCCATGAGGTGATTCAAATGAGCATGGGTTTAATCCAATACTCGAATCTTATTCTAGGAGCACTCATGAACACTGCAGCTAAGTCTAGCCACCTAGACAAACTACAGACCCATTCATGACAGTCTTGCCTCAATACCTACTTCCAAAGTATGATTGACTGTGGATGGTTTGAATAACCTAGTTATTCTGGAAGTCAAAACATGCAAAGTGAAACACAAGAATAATACTAACCCTATATGGCCCCAACACTTTGAGTATAAATAAAAACCCTTTTATCTAAGCACCATATTGATTACTCATTATTCATTGTATAATGTTTCGATTTATCAACTTAATACTTGAATTAAAACAATAGTCATGCCATGCTCTAAGCATGCACACCATGTTTACGTATGGTCCTTTCTTTTGTGAAATAGATCAATTCAAACGACTCCAATTATGCTCATTTCATAATCCCAATCCCTTTTGTAAATGTAAGAATACAAAACTCTTGCCATTTACTGTAATCTGTTAGATTCTAAATTTATATGCAATGATTCTCTTGTTATGACTATGCAGAAAAGTCACAAAGACTTGACAACATACATTACAAAGTATTCCAATTGAGATCAATTCTATGGAAACGAAGTCTCATATTCAAAGTACATTCCTTTGAACATCATTCTTTGCATTAAGTTTTCTAATCTTATACATATTTAGAGAATAACTTCCACTTATGGAAACAATTCCAAATTTCCATTTTTACCATCACTTTTGAACAAGAGTTGCCTCTTTTCAACATATGTCAATATGGTCCGTTCCAAAGTTTACATTATACTTCCAATTGTCCACGAGCAACCAATCTTTGGTAAACCTCAGATTATCCTAGACAATTGTTTAATCATTTCAGTCATATCCGATTCTATTCCTTTTTCCCTCTTAATTCCATAAGCAGTTGGAAAATTTAGAATTGATGTAATCGATCCTGTACTCGAAGCATATGGGACACGATTCATGCTATAAATTTTTTTATTTGCCATGTTCTCACAATTCGAACTATAAAAAGGGATGTCGTAATCATAATCGAATTTTGAGAACGCAACCTATATAGAATTTCATTATGTTGAACCATACCAACATAACATTCATATATATCCTTGACTAAAGTTGATTAAAATATCAATCTAAGCTTGTAGAATTGTAATGAAGTATAAAATCCTCTTGCTTATTTATATCAAAACAACTTTTCAAGGCGAATTGAAACTTTTGTTTTCTATAATTAACATTGCTAACTTTCAACACTAAACATAATAATCATGCTCCCACTAGCATAATGATTATAATTTAACTAGCATAACACTTTATGCTCCCACTAGCTTTGACATGTACCCATAAATCAACTGGACTTCTAGAAATCAATACTTTATTGACTTTCTTACCAAAGTTCAGATTTCTGACACAAGATTGCTTTGATAAGACTTTATCAAAATCACGCACCTTTCTTTAGATATCTTACATGTATGTCTAAACAATTTTAGAACTATGAAAAAGGATGTCGTAATCATAGTCTCAAATGTTTAGACCTTTTCCATTTCTCACAAGCTAAGCAGTTAATATCGGCGATTTCCAGGTGAGTTCCAGGTGGGATATTGGTTATCGGTACTTTTCAAAATAACGGTGTCAAATATCGATCCAAAATATCGGACCGCAAATATCGGTGATATTTACCGATATTTAACCAATATTTACCGATATTTCCAGGCGATTTCCAGGTGGGATATCGGTTAAGTAATTTTACTTGCCTATTTTAGTGTTAAGTCATGGCATTAAGTCTTATGGACTTAATTTAACTGAACCCGCTATTATGTTAAGTACTTAATTGTTAGTTTTAGGTGATAGACTTATGTTTTAAGTATTAATTGATCTTATTGATATGTTAATTGTTACGTACTTAAGTGTTAACTTGCTAGTTTCTATAGGTCTGATCATGTTGATGTGTTAAGTACATAATTCTTAAATGATGATGATGATATTAGAGTTGATGTGGATGATCTAGATAAAATAATTGGATGCCTTGGTTGATGTGGACTTGGAGGAAGATTTAATTGCTTACGTAAGATTATGTTTCAAACATTGACAGTTTTGAATTTTGAATTTTTATATTACTTTTATATATGTTTTATGTTTATATATATTAATTATTCATGATATAAAAATATCGATATCCCACCGCGATAACCTATATCCCAAATATCGGCCCTTGACCGATATTTGATTTTTGATCGCTATAACTGCCTAGCTCACAAGCCTATGTTAGTGTGTTGGTTACCCACACACACGCTCCACTAACAACTTTGAGAACGCAAATATCACAATTTCTATCTACTTAAAACCTACTTAGTCAAAGCGTTTCATCACCATCATTTTCATGAATCGGAGAGAAACCTTATGTCACTCATATTTTATTTTTATGGTGCAAGTGTCCCTATCCATGCAAATTTGTCAAACCCATAATCATAAGATAAGGTTAGTGACAAATCTAAACTCATATGAACTGAACATGCCCGATCTCATTTTCTTGCCACTTAGTAGCACAAGGGCCTACCATTGTTTCTAGGTTGTTCTGCAAACAATTGAGAACTTATAGAACTCACAATCATAGTCAACTTAAACTGGAGTGGGCACAGAGATATGCCAACACAATGGGTTACGCACCTCAAGTTGTGTGCTAGAGATTAAACAATGGGTTTTATTCTTGATTAGTTCTTAAAAAATTTCCAATATCTTTAAGACTCCCACTATCCTCTTGACATATAAGATTCTCTTGTCAAGATCAATTCCTTGACAAAACAAAATTTTCAAGAGTTAGTGCGGATTTTTATCAAGATAAACACTTCTTCCAATTGGTCTTAGTTGGTTTTTGTCTTATCCAAAACATCATAACTTACCAATCTCAAATGTACAAGAGTAAGAAACATGTTAATCTACATTTGATAAGTGTTATAAATCTTTCTTAAAATTATGTCACTCAAGTTACAATCTTAGAGTATGACTCTAAGACTTGTTTTGGAACGAAGTATGATTTATCTTTTGATTTTACCATCTCCACACTTTACGATTCCTCTCCTTAGCCAAACAAATTCACTAAGGTTTTTTAGAGGATTAATTGTGATATGGTTCTAGAATCACTAAGATAATCATAAAACAAGATAATCAAGTACTCTCCCATCTCTTCAGATTGGATAAACTTTTACCGTTCTGCCTTATTTGATTCTTCTTATCCGTCCTGCCATACATTGAAACTTTTCCAATGTTTCAGAATTACACTTAAACTTGTTAGTAGAACCATATTTACTAAACTTTAGTAAATCATAATGAATAATCTTATCGATCTTTGTGGTGGACCTGACCAGCGCACAACCAAGTGTACTCAATCCTTTAGTCCTTCACTTGACTCACACATGCATGTGAGCAAGGACTTAGTCTTAATTTCCCAAAGACAAAAAATTATTATTCATCATATAATACAAGTTGCATTAATCCAAGTTTCTATCCAACTGAAACTTGGGTGATGAGAATCTTTCCTTATTTGGAAAATAGTGACACTACCACAAACGAAAGAATCAAATCTATTTTCCAATATTGCTATCAATGAAATCATATAAATAATTTTTTTTCACAAATGCCATCATAAGGATACTTAAAATAAATCAAAACTTTTCTTTTATTATAAAACTTGTGGAAAAACTTATACTTACAATGCAAATACATATGAAAACATGTTGTTATCTATTCCTAAGAAATATATCATAAATCTTAAGCAACAACTCAAAATTATGATCATTGAACCATGCAATTGAAATCCATCTATTGCGATCAGAATCAACTTACTCTTTCTTTAAGCTTCCTTACTTTTCTTTGATTCTACAAAACATCAAAATGTAATTACATTACATCATGTATTAAGAATCTCCAAGTAGAACTTAATAGAGTTAGATGGTGGACTTTACCTGAAGTAGAGTCAAACCTTTTTGAATTTACCATCCTTATGATCTTTTAGGTAAAATGGGCAGCTTCACAACCAATTTCCCTTCTCTTGGCAATAGAAATATATGGAGTCTTTGGAAATGGTGCACAAGACTATCTCAGAATTAGCCTCTCTCTTTACCATTAGATCAAATGATTTGACCATGGTCTGGACTTTCAATGTTACCATTACCAATGTCCATGAAAGCGTGTGAAGTAGATATTCCAATCAAATTTGCTTTACCATTGCTCCAAATTATTGCTGATTTGGTAGCATCAAGCAAATATGTAAGATCATTAAGGGTCATGGCATGGTCTATCACATAGCAGTCCTTAAAGAAATCACTATATGACTTGGGAAGTGATTGAAGAACCCAGTTAACAGTTGACTTCCTTAAGACTTTGAGACCCAACTCTCCCGGCTTGCCAAAATGTGACTTAACCTCCAAGATGTAAGCACATATAGACTTTGCTTGCCAAATAGGGATTGAGTGACCTTGAACTTGTGGGTCAGGGAGAATTATTGGAGGAGGTGGAGGAAGTGAAGCTCTATCCAAAAGGATGAGGAAGACCATAGTTGTATGAACTTAAACATCTATAAGGGAGAAATTCAAGTTTCAGTTGATTTAAGTCCTTAACATAACACCTAATATGAAATATTAAGGCTAGGACCCAACAAACTGTTTTATAACTTCGAAGAGGGATGCCGTAATCCAAGCTACAAAATATATGAAGGTAGATAAATGACGATTTACCAATTTCCACCATGAAAAATAAAATAATTTATTAAGTTTTAATTGGATTGAAACTTCTAGATCTTTTGAGATTCATTGAACTTTCAATGACATGTTTAAATGTTGATTGTGCCTTCTCAAGTTTGTGACTGAGATGTCGAGGATCAGAAACAAGGTGTGAATAACCATGCAAATTGACTTGGTACCCTTAATTTTATCACCCAATCTATGTGCCGGTTAAGCACACGCACTCCACCGATCTATGATAAAACTTAAGTCACCCTTTGCCACACATTGTCAGTCCCATGTTAGTGTGCCGGTTAACCACACGCGCTCCACTAACGACTTAACAAGGATGCAAAGTGTAATTTCATGGGTTAGCACCATTTCACATTTTTATAAGTAACTAAGATTGGTAATTTATAAGAGTTTAGTTACTTAGTATTTATCATTATACTTTTAATGAAAGGATAATTAGAGTCCTATCTTACCCGTTTGGGTAACGGCCCTCCACCAGTCAAGGAAGCGGTGGGTGAGAGTGGACACCCATTAAACTATCATTTTATAGGCAGTAACCTTATACCCCCCTTAGAGATTGGCTTCGTGAATGAGGCCTACTAACGGTAAGATTGACTTTACTCTTATACATACATACATACATACATACATACATATATATATATGTATATATATATATATATATATATATATATATATACATATATATATATATATACATACATACATATATATATATATATACATACATACATATATATACATATATATATATATAATCATTAACTTTTAATATATATTAAAATTCTAGGGTTTGATTTGGAATTAAAGTATACATGGGGAGGTAAATTTGCAAATTCCAAAACTTGAGGGAAAATTTTAAAACTTTTCAAAACTCTTAGATTTTCATAACTTATGAGTTTAATTAAGGCTTTAAGAATATTTAATGAAGAGACTCTTGAACATCCATAACTTGAGGACAAGTTATGGAGTTCATAAAACTATTTATGACAAAAAAGACTCTTCATTTTGTAACCTATGGCAATTTTATGAGTTTTAAAATTCATAAATGTGACTTTTCATATAACATTGAGGGCATGTTACAAAAACACATTTTATGAACTACTTTTAGATCAATTTAGATTGAAAACAACTAACATATAAATTTTTTTATTAATCTAAATTAACTCATAAAACAAGGTAACATGAAAATTTTTGGTATTCCATAACTTGAGGACAATTTATGGAGTCCATCCAATGTCATTGAACAATTTGCACATAATTCCTATGATCTGCCAAAACTAATAAGCATGAACAATCCATATCAACAATTTTCAAGAATCATATAAACATATATAAAACTTGAAACTTTGATAATAACTTTGAAATTGGTTTATCATAATCATTACCACATCAAAAACATGTTTTATAAGTCTAAAACAGTTTAAGGTAATGATTCTAGACCAATTCCAACCTTAAAAATCAAGATATGCTTTCTGGGGTCCAACTCGTCGAGTGCATGAACCAACTCGACGAGATGGATGATTTTACCCATGGACTCGGCGAGTCCATCAGTGGACTCGACGACTCCACTGTCTAGATCAACATAAAATCAAAATTTTTAGCATTTTCCAGCAATTTGCATCAAGTATAATTGAAAACAAGCCTAGTCTCTGATACTACTGTTGGGTTTTGAGCATTCTAACAATCCTAAGGTGCATGCAACCCTAAATACCTTGGATCTATGTTTTCTCTATTATACATGCAAACTTGAATATTCTAAGGTATTACCCTAACTAGTATATAATCACGTGTTACTTGCATAATAAAACTAGATAGAATTATATACCTTTTTGTTTCTTGTGGTTGATTCCTTGGAGCTTTAAGAGCCTAGAACCAGTAATGTGAATGCCTCAAGTGGAATCACAATTCACCAAAACAACTTGGAAGAACTTTGAGAGAATATGGAGCTCACAAAAATCAGCCACCTTTTCTTTCACACACACTAGTGCCAATTTTGTGAGCTAAGGACCCCTTTATATATTATGGAGGATTAAGGTTACATCCATGTAAACCCTAAGACTCATGGCCTTTTATTTACATAGGATCCATGGGTTAAAAGCTCCATGGACTATCCATGGACTTCCATACACTCTTAGCCCATCCTAAATAAACCTTGGCCCATTCCATATATATATATATATATATATATATATATATATATATATATATATATATATATATATATAAGAGTCCATATTTAGTTAGCGTCTTTTGATCACTAAATTAATTCCAAATTAATTCTTGATCAATACTAATTAAATAATATGATTTCATATTAATATATTATAACTTATAATATATTAACAAATCATAAATATCCTTTTCTCATAAGTCTATCCATACAAATTGTTCCGGTGAAGTGCAACCCAAATGGACCATGCTAGGTGGGGTCAAGTCATACCAATTATAGTTATGGACTTAGACACTAATCCAACAAAAGGCTCTTAGGCCTGGGTAGCCTTGCCAAATAAGTTTGTGGGAACCTGGTGGCCGAACCAGGGCCGAGACTGGGTCTCAGTAATGGTCGGAACCCGCTGTGTTTTGAGTTAGAGATGGGTTGTCGCAAGTCAGAAGGATCGAGGTGTAATGGAGGCGTATATTCGTGGAACATGGGTCATGAGTTTGATACTGGGTTGGTACGAGTGGTTCCAACTCTGTGTCGGACCAGACTCTGGTGGGTGAGTTTGGCTCTATCTGTGTAGAGGACGAGTAGGTGGGGATTTCGGGTGGATTACATTCTGCAAGGGATGTGTTTCCTGTTTGATGTTTTAGACTTGGGTGAACCTATTCATTGGTTTTAGGAGGACCACGATGCGCATGAGGTAACATGTGGTACACGACCGAGGTCGTGTGTGGGGTGCGATTTCAAATCGGGTGTAGAAATCGCTTGGGGTAAAGCGCACTTCCTGATTGTGGAGTTCAGTGTGATTGTGACAACCTGAAATTTCCATTTGTACGAACATTATCTATTCAATAGAAGCCAGTCCAGTTTCAGTGATTCTCAGACTTGTCCGAACGAGTTTGTGTACATTAGGGTTTACGTTTATGGATATATCAGGAGAGTGGATGCTCCTGTATTTGTGAAACTTGAACATTCCAAGTTTCATAATGTTATAGTCCAACTTCCGGAATAAAAATATTTTATGTCAAAATATTTCAAGACTATAAATAGATTTCTGAATTTAATTAATTCATTATTCACAATTCCAACTAGAGAAAAGCCATTTCTCTCTGACGGATCTTCGGGTTTTCATCCCGGATTGTGAGTCCACTTTCCTAAATGTGTTTTAATACTTGTTATATGCTTTATAACATTGTTTACATGTCTAAAATACAAGATCCGGGAGCTTACGGCCCAAGAACGTTCTTGGGGTGTAAACTCCAAAACGAAGCCTAAAGGCTTCCTAGTCCCGATTCCTTGTTAGACAACTAATTAAGGACTTCGTGTATAAACATTTGAGGCTAGAAAACAATCAAGAAACCCTAGTTATAGGAGTTTACGGCCAAGGATATCTCTTGGGCCGTAAACCCCTTTTAAGGGCTATAAGTGCCCTAAATCACCCCTAAAGCTTAAGGACCTTTACCCTCTAATGCTTGTAGTTAATTTGGACACCAAAACACTTCAAAATCATAGGGTTTTAAGAGTTTACGGCCAAGGAAAGATCTTGGGCCGTAAACCCCTTTTTCAAGGGCAAAGTGTGCCCTAAACACCCTTAAAGCTTTAAGACATTACCCTTTAATACTTAGGACTTGAATGGGGAGTAAACTACATCAAAATCACCCCTTAAAGGGAGTTTACGGCCAAGGAACATCTCTTGGGCCGTAAACTCCAAGTAAAGGCACAAATATGTGCATAATGTCCCCTTTAGCCTTAGACAAAAACATAGAAGCTATCTTACATGTGCAAGTGACTTAAAAGAATTAAAACCAACAACCCATAGGAGTTATGTAACTACCCGTTCCCGGTATGTTGATTTATTAGTAATTATAGTGAGTTTTTCAAGAGGGACTCGGCGAGTTCTAGCCTGACTCGCCGAGTAGGGTCGCGCCTGAGGGCACGCGTGAGCCGGGGACTCGGCGAGTCCATATCCCTGACTCGGCGAGTCCATCTGTCTGGGTGAAACCCAAAATTCCCCGGGTTGCCCACTATTTATACCACCTTATAGCCCCCATTCTCGCCTCCCTCACCCTGAGAACGCAGTGATAGAACCCTAATCCTCCCTTGAAGAGCTTATATGTGTTTTGGTGCCATTTTGTGAAGGTGTGAAGAAGGAGAAGAAGGAAGAAGCAAGGAGAAGTGTTGTAGTGCAAAGATCCAAGGCCAAATCAGAGTTAATTGAGGTATTTTCGGAGTTCCATCTTGTTATATGCTTTAAACTTTCACTAGAGCTCTCCTAAGAGCTAGTTGATGCTTGTTCCAAGCCTTACACTTGCATGAACACCTTATTAAGTCGAAATAGCTATGGATCTGAATGTTGGGATATTGCAGAGCCCAGATCTACTGTCTTTTTGGAGTTATATTGCATGATAACCATAGATCTACCCATTCTATGCATCTTTTAGCCTTATTTCCCTTATTCATGAGGTTGTGCACGTAAAGTTGGAAACTTTACGTGGTAAAACAGCTTATTGGACTCAGATCTATCAATGGTATGCATTGGATTCAAACAAAATCGAGTAAAAATTAGTTGCATGGCGGCAACTCGGCGAGTCGGAAGAACGACTCGACGAGTTGGGTCGCGAGTCCCGAGTTCTTCAGTTTTATCAGTGTTGAGTGGACGAGGTGAGTTAGAGAGTGGACTCAGCGAGTTGAGGGTGAACTCAGTGATGGAGGGACTCGGCGAGTTGTTCATCAACTCGGCGAGTCCAAGGCAATCTTCTTGGGATCAAGAACAACTCGTCGAGTCTGTTCATCCGACTCGGCGAGTCGGATGAAAATTGTCTGAGTTCTTGGATCAAGAGGGTACTCGTCGAGTCGATGCCAGACTCGACGAGTAGCAGTGAGTAAAAGTGAAAAGTGAGAGTAGGACTCGGCGAGTTGGGTGTCCCAACTCGGCGAGTCAGCCCAAAGGAAAGTTGACTTTAACCAAGGGTAAAAGAGTCATTTTACCCCAAGCGCAGTGTTTAGTATTTGATTGAGTGTGTTTATGGACTTGTAGCCGAGGAGATTCAGGAGCAGCCACCGTTAGCTTTCCGAGCCACACACTCAGCAGCCAGCTTACGAGGTGAGTTTCCTTCCAGTAGGAACGGGTCTAAGGCCACAATGCCGGCCCGTTCAGTTAGCAGTAGTTTCCGGATCTAGGTCCGATGCAGTAGTTAGTATGTTTGATGCCTTCGTGGTTCGAACAGGATTTGTGTGCTATGTTTTATGTGTTAAGTATTATGTGTTTCGGGCCACGGCCCGATGTAGCATGTCGTATATGTGTTATGCTAGTTGATGTGTTATGCTATGCCATGTTCAGTCAGTCAGTTCCGGACTTCGGTCCGATGCAGTTAGTTCCGGACTTCGGTCCGATGCAGGGGACAAGGTCCCAGTCAGTTCCGGACTTCGGTCCGATGCAGTTAGTTCCGGACTTCGGTCCGATGCAGGGGACAAGGTCCCAGTCAGTTCCGGACTTCGGTCCGATGTAGTTAGTTCCGGACTTCGGTCCGATGCAGGGGACAAGGTCCCAGACAGTTCCGGACTTCGGTCCGATGCAGTTCCGGGCTTCGGCCCGATGCAGTGGGCATGGCCCAATATGTGTTTATGTGTTATTATATGGTATGTGGTAGTTTGGGGGAGCTCACTAAGCTTCGTGCTTACAGTTTCAGTTTGGTTTCAGGTACTTTCGCAAGCAAAGGGAAGAGCTCGGGGTGACAGCATCGCACACACCACAGCATAGCTTTTATCCTAGGGATGTCTTTTGATGTTTTGGATTGATGTTGTATGATACAGTTTTCCGCACAATATGTTATTATGTTTTGGGGATACATCGCGTGTGTTTTATGTTATGATACTTATATTATGGGTTTGATTATATTGAAAAACAAAAAATTTTGGGTCATGTTTTTGGGTCGTTTCAAGTTGGTATCAGAGCCCTGGTTTGAGGGATTCGGATACACTTTCGGGTGTATCTGAACTCAAACTAAGGGAAATAAAAGATTTTAGTAAAATAAAAATGTTTTACAAAAGAATTTTGAAAGCACTTAGAAAGAAAGAATTGTTTTAACAAGATAGAGGTGTGTGCATGCGGTCAGCCGAGCTCAAGTAAGTACTCCCAAATTACCCATACAAGTTATTTGTTCAGTTTCAGTTTCAGTAGAACAACATGCTAGTATAGGGCTAAGGATCTAGGAGAATGCCTTATGTGCCTGCTTATGTGTTACAGCTTTATGAGTATTGCATGCTAGAATTGAGTAGACAGCAGTAGGATAGCCTGTTTAGGTTATGCCTGATAGTATGAGCTTAGCATCCTATGCTAGTGTAGTTTCTTGTTATAAGAATAGTTTTGCCTGAGTCTGTTTCTCTTGTCCGAATGCTGCTTGCTTCGTGCTTGGTGGGGCTCTGAGTAGTGGGAGTTAGCCATTAGGTGAACACGTCACACCACATGTGATCAGGTTTGAATAATCCTAGAGTGCTGGAACTGGCCCTATTGCGCAACTCTTGTTTGAGTCCAACCGTTGTAGGGACGGATCTTTTACGTGAAGGATTATCTGATCCTCATCACATGTGATGGTGTTTAGGTGGTGGCTAGCTGGCATTATGAGGAGACCTACAGCAGCTGAGGACCAGTCGTGTTGAGCTTGAGGTTTCTCTAGGGCAAGCCTAGGATGAGAGTAGCAGAGAATAGCAGCGGTAGAAGTGACTTGGTGGAGTCAAGGCAGTTCTTGAGGAAAGTACGGATAGATGTGGAAGGTAGTAGGGGCCCATACTACTGAAAGCAGAGGATCCGTACTCGAATCAAGGAAGGCCAAGACAAGACCAGGAAGCTAGTAGTAGTATCATGATCCCTTGAGATATTTCAGTGTTCTGATGTTGTTATGATATGTTTCAGAATGGTAGTTTTGCGTCCGAGGCCAGCAGCCGGCAGTTCAGATGCCGGAGGGGGATCAGGATCGGGATCAGGCCCGGAGGCCGGGCAGATGGATGAGCAGACTAGGGAGTTCCTTTCTTCTGAGGTTACCCGCATCATACTAGAGCAGACTCCTGTGATCTTCGGTTCGATCAAGGAGGGTATTTTAGAGCTGATGGATGAGAGATTGAGTACTTTCCGTGCTGAGATGGCGGCCGTGATGGGGTCGCGCACACTTACGTTCAGGGAGTTCAGGGCATGCGGGGCTCCAGACTATCATGGGGCGCGGGACCCCATAGCGAGTACTAGATGGTTGGAGGATGTGGCCAACGCTTTCCGCACTAGCAGGTGTCCCGAGGGGGATAAGGTCAGATTGGCGTCCTGTCTTCTGAAGGACAGTGCACGGGATTGGTGGGAGGAGGTCGGACATGCCATCGGGGATGATGCGGCATTGGATGCCATGACCTGGGCTGATTTCTCTACCAGGTTCAGGGCGGAGTTTGCACCAGTCATTGAGGTGCACCAGTTAGCTAGGGAGTTTCAGGACCTTACCCAGACTACAGAGACAGTGGCGGAGATCACCGCCAAGTTCAGGGAGAGGGCCCTTCTTGTTCCTCAGTATGCAGCCGATGAGGAGATGAAGAAGGCCCGTTATCATGAGATGTTGCGGAGTGAGATCCGCATGTTTGTGAGTCGGTCCAGTTGTAAAACGCTGGACAACATGATTGCCAGAGCTAGAGAGAGGGAGATTGATCTCGAGATGGAGAAGAAGAGGAAACCGGAGGCGGTTTCGGGTTCAGGCAGTGTGGGCAAAAAGCCCAAGGTTTCAGATCACAGGTCTAGGGGTCAGCAGAGCCACGGTCAGTGTGGAAAGTGTGGGAGATTACACGAGGGGGCGTGCAAGGCAGGGAGTTCCGGCTGCTACAAGTGCGGTCGGACTGGGCATTTGAGTAGGGATTGTACGGCCCCTGCTACTACGGTTACAGCATCAGATCTGATTTGCTTTCAGTGCAATCAGAGGGGACATAAAAGGTCCCAGTGTCCCAGTTTAGCTGCAGCAGGGAAGGTGGTTGCACCTGCCCCTGCCACCTTGAGGATTACGGATGGCCGGCAGGGCCGAGCTGATGCGCCAGTGGCGAAGAGCAGGGCATTTCAGATGACAGCAGAGGAGGCGCGAGCGACTCCTGATGTGGTGACGGGTATGAATCTTTCCTTCATCTTTAATTGTTATTATATCGTTTGAATATTACTTGATGATATGTTTTATTTAGGGCCGTTCTGGGTGAACGGCATCCCTGCTTTGGTATTGTTCGATTCGGGGGCTACCCGATCATTTGTATCGCTTGCGATTAGCAAGAGATTTAGCAGAGCTCCAGGGGAGCTGGATTGTCCACTAGAGGTTGAGATAGCAGATGATAGGACCGTGAGGGTCGGCAGAGTGCATAGAGGGTGTTCCCTCCAGATATTTGATGAGCAGTTTTCAGTGGACCTGGTTCCTATTCCCCTGCGTGGGAATAAAGTTATTGTGGGCATGGATTGGCTCAGCCCCAATGGGGCGGTGATTGATTGTGAGCTTCAGCTAGTGAGGGTTCACACTCCCAGTGGGGGAGAGATAGTGATTCAGGGCGAGAGGCACCAGCGAGGACCGATCTTTTGTTCCGCCGCAAGGGCGAAGCGCTATATTCAGCAGGGTTGCGCTGGTTTTGTAGCTTGCGTCTTGGATGCCCGGGAGAAGGGCAAGACGAAGATTGATGATGTTCCTATTGTTCGTGACTACCCGGATGTGTTCCCCGAGGATTTGCCGGGAATACCTCCAGAGAGGCAGGTTGAGTTCAGGATCGACCTAGTTCCTGGTGTGGCTCCGATAGCCAAAGCACCATATCGACTTGCTCCCCCTGAGATGCAGGAGTTGTCTACACAGCTTCAGGAGCTGTTAGACAAGGGTTTCATTGGCCGAGCAGCTCGCCTTGGGGAGCGCCGATCTTATTTGTGAGGAAGAAGGATGGGTCGCATCGTATGTGCATTGATTATCGGGAGTTGAACAAAGTAACGGTGAAGAACCGTTACCCACTTCCGAGGATAGATGACTTGTTTGATCAGCTTCAGGGAGCGTCTTGGTTCTCCAAGATCGATCTACGCTCCGGTTATCATCAGATGAGGGTTAGAGATGAGGATGTACAGAAGACTGCTTTCAGGACCCGGTATGGTCATTATGAGTTCGTGGTGATGCCATTTGGGCTCACCAATGCCCCAGCCGCGTTCATGGATCTCATGAACCGCGTGTGCAGACCGATGCTGGATCGGTCGGTGATAGTGTTTATAGATGACATCTTGGTGTATTCCAATACACAGGGGCAGCACGAGGAGCACCTGCGGGAGGTGTTGGAGACTTTGAGGAGGGAGAGACTTTTCGCAAAGTTCTCCAAGTGTGAGTTCTGGTTGCGCGAGGTGCGGTTTCTTGGTCACCTCGTCAACCAGAAGGGTATTTTGGTAGATCCGGCCAAGATTGAGGCCGTGATGCAGTGGGAGGTCCCGAGGTCTCCATATGAGATTCGGAGCTTCCTGGGGTTGGCAGGGTATTATCGGAGATTTATTCAGGACTTCTCCAAGATAGCAGTGTCGCTCACCCGACTAACCAAGAAGTCGGTGGTTTTTCGTTGGGGGCCTGAGCAGCAGGCGGCGTTCGAGACTCTCAGGCAGAGATTGTGCGAGGCTCCGATCCTTACCTTGCCGGAAGGTCAAGGCGGAGCACCAGAGACCTCACGGCAAGATGCAGCCGTTAGACATTCCTGTGTGGAAATGGGAGGATATCACCATGGATTTTGTCACCAAACTCCCCAAGACCGCACGCGGGGTGGATTCGATATGGGTAGTAGTGGATCGGTTGACGAAGAGTGCCCATTTTATTCCGATTCAGGAGAGTATATCGGCGAAAAAGTTAGCCGATATCTATGTGCGAGAGATTGTGGCACGTCATGGAGTGCCGGTATCGGTGGTGTCGGACCGAGATGTTCGTTTCACGTCCAGATTCTGGAAGCGATTCCACGACGAGATGGGTACTCGTCTCCATTTCAGCACCGCTTTTCATCCTCAGACTGACGGGCAGAGCGAGAGGACGATTCAGACTCTCGAGGACATGCTTAGGGCATGTGTTTTAGATTTTCGGGGCAGTTGGGATACGTATCTTCTGTTAGCGGAATTCTCGTATAACAACAATTATCATGCGAGTATTGATCGACCTCCTTTTGAGATGTTATATAGCAGGAAGTGCAGGACCCCGATTTGTTGGGGCGAGGTCGGTCAGCGAGTTATAGGGAGCACCGAAGTGGTGCTCAAGACGACGGAATTGATCCAGCAGGTCCGTAGTAGGCTGCAGACTGCGCAGAGTCGGCAGAAGAGCTACGCCGACAGGAGGCGTTCGGACTTGGAGTTCCAGGTGGGAGATATGGTTCTTCTGAAAGTCTCACCTTGGAAAGGTGTCATTAGGTTCCGGAAGAGGGGCAAATTGGGCCCCAGATTTATTGGTCCTTTCAGGGTTTTGGCCCGGGTGGGTCGGGTTGCTTATCGGTTAGATCTCCCTG
This sequence comes from Lactuca saligna, assembly GCF_052625555.1. Lineage (NCBI taxonomy): Eukaryota > Viridiplantae > Streptophyta > Magnoliopsida > Asterales > Asteraceae > Lactuca > Lactuca saligna. The sequence continues at coordinate 35,409,348 of NC_136422.1, forward strand.
AGGAGCTTAGTCAGATACACAACACCTTCCACGTGTCGCAGTTAAGGAAGTGTTTGGTGGATGAGACGGCAGTCGTTCCCTTAGAGGATATCCAGGTTGATAGCGGCCTGAATTATATCGAGAAGCCGGTCGCGATTCTGGAACGGAAGACCAAGACCTTGAGGAACAAGGTAATTCAGCTAGTAAAGGTGCAGTGGTAGCACCGGAAGGGGTCTGAATGGACGTGGGAGGCTGAAGAGGAAATGAGAGCGCACTACCCGGAGTTATTTGCAGATCCAGCCGTAGCAGACTTCGGGACGAAGTCTGAGACAAGTGGGGGAGAATTGTAACGACCCGTTCCCGGTATGTTGATTTATTGGTAATTATAGTGAGTTTTTCAAGAGGGACTCGGCGAGTTCTAGCCTGACTCGCCGAGTAGGGTCGCGCCTGAGGGCACGCGTGAGCCGGGGACTCGGCGAGTCCATATCCCTGACTCGGCGAGTCCATCTGTCTGGGTGAAACCCAAAATTCCCCGGGTTGCCCACTATTTATACCACCTTATAGCCCCCATTCTCACCTCCCTCACCCTGAGAACGCAGTGATAGAACCCTAATCCTCTGTTGAAGAGCTTATATGTGTTTTGGTGCCATTTTGTGAAGGTGTGAAGAAGGAGAAGAAGGAAGAAGCAAGGAGAAGTGTTGTAGTGCAAAGATCCAAGGCCAAATCAGAGTTAATTGAGGTATTTTCGGAGTTCCATCTTGTTATATGCTTTAAACTTTCACTAGAGCTCTCCTAAGAGCTAGTTGATGCTTGTTCCAAGCCTTACACTTGCATGAACACCTTATTAAGTCGAAATAGCTATGGATCTGAATGTTGGGATGTTGCAGAGCCCAGATCTACTGTCTTTTTGGAGTTATATTGCATGATAACCATAGATCTACCCATTCTATGCATCTTTTAGCCTTATTTCCCTTATTCATGAGGTTGTGCACGTAAAGTTGGAAACTTTACGTGGTAAAACAGCTTATTGGACTCAGATCTATCAATGGTATGCATTGGATTCAAACAAAATCGAGTAAAAATCAGTTGCATGGCGGCAACTCGGCGAGTCGGAAGAATGACTCGACGAGTTGGGTCGCGAGTCCCGAGTTCTTCAGTTTTATCAGTGTTGAGTGGACGAGGTGAGTTAGAGAGTGGACTCAGCGAGTTGAGGGTGAACTCAGTGATGGAGGGACTCGGCGAGTCCAAGGCAATCTTCTTGGGATCAAGAACAACTCGTCGAGTCTGTTCATCCGACTCGGCGAGTCGGATGAAGATTGTCTGAGTTCTTGGATCAAGAGGGTACTCATCGAGTCGATGCCAGACTCGACGAGTAGCAGTGAGTAAAAGTGAAAAGTGAGAGTAGGACTCGGCGAGTTGGGTGGCCCAACTCGGCGAGTCAGCCCAAAGGAGAGTTGACTTTGACCAAGGGTAAAAGAGTCATTTTACCCCAAGCGCAGTGTTTAGTATTTGATTGAGTGTGTTTATGGACTTGTAGCCGAGGAGATTCAGGAGCAGCCGCCGTTAGCTTTCCGAGCCACACACTCAGCAGCCAGCTTACGAGGTGAGTTTCCTTCCAGTAGGAACGGGTCTAAGGCCACAATGCCGGCCCGTTCAGTTAGCAGTAGTTTCCGAATCTAGGTCCGATGCAGTAGTTAGTATGTTCGATGCCTTCGTGGTTCGAACAGGATTTGTGTGCTATGTTTTATGTGTTAAGTATTATGTGTTCCGGGCCACGGCCCGATGTAGCATGTCGTATATGTGTTATGCTAGTTGATGTGTTATGCTATGCCATGTTCAGTCAGTCAGTTCCGGACTTCGGTCCGATGCAGTTAGTTCCGGACTTCGGTCCGATGCAGGAGACAAGGTCCCAGTCAGTTCCGGACTTCGGTCCGATGCAGTTAGTTCCGGACTTCGGTCCGATGCAGGGGACAAGGTCCCAGTCAGTTCCGGACTTCGGTCCGATGCAGTTAGTTCCGGACTTCGGTCCGATGCAGGGGACAAGGTCCCAAATAGTTCCGGACTTCGGTCCGATGCAGTTCTGGGCTTCGGCCCGATGCAGTGGGCAAGGCCCAATATGTGTTTATGTGTTATTGTATGGTATGTGGTAGTTTGGGGGAGCTCACTAAGCTTCGTGCTTACAGTTTCAGTTTGGTTTCAGGTACTTCCGCAAGCAAAGGGAAGAGCTCGGGGTGATAGCATCGCACACACCACAGCATAGCTTTTATCCTGGGGATGTCTTTTGATGTTTTGGATTGATGTTGTATGATACAGTTTTCCGCACAATATGTTATTATGTTTTGGGGATACATCGCGTGTGTTTTATGTTATGATACTTATATTATGGGTTTGATTATATTGAAAAACGAAAATTTTTGGGTCATGTTTTTGGGTCGTTTCACGTAAACTCCCCAAAGGAGCATTCCAAGGCCTTAAACTACTTCAAAGATTATTCCAACAAGGCTAGGCTTATTCTAGGATCAATATAGCACTTCAAAACACCCAAAACCACCAAGTGAGGAGTTCACGGCCGTAAACTCATGGGTTCACGGCCGTAAACTCCAAAGGGTGGGGTTTGTTGGGTGGTGAACTCATATACAAGGTCATTGGTGCATTAAACCCCTTTTGCCTTGTCCCGTATCAACTTAGATGCAACCATTAGGACCTATAACACTTATATAAAGTGTTTAGATGTTCCTAAGTGTCTCAACTTACTTTGTTAAGTTATTATTTGGCTAATTAGTTATATATATGGTCATTATATGATAACTAGGCTCGAACGTGTGAACAAGTCTCCGTTTGCCACCTAGCACGGTACCCGATACATCAATCCAATCTACTCACCACATGTGAGTTTCATACCCCTTTAATCAACCTTTGAAATACTTTTAAATGTTTTAAATAATTTACGGGGGGGGGGGGGGGGGATACAAGTTAAATACTTATAGTTATTGCATCAATCACATGCGATTGCATTAATCACATGTGATTAATAACTAGAAAACCAATGATTTTATCACTGTTCAAACTGTTTATCAAACTGTTTTACTTCAAAATGTTTTACAAACTCTTTTACTTATCAAATGCTTTTATTAAACTTTGTTTTACTTCTTATAAATTGCATGCCCATATATGTATAGATATATAAGTAATGTTTAAAGGGCTTAGGAAGGCCATCCGCCCTATTTCCTTTTCGCGTACTGAGATGTGGTCTAGTGGGATTTCGGGTGACCATCCAAGGGTCATTTCAATATTAGTTATATATCATATATACATGTATAGACATAAAAGTACTTCCATATTCATACTGATCAGTACATCAATAGCTAGTTACCATCGGGGTAACACAAAACATATACAACTATACTAGAAACAGTACATATACAACTATACTAGAAACAGTACATATACAAGTATACTAGAAATAGTACATATACAACTATACTAGAAATAGTACATATACAACTATACTAGGAACAGTACATACACAATTATACTGGAATGAGAAACATTACATATACATGAACGCGTTAACAATTGTGATCCACTGTGTCGGAGCATGCCTTAAATGTCATGGCCCGAGTTGTAGCCAGAATTCTCTTGGAGGTAGAGCATGAGTTTGCATATAGATCTATACTGGATTGACTATCCTACACCTTGCTGCTAGCTACAGCCGGACCTGCAGGTCTGCGGGTGCCAAACGTCATTCCGTTATTACGATCATTCATTATGTCGTTGTTACCAGTCGATAGCATGGTGCAATTTATCACATTATACCTTAATATAAATACGGTTTAAGGTAGTTAGTACAACAGTAGTTCTTATAACACAAAACTACAATACTACAATGATTTACCCATTACATATTTTAGTGATAACCTCACTTAAACGTTAATGTACAAACCATATTTTGTTAAATGATAGTTACACTTGGGAAATTACACACTTTTACATTAAACGAACGTACAAAACAGTTAAGCCTTGGTACAAGGTTACTTTAATAGAAAATATAGGTTTTTCTGAGAGATTCAAACTTTTACAAACACTTACTTACATTTTTACAAATTTATACATTGAGACAGGTTCAAACGTTTTAACAACAAACATTGACACTAAAATACTTATGAACTCACCAGCTTAATGCTGATAAACTCTTTCAAAATAACTTGTATTCTCAGGTCATCAGTAGACAGGTACCGAGGCCAGCTTTTGAGAAGATGGAGCACATCCAAGACTCATCTTATTATTTTGACATACATTATTTTTGGTGTCTATACTGTACAGAACACGCTTGTATTAAAATTATATATTTAATGCAATGGATGATGTTTTTGCTTATTTATATTTACTGTGTTGTGATACTTTACATGACGTCCTCCGCCCCAGAACGTTTCCGCCGTTCTTGGTTTTGGGGTGTGACAGTGATTGAATGAGTCAGATCGGTTGGATAGGACTACTATGAAGTCTTATTTCTGAATGGGCTAGGGTAGCCTCGGAGATTCAACAGCTAGGTCAGGAGTCGATCTTGAATTTAGACTTGGTGTCTAGCATTGAGAGGCAACTAGAGTTATGTTTCCGACTATCAATGGATAGTTCGGTCAGACATGGACGTTGATTTTGGGGCCGAAGCTGAATCATCCTAGGATCGACAATGAAATGATTCTGTTTGACGGGAGGTCGGGCCTAGTGTAGCGTTTTGATTCCCATGTGGATTGTTAGGTCTTCATTTTGTGTTGAGGACCGAGTATTGAGGTTCACTCTTCAGATGGATTCTAATAGCAATATCGGAGGTTGGTCATTGATGCGAGATGACCCCCATTTCTTTGGGTTTCGGTCAGAGTCGACTGGTGTGTCGAGCATTAGTGTTCAACAGCTAATTATGGTCAACAACTTGTTCCTTCAGTCACGAAAAAGTAATCAGAGTTGGAGGTGTTTTATCGTATCTGTTATTTCAAAGAGCGAATGACATGTAGATATACCACATGAGCGGTCAGTCGGGGAGACATACCACTACAGATTCCAAGTTTTGGAGAGGCAGAGTTGGTTCTGCAACAACGAAGGTTTAGTTCTTCTTCGAGTTAGAGGGTTCAGTTTGGTTTCGGTTGTCTTAGGGAGATCGGTTATGTTTCGAATAATCGGTTGCGCTTCTCGAGATAATTGATGGGATCTGGGTAATGATAAGGAGCGATTTCAAGGGCGAAGTCTAATTTAAGTTGGGGAGAATTGTAACATCATATTTCGGATCGTCTGTCATTTAGGGTTCGTGGGTTGCAAACCGGACATGAGGAAGCCTTGAGGTTGCAACGAGTTACTATAAGAGTAGGACTTCTCGTCACCTTTTTGTGGATATGAGGTTCATTGGAAACAAGCTGATAATGAAGAAGGTATCGTAGTTTCAAGTTTTGGCAGGTTTAGTCCCTTAGTTGAGAAAAGGTGCCAGCTGAGTACATGGGGCGTACGCGTGTGTACGCTCAGCATATTCATGTGCGTGATTTGGAAGCAAAGCCACCTAGTACGCTGGGTGTACCAAAGGGTACGCTGGGTGTACTAGGCTTAGGGTGAAAACCATAAATGAGGAGTGTGTCCCTATTTATAGAACATGATGATCTCATTTCTAGCCACCATTTCTATCCCTTAGCTCTATCAAAACCCTAATTTCCATCCCTTGAGCTTGAGTGGCCATTTGTGAGCTTATATGTGTTCTTGTGGGATTCTGTGAGTGAAGGAGCATCGAAGAGAATGGAGTTAGGAGTAAAGAGTGAGAGTTTTTGTGTTTGGGATTTCCTCAGCCATGCAAAGGCTTAAAGTCATGAACTTTATGGAGTATGAGCCTTCAGGGAGTCCATGTCTGAGATTATAACTATGGTCTTAACGGGTTAAGACCAAGAGAGTGGGAAAAGCAGATCAGGGCGTACTATGGTTGGCACATAACAATCTCAATTGTAGGTATGATATGTGGTATCGTGGGGAACTCACTAAGCTTGTCTTTATGGTTTTATGTTCATGGTTTCGGGTACTTCCGGTTCAAAAGGGAAGAGCCCAGCATGACTGCGTAACATCCCTAGAATTTTTCCGCATTGGTAATTTATGATCTTTACTTCGATGTTTAAATAATATATATACACTTTGATCGATTTTGGAACAACTTGTTTGTATGGTTTATTGTTTTAAATGAAATTTTTACTATAATTTTTTGGACAGTTATATTGGATTAGTGTCTATGTCCATAACTATTTTGGTATCTACTTGACCCGATGGTGCATGGTCCTTTTGGGTTGCCTTCACCAAAGCAACTTGATAGGATAAATTATGAAGAGAAAGGATTAAATATGATTTATTAATACATTATGGGAATAATATATTAAAGGAGAAATCACATTGTTTAATTAATATTAGTCAAGAATTAATAAGAATTAAGTTTGTGACTAAAAGAGATTAATTAAACTTAAGGGACTGGAATTGTAATTATAAGATAACTGTAATTGGGCTATGGATTACCTTATTATATAAGGTTGGACAAATTCTATGGGGAAACCCATAAGAAATCGTCCAAGGCCTTTAGGAAAGGAATCCATGGGCTCCTTAGGGCTTAAGTAGTCAGATTAGGGTTTCCTAGTTTAAATCCCTAATAGCCTACATGTATAAATAGAACCCTTATGCCTTAAACACGTGGTGAAGCTTCCTTTTAGGGATTTAGACAGTTTTGGGCAGCCTCCTTCTCTTCTCCTCTTCATCCTCTTGCTCTTGGTGTTTGTGAACCATTAGAGGAGTGACATTTGTGACTCTAAGCTTTCTAAAGTCATCACAATAAGGAATTTTGATTGTTATTGTTGTATAACAATCAAGGTAATATCTTAAACCCATTTTCATGTTAATGTCGATTATCATATGCTAGAATTAGGGTTTATAGTCTTGGATAAATTTCATGTACAATAGAGAAACCTAGATCCAAGCATTAGGGTTTGTATGAGCACATAGGAAGTTCTTATGACTAAAACCCATCAAGTTACACCTTCGCCGACATCACATACCACCACAACCTTCATCGGAAAACTCATCAAGTTGCCGGAGTAGGAAAATCTTTCTAAAAGGACACCAACACCCTAAACCGATCTTAAAAAAAACCCACTCTCATCTCCAATATTGAACCAAGTTTCAACAAAAGGATGGATTAAGTTGTGTATTCCGATTCCTAACAGCAACAAAAACGATGGAATAAGTTGTTCAAGTTTTTCACTATAACTTTTTCACCATTTTTCTATAATTATAGGTTGAAGATGATATCTAGGTCACCAGGGATGATGAGGATGATGATGGAAGTTTTAGCAATCCTCCTTGATTAGGTCTGATCATCAACACAAAACTAATCATATTTGTTCCATAAAAATTGATTGTATTATTTATTATCTATCAGAATATACCCAAAATAAAAGGTTGAGATGGTTAAAATTAAAGAACATTGTAACCTTGGTGAACCTGCAATGGTAAAAATCAAACTATACCATCTTATGATAAAGAAATAGAGGAATTAGAGATTGAAGATGTAGATGTATATGAAGATAGCAATCTAATTCCACATGTTGTGATTTCTGTTTCTCTTGATCGATCTCTATGTGACACATGAATCTTATGGAGAAAAAGACAGAGTAGGCTCCGAGAAAGAAGAGGAGGCTCTGACCACAAACCCTAGTCGCCTCTGATTCCTTTCTTCTCTTACTCTCTTTTTCTTTTTACACGTGTCACCGCCGCTTCGGACACTAAAACTTTTCCACCTATCTTGCATCTCTTTTGTGCATCAGGTTCCACTAAACCTTACCCACATCTCTTTCTTCTCTTTTGTGATGCTACGAGAGGAGATATGGCCAGAAGCTCCTGTGATGGGATCTGGTAGCGGGCGACGACATTGGTGGCACACCGGAAAGCTAAGACCGAAGTGGTAGTGTCTGTTTTAGTGTGTATTTTTGGTTACTTGGTTGTCTATCAAGAATGTGGGTGGGATAGATGGCAGTTTAAGGAAAGTGATTGGGTATTTTTCCCCTTTAAATTTAAATAGTAAAATAATTTAAAAAGTAAATAAGGGTATAATAGTCTTTTTAAGTGTACTAGGGACCAAATACAAAATAAAATCAAATTATAGGGATCTTCTAAGTGAAAATAAATAAAGTAGGGACCAACTATGCATATTACCCCAAACCATAGGGACCATCCTTGTAATTTACCCTTTAATTATATTAAACATATAAAAGAAATTTCAATCAACTTTTACCACCGGTTCAAAATGAATCATATAACCTGATTTCTATAACTGTTTTGGATTTTTTAAAAATATTTAAAATTTCATATGTATATACCATAAAAACCAACTTTACTTTATCTTCTATAATTTGGCTATATTTCTCTAACGTCTGCTTTTCCTCCTTCTCATTGTTGGCATTTTCTTTTGCTTTTCTTTCCCTTCGGTTGTATCTTTAAACTATTTCTAGCATCTTGCCGAATTGGTATATTACATCTTGTACATGTCCTTTAAATCCTTAACAGCAACAATACAATGATCTTCTCTAACTTTTTCGAAGTTCAAACAAGTGTTTCAATAAGCTCATTGTTGGATATTTGTTTGAAACTTTTCAATTAAACATTCGTATTTGCATTCATTTCTTTCATCATATTTAAAGTCAATTAACTTTTGCATGTCACATGCAAGTCGGTCAACACAATATTCCATTGAGTAGAATCTACCATGAGATATTGTACGGATGACCTCCTTACCATTATGAGTGTCATTATAACCTGAGAACGATTGAGGAACTACAACTTTGTCCAGGATCATACTTCTTGGGATTTTTTCAATAAATGATAGCTTTATGACAGAAATAACGACCAAATAAAATACCATTCAATTCGTGATGCAAGCATGAACATGTAAATGTATAAAACAGGCATCGTATCAGCTATTTGAAAATAATTAATCAAACAATAAATTCATTTTTTTAAATGTGGAAATACGGTCAACACTCCATAAATCATCATGTTCCAATGATGAAGTATTTAATACTATATATGATAATCACCTTGATTTGGTGAATTGTGTACTGATCAATATATAAGTTACAAAACACAACAAACTTACAATAATGCACGATTTACACAATCACATCCTAGAAACTGGGATTCTTTAGAATCATTTCTATTCCCCCCTCCCCCGGCAAGCGAAGAGGAGGAAGACCAACATGAAGCTTGTTTCGAAATTCTTCAAACAACGGATGTAGAAGACTCTTGATGAAGATGTCAGCCAATTGCAAATGTGTAGAGACATACTTAGTGTAAAGCTTGCCTGATAGAACCAAATCACGAACAAAATGGTAGTTGATGTCAATATGCTTGGCTCAGTTATGAGAAACCGAGTTTTGGCTTAAGTATAGAGCACTACGATTACCACATAAGAGAGTGGAACGACTAAAAGGTAAAATATGAAGTTCCCGAAGAAAATGAGTGATACAGACTATCTTAGAAGTTATGTTTGCCAACATTCTGTATTCAAACACACAACTAGAGAGAGACACAGTTGGTTGTTTCTTGGCACTCCAGGAGATAAGATTTCCCCTAAGAAAGATGGAGTATCCATAGGTCGAGCATTGTGTTTTAATACAATGACCACCATCGACATCAAGATATCCTAAAATTATTGGTGAGTCAATGTGTAAAAATGATATACCATGATAGATGGTGCCTTTAACGTAACAAAGGTTCCAGTTTATAGCCTGGAAGTGTCTTTCATGGGAGCGTGTAGAAATTGGCTCACCTGATAACCACATATAATAGATCAGGTTGGGTAATAGTGAGATATTGAAGATCTCCCACTAGAGATCGATGGAGGGTGGGATGTAAAAATGGATTGCCTTGACTGGTAACATAAGTTGAGGTGGAGAGAAACGTGGCAGCTAGTTAGCGTCTAGCAAGTGAACTCGGGCAAGGATGTCATGAGTGTATTTCGACTGGCTAAAAACACCCAAGTCATCATAGAATACTTGACAAACAAGGAAATAATTTAGTTTTACAAGATATTTAATCATAAACTCTTTATTTAGACGAGTAATGAAGTCTCAAATAAGAGTAACATTGTTCCCTATTAGAATAATGTCTTCAACGTACGCCAACAAAAAAAGAACATTAGAATTCTTTTTGAAGACAAATATGGACGTGTTGGCTCGATTTCAAATAAACCCAATGCTAAATAAAAACAAACTCAAATGTTAAAACCATGCTCGAGGCAACTAATTGAGACCATACATAGCTTTCTATAGGCAACAAACGCGATTCGCGAATTACGAGTCAACAAACCACAGTGGCTCCTCCATGAAACAATGTCAAAAAGATATCCATTTTAGAATATGTTTTTGACGTCTAGTTGGTAAAAAGGCCAATTGTTGAGTAAAACAAAAGAAAGAGTAATTTGAAGTAGGTTGAAGGTGGCATACTAATCTAGACAAGCTACTTGAGTAAAGCCTTGAGCAACAAATCGGGCCTTAAATTTGTCAATAATACCATCAACATGGAATTCTGTATGAAACATCCATTTAGAGCCAACAATATTTGATCGAGTAGGACAAGGCACCAAATCCTAAGTATCACTGAGATTTAAAGATTTTATTTCATCAAAAATAATAGCAAACCATTTTAGATATTTGGTAGTGGTTTTGAAGCTATACTGCTCCTTAGAATCAAACAGAGCTTGATATAGAATTGATGAGGACACATGATATAAATTTACAATATGATGGGGTTTAAAGATTCCGGCATTGGTTCAAGTCACCATTGGATGACCTAATGTGGAAGTATTTGTAGAGGTGGCAAGTGGAGATGATGAGGGATGACCAGTTTGAATTGTTGATGAGGAGGGAAAAATAGGATACACAAAAGGTAGTCTAACTTGCATCGATGTCGGTTCACTGCATAACTCACACGGAGAAACAAGAGTCAGAGATGGAGCATTAGGGGGAGATATATGTTTAGTTGGGAGATAGGTACCAAATAATCATCACTTTAGGTTGATAAGAGGAGCTTAGTTGATGAGGCAGGAGACTGGTGACTTGCAAAGGGGAATGAAACCTTGTGAAATTAAGTATGATGTGTTATGTAAATTTACCTTGTAGACAAATCAAGACACCTATATCCTTTATATTGGGAGATATATCCAATAAATACACATGTGACACTTCTTGGAGCCAGTTTGTGAGAGGAGTAATCCCGAAGATACAGGAACGAAGCTTCCAATACATGAAAGTTTCCATGATTAGGTTCAGAAGAAAACCATAATTCATATAGAGACTTGTTTTCAAGAAGCTTTGTAGGAAGTTTATTTATGATGTAAGTGTCAGAGCTAATGGAATGTGTCTAGAGTAGCCGAAACATGAGCGTTGGACATCATGTCTAAACCAGTTCAGTAATATGACAGTGCTTTTGTTCAGCTCGACTATTTTGTTGAGGTGTATAAGGACATGATAACCGCTGATGTGTGCCATTCTTGGACAAAAAGGTACACACTCTATAATTTGTAAACTCTTCCGCACTATCAAATTGAAATATTTTAATTTTGTATCAAAATTAAGTTTAGACTAAGGAAATAAACGTTTTGTGGACATTACCAAAGTCTGATTTAGCCTTCAAGGGGTAGAACCAGATAAATCTGGAACAATCATAAAAAAAATATAGCATAATAAAGAAAACCATCCATAAACATAACATGAGAAGGTCCCTATAAATCATAGTGAACTTAATCTAAAACATGTAATGAACTTTTTAAAATGAGATAAAGATACAAACCTTTGTTGTTTAACAATTGACAAGAAGAGAATATACATGGGTTTGGTAAAAACAAATTTAATAGACAAACTATTAGGTTAACCTAATAATTTGATAGGTGTTAAAGGACTTTCACCCTCTTAATCACTTACATGTGTCTATATGATGTGAAGTTAGTTCATCAGTGTCAACAGAAAAGTGTTACTTGTGCTGCAAGCTGTAATCCAACATTTTAGTGATTAGGATCTATTTGTATTGGTTGTATTTATCACTAGTTTTTAGGGATTTGTATATATCTTTTACCTAGTGTGTATATATATATATATATATATATATATATATATATATATATCTTATGCTAGGTTTTGTATTTATAGTTGTATGTATCAATGATTTTTAGGGATTTGTGTATATCTCTTGGTGAGAATTGTAAAAAATCTTAATCATAATAAGTTTCAAATTAAGCTTTGTGATTTTTTTGTGTTGTTTGATTGTCATTTATTTATGATCCAATAATTGGTATACGAGCAAGTTTTTTTTTATTCTTAGCAATCAACAATGACATCATTTTCTAGTTCATCAACTCCTTTCATATCCCCATCCATCAAAAAGATACCTCCATTTGTGAAAGAGTAAAGCAATTATGGTTCTTGAAACTACGGAATACAGAATGTAGGATATTATTGAAGATGACCCTTTCATCCTAATGACTCAAGAAGCCAAAGATGGTGCTTCTACCAAAACTATCAGATCTCTTCAACTCCAATAGAATGAAGACGAAAAAAGGAAAGATAATCTGGACGTTCATGCCAAGGAAACAATTTGTAACGCTCTTCTTTACAAAGTCTATCATGCGGTTCAAATATGTATCTTTGCGAAAGAGATACTCAATGTCACATCCCAAAACCGAGAAAGGTGGAATACGTTCTGGGGTGGAGGACGTCATGTACAATATCATAACAATTGCATAATAGTAAAAACAAGCAACAACAACCATTGCATTAATATAGTGATTTTAAATACAAACATGTTCTGTATAGTTAATAGACACCAAAAGTATAACAAAAATAAAAGATGGGTCTTGTATATGCTCCATCTTCTCAAAAGTTGCACCAGTACCTGTCTATCTTTGACCTTAGGATACAAGTTATTTTGAAAATGAGTATCAGCATAAAGCTGGTGAGTTCATAAGATCTTAGTGTCATTTCTTGTATAAAAGTGTTTACAATCAGGTAATATAAAAGCTGAAATAAATGTTGAGAGTAGTAGAAATCCGTACAAAATCCTATATTTTCCAGGAAGGTATATTTGTAAGTTAAATCCTTTGAGTGTGTAAAATTATTTTCATTGAATATATATATTTATTTACTTCGGGAATTAGCTTAGACTTTAATTCTCAGTGTGTTAATTTGGATATGGATATGATTTCTCATGTAACCAAACTGAGTGATTGTAGAGGGTCGGATGACCTTCCCGGTCATCCGTAGTGTAGTGATGTAGTGCCATCCTTGCACCTAGTCGGCTCGGACTGTAATTAATAGTCGAGATGTAATAGCTTCCGTCCTGTATAGATCTATACATGTAGTGTTGCTTTCCTTTCCGGAAGCCCTGGTTACATGGTATTTATGTAGTAGAGTGTCGTATAGAGGGATAGTGTGTTATATTCTGGATTAGTGTATTCTCTTGTATTATAGTATAGTAACTTTTAGTATAGTATAGAGAGTGTTCTCCTAAACATGTCTTAACTCGTGATAGTAGTAATTATGGCGGGTATCATAGTGAAAGAGGTAATAAGCAGTAGTATTAACTATACCTATTATAGTTATATAGAGTGTAGAGTCGCATGCCTTTGATTTACAAAGGTATTATATAAGATGAAGACCTTCATATATAACACAATATATATGATATATAACTAAGAAATCAACGACAGTCAAACGGATAACAATATACCCTAAGACCACAATCAAACAAGAACAGGAAATAAGGTGAACTATCGGTCCTAAGTCCTTCAAGTCTAATTTATATAAATATATTGATGTCGATATAGTTTAAAAGAAAAGTAGTTTAAATACAATTTAAAAATAGTTTAACAACAATTTAGTTTAGAAAATGCGTTTGATGAATATTTACAACAGTTTTATTGACAAATAGAATAAAGTATAGAAAAATCCATTTTGGCGGTAAGTTATAAATCACATATGATTAGGAACTAGAACTTGTTGCATTTACTTGTATCCCCCCTAAAACATGTAAAAACATTTAAAAAGTTTAATTAAGGGGTATGAACTCACTTGAAGCGAGTAGATCGGGTGGAAGTGTCAGTTGAGCGTTTGGTGCCAAGTAAAGACTTGTACACACCTTATGACCCTAGTAACATATGAAGACATATGTTTACAAGTAATTAGTGATTTAGACACTAATTAAACACATATAGACATCCTAATGTGAATAAAAGCTCTATGGTTAAGCGCTAGAAGGCTATTGGGTTGCAAGGAAGGAGTTTTAGGCCTCACTATGGAGTTTACTCCTCACAAACTCACCTTGGGTGAGTTTACAGCTGAGGACCACCTCCCCCATGAGTTTACGGCCGTAAACTCATGGGAGGAGTGTATTTGTGTGTTTTCAAGTCTCTTGTGTCTCTAGAAGGGATTCCAAGGCAATATACAAGGCTTAAGGGGTGTTTAAGGTTCCAAAGGGGCACTCCCTTGGAGTTTGCGGTCCTAGGACCACTACTTGGGAGTTTATGGTCGTGAACCCCATGGTTTATGGCTGTGAACTCTTGGACACCCCTTATACTTCGATTTTGAGGTCATTTGTTCACTCCTATATGTTTTTAGGTGAAGGTATAAGACTAATTAGGGGGTTAAAGGCTCATTTTGCATAGATTAAGGGAGTTTACGGCCTAAGGGTATTCTTGGGCCGTAAATGCTCTTTTAAGCCTCTAAACACAAGATTAAATGGCTAAAACACTTCTAGGGTATGTTCTAAGTTAGCCTCTAATCCTAAGGAAGGGATTTGGGGCCATTTTGGCACATTTTAGGGGTTTACAGCCCTAGAGTGTTCTTGGGCCTTAAACTCCTTACTCTTGGCCTTCTTGGACGATTTTTAAGCTATAATGACATGCAATGGGTTGTAGAACAATCTAGGGTAAGTGTATTTATAGTTTGGAGCGGAAACTAGCAGATTTCAGAAGAATTGGGCCTTGAAGAGAGAGAGTAGAGAGAGAGAGAGAGAGAGAGAGAGAGAGAGAGACTAGGGTGGTAAAAGTTCTAACTTGGTGACCACTTTGTGGCCAGGTGGAATTTTACCCGATACCGTCGTTAAACGGGGCTTAAGGTCGTACCCGATTAAATGGTCGTATTTTAATTCGTTTGTAACTAAAACTTCTTAAAAGGATATTTAGGGTGTTTCCCCGCATTCCTAATTTATTCCGATCCTTATGAAGTCATAGTAAAAGTACAAAATTTTATTTGTTTGATCCCAATGTTAACGAAAAAGTTAAATAAGAACGAGTTCTATTAACGGAAAACGGGTTACGGTGACAGAATAGTTTCGGGTTGTCACACTCAAGATGTTGAAAGTTGCTTTTAAAGGATTTAAATAAGTTAGAGCCACTCAAGAAAACATTGTGAATTGAAAGTATGAATACTTATTTGCCTACATGAATGAATCTCTCACTCAAACTTCTAACATATTTAATTATCTTATTAATGATGCGAGGAGTTTTAAAATTAATAAATATGACCATGTACTTGTTTTAAAATTTCTTGACCCACTTGATGAAAAATAGGAATATCATGTTGATGTTCTAAAAAAAGTGAGAAAATCAAAACCATGGATTTGCAGACTATGTTTTGCAGCCTGGGGAACTATGAAGAAACTTATTTTCTTGTGTCTTCTTCAAAACCCAATCAAACGTAAATCTCCTCAAAACTTATTTTCTATCAAAGCCTATAATCTAGTAATGGTTTCATCCCTACAAAAACTCAACGATCATAATCAACACCAAAAACTCCATGATTTATGGAATCAATAAACTTGGAAACAAAAATTGAGTCCAAGAAACGAAAATCAAGAAACATTGAAAAACACATTTGAAAGGGCTAATGTCACCATTACACTAAAAGCTGTCTAGTTTGATTCAAAAGGCCACTCATTTTTTTTGGATACTCTAGGTGCATAAACTATGAAAATTAGTAAACACCATTATTTGATATACGATGGTTTAGTCGGTTACACCCTCTTAGTTGGTGTCTTAATCATCATAATTGGTCCAAGTAACACTGAGATGTCATCCACATTGATTAATTTTAAAATTATATATTTTGGAAAAATAAAAAATAAAAAATAAAACATGTTTATATATATATATATATATATATATATATATATATATATATATATATATATATATATATTTCTCTCTTTCTTTCTTTCACAGTAGTGGATAAGGTGTCTCCATCATGTTCAATACATACCGTTTTCAAGAGTCAAGACCCTCCATCATGTTCATCTTCTTTTTTCTTATCAGGCCATCATGTAATTATGGTTCACCATAATATGGGTATGTGACCCATTCTTCTGTGTTTTGAGGTGAACCTTAACCTTCTTGGTTGTAGTTTGTGACCTAAAATGAATTGCAATTGAAGTAACTAATTAAAGTGATACGTTCTTGATACTAGCTTAGAAAGACGTATATAGGAAAAATCCATGGACGTTAAACTCTGTATTGATGCTTTGGAGGTTGGAATGTTACCTAACAAATAATTACATGATACATTCAAGTAGCTAAGGATTTCCATTCCTATGAATTGGGTAGGAATATCACCAAAAAGGTGTAGATGAAGATTATGTGATACACAAACATCCAAATGATTATGTGGTACCCAAACTTCCAAGATATTTTTTGATAGCCAAACTTCCAATTAAATACTATGTGTAGACCACTTTTCACGAAGAAAAATATTTAAGGTAGACTAAGTTCGCATTCATATTGGTTAGAGACATGTAAGTCTATTTCAAATAGCTTGCTTCGATCGACATACTGAGTTCAAGATTTCAGGTAGACCGAGTTTGATTTCAGGTAGCCTGATTCATCACTGTAAGTCCTTGCTTGCTTTGAACATCTTACTTGAAGCTGGGGTTGCTGGAATATTTGTCGGTTAATCAGAACCTAGAGACATGTAAGTCTATTTAAGGTAGACTAAGTTCGCATTCATATTGGTTAGAGACATGTAAGTCTATTTCAAATAGCTTGCTTCGATCGACATACTGAGTTCAAGATTTCAGGTAGACCGAGTTTGATTTCAGGTAGCCTGATTTATCACTGTAAGTCCTTGCTTGCTTTGAACATCTTACTTGAAGCTGGGGTTGCTGGAATATTTGTCGGTTAATCAGAACCTAGAAATATTTTGTTTTAATCAAGGCATTAAGGTTGGTTGACCATCTACCAAGGAGGTACATGTTTTTCTTTCACTTTAGCAAGTCTAATTGTTTGACCATCACCGATAAAGTAAAAACATAGTCAAGAGCCACTCGATCACATGAGGTTGATATACGATCTTACGCAATGTCAAACCCACGCTAAATCATAGCTTTTGGATATATGTTTTTAAACTGAAGGTTTGTATCGATTGGATACACTTCAAGTATAATACACAAGAACAAACTAATCTAAACAGTTAAAGAGTAGAAAAAGTAAAGAACACAAAGTATTCACCAAATTGACTTTCACTAAGAAAGGGTTTTTTTTCACCAAGAAAACGGGTTGTCACAAAGACGGTCACCAAGACGTTAACATTAGGGCTTCACCGTAATGTTGGTTATATAGTAATCTATACAAGTATATCCTTTGATTGAATAGATTGTATCTAATATATACTAAGAAACAATCCTCATCACAAAGATATCAGATCTGCTATCTAATATATATATATATATATATATATATATATATATATATATATATATATAGTTACCTAAGATACAAAGATTACATAAGATTATATAACTACACACTGATGTTGGCATTGGCGCTGGTGGTCAGCGTATATAGTCTTTGACTCATTAGATCATAAGGTGTGACCTTACAATCCCCGCTATCTGATGATGTCAAAACTAATCTTCTTCTTCAGAGTCATCAAAAGAACCATTATAAAACTTGTTAGCTACTTTCTAGATCTTAGGCTTAACCCATCTGAATTCATCAATTTTAAGTTCTTCTAATATTTTACTAAGCTCTAGAGACATCAGCACACGATATCCTCTTTCATGTTCTATATGACTAAGTTTTTCCATGTGAAGATGAAATAAATGCTCAATGGGTGCAACGAGAAGATCATCAATGCATTGAAAGCACATGGGATTTTGACTATCAAGATAGAAAATGCCATGGTCCGGTTCTCAAATGAACATGTACTGAACCAGTTCAACACCTACTGGCAGTTCATTGTTGATGTAACGAGTTCTATATGGAAGAAAAAACTTAGTATTCTTCGACTTTTTGGGGCATCTGTTCTTTCTGAGGTGGATGGTCTAGAAGGAACAATTGATTACACAAGATTTAGCTTCTTGAGTTTGTTGTGTAGCTGATGAATTGCTATCTTCACCTCTTGAGCATAAATACATTTATGTTTGTCAATAAGTTCCTAAATTTGTATCCACTCGTTGTAGCCAAATTTGACAAGTTCACGAGCGAATACAACCCCAATGTATTCATACTCAGTCTTCTTTCTGCCTAAGTGAAGCTTTAGAGACTCTTTCCTTGGGTTGGTGCACCTTACCCTGATGATGAGATCCTTTTTTTTACCTACGAGCCAGGACATCTCCAAACTTCTTTCTGTTGATCCTATCAATAAGTGTTGTGAACTTCAACACTTTCATCAGTGGAAGCAAAAGTTTAAAGGACAAAAATTCTCTTTTTCCTAGCTTCTTTTTTTTTCTCGAATAGCGGCATTATTCTCTATCATGATTCCTCTTACTTCCTCAAAAGTTATATACCATACTTGAGCTAAGGAATTCACATCAACACTAAGCTTAATTTTCTTGGAAGGAGGAGGTGATTAAGGATCATCAGCAGCAAAAGAGCTTCCAACTTCAGTATCATGGGCCCCCCCTTAGAAGGAAGCCCTCCTCTTTTAAGGATTGAGGTGATCATCATCACACTCTATGTTGCTATTAGTTCCTTGAGGAATGTCCCCATCAAAGTATGAATCAGGAAAAACAACACTCAGAGGAACAGCGGGAACAATAACTTTTGGCATTAATCCCGGATCAAGAAACCCTCCATAGTCATCAATTTCTGATTGATCACCAACGTATGGGATAGGTTGATCATCTATTGTTGCATTAGCATCTGGAATTTTGCTCACTTTTACAACAACAACGATTTCCTTTTGATAATAAACTTCAACCCTTCCTGATCCAGACATCTTAGGTTGAGATGGAGGTGATGCAATTGCCACCATTTGCATTTGTTGATCAAGGATCTCTTGAATATTCTCCCTATTTTTGATAGCATTAGATTGGGTAGGAGATCCAAGAGGAGGTGAAGGAGTGTGAAGAGGAGGATGAGATGGTGGAGGAGGTGGTGGTGGATGATTTGATGATGAAGGTGGAGATGGGGGAGGATTATCACCTGGAGAGTTTGG
Organism: Lactuca saligna; assembly: GCF_052625555.1. Classification (NCBI taxonomy): domain Eukaryota; kingdom Viridiplantae; phylum Streptophyta; class Magnoliopsida; order Asterales; family Asteraceae; genus Lactuca; species Lactuca saligna. The sequence continues at coordinate 35,428,817 of NC_136422.1, forward strand.
AGGAGTATCTTCAATAACCATATCATCATCACCTGAGGCATAAATCACTTCATATCAGCCACATCCTTTTCTCGGTTAGTCAATCTTTCTCCTAGTGATTTAGTTATTTTCACTAATAAAGAAAGTTGAGAGAGGACAGTTAATTCAAAATTGGAGTTGGATTCCCCCTGATAAAAAGCAGCAGTCTGAATAGGTGTTGGCATAGGAGGAACAGGCTCATCTTGAGGAGAAGGAGACGCTGATCTTGGAGAAATCACATCTTGGATCAGTGGATCAGTAGTTTCTAATAGAGGTGGGGTTGATCCACGTTATATAACATCAACTGCAGAGGGAGTGGATGAAGAAGTAGATGAGAATCTAATGTGCTTGTTCAATCTTCGACTAGAGTTCATTCCCTGATCAAGGTATTCTCCCCTATCAATAACCAATTCATCTTCTTCATCATCAACGTCTTCTTCATCAGCATCATTGTTATCTTCTTTAGAATCAGAGTATTCAACAGTATAGGGGCTTGGAATCCAATTATCCATTCGTTGAGTAATATTATTTTCTCCATCAACAGCAGCAACATTAATGATATTTGAGGACAAGGAATGAATTGGAATGATGATCCCATGGTTATCAATATACCCTTCATCACGAGCCAAGATCAAAACAAGCCATCAAGGATAAGGAACATGTGTTGGCTTCTTGTTTCTAGTGACACAATCGATCAACTGATCAAGAAAGAGTTGAATAAAATCCAATTTTTTGTTGCACACCATAGAGTACAAAGTTCTTTGTTAAAATAGATTCAGTTGATCAAGGTTCCCGGTCTTGTGTCAAAGAATTTACCAATAACTACTGATAAATACTTCCACCCTACACTAAAACATTGACAAAAATTGTATTTGGATGGATCACGTGAGGTGCCCTGAAGAGAAAAATTATACCCTAGATTTGCGCGAATGGGTTTTCACTTTTCTTCTGAAGGAATCTCATAGTAGTTTTCTGATCGAGGAATACAAAGAGCAGTTTGAAAGGATTAAGCATCAATGGTAACCTTAGATTGACCATATCCAATGGTTCTGGTAATGGTTTGAGTATCAGAATCAATAGAGAAAGAATAATAGAACTCACAAACTTGCTTATGGTAGAATAGGACTGGGAAATTACAGAAAGCATATCGAAGATGGCAACTCTTGACATAGTTGATGAAATCTTTAATTCTTGAGTTCACAAACTGTTTTGGGATGACATTAGAGAAGGCCACATTGTTTGCTTGAACAATAATAGGGGAATCATGGGCATGGGGACCTTTGATGACATTGGCATTAGGAGCAAACGCAAACATGATGAGATCTTTGAAGAAGATGATGGTTGAGAGAACCTTTTTCGAGAGAAAGGAAATTGCTTGAATAGCTTGTAAAAGTGACATAGGAGAGAATTTTCCCAATTTATACAAAAATTTTCTACCCTTTCACGCAATCATGATTGAAGGGATTAACGTCGTTAAAATCTAGTATCCCAAGATATTGATAGACCTTTTAAATCTTCATCCAAAAAGTTACCGTTGAGATAAGGAAGCTATATCAGTGAGACATACAATCAATGATAATGGTCATCAGCGGAAGCAAACAACATATCAGAATTACAACTTGAAGTCTAGTAAGTTTGTGATGTCTCCTGATAGTATAGGTCTAAACTATCATTCACGAACATAGTATTGTGAGGTTTTATCAGAGTGTGGTTTCATACGTTGACTCATTAATCTCTTTTATTAGAAGAAAAAGGACAAGATTTTTATAATGTATGTAATACATTCTAGTGTGAAATGTACCCATCGACAAAGAGTGTCAAAGTTTTATCAGTGTATGGCTAATATAGTGAATCATTAACCTCTTAATAAAAGAATTAATGGGAAAGAATGGGTATGTGCGTGTAATATATCACGGACAATGATATACCCATCGACACAAAATTTTCAAATTCTCATCAGCATCTGGTTGCATACACTGAATCATAAAATTCTAAAGAAGAATATATGGAGAGAATGGATTAATGCGTGTAATAAGCTGTGGTGTTTTAGCTTAAGCATCGACATAGATTTTTCAAGCTCTCATCAGCATATGGTACATTACATTGAATCATAAAGCTTTAAAGAAGAATGTAAGGGGAAGAAGGGGTTGGTGCGTGTGATAGTCTACGATATATAGACTAACCATCGACACAGTGTTTCAAGCTTTTATCAGTTTGTGGGGTATCATAGTGAATTGTAAAGTTTTATTAAGAAGAAGTTAAGGAAAGAATGGGTTGTTTCAGTCATGCTGAGGTGGAACCAGTGTGAATTAATAAACGATGTTAACTCATCAACAAGAAGTGGTTTAACTTCCGTATCATAGAGTTAAGTTGTAGTCTAGAACTTTATGTTCATCAACAATTCATTTAATATGGTACATGATAAAATAATAAATAATATAAGAATAGAACAAAAGAAGTTAGTCAAACAAGGAAATATTATAAATGTGATATTTGTGCAGCTTTTCAAAAATATGATGAAGACTCGATCCATCAAATCTTTTGAATTAAAGGGCCACAAATGTACTTCTGTTTTCTGAGATATCTACCCCTCGACACTGTCCATAAAAGAATAAGAAAACAAGATAAAATATATTAAACAAAAACACAATTCAAGGTAAAGAAAGAGAGAGAATGCATTTAATCGTTGAGATATTGCAGATTGATTCCAAGCTTCATGTTCACAAAGAACAAGAGAAGAACATGAACCAATCTTTGTGACCAATGAGTTAAGAAGACCCAATCTTTGTAACCTTCAAGTTATGAGAGTCACATAGACAAACCTCGAAGGTTCCACTCGTTGTGGTCTGTGAAAGAAGAGAAGGTGGGAACATTGTCTTGTTGAAGACGCCTTTGGATTTCTGAGGGGAGGTGGTGTTGTAGTGATAGCGTCGATGGAAATTAGACATGATGGTCACCTAACTTCACTTCATCCCATTTAAACAAAAATAGGTTGTTTCAGATGGAAGATATATGTGCCCAGAATAACACATTTTGGCATAGTTATCTCCAATATGGCCTTATCAAAGGGATGCAACATGTCAATCGGCGTGAGCATCAACGCCATGGAGAGAGAAGTTGGTTTTGAAGAAAAGATACAAAGTCAGCTTCAACTAGCTCTACTCAGAAGATGCTGCACCAAATTAAAGATACACTAATATTTTCCAAAGGAACAAATCGGTTAAGGTTAATATCGATAGAGAAAAACATGCATAGGAAACGTTTGTAGAATAATGTATTATGTATACTTCTTTGGTAAAATAAAAGTTAAAAGAATTTTGAGGCAAGAAAGTCATAGAAAATTAAATTCTAGCAAATTATGTTCATAAATTTTAAAGTAGGGAAGCATAAAGTTCAAAACATAAAGTAGCATTGTCTAAACAAGTAAAATCAAACTGTATAAATGTTGTTGTCCCTGAGAGCAATAAGCACAATTTTGTTCTTAGATTCAAAAACCTTTCCTTCATAGCAATCAAATAGAAGCTTATAACCAGCATCAAGAAATTGAATGATGTAGATAAGATTACTTTTTAGACCTTTTACATAGAACACATCCTTCAGCTTGAACGCCCTAACTTCAAAAGATCCAACGCCCATGACAACTTCTTCATTGTTGTCGCCAAAAGTGACCATAGGACTGTCTTTCTTCACAAAATCTGTTAAGAGGGACTTGAGACTGGTCATGTGTCTAGATCACTCATTATCTAGGAACCAAGTATGTTCTAGATTTTGACTTGATCCTTGGAAAATTTGAGAGGTATCAACATCACACATGTTGAGATTTCCATAAGGGGAATCATTGATAAGAGCCATTAGACCCTTAACATTTAGCCCCTCATGTTTAGATGTCTCCTCTTCTTCCACCTATTCTTCACGATCCTCTTGTTTTACAATGAAAGATTTTGGCAGAGAGATGTTTTACTTCTTCATGTGGGCTAACAGCTTCTTGTACAAAACTTCATAGTTTTCTGGACTTTTAGCTTCTTTATTCTCTTTTCAGTCACTGGAAAAATGGTCAGGGTTTCCACAGTTAAAAAAACTATGAGTCTTACTTTTCTGAAGTGGACCTCCTCGCTGAACTACCTCCCTTAAACGAAGCTCTTCAACCCCCATTTTATCTTCATTATTCGTAACGTTTGACAATAAGTGCAGCAATGACAACTAGTTCATCAGTGATATTTTCACTACTTTATTCACCCTGATATGAGTCATCTAAGTCGATGATATACCTTATTTCTTCCTTTCGAGAAACCAAGGCTATAAACTTTTCTGTAACGTCCCAAAAATAATACGATAAAATTTTCGATTTGAATTAATAAATCATTAATACATATCATTTCCACAAAACCAAAGTAATCAAGATTTAACAAAACATCATTATATAATAGTAAATCACAGAATGCGGAAACATGTGGTGTGTGCTCTGCAACCATCCCGAGCTCCTCCATTCGAAAATCGAAGTACCTGAAACATATATTGAAATCCATAAGCACAAAGCTTAGTGAGTTTCCCAAGATACCTTATACCATACATAACTAAGCACATAATAGGCCCCGCCCAATGAGTGTAACGGGCCCCGCCCACTCAGATACAGGCCCTGCCCACACTCACGTAATGAGCCCTATCTAGCTCATAATCCTACAAAGACATGCGATAATCATAAAGATAACAACATACAATACAATCATCAGGCTTTGCCCGACATCAAGCCATGCTCGGCATACATACACAAACATACATATGCAAGAGTCACAAACATCTAGCATCCTAACATAATAAACCAAGGGAAGATATTGGTGTCTTCGATAATCCCAAAGATAATCCCTGACTGCTGGTTGAAAGATCCCCAAGATAATCACTACCAAAACAACACATAATTAACATTTGGGTTTCAATCCATAACCATAAATCCCTACTTGGGGTAAAAAGACCATTTTACCCCTATCCTGGTTTGGTACAAGACAAAGGCCCAAAACTTACAATCTAAAAGGCCCAAAAGGCTAATTATTCAACCAAGGCCCAAATATTGCCTAATTTTCCAAATTGGGCCCAAACCCCTTACATGGGCCGTACCCTAAAGCCCAACCATTTTTCCTTGTCCACAACATTTGCACTCACATGGAACAATAAGAACTCAAACACCCAAGCCCAACAGAAAACCCAAACCTGAAGCCTAATATGCAAAATCCCACCTAACTAAGTACGTGGGGCGGACTCAGCTGTACGCTAAGCGTACACACTATTTGGCTTGTACGTTGCACATACAGACTTGTACGCCCAAAATACTCATCCATTAAGCCAAACTATTAATTAAGCTCTCAATGCTTAAGTCCAGAAGTCCAAACCACAGATTCGAGTCCTAATTAGTGTCTAGAACCATAAAGTCACTAACTAGGTAACTTTGCATGCCCTAAAAAAAACCCAACTTCAAGAAATAACATTACACTTTCACCAAATGGAGACAAACTCATGCATGGGGGATTCTAAACCCTAAAGGTGATGACTTTTTGAATTTAGAACCTCAGAAACACAAAGAGTGGCAACTCATAGCTCCTGGAGTTGTACCAAACCACTAGATCTCATTCTTAGGGACAAAAAGGGACCAAAAACCATATAATAGTCTACACCATTAATGAACAAGTTCATATCTTTATACCCTAAGCAAGTAGCAAATGAAACAAATAATCAAGATCTTCAAGCTCTTCCTTAATTCACAACCTTGCACCAAACTTCTTCTTCTTGAATATGGGTCGAAACAGACCAAGATGCACACAATGAGGTCAAAAACACAACCATGGAGGCTAAGGAAGAATTTCTAGGGTTTTAGGGGCTTGGAGGCTGGTAGAAAGGCCAACCCTATAGACTTAAAGTGTTGATATAGGGTACATCACCCTAAATTAGGGTTTTCGCTTACTCCTCGTACTTCCCGGGTACTCCTTGTATGCCCTATGTACGAGGTCTCGCACTCCTGATCCATCCTTAGCAGTACGCTAAGCATACACCACATTACGCCTCACATACTACACTTTGCATCAGAACGCCCCGTGTACTCCCTAAGTACGCCCCATGTACTAGGGTTTCCCTTTAAACCTTAACATACTCCGAAGGCCACAACTTCCTCATTCTAAATCCAATTCTGACAATCCTTATATCCCTGAAAAGGTAATGAGAAGCTATATGTTTTCCTCAACTCATACCTTCCCTAAAATTTTCCGAACATGAAACCTATTTCCATAAAAGCCTGAGCTGATATATTACAAAAATACCCTTTGGCTTCAAAACACAAACAGAACACCCGGATCATACAAATTACATCACCTACCTCCAAATGAGAAACGATTTGGAATATGTGACATCCCCATTTGCTCGGCCAAAAAAGACCGATTTTGTTTATGCTTTATAAAAATCAGAGTATCTCTTTTAATAAAAAGGTTGTAGAATTTGTTCCCAGTAAAACATGATAAATACGTTATCAAAGCATTTCCGAAGAAAAGTATTTTTATTCATTTAAAAACATTTGGGATGTCATTGTCAATACAAAAACATAAGCATAAACAGAACTTACATTCATTATCACTAGTGATTTATATCTCCTTAATCTCTCAGTGTAATGTGACTTCATATCAACACCTGTGATATAAATAAACTGAGTGGGTCAGGTTGGGAAACCTGGTGAGTATATAGGGTTCTCAACCTACAATAATATAATTATTATGTTTAAACATTTAAACAATCAACCCAATTACCCATCACCATTATCTTCTTTATTCTACCCTAAAAATTCAGCTATTCCTCGTTTATTTATTCCTAAGGGTTATCCTAAGGAATAGGCACGAAATCCATCGTTGCCAAGGTTTACTCAACAGACACTAAATCCATAGTTATCAAGGTTTATGTCGTTTATTGATAGTATCGTTTCCGAGACTCCTCTCGCAATACAGGTCAATGGGTTTTATCTCGTTTATCAACGGTATCATTTCCGAGAATCCACTCGCAATACATGTCGATGGGTTTTTAGAGTACACCTGGTGAATACATAGTTCAAAACACCTACAGATTGCGAGCCTGCTAGTGTCTATTGGACTGCCTAGAATAGTTTGTGGTTGTCACCCATACTCTGTTGGATGACAAGGCTAACACTGGGGTAAAAGGCTTCTCTCATGGTTCACCTCTCACCCTTACCTCATGGTTTATATCACGTATTCATCATTTTATTTTTTTCACACAGAAACTATTTCATCTACCCATGTTTTACGCAACACATTTTGTAGATATAAAATATGTATACAGTTTAAAACATGTATAAAAATCTTTCACCCAACACAGATAGCAAGTATTCAAACAGTATACACACATAGCATGTAATTTATATAAAATACTTCATATCTATATGTAAGCTGAAAGTAACTATGTGCTCACTTGATTAGGTGGTGACTCGGCACTTGGACAACACTTCATTACTCTTAAAATAATTTTCCTTGACAAAACCTAGTATCAATATCACTAGGGTTTAGTCTAACGTTAACCGTGACTAATTAATAGTCTAGCTATTATTACTATTATATAAGCATTAAACAATACTTATATAACCCATAATAATAGCCAAGTATTTATTATAAGTTCCTAATATGTTACTATAATTAAATAAAAGCTATATTAAAAATAGCGTAGGCGTAGCTTACTTACATCGGATTTTTCTCAAAATCGGGCGCCGCTGGAGCAGCGTTATCGAGCCGAAAGGCTCTTCTTCTTGGAGCTGTCGGGCACTCTGAGGCTTCCACCTCGTGCTAGGGAGGTTCCCTAGGCTTTTCGGGGGGTTTCGGGGATAGAGAGAAGTTCTAGAGAGAGAGGGAAGTGAGGGGAGGTGTGAGGAATGAATGGAGGCCTCACCACTTATTTATATGGGTTGGAGGAAGGTTCACGTCGTGAATCTTTAATATTCACATCGTGACCAGGCTGGCTACAGCCAAGCACAGCCTAGTGCTGACACGTGGCATCGCACACAGGGTGGAAATCAGTCGATTTTCAAAAATTCATAACTTTCGCATATGAAATCCATTTTTGACACTCTTTATATCCACGCGTAGGTAAAAACAAGATCTACAACTTTTATTTAGACTCCGTCGGCTAATTCTCGACCGATCTTAAATTTAACAGTAGGAGGAGATTAGACTGTTAAATGACCGTGAAGAATTCATAACTCCTTAATACGGACTCGGTTTTCGTTTGTCTTTTTACTGTTGAGTTCTTATTAATGAGATATTTAACTCTCATTTAGGTTGCGTAAGCCAAAAACTGCTCGAACTAAAATTTGAGTTTCGGGTCGTGCACTGCTATGCCAAATCTTAGAAAATTCATAACTTCCTCATACGAAGTCAGATTTGGGCATTTTTTTTTGTATGTTCTTGGTTTAACGTATACTACAACTCTTATTTAGATCACTAAGGCTAAAAAGTCCTCTATCGTAAATTTACCATTTATGTCTCTCGGTGTCGTGCCAGTTTTGCTGTAAAACTTCAACGGACCATAAATTCTTCGTTATAACTCGGATTTCGGCGTTCTTTGTATTTACGGAACTCTTGAGACATATTCTACAACTTAGTTAAGATTTTTTTATTCTAAATAATCTTTTGTCGAAAAGTCGTTTTCGATCCTTATTATCTCTAAATTGACTAGCCTGGATCTACGGGCGTTACAAAATAGGACATTACAACTATTCCCCACTTAAAATAGATTTCGTCCTTGAAATCATTCCTTACCATCCCTAGCATGACAGACAACCTGCGCAACACAACCACAACCCAAGCATACCACAACCTTCCTAAGGTAACCGAAACCTACCCTAGCAGGGCTCTCCAACCCCGAAGATGAAGGAATCCTTTCTCAACCTAAAATAATTCCTTACAAAATAACAACGTCTACTCAACCTGAAATCTAGAATCTTGAGCTGATTTGACTCCCTGGCAGGACTCCCATATTGAACCATTGCTAAATCCATTCTACTTGCCTCTTAACTGACTACTCAACTTCTGATAACTTGAGGTTCCTACTAGAAAGCAGAATCACAAACTAATTATTGATGCAGAACACTTGTACTTAACAAAAGGATCATATAATCCTTTGAGTAGAAGACTCATCCCCCAACGGTTAGACTCAGACGAGAGCTGCGCAACATGGTCAAATCATTTACTTTGCGATTATTTAATCTAAAATGCAAGTGACCTAAAATATTCTCCGAATAACAAGCGATTCCCCACACGAGTTCCAAATTAATAACACCACATTGACTTATCTTGATGCCCTTCATAAATAGAACCACTCTAAGACACAATCATAAGGGATTGTTCTATCATCAAAATTGAATCCATTCCTTACCCCTGAACCCTTCGATTGATGCCCTTGGCATATAGATAACCCAATTCTTATCCCACTGAATAGAAAACTCTTCACATAAACACTTGCGATTTCCAACTCGAGATCTCACCCAAAAATGAACCTGGTACTTAAGTCATAACCTGAGATCTACGGATTTGCACTTGCATTCACCCCAAACGTTTTGATCCACGACAACCCCTCACCAGACCGACATATAAAGGTTCCTGAAACATCGCTGTGACTACCAGAATCGCACGTGGTCCAACCACCAGGTTACCAAGAGTCAAATATCAAAGCTACCCAACCTATAAACACCTCTGTGTCACACACTAACCACCTACTTAATCCTTAACTCAAGATCCAATACCTTGACCCAACGGTCTCTACCAGGTTCCCTGGGAATACCATGGACTGTCCTCGCCCACATATCCCACCCATCTAGAGCTACACAAACACGACTCTGCGTCCGAACCTAGTGGTCCTCAGCCTAAAACAAAGAATTACTTATCGACAATCCTGACCAGCGTGCCTAAGGCACGAACTGACCCCCTTTATACTCATGACCACCTCCAACGATAGTCTATCTTGAACTAGTGAGTGCTACGATCCCATCACAGTCTTACAACACTTCTAACCAATCATGGTTACCACCCATGGCCTTACCACACCCAACTCATCACAACCCCACGCATCCTAAGCTAAAACCTGCATCTAACTGCATCCAATTAGGTGTTGGGGTCATGCTTCGAATTTCAAATCCCTTAACCTATTCAACCACAAGCCTGCTATGCATAATGAAGAAGACACCGACAAGCGGTTGGAAGTTTCCTAAAATCTCACTTACACAACTCAATCTAAAAGGCGACTTGGGTCGTCTCTCCTCCTAGCCAGGATGTGAAACTTTCCCTAGCTCACACCCTTCCTATCTCCTGGAAATCCTAATCGATTCTCCCCTACTTGGATTCGATGAATCTCTCTCATCTCTTAAATCCGATGGATTCCCAACCATCAACCTCATATAGCATGTATGACCTGCGTTAATCAATTGTAACGTTCCATTACTAGCCAAACTCAATGATCACCTAACTCCTAAAATCTTGAAAAATACTCTTGAAAACTTAACCAGGCTGATAATCCACATCACCTCCAATGATACCATACCAATTCCTTGAGTTATAAATGTTGGCGACTAAAAACCATAACCTTTGCCCTAAAATGACGAATCTTCACATCAACTTCCATTATCAAAGAATCATTGAATTCTAACTGTTTATAACCCATGCAAATATAAAACTCCCTTGATATTTCCTGGTACCAATCAACTCATGCAACTGACATCACCATCTTCCTACTATCGCCCCTCTCCTAGAAACGACAGTGTTTGAACCCCAAAAGTTCTTCCATAGACGTTTGTTGATCCCACCAGATCAAAACACAAAACAACTGCACCATGACTTCACTGGAGAACTAACCCGCTAACCCTAACCAAAGATCCTCCAAACAATACCCTTGAAATGATCCTGATAAAGACTCGTAACGACAACTGAACACGTTGAAACCTGATCAACAAGATACGACCCACTAATGATCCATTGAAAACTCTCGACTTGCAAAATGGCATATAAAAATCTTTTATAACCCATCAAACAGCAGAGAACCAACCCAAGATATTGCTTACCCAAACCCAAGCAAAATTCCAAAGCGATACAAATTTCCGCCAACAACCCAGAAGAAGTAGAAGATAACATACCCGCAAAAGCATCCGAAGGAATCTTGACCTCCTCTTCTTGAGCTACCTCGACCATCCTGAGGGCATGGTACAAAACTCACCTCTGATCCCAATAACAAGAACCGTTAGTAGGATCCTCCTTCTTGAAGGATCCTAGGAATCCACAAGCTTTGGGCTCCATAGGAGCCTCCAATCTTAGCCCGAAAGGCCCTGAGATGACCATCTAAGAGCTCCAAAATCCTTTCCTTGACTGAACCAATGATCACTGGGGTCTAGTAAAAAATACCTCGAGTAATCTTCGATGAGATAAATTCCCGTATCCATGCATCGATCGGCTCAGTACCTGCTCCTGATCCAGAACCAGAACCTGAACCCCGTGCTTGAGTGCGCAACACCATACCGAAATCCATATGCAAAAGATCAGAACATACCGAAGAATCTTCATCTCACAGGCTCCCTAGATTCTCCAAGACCCTCCCTGATTCGAGTATGGATCCTATGCTTTTAGTAGTACGGGCTCAATACTACCTTCAACACTTATCCATACTTTTCTCAAGAATCCTCCCGAATTCTCTAACTCACTTTCCCAATCCATACACCAAACACTCGATAAACAGCACGACGAAACCCACCGAAGCAATCCCTAGGCTTTCTTACATTCCCGACCTCACCTTGCAATCAGACGCTGAAGAACTCCATATAAGGTCAGTTAGCTACCTCATGAACACAATCACATGCAACAAGGCTTAGATAATCCTTCGAGTAGCAGACTCATCCCTACAACAGATAGACTCAAACGAGAGTTGTGCGATAGGGTCAAATCTGTCACTCTGCAATTATCCAACCCTTGTCACATGTGACTTGATATATTCCGTTAATAGCTAACTCACATCACTTATGAGTTCCACAAAGCACAAAGCATGCAATATTTGTGCAGTAACACTCCAATCCCTAAAATAATAACAAGCATCCAATCCCACATACTACAATTCATACAAGGAGCTCCCACTCCTGTTACTGATCGCCTTACCATACAAATTAATCCCAATCTACCATCCCATGCTTCCTAGGCTACAAGGCATCATATATAAGGCCAACCTATGACAGGATAAACTACAAGCTCATATAGTAGGCATACACGACATCTCTCCTAGCATTATATCATGCAAAAACTAAGCAAATCCTTAGTCCTAACTAGCATGCAAAAACTAAGCAAATCCTTACTTGATCTTGGTCGATTGCATGCACCACACCCTTTTCTTGTATTAGAAAACTTGTTACCCTTTTTTTAAATTATATCTCTTTCATTTTTGCAAAACTTTACCAAATCCTCAGTTTGAGTTTAGAGACACCCAAGAGTATATCTGAATTCATCAAACCAAGGCTCTCGAAGTGAACGCAAAATGGTTTTAACTCTAAAGAGATCAATTTATTCGCCGTCCGCCGCGTTGCGCAGGTAGACGGCTAGTGTGTGTGTGTGTATATATATATATATATATATATATATATATCAGTATAGTTACCTAATATACAAATATTACATAAGATTGTATAACTACACACTAACACTGATCTTCATGCTGACGTTGATAATGTCTTGAGACGTTGGCGCTGATGTTGGCGCTGTCCTTGGTGGTCAGCGTATAGAGTGTTTGACTTATCAAATCATAAGGTGTGACCTTATAGAAACCAGTTTTCTAATATTAAACAATAAGAATATATAACAATTGATTTTGTGATGTTCAACCATAAGAATGCTTGTTTATAGTATCATTACTAATTTTGTGATATTGTAGGTTTCTAATTAGAGAATAGTGAAAAAGAAAAAGACTAGGTGGTCGAGAGAGGGAGTGTGCATGAAAGATAAGATGGGATGGGGTAGAAGAGTGGTTGCATTTTCAAGCAAGAAGTGATGGGTTGGTTTAAGCATTTAGGGCTAGGGTCGGTGGATTAATTTTTAATTTTAAAAATATTAATTTAATTAAAATTAAAAAATAGGAAAAAAAAACAAAATAAAGGTAAAATAATAAATTTGGATTAATTATTAATCAAAATGAAACCATGTTTATTAACATGTGAAACATTCCCTATTTTCCAGAACCAAAAAAGATTTCTTCACATTTTCTAAACCATGTTATCTTCGTTTGCAAAAATCCCCATATATTAAAACATTTAGAGTACAATTGTTATTTCAATATACCAGAACCCTAAGGATGTCATCATCAATACATAACATACGTTACATCGTAAAGGCCAATCGGTTGAAAATATTATTGCAAGTTGTCTCTTTAATCACTCGACATCCTAATCAAGTTCTAACAGCTTTATTCTTGCTACCTATGATGCATATAGTTTGAGTGGGTTACGCTTGGAAAAACCTGTTGAGACACATTGGTTTCCAATCCCACAATGTTTTAATGATAATAAATAGTATATATTAATGCTTCAAAACCAACTATTATCAAATAATATGGATATATCATAAATATATATATATATATATATATATATATATATATATATATATATATACACACACTACATATAAAACATATTAGTCATATCTTGAATTTTAAAAGGTACAAGATAAAAAACTTTAATGTACAAATCAATTATGCATAACAAAACCATTAATACTTACCAAAATTTTGAATACTTGAATTAAGAAAGGTTATTAAAAAATTAATTTGGAGCAAAATATAAATTTTAAAATATTAAATTCATCGATATAAGTTCATTTATATTTCTTAAACTAGATACATATAACAATTAATTTACATTAAATGTATAAACACACAATATAAATATAAGTTCTAAACATAAATATTTTAATTAAAAGTGGTAAGTTTTCTTGTTACATATTAACTAATAGCAAAATCTAATAATTATTTTCCCGTAAGAAAACTATTCGCCAAAAAAAGTATTTATCGTCGCTGCTTTGTGCGGGAACACATGTAGTAAGATGTAAACGAACTAAACCATAAAATAATTTTCTTCATTATATCAACCATACAAACCAATCGTGTAATTTTTTTGTTTTAAAAATATATTTAGTACAAAAAAACTCATTGTTTTAAGAATATTTAGTAAAAAAACCTCTAAATATCTAATTTAGTGAAAAGTAAAATTATAAAAAAAGAGTATAGTCACTTTCTGTCACAAAAGAACAATGAGTGAAAGAGACGGTGCCGACCAATTAAAGGCACATGCCCGTGACAAAATCGCAAATATGTTGTAATGATTTCAAGTTATTCACATACAAAACGGTTTTCTTTGGGCTACCAATAATAAATAAACAATTGCATGAACAAAGTAGAAAATAAAATTTGAAGTAAATTACTCAAGACGTCCCTATGCTTTTGAGTAGAGTGCATACTTTTTTTTTTTTTTTTTTTTTTTTTTTTTTTTTTTAAATTCAGCCGGTCCATAAAATCTATTTTTGTTGTGGGTTTGATATCTGCAAAACCTACAAAGACTATATTACTCTTTTCTATTTCATTTTTAATTTTATGTCATTTGTTTATATATTTATATACTTATATATATTAGATGCCCCCTTTCCCAAACACCTTTTACATCAGCCACAGTTGAAACGTGGTCTGCTTTTTATCTCATCTCCTTTAAAACCACATGAGACAACAACCTCCACCATCACAAGTGATATTCGATGTCTCGTGTATCATCGCAGGAAATCATCATCCCATTAGTTTAGGTTTCCCATACAGATCAAAACCATATATCTGATGAAATCGATCTTCAGAGAGGCAACATTTTTTTGTTCTAGGTTATTACTCAACATCACGTTGATGATTCACTTCGAGGTTCTAGAGTGGTAAGGCAAGTTGTGGAACCCACACTCAACCTCCATCCCGTATCTTTTGTGCAATTCCTTACAAGTCATGGCCGTCATCCATCACATGCATCTGGTTATTCTCGGTTCGGTGGTGTAGGTAGGCAAAGCGTAACCTGTAGGAACAAATTGCAACACTTAAATGGATTGGAGTAGCTCATACTCAAAATACCAAACTAATGGGACCAAAAGATCACAAACGTAATGACTAACTTAGATCTAAGCATAGCTTCATCAAGTTCAAAGCTTTAGACCTCCCAATGATACCAAATGGTGTTGTTATTCTGGATCGAAAGAGTCCCACTCCTCCAATACAAAATTCTCTTCTTCCTCTCTCTCTCTCTCCTTCAAAGTCACCAAAACACACACAAAATGCTCAGGAAGGCTTTAGAAGTGGATTAGGGTTTTCTTGGGAATGAAGGTGGGTTGGAGGCTAATGAAAGAAGGTAGGTTTAAGACTTAAGGATGCTTAAATAGGGTCCAAACCCTAAAAATTAGGGTTTTCACTTTGGAAACCTACGCCCAGCATTCCCAGGGAATGCCCAACGTTCGTGCTCAGCTCCCATAAATTATGAAAATGCCATTTGGGTCTAATTTAACAATTAATTCACATCCAATGTCTAAAATGAGATAAATCTCATATATAGGATTTAAAATGAAAATACCTCAAATTAAAGAAGTTAAAACTTCGATCTTCCTCTACCATGACTCTCGAATGCCTTCAAAGGTAAGATTAGTAGTTTTTATTGAAATGCTAACAACTGAAATTATTCCAAACAAACTCTCGAGTAGTGAAGATAATAGCATAAACGTATGGACTTCATCATTAAATTTAATTTCAAATAATACTAACCTAAATAGTATTGAATTCAACTTGTTGACATGATTTGTCACCAACCTTCATTCCTTCATCTTCGTATTCACTTACTATCTAACTTTTTAAAAATTACCTTTTTCGTAACCAAGTGTTTTTTATACATGTTGGATACCACCTTTGTAACATCCCTTTTATTAAGTAAACAAATAGATAAAATTAATAAATAAATAATAAGCTCTAAAATCCCGAGATGTATTTTATATATTATTTTATTGAATCCCTGAAACCATAATAATTTAATTAGTGTTTGTCTTGGGAGCTAAATGCTATAAGTTTGGGAATTTACAGTCTAAGTTATATCAATTAGACTTGTAATGAATATATTATTGGGAGCAAGGGATAAAGGGGTAACCTCTGGAGCTGGATTGTAAAGATTTTAGAAGACAGGGGCTGAATAGTAATATATATGGACTTAAGTTGAAAGTAATTTATAGAGGAGGGGCTATTTGGTTACATTCGGACTCAATTTGAAAGAAAAGGGAGAAAGAGGGACCAAATGGGGGATTATGGAATGAAGTTTCATGGGATCAGGGTATATAACCCGTCACCCTCGTCTAACCCTAACCCTAATCATGGATGCACTAGCTGTCACCCTCACTACTCTCATCCTCCAGCCGCCAACCCCGTTTCCTCACCTCTGGTCACCGTTACAGCTGTTGGAGCTGGAGAACCACTGATTCAAGTATTTCTCTCGTTGTTTCTGTTGCGGCCAAGGATGAAGATCGACGGTGGGATATCGTTTTAGTTAGGAGTGAAGAGGAATGAATCACAGCCACCAATGTCGCTGCGGTTGTTGCCAATCAAAGGCGGAGCCATCGTCGGACGTCGCGACTATCAATGTTGTTTGGTTCGCTTGCTCTCCTCTCACTTCTTCTCCGATTGCGACTATTGCTGCCTGACGCCGCCATCGTTCCTTACGATGACTTTCTGCGGAGTTTCGGTTGGCGTCGTCATCTCAAGGGTAGCCCAGTAGGAGGTGTTTTTCGTGTTATGGCTCTTGTTTGTGTGTTGCTGATCAACCAGAAGTCTAGAAGGGTGCTTGCTGGATAGAAGAACCCGAGGAAAACCACCATGGCTGCCAACCATGGTGGCTGCTACCGTTAGCCGTTGCAGCTGCTGCCATCGTATGCCACCAGGTGGGTGGCTGGGTACATTTTACGAATAGAAGGAGTGTATGTGTGTGTATTTCTGCTATGGATGTGTGTTTTGTGTGGCATTTCTTGGTTGGATTTCATGAGAAAAGCCACCACCACCTCCAGCTACCGCCTCCCGCCACAAGGGTGGATGAGTGTGTGTGTGTGTGTATGTGTTATTTGTGTGTGTTGTATAATCGTAATAAGTGACCGAAATAATCAAGAAAATTCATAACCACCACCACGAGGTGGTTGCCGACGCCGCGAGCCGCCGTTGACCACTAATATCGAGGTGGTAGTGGGTGGTGCCTGACTTAATTAACAATTAATTAACCTAAAAGATTAACTAATGCTTTAATTGGATCACGATTGGGTCGGAAACCCTAATTAGGGTTTAGAAAACCCTAATTTTATATATGTTAATTTGGAATTGTCGGGACCCAGAAGTTTAGAACATTGGATTGGAAGCATGAATTAATCCCGACCACATTGTATGTTTAATCTAGTAGAGTGATGAACTTAATGGATTAAGTCCTTAATGGGTTAAGTAAGAAACACTTAACCCTAATCATTATTTCATGTGAGAAACCCTAATTATTGTTTGGACCTTGAGTTGGGCCTTTCTATTGGGCTTTGGTGATTGGGCTATTGATGGGACATCCAAGAACAAGTATATGGACTAAAATGTTTAAATAGGCTTTAGGATAAGGCCTATGTGAGGGTTTAGGCCCAATTTGGAAAACTGGGCAATAGATTGGCCATAACTAGACCTTGATGATTATGAAATGTTAGACCATTGGAATGCCAAATGTTTAAATAGGCTTTAGGTAAGACCATGTAGAGGTTTGGGCTCAATTTGGAAAATTGGGCCATATGTTGGGCTTTGGTTCATTGTTTGACTTTTGGGCCTTTGGATTGGGCCTTGGGCTTGAATCAAGCTAAGTTAGGGATAAAGTAGTCTTTTACCCAAGCATAGACTTATGGTTCTGTGTTGGAACCTAATTATTAATTGGGTGTTGTTTTGATATTGACATTTCGGGAATCTGTCATCCAGCAACTAGGGTTTTGTCCGCGGGACTTCAGTAGTGCGAGGTGAGTTACCTTCCAATAGAAGTGGGTCTACGGCACCAATGTTGGCCCACTAGTAGGTGATTATAATTGAGATGATTGTCTTTGTGCTAATTGTCTGGTATGCCACTATCTGTTATGCTTTATGTGCTAGTTTGCAACAGTATTATGTGGTAGTGGTAGGGGATGAAATAGTCCTCGGTTACCGGTTGAAAGAGACCGAAGGGGTAGGCCAACACCCATATGATAAGCAGTATATGATTTATGTGTATGTGCTAGGATATTATGTGGTAGTGGTAGGGGTGAAATAGTCCCCGGTTACCGGTTGAAGAGACCGAAGGGGTAGGTCAGCACCCATATATGCTAGGCGATTACCGGATGAAAGAGACGGAAGGGGTAGGCCAACACCCACATATGCTAGGCGGTTACCGATTGAAAGAGACCGAAAGGGTAGGTTGGGCACCCATATATGCATGACAGTACGTTATTTGTATGGTGTGTGGTATGATGGGGAACTCACTAAGCTTCGTGCTTACAGCTTTCAGTTTTGGTTTCAGGTACTACTTCTTCAAAAAGGAAAGGAGTCGGGATGATCGCAACACATCACACTATGTTTTCCGCACATGAGATCTTTGGGATTATACTCTGATATTGTTTCATTATGACATGTTTTGAATATCGACATACTAGTTTTGATATCGGATGACACTAAGGATGTTTTTTATACTATTGGTTTTATAATAAATTATAAAAATGAAATATTTGACTATGAATTTTGGGATGTTACAACTTTAATCAACCCAAATGTTGTCTACTGATTGAGAATATTATGCATAAAATATCTATTGTTCACAAACAGACCACACCAAGAGCATGTTGATCCAACATGTCTTAATCTTCCTCCTTCAACACTTTAGATTTCTTTGTAGACAAGGGTTTATGTACGTACCTCTTAAGAAGATAATCTTCGATCTTCATCTACTAAAAGCTAAATATTTTGTCTTTTAATTTATCGATCTTAAGCTTCGCGTATTTTGCTATAGCTATAATATCAGTTGTTAGAATGAAGAATCGATAAACACACACCAATGAATATGAAGAGAAAATTAAGAGCATAAGAAATTAGCATGGTTCACAAGACTAGAGTATTAGTGCTAATCCGCATGCAAACTAGAGATATTTTTATTAGGTGTAGAAATGCATAGTCGTTATACATACACTTTCTCCTTAGGGTTACAAAAATCCAATGAAATATGCCTATAACGAGAAAAGTTTCCTAGAATCGCTTGTGGGCTAAGCCCAAAATGTCACCATTTGGTCTGGCCTTATGATCTATATCCCCTTATATTGGAACTAAATGTCGCATACCTTAGCTTCACACCGTAGAACTTCTGATCGAGCATTGCATAACTCCTAATCGAGCGTTGTATAGTATACAACAACTTCGATCTTGGCATTGTAATTGCCATTGTAGTTGTGAACGTAACTTCTAGGACATCCCTTGTATCCCACAAGTGGTGACTCCCCCTAAAAACTCACTCGCTCTTTTGGGAGTGGAACCTTGTTTATAAGTTTGCATAGCAACAATGAGGTCAAAGGGTCAACAAGACTCGACAACTTAAAGCTGGGTTGGGAGAAAAATATATCTTCCATCGTGCCATATTTCCCAAAAAATCCCCATAATTACTAAAACCACATGATTGTTGGAAATTGGTGATCTATATAACGTGACTAAATTAGAAGATAAGGAATCATACATTGTATTTC
Organism: Lactuca saligna; assembly: GCF_052625555.1. Classification (NCBI taxonomy): domain Eukaryota; kingdom Viridiplantae; phylum Streptophyta; class Magnoliopsida; order Asterales; family Asteraceae; genus Lactuca; species Lactuca saligna. The sequence goes on from NC_136422.1 coordinate 35,448,673, forward strand.
TAGCCCTAGGATGATAGCCCAATCGATCATACTTTCCACCCCCATGTAGGATCCCCTCCATATCACTCGATCAAGAACCATGAAATAAATGTGATACAATTTAAAAAGTGAGCCAAATACCTAGATATTTGTTGCCCCAATTGAGAAACACAAAGAAGCCCCATCTAAAGAAAGCGATTAGATTGGAACCCAATACGGAAATTGAGAAGCAGCAATTCCTCAAACGTGATCATCAAACCGTTCAATTTATTTGCAATGATGGAAGGCTTCCCATGATGGGAAAATGTCAAAAGATGTCAAAAACCCATGCAAGGACTAGATTTTCTCCTGAGAGTTTGATTTTAACCATTACTACGATTACGCTATGAGTTTTTGATCTTTTAGGTATTTTTTTTAAAACTAGAATAAAAGAAAAAGCTATGTTTAGGAATACAAGAATAAAGATTTTATTTTAGAACAAAAAAACTAATAATTCAAAAACTATTTTATGTAGCTTTTAAACAAGAACAACTACATATTATAACAACAATAACCAAGTTGCCCTTAACAAATCATGTATCTATTATTCATATGTTTTTTTTATGTAATTTTACACATTTCAAAAACTTACATTTAGTTTTGTCCAAAGTTGTAAATAACGTTTAACGTTAGTTAGTCAGTGGACTGATGTCAATGGATTAATCGGTTAGACAGGAATTAATCGGTGACCCTAAATTATTAATTCGTTGAATATTAAATGACTAAATATGACTAATACATAAAAAAAAAGTTCACAAATACCACTAATATTATGACGAAATAGGTTAATATGATTAATACAACAGTAACCATTTTCTCAAATATTTTTCATTTAGATATAACTTCTTTAAATTGTTGAAATTTCATCGTTTGTTACTGTTTTGCTCATTGTGTAGGTATGGATTCATCGCTAGGCGCCTTCTAAGCATTAATCTGAAATTAATCGGAACCTAGTCGATATTTTCACAACATTACTTTTGTCAAACATTTCTATACGAATAAAAGTTAGAGTTTCCATCTTCCAACCCAGCTTTAAGTCACCAACTACTTTTTTTACCAAACACACCCTAAAAAAATTAACAAAAAAGGAAAAAAAAAACTGAACAACACATACTTGTCCTATCAACACTAGTGTAATATCACTTGATGTTTTAATTACAACATATCACTTTTGTAATTAACTTCAATTAGGGTTTGGATCATCCGCGTATTGTCGCGGAAGATCAGGTATGTTAAAAAATGCAGTTTGACACCATATATACCATGGAGATGATTAAATCTTATAAAATGGAGCATAAAAATATCAAAATAAAATATGGATACAAACAATTAACTTGAAAATGTATCTTTAAGAAATTAATAAAAAAAGGATTATTAAAAAATTATATAAAGGGCCAAATTGTGACTTTAAAATATAGTAAATTACCAAATTATCATGTATAAAATACTAATAATTTAACTTTAAAATTATAAGGGTGAAAAATGTTAAATAAAAATTAATTAATGAGAAAGTATATAAATATATATAAATTTTAAAATTATAAGGATAAAAATTGTTACATTAAAATTAGTATAAAATATAAAAACAATTAAATGTAAAGGAAAAAAAACGGAAAGTATGAAAACTTAGAAAATGATTTTGCTTACGTGGATTGAATAGTGAATCGTCGCACGTACCTATTTTGGTAATTAATATATATATATATATATATATATATATATATATATATATATATATATATATATATATATATATATATAATTTGTTACATTAAAATTAGTTTGTATAAAATATAAAAACAAATAAATGTAAAGGGAGGAAATGAAAAAAAAAAAAAAAAACGAAAGTACGAAATCTTATAAAAGGATTTTTGCTTACGTGGAATGAATAGGAATGAACATTGAATAGCCTCACGTACCTATTTTTGTAATTATATATATAAAATATGAATGCATTGTCTATATTCTTTGAGAAATACTCTAGGTGACACATCATCAACTACTTTATACATGTTTTTAATTATTTTAAAAATAAAATTACTCACTCATATTTAATACTTTTTAATATGTGTTTATGTACGTGTGTGTATATATTTAATATTTGATAGTATCATAAATATAAATATAATGATAAAATTAAAGTTTATAATCATTAATATAAGTATTTACAAATTTATAAATTACATTAATATATTTATAAAGACTAATTTTATAAAAGCCATAAACTTTTAACGTGTGATTCGAAAAAATCTTAATATTTTTTTATTATGTTATGAAGATAACTTCCTCGTAGAATTATCACTCGACTCACTTAATGAATTTAATGAGTAACTTGATTAATTTTTTTCAAAATCAGTCATAAAAAGCTTAAATTTGGTCCGTGAGGTTTGCAAAAAATTACAACACATGGTTTTTTAACTTTATTTTTTGTTTTTTATATACTTTATTTAGTTTTGATTTTTTATAAATACATATACATTTTTATCTTATTTTTTTATATATTTTATATATTTTTACTTTTTAACTATATTTTTCAAACAATTTTTTTTTTTTTTTTTTAATTTTGTTACCTTTTTTTCTAATGTTTTTATTTATTTTAATTCAAGTATACTTGACTTAAATATAAATTACTATAACAAGTTTTGTTATAGAGACCGATTATTATTGTTTTTTTTGTTCGTTCTTTTAATCTATTATCAAACTGAAAAATATTATCTTTAATTTAAACCATTGATATCATATATAGAAACATGATTTTAATTTGCAAGTTATATAACACATTGAAACACTAATTCTCAATAAAAAAAGCTAATTTTTTTAATTTTCATTTTTTCGTAACATAAATATAACAACACTAAAGAAAAGAAAATAAGTTGAACCAAAATTACAAGTATAAACATAACTATTTTATCTACTTGATTAAAATTAAAAAAGTTACAAAGACTATAAATTATCAAAATTATAATATACTTTAATATATTAATATATTTTAAATTTTTTAGAAAAAGGCCAATAAAAAGTTAAAAATACAAAAAAAAAAAAACAAATATTTGGAAAACAAATAAGAAAAAAAAAATATGAAAAAAAATAAAATATAAAACGAAAAGAAATATGGAAAAAAAACCCTAATATACTCTACATAACACTAAAAAATAGAAAACAAAAGGTAAGAAAAAAAATTAAAAAAATTGTTGAAAAATAAAGTTAAAAAATGAAAATAAATAAAGTATATATAAAAAACAAAATAATAAATGTATATATATTTATAAAAAAACCGAAAAAATATAAAATATACAAAAAACAAAAAAAAAAATAAAAACCATGTGGTGTACTTTTTTGCAAACATCGGGAACTAAATTTGAACTTTTTAGTACTGATTTTACAAAAAAAGTAAATCAAATTAACCATGAAACTCATTAAGTGAAAACCTTCGGGGTTTCTTTTTTTTTTTTTTTTTTTTCAATTAAGTGTAAAAAATTTAGGACTTTTATAATGTTAGTCCTATTTATAAATATGTGCTTTAATAAATAAATGAAATGTTCTTTTATATATGAATGGATTAATAAATAATAAATGAAAAAAATAAAAAAGTGGGACTAATGAAAAACTTTTGCTAGGCTTTCGATATTTGAAATGAGTTACATAGCCAAATTATTTTCCAAGAACAACTGGAAGTAAGGTTGTTAAGATCAAGATCTTACCCAAGATTGTTTTATGTTTTGCAAGATTATGAACATAGGATTGGATTAAGATCGTAAGATTCTTAAAAAATGAACTCATATTCAAATTTGTTTGTAAGGTATTGGATGTGTAATATACATTATAGCTTGATATTGATTAAGATGTCGATACAGACTAAACTTTAACTTTTCAAACAGGAACCATAATTTTTATTGATGCAAACTGTAAATATTAGGAAAAAAACATCTTAATTACTAAAAGCAACAAGATCATTATGATCATATACAATTAAAAGCTTAAGATCACACATGAAATATCATAAATATGACTTGTCAAATTCAAAATGAATTGATGAAATTCTATGAGACTTCTTGCAAAGTGTGATGGTCGATTCAAAGTTGAATATAAATTATTTTGAGCCTCGAATATATAATAAAACTAAAGAGGTGAGATTAGATTATTTTAAGATCTTAAAATCCTAGTAAAGATTTTAATATCTGACTATAGATCTTACTAGTAAGATCAAGATTATTTTTGGCTTACATGATCTTAAAATCATAAGATCTTAATATTAAAATTGAGTTTTTAACAACCATATTAGAAAGATATGGGCATGGTCTCCAAGTAGTTAACTCTTATTTTTCACAAGGTTGACTAATTAAGCATTATGGGAAAAGGTAAATTTGTTATATTTTGGGATAACTTTAGAAGTTATATAGTACCTCATCGACAACATGTTGTCTTTTGATTTCCATGAATAAAGGAGATCCACTTCATGATATATTTCTGTCTCACAAGAATTAGAGTATTGGGTACGGGCCGGTGTTATAACGCCATCTTACATGTTATGTCAACCTTAACACCACCATAACATCATGTAGGAGTAGGAAATGATGTTCCACTGTTATAACTTGTTAAGAGGTAGAAAATGTAGAGAGAGAAATAGAGAAATAGGAAGAAAAATGATTTTGATTGGTCCTTAGTTCCCGTTTTGATATGTTGTAACGCCAACAAGATGCCACATAACGAGAAGGGGGGCAGTGTACAACGAGATGCAATGCCGTTATTGGCGTCCACCTCAGCCATAACGAGTCTCTACGAGAACCATACCGTCGCGTCTTAGAAGACAAAACACACCTAAAAGTTCAGGTAGAGAAACAAATAGTGTGAAACAAAAAGTTTGAATCTTTAAAATCTAGAGCTAATGTATTTTTATTATACTATATCTATATATTTGTCTAGAATTAAACTTACAAGCTAATGACCGATGAGGACGCACTTTTTCGATACACCTGTTGCCTCTTAGCCACATGCCAAAAAAAAAAAAAAAAAAAAAAAAAAGACAGAGAGAGAGATCATGTTACTACTTTCTTATAAAAGCTAGGTGTTTCAAATTGTTTTTTTTTTTGCAAGTTGCAAAAATATTAAACTTTTGGACCTTGACGAGATTCAGCACTTGAAACTCAACAAAAAATTTAGACTTTATATTCAATTGATATCCACTTTATCATAAAAGACACACAATGTCATTTTTTGTCCAGCGAATAGTAGTGTCGATCAATGGATGTTTGTGGATCTAATTTTCGTGAGCACTCGTGTCCACTTTCAAAGAAAACTACCAAATTGTGTGGATATTCATGAGCAAACCCTTTATCAATGGAAACTATGCACTTTTCTTCTTTTGCTACTTTTTCTTATTTGTGCAATCTTGATATTTCAGCAACTTATACAATCTCACACTTCCATTATACAAATTATTTAATTATGTTATATATTTAAATTATGTTATATATTTAAATATGTATATTTGGTATTCATAATGTTAATACTTAGTTATATTTGGGGGTCTATGACGGTAACAATGATATGAGTTTCCCAATCACACAAAAACACTTATTTGATATCACATACAATTGAAATTGTTGAAATGTATATTATACATCAATTCATCATACATTAATGCTAAATCGCTATGGCATTCTATAACTTAGATGCTTGAAATAAGTGGGCCAATTTCTAGCCTATTTGTTTATTGGAGTCACTAGTTACTTTAGTTTGCCTTGTAAACCAATCATTTTGGATTTTATTGTTTACCAAAATTAGCTTCTCAACTATTCATTAGTCTTCGTATTATCAAGCCCTTAAAATAGATGTAGTTCAACACTCCACCCACTAATTTGCGAAACAAGTTGTTCACTAAAAAGGACACGTTCTTTGAATATCCATCGGTTTGTTAAAGAGTAAATTATAAATATGATCCTTAGTATAAATTAGGTGTCCAGCATAAGTTTCAATTTTGCAATAAGAATTATGGTTTGTTATATTGCAAAAGAAATCATGTGTTTGTTGTTTGTTTAGTACTTGTGATAATGATGTTGTTTGTTTAGTACTTGTAATAATGATCGTGGCGATCATGCAAAGGTATGACTTGCGTCGAGCCCATGTTATACGTATATCGGGATGTTTTTTGTCCTGTACAAGTGACAATGATCATGACGATCATGAAATGGTAGGACTTACATCGAGACCATGCTATACGTATACGAGGATCTTGTTTGTCTCATATGAGTGATAATGATCATGGTGATCATGGAATGGTATGACTTGCATCGATACCTTGTTATACGTATATCTGGATGTCGTTTGTCCTGTACAAGTGGTAATGATCATGGAAATAATGTAATGATATGACTTGCGTCGAGACCATGCTATACATAGACGCAGATGTCGTTTCTCCCATATGAGTTGTGGGTTTGTCTTGAACGTTGTTCTATCTTATTTGATGGTTTTTTATACATAGATATTTCTTAGATTTTTGATGTTCCACATCCTCGATATTTTCTCTCTGTCCATCGTTTGTAGGATATATGACCCATACCTATTTGCTTCTTGGATTTTATATGGGCCCTCCCATATAGGTCTCAACTTGCCTTGTAATTCTTGTCGGCTTTCCTCGTTGTTCCGTAAGACTTGCTCGCACACTTTAAAAGATCTGCCTTTGACTCATTGATTGTAACGATTTACTGTCTACTTCTTATAGTGTTCCTGCCGTATTGTTGTTATTTCTCTCCATTCCATATATACCCCTAGGTTGGTCTGTAACCCGATATCGTTATCGACCTTATCAAAATATCATGGTTCGGTACATGAGGACCATCAACTATACTAGTATGACAGCTTCCAACCCGTATACCAAACTGAAAGGTGTTTCCTTCTTTTTCGTGTGTGGTGTCGTCTTGTATGCCCACAACACACCCCGATAATTCGTCAACTCACCAACCTTTAGCTGCATCTAGCATTGTCGCCAAGCTATTGTTCTGTTGGTAACTTCTATTTGATCATTCGCTTTTGGGTGTGCCACATATGTGAACCTTTGGTTTATGCAAAGATCCTCACACCATTCTTTGAATGGGTTATCTGCAAATTGTATGTTGTTATTTGAGATAAGTGTATGCAGTACACCGAGTCGACATATGATTTACTACCAAAAGAACTTTTATGATATTATGCTCAGTTATTGTTGATAATGGTTATGCCTCAACCCATTTCGTGAATTAGTCTATTGGTACTACAAGGAATTTCACCTTTCATGGCACTTCTGGAAATCGTCCTACTATGTCGATGCCCCACTATGCAAACGAGAAAGGACTACTGATGTCGATCATCGGTGTAGTCGATTTCCTTGGTATTGGTGCATGTTTATGACATTTTTCATATTTATATATGTTGTCTTCCATGTCCTGGTATATAGTTGGCCAATATTATCCTAACTTGGCTATCTTCTGCACAATTGTTCGCGTTCCTTCATGTGCTCCTGATATACCGTCATGGAATCTATGAAGGTGTGTATATGCTCACATCCCCTTTTAGTGGCTAGTTGTAACCCCATAATGAGTGCTTCATATTCATAATCAATATTTGAGGTGGGAAAATCGAAACACAATGTGTATGTTATCTCTTCTCATGTTGGGCTTTTCAGTATCAAGTTGGCTCTTGCTCTGTAACATCCGATTTCGAGAAGCTTCCAATTTTGGGAATTATGAGCATTAAATGGATCAAGTTAGGGCCTGGACTCCAAAGGGTTTGGGTTTTAGATCCAATTAGGTGTGGAATATATATATATATATATATATATATATATATATATATATATATATATATATATATATATATATATATGTTGTGTGATCCAAACTGTCAGTTTGTGTTTTGGAAGTCCACGGGTATAATGGTAAAAGTGATGCTTTGAAAATTTTCTTTAATTAACAACTCTAGTTCATAAGGTTTTAAGTCAAATGAGATTAGATGGTATTGTAAGGCTTTTCATTACCTTTCCGAGCATATAAAGAACGTCAAAAACGGAGTTGAGACAAATAATTTATGGCGTTCAAAAGTTAGAATGGGAGTATGTTTTGCCATTTACATTGGGCGTACGTGGCATGTACGTTAGGCGTACCTAGCTTAAGTTGGTCGTGATGTTCTCTCCAGTATGTTATGCGTACTTGAGGAAGGGTCAAACTCTAATATTTGGGTCTTGAACCCTATTTAAAGACCTTAACTTATTAGAAACCCTTATTATCTTCAGCCTCCATCCTCTAAAGCAGTTCCCTCGAAACCCTAGCTTCATTTGTGAGACTATTGAGCGCTTTTAAGTGATTTGGAATGTTCTTGGAGCAAATTGGAGAAGAATGATGGTGCAAATTAGAGAAGAATGAACTCATTGTAGAAGTGTTGGTTGGCCTGGAGCATGTAGATCCAGACCTTGTTCTCGTTGATCTTTCTTCTAGGTGTATAAAGATTCATTATTGATGGTTCTTTTATGTAGATCGAGTTTTAGGATATATTATGAGCATATTTTGGTCCCATGGCTTGGATCTTGTGAGTAGAATTTACTCCAAAACCTTTGAGCCTCATTTCTAGTCATTTTGAGGTCATTAAGACATAAAAATTGAATCTTGATAGGTATATCTCTTCCATTCATGAGTTAGTGGTCTTTTGGTGAGGTTAAGATTCAAGGGCGTTGGTTTGGACTCCATTAAGTCGTGCAAATTCATAAAGTCAAGAACTTTCTGACTTAAGATGTCATTTAGAGTTAGATCTGTGATTTCGATGATTTTGATCTTGAGCATCAAGATTATAAAGTTGAGTTTGGGCATCAGTGAGTTATGTTGGGCGTACCCTTCTAGTACATTGCACGTTAAAGATTTCAGCCCCTTACCCTCTCTACGAAGATGCACTATGTTGGGCATATCGTGGCTGTACATTGGGCGTACACACTAGAAGCCCTTATGGGCCATTTTGGGCTTTGGTTCATTTGTTGGAAATAGTGTCCAAGGTCATTAACTATTGGTAATATTTCTAATAATAATAGGGTCCTTTTGGGTTGCCCTCAAGACCCAAATTGAGTAGAATAAATAAAGGATAAATTGGTTTATCAATTATCACGGATAATAATTAGTTAGAAACTAATTGGAAATAGATTTTGGGAATTAATTATCAGTTTAATTAATCAAAGGGTTGAATATTTTGGTTAATTAGGAGTGTTCCTGAACCCTTATGGAATTAGGTTTGGATGAAAATCACTCCATCGCACATGGGGAAATGAGTGAATTTCGTTGTTGGCCTCCTATCCCACATGAGAAGGAGTAGAAAACCTAGGAAGGGATCTAAGGCTATAAATAGGGCTTTAAGGATTTCATTCTTCCTTGCACCTTGTCTTGAAGTTTCGCCAACCCTTCTTCCTCCCCCTCTTAGGGTTTGTTAAATTAACCCTTCTCCTTGTTATTTTTATTCCACTCTTTGGTGTCATTGGGTGTGACACCATTAGAGAGATTTTGGTTTGGGTCCTCTCATCCAAGCAACTTTATGGAGTATCAAGATCTCAAGCATAGAGATCAAGAGATACATAAGAGGTATGCTTTTCTTCCTTATGTTTTTTTTTATGTTTTCTAGGGTAGATGTAATTAGCATGAAACCATAGATCCATAGGTTGCATGTACACTTAGGTATATCGTAGTTTTGATTTTTCCGCTACCTAGTTTAGAGTGTATTTGATGCATAGAAAACCCAACAGTAGTATCAGAGCCAACAGTAGTATCACCCGATCTAACACTTTACCGAATTACCCCTTGGCTCCAAAACACCAACCGAACACCTGGATCATCTAAATCACATTACCCATAGCCAAAAGGTTCCAAATCTCTTTTCCTCAAAATACCTAAGTCTGATGATACTCGTTCTTCGGGCTACCACCCAACATTAGGAAACGATTCGGAATAGGGCGTTACAACTCTCGATCACTTATATTAGATTTCATCCTCGAAATCATTTCTCACCATCCTAGGCACACTAGACAGCTTGAGCAACACAACCATAACCTCGAGTATACCACACCCTTCCCCAAGGCAACCAAGCGCAACCTAAACAGGCTCCCAAACCCGAAAATGAATGAATCCCCTCCCATCCTAAAACAATACCATGCAGAATAGCCACATCTACTCAACATGAACTCTGAAGTTTCGAATTGGTCTGACTCCCTGACATACCTTCTGCATTGTACCATTTTGCTAATTCCATTCCACTTATCTTTCAATTGACTAATCCACTTATAATTACCTGAGGTTCCCACTAGAAACTAGAACCACATACCATACGCTGCTGCTGACAACCTTTCACTTGAACAATGATATTAGATATTCCTTTGAGAGAAGGCTCATCTTGATGATAACAATTCCTTACCTATAATGAACAACACGAGACAAACTAGAAGATAACTATCTATTGCTGAACAAGTCACTGCTTCCTTGAACAGCCAAAACGACATACCGCCACGAAAATTCTGAAACCCCGTACTTGCCTGACCCCCATACAGACAGAATCTAATCAAAACACAATCACAAGACCCTGATCTCCCATCAAATCTAAAACCATCCTTTAACCTTGAACCTTCTAATTGATACCCTCGACATACATATTCCTTAATTCATATCCTATTGAAATGAATACCTTGCACATAAACACCCACAATTCCCAATGCGAATTCTCGCCAACAACCAACTCGGTACCTAACTCATAACCCGAGATCCAAGGATCTGCACTTGCATTTCACATAAAACATTCTAATTCACGACAACTCCTCACTATCGGGATATAAAGAAACTGAAACCATCACCACAACGACCAATCTCGTGCCTGGTCTAATCACCAGGTTCCCTAGAGCCCAAATGATGAGGGTGTCCTAGCCCAAGCATCCCTATGCGCCAATCACTAACCATACACTCAATCCAGCAAACCGAGATCCAATACCTTGGTGCAATAGTCTATATCAGGTCCCAATTGCATTTCATTAATCACATGGGCCTCGCCCATGAGTCCCACCCAAACTATACCACGGAGCAGCCTCGCCCACAGGTCCCACCCATCTAGAGTTAAACAGGCCCGACTCCGCCTTGGACCCCAATGGTCCTCAACCTAAAACAGAGAAATGCTCTCCAACAATCTTGACTGTCATGCCTAAGGCATGAACTGATTCCCCTTTATACTTATGACCACCTCCAACGATAATCTACATCAAACTAGTGAATGCTATGATCCCATCGAAGTCTTACAACACTTTAAACCAACCATGGTCTTACCATACCTAAAACCATCACAACCCTACTCATCCTAGGTCGAAACCTGCATCCAACTATATCCAATCAAGTGTTTGGGTCATGCTTTGAACCCCAAAGCCTTCATCATACAAGAACAGGCATCGATGATCTAACACAACCCTCAACCTGGATCCATCCACAAGCCTACTATAAAGAAGACACCGACCAGCCATTAGGAGTTTTTCTGAACTCTCAACTTACACAACTTCAATCCTGACGACCATTAGGGTCATCTCTCCTCCTGAATGGGATGCGAAAATTACCCTATGTTCACACCCGATAGAACTCCAGGAAAATTTTGATCGATACTCCCCCACTTGGACTCATCGAAGCTCTCCTATCCCACGAGACTTAATGGATTCCCAACCCATCTATCTTCATATACATGTACCTACCATGACATGCGCTTACCAATACTAGCGTTCCATTACTAGTCAAAACCATTGATCACCCAACTCTTAGAATCCTAAAGAATACTCCTTAAAATCTCTGCAAGTCCGATACTCACAACGACCTACCATGACACCGCTCCAATTCCTTAATTACTTTATGCTGGTTCCTTAATACCATAACCCTTGATTGGAACTGGAGAATCATCAACCCAACTTCCCATCGTCAAATGAATCCCTGATTTCTAACCATCTACAATCCTTGACATAATAAAATCTCCTAGCACTTCCAAAGACCTAGAAAATCATGCGACTCCCACTACCATATTTTTGCTACTGCTCCTTACTTACCAATGGTAGTTATTAAACCTAAAGGTTCTTCCATGGACAACTGCTTGATCATACCAGAAAACATGCTAACACAACTAAAACATGACTTCATTGGAGGAATAAGCAGCTAATCCGACCATAAGACTTCCATACAATACCCCTGAATTAACCCCACCAACGCATCAGAACAGCAACCTAACAAACTGAAATCCGCCCAACAAGATATGACTCACCAAAGACTCTTGGCATGAAAAATGGCATATAACAACCCTTGATAATATAATTCAGATAATAGTAGAGAACTAACCCGAGATAATGCTTAACAAATCAAAGCAAAATTCTAAAGTAATATAAATTCTGATAATAACCAAGAAGAAAGCAAAAGATAACATACTCGTAAAAACACCTGCTGGAATGTTGACCTCTTCTTCCTATTGTGCTACTTGCAATGGGATCTGAGTTTCCCCAACCACCGAGCATGGGAAATTTTCCCTGATATGACCCAGTTTATGACAACGATGTTACAATTCTACTTATAGTGTGCATTCATGGCGGAAGTGGCCCTTCCATCCGCACCTTCCATACATAGACATGCTGCGCAATCCTCCTGTGCCCCATTTATTGTTCTTGAAACCACCATGACCCCTCAAGTCTCTAACCCTAGATATGGAAATGCCCAATTGTATTGATTGTCGAGCCAGACTTTGAGTCCGCCTCCTCGTCCCCACCTGTCTCTTTGAACCTATATCTTGCTCATGAGTTACCCTGACCATCCCATCAATCGATTGAACAACCGAGGTACGACTCTTAAACCTGACGACCAATCTTTCAGTGACACGCCCAATGATGTCTGGTAACTCCTCGCGTAGGGCTCGTGAAATCTCTATGGCAATCCAATCATGTGGTCAACTCTCCTAAAGGCATGGTGCATAACCAACCTCCAATCCTAAATGACAAGAGATAACAATAGGATCATCCTTCCTGGAGGAATCTAGGGATCCACAAGATTTGGGCTACAGATGAGCCCCTAACCGACCCTCTACAATCTCGGCCCAAAAAGCACCGAGACGACCATCCAGCAGCTCAAAAATCCATTCCTTGACTGAACCAAAGATATCAGGAGTCCATTCTACAATACTGCGGGTAACCTATGATGAGAAGACCTCTCACATGTGCTCATCAATCGGCTCAGTACTTGCACTTGAGCCGGAACCAGAACTTGACCCCCCCTTCCTGAGTTCTCAATGTCATACTAAAAAACAACATGCAAAAAATCAGAACATACCCAAGAATCCTTATCCCATAGGCTTCCTAGATTCTCCAGTACTCTCCTTGACTCAAGTATGTAACCTATGCTTTCATTAGTATGGGCCCAATACTACCTTACACACCTATCCTTACTTTCCTCAAGGATCATCCCGATTCATCCAAGTCACCTTCTCAAACTAGTGCTCTGAGCACTCGCTAAACAGTACAATAAGACCCACTGAAGCATTTCCTAGGCCTTCCTAGGTTCCCAACTTCACCCTGCCATCAGCTGCTGAAGGACTCCCCGTAATGACAGTTACCCACCACATGAATACAATCACATGCAACAAAGATTAGATAATCCTTCGAGTAACAGACTCATCCCTACAATGGTTGGAATCAAACGAGAGCTGCACAATAAGTTCAAATCCATCACTCTGAGATTAATCAACCTTTGTCACATGTGACTTAACATATTCTCTTAGCAACCAACTCCTATTATGTAAGATTCCCACAAAGCACAAAGAAAGTAGCACTCGTACAGTAACACTCCAACCCATAGGATAATTAAGAACATCCGGCCTCACACACCACAACTCATGCTAGGAACTTTCACTCTCGCTGCCGATTGCCTAACGGATACAAATTATACCTAATCTAGCATCTCATGCTTCCTAGGCTACATGGAATCACATATCAGGCCAATCTACCAATGACATATCAGAACTAGCATGCAAGTCTGCAAAATCATACAACAGGAAAATAAAGACATCTCTCCTTGCATTCTATCATGAAAAAACTGAGCAGGTCCTTAGCCCTAACTAGCATGTGATTCAAAGATTCATAAATCAATCATATCAAATAACATGTATGGGTATTTGGGGAAAAACCTACATGAGCTCGACTGATTTCACACCACACCCTTTCTTAGAAAACTCTTTGATTAAAAATACATTTCTTTTGAAAAACATTACCAAATCCTTAGTTTAAGTTCAGACATACCCGATATTTTGTCTGGATCCCTCAAACCAAGACTCTAATCCGAACTTGAAACCCCCCAAAAATAAGACCCAAAAATTTCATTTTTAATTTAATAAAATCAGTATTGTAAAACATCATCAATACAATCCAGATAAAATAAGTGTACCGAGCATCATCTCAAATCAGATTAAATCACAAAATGCGGAACGAGGTGGTGTGTGCTCTGCAGTCATCCCGTACACACAAAGCTTAGTGAGTTCCCTAAGATACCACATACCATACATACATATCACATAACAGGCTCTTCCCAATGAGTATAACGGGTCCTACCCTAACTCGCATAACGGGCCCCATCCAAACAGTATAAAGGGCCCCGCCTTATGGGTATAACGGGCCCCTCCGTAACTCGCATAACGGGCCCCGCCCACATACAATTCATATAAGCATAACATGTAATAGCATATAGAGTACCCATCGTGCCCCAACCAGTAAGAATATAAGCACATATATACATACAAGTGTCACACAAACAACGAGTATTATAACATAACAGATCATGGGTCGGTATTGGTACCATCAACCCGCTACACATAGTGAGGAAACTCACCTCAAACTTTTTGAATTATGCTTGTAACATCCCAAAAATCATGACCGAAAATTTCATTTTCAATTTAATAATAAAACCACAAGTGTCAACCATTCATTCAAAACATATCACATCAGAGTATCATGTCTATAACATTACTTTATTTTATCGGAGTATAACATCCTAGGCTAAACAAACAATGGTGTGTGCCATGTGATCACCCCGAGCTCCTCCCTCCGCCACCGGAAGTACCTGAAACCAAAACTGAAAGTCGTAAGCACGAAGCTTAGTGATTTCCCCAACTTTTTACATACCACATACATAACCACGTACTACAAGCACTGGGCCTCGCCCGCTACATCGGGCCCCGCCCTGCTCCAGATGCGTCCGACATCAGGCCTCGCCTGATCCATGCCCAACCTAGCTTTGAGCCCCGCTCGGTATACATATCTATTTCTCTTAGGCCTCGCCTATCTTTGGGCCTTGCCCGCTAAACACATACAAACTTATAACATAACACATAACACCTAAGCTAAACATACTCTACTGTATTCCTGTACTAAGGCCTCGCCTATCTTGGGCCCCACCCCTGTCCTGCTACTGGTGAGTCATGGAACCCCGTCCATGGTCCTGCTGATAGTGAGATACGGGCCCCCGCCCACACTCACATCTCTCCTATCTCGGGCCTCGCCCCTGCTATGATAATAATGAGATACGGAACCCCGTCCATAATCTGCTAGTGATGAGATACAGGACTTTTCCCACACTCACCTCCCTACCAGGCACATATGAGTATCATACAGACAATAAGTATGAACTATCATATAAACATTCCCCGGGCACCCTCCCGACATCGGACCTTCATCCGAAATCACATACTAGCATACAGTGCCAAGGGATAGCCCCCGGGGGATCCTACGCATAAACTACATGAGTCGGCATTTTGGTAGTAGACCCATTAACACAATGAGGAGACTCACCTCGCACCGATGAACCCTGTTGATACTCCTCTGGCTACTGACTGGCATTTCCCGAACTGTTGATCCTTCGGCTTCCCGAACTACCAATACCAAACATCACTTAGTCCAATACAATAATCCTTCCTAGGGTAAAATAACCATTCTACCCCTAGTCCAACTTGGCCCATATCTAAGGCCCAATACTAAGTAAGCTTCCCAAGCGCACTAGTGGCCCACTAATGGCCCAATTTGCTAAATCGGGCCTAATCCCTCTGATGGGCCTTACCTTAAGCCCAAACATCTAGTTGGCCTACATCATCTGACTTTTGCTGGCCCACTAAGGTCTAAAGTCCAAAGCATGGCCCAACCCGAGGCCCAATAACTCGAAGCCCAAACTGCCAGAGTACGTGGGGCGTACACTCACGTACGCTAAGCGTACTAGGTAAGTGGTGAGTACATTGGGCGTACCTGCACGTACACTCAGCGTAACCCCCTGTTAAGTCCTTTTCTCATTTAGTGCTTAATACTCAGATCTAAAAGCTACTATTACAGTTCCTGGTCCTTTTCCACGTCTTAACCTATAATGTCACTGACTTAGTGACTTTACTTGACCCAAACAAGCCTAAACTCCAAAGTGATATTATACTTCCATAAGAGGGGCTAGATCTCATGCATGAACACAAATGGACCATCAAGGTGGCAACTTTCTGCCTTAGGGACTCATTTAGAACTGAAAATGGCAACTCAAGGTCTAACAAAATAAGTTGAGTCATAAAGGTCCAATCTTGGGACCTAAAACATCCAAAAACTCCATCCTAGAAGATCTAAACATTCAAGAGACAAGTTCAAGACTTTATACCTCAAGAAGGTCTGGAATGAAGTAATAACCCCATATCTATATCTTCTCCTTCAGTCCACCATCTTCCATGTTCTTTACTTGCTTGAGAAAATGGATTACAACACTAGAATACTCTCCCAAGGCTTCCAAGCTCCAAAAACACTCAAGGGACGATTAGGGTTTCGTGGTTGCTGTCCAAGGATGAAAATGGAGGCTGACCCTTGAAGCATATCATTCCTTATATAGTGTCTGGCCCTAAATTAGGGTTTTCTAGACTCTAGACGTACGCCAAAAAAACACCCGCGACCATTTCTCTTATACGTTGGGCGTACTCATGCTGGCCACCTTGCATGCATGGTCCTTTCTTGCCATCTTTCTCCATTAAGGACCAATATTGCCAATAACTTCAAAGTGTTATAACTCTTTCATTCTAAGTCCATTTCCGATGAACTTTATATCCACAAAAGGTGGCGAGAAACCCTACGCTTCTAGCAACACACCTCGACCCCAAACCTGTCGAATAAAAACTTCAAGACCCATAAAGGACTGAAATGCCCCTAGCCTGGGCCTCTGAAATCCAATAATGGATACTTTCATAACATGGTGTTATAACTCTCCCCCACTTAAACTAGACTTCACCCTTAAAGTACGCTACAACCAACTACCCTGCAATCTGCTCAAAACATTTCTACCCAATGAATACTTCTTATAGTAAGTTCGATCCTCAAGGGATCACTTCCATTGACCTTCCACCCGTTCATTCAGCCAAAACCAAACCTCGAAGATAAAAACCTCGAGAGAACTCTGATCACTAGCAATCCTGAGAACATGGCTCTTATCCAGCCGAAATCCCACCAGTACTCCCCGAGTACTTTCACTTGGCATCCAAGGGGATCACCCCTTTACCCTGCGCTACTATGGCCTTCCTAAGGCAACGATACACAATCGGCTCCTTTTCCTATCTCTATGAAGGACATACTCTTTGTTGCATCTGCATTTCCAGCCACTCCTCATGTTGGTCACTTCACTGCTACCCACTGAATGCTTCCTCCTACTATATCTTAGTGTTGAACACCCAACCCAACAAATGGATTAGATAATTCTTTGAGTAAAAGATTCATCCCTGCAACGGTTAGACTCATACGAGAGTTGCGAAACAGGGTCAAACCCTTCCCTCTGAGATTATTCAACCATGCTGTGAGTGGCGTAGCACCTCTCTGTCAATTAGCTGCTCCACCAAGGATTCTCTTATCGCTATCCCCGACCGAAGGTCCTGCTATCTCCTATTTGCTTTCGGGACGAATCGAGACCACCCTGGTCCCAACTAATATGCCATAATCTGGGTTACTGGACTCTCACCAGTTACTGCACCCAAGCTCAATCGCTCAGTCTCTCTCAGCGACTTTCGAAGAAAATTTTGGCTGCCTAAACTGCTCTATATACCTTAACACTCTGGCTCCATAAGTCTTGGGATCCTCGATCCCATATCTTGAATCTAAGGTCTCTACTAGGTCCCACCTGCGTTGCTAAAATCTCATGGGCCTCGCCCACAGTTGTCACCCAAACTATATATTAGAGCGGTCTCTCCCTCAAGTCTTACTTATCTTGCTACTATCGCAAGGGCCTCGCCCACAGGTCCCACCCAAACCATACTACTGAGTGACCATGCCCCTGGCCACATCTATCTAGGGCTACGTGGGTCCTAAACCATCCTGAATCCTCAACCAACTATCCTTCCCCGATCTCTATCAGGCTGAATATGAGATTTGGGCCTCACCCACACTCCACTAACTAGGAGATACGGGACCTAGCCCACACTCCTCTAACTGGCTACTAACAAATTTCATGGCCATCCCGTAGTCTTACCACACTCTCCATGTTGTATCTACCACTGACTACTACTCCGAAAGCATCCCATGCTGGACGTTCACAAAATCTTCATCCTGCCTCACTCGAGTCCTGCTGATGATCCTCCAACCTGGTCTCCCAAACCGGACATCTTCAATTGCGAAAACACAGACTCAACATTGCGAAGTTTCTTAAACTCCCAACTCATGCAGTCCTTAACTCACACAACCACTTAGGCTGTCTTTCTTCCTGATAAGAATGCAACTCATCCTAAATCCACGCACCCTTCTACTCCTGAATTCTGGGAAACTCTCCCCCAGTTTGGTTCATCTAACACTTTATAGTTCACTTGCTTGGAAAGGTGTCCCAATCCTTTTCTCCATCCAAAGGTCAATCTACTACTAGCCATGCTTACCACTGCTAGAGCTCCAAAACTAACCAATACCAAACCCGACCCACTCTTGCAGACTAACAAACACTTCCTGAGTTCCAATCATCCTTGCTACAACAAGTACATCCCGAGAACTTGCTCTAATAGAAATGTCTTCGAACTAATACTCTATCATCCAAGGTATGCAGATGGAATATGACTTAATCGAAAGCGGGTAATACAATACTCCAATATATACTTACTAACATTAATGCAGTACCATAACAATATAATCATGAATAAAAACTGACAGGAAACGGAAAGATACATACCTGCACCGTCAAGTGCTGCTCGAGCCTCCACGATAGACAACTGAAAAACCATGCTCCCTACTGTAGGCGCCTCTGCTCGGCCCTGACGGCTGTCAGTGATCCTCATGGTCACAGGGGCAGGTGCCATCACCTGTCCTGTTGGAAGCAAACCTGAAAACTGGGCCTTCTTGTGGACCCTCGGACTACAATGGAAACATATCAGGTGTGATCCCTGAGTGATGGTAGCCGTACAATCCCTTCTGAAATGACCAGTCCGGCTGCACTTGAACCAACCAGAGTCACCACCACTACCACTCCTGTACACACCCTCGTGCGTCCTGCCACAATTTCCACAACAACCACGGCCCTGATAATCCCTCGATCTCACATCCGACCCCTTAGGTCTCTTGCGTGAACCTGCGGCTACCTAAACCTCCTTCGGTTTCCTCTTCCTTAGGTGCTCCATATTGATCTCCCTATCCCTGGCCCGAGCAGTCATCTCCTCCAGCGTCTTGCAGCTGGACCTGCTCACAAACTCCCTGATGTCACTCCTCAGCATCTCGTGATAACGGACCTTCTTCATCTCCTCAGTCGTGACATACTACGGAACAAGAAGATCCCTCTCCCTGAACTTGGTGGTGATTTCTGCGACTGTCTGTGTAGTCTTTCGCAAATCCTGAAACTCTTGTGCTAACTGTTGCACCTCGATCACTGGTGCAAACTCTACCCTGAACCTGGTCGAGAAATCACTCGATGTCATCGCGTCCAACGCAACATCATCCCCAATGGCATGGCCAAGCTCCTCCTACTAATCTCGTGCTCTATCCTTCAGAAGATAGGATGCAAGTCGGACCTTGTCCCCCTCGGGACACCGGTTCGTACGGAAAGCATTGGAAACATCGGCCAAAGACCTGCTACTAGCGATGGGGTCCCTAGCCTCATGGTAAACGGGAGCTCCACAAGCACTGAACTCTCGGAATGTTAGTATACGCGCCCCCATCATGGCCACCATCTCAGCGCGAAAGGCTCTCAGCCTCTCATCCAAAATCTCCAATATGCCCTCCTTGACCGTACCAAAGATCACAGGAGTCTGGTCTAGAACAATGCGTGTAATCTCAGCTGATATAAACTCCCTCCTCTGCTCCTCGAGCTACTCGACTCCTGAACTCGAGCCAGATCCCTCACCTGCACCAGAACTGCCCACTGGCTTACCTCGTAGCATCACCATGCTGCAAGCATACCATAATTACCATTACAATACTCCTTACTACTGAGGAATCTCACACTCACTACCAGTTCCCTGATTTTATCTTAGCCCCTCTCGAATTGAGTACAGATCCTCTACTTTCAGTAGTACGGGCCCATACTACCTTCCATATTTATCCGTACTTTCCTCTAGAATTGTCTCAACTCCACCAAGTCCCTTTCACTATTACTATTTCTCCCAACACTACTCTCATCCTAGGCTTGCCCTAGGGTAACCTCCAACCCACACCCAATCCTCAGCTACTGAAGGTATCTTTATAATGCCAATTAGCCACTACCTGAATACCATCACATGTGACGAGGATCATATAATCTTTCGAGTAAAGGACTCGTCCCTACAATGGTTAGACTCATACGAGAGCTGCACAATAGGGCCAAAATCAACACTTTGAGATTATTCAACCCTGATTACATGTGACTTGATGTATTCACCTAATAGCTAACTCCCATCACTTAGAGTCCCATAAAGCACCAAGCAAGTAGCATTTAGACAAAAAGGGAAATCTAACCAGAACATAATCAAACAATTCTATCCACACAACAAGAATTTGTACTAGCATGCAATGCTAAGCTCATATAATCAGGCATAACCTAAACAGGCTATCCTACTCTTGTCTAACCGATACTAGCATGCAGTTCACAGACACATATAACAAGCATATAAGGCACCCTCCTAGATCTTAGCCCTAAATCTAGCATGCTGATCACATAATTATATCATAACATAAACTTGTATGGGTATTTTGGGAGAACTTACTTGAGCTCGGCTGATTGCATGCACCACACCCTTTTCTATTTTCAAAGTTCTTTCCTTCTAAAATTTCTTGATGCTTTTTCTAAAACCCTTTTCGTTCCTCAAAATCCTTTCTACAAAAATCGATTTTTCCTTTTGAAAAATTATATATCAATTCCTTAGTTTGAGTTCAAACACACCCGAGAGCGTATCCAAATCCCTCAAACCAAGGCTCTGACACCAACTTGTAACATCCCAGAAATCGTAACCAAAAACTTCGTTTTCAATTTAATAATAAAACCACAAGAGTCAAACATCAATTCAAAACGTATCAGATCAGAGTATCATGTCTAAAACATTATTTTATTTTATATGAGTATAACATCCCAGGCTAAACAAACAATGGTGTGTGCCATGCGATCACCCCGAGCTCCTCCCTCCGCTACCGGAAGTACCTCAAACCAAAACTGAAAGTCATAAGCACGAAGCTTAGTGAGTTTCCCAACCTACCACATACGACATACATAACCATGTACTACAAGCACTAGGCCTCGCCCGGCTCCAGATGCGTCCGACATCAGGCCTCGCCTGATCCATGCCTCGACTGTCTCTAGGCCTCCCCTGAAAAACACATACAAACTTATAACATAACAAATAACACCTAAGCTAAACACACTCTACTGTATTCTTGTACTAAGGCCTTGCCTATCTTGGGCCCTGCCCCTGTAATGCTACTGGTGAGTCATGGAACCCCGTCCATGCTCCTGCTGATAGTGAGATACGGGCCACCGCCCATACTCACCTCTTTCCTATCTCTAGCCTCGCCCCAGCTCTGCTCCTAATGAGATGCGGAACCCCGTCCAGACTCTACTAGTTGAGAGATACAGGACCTCGCCCACACTCACCTCCCTACCAAGAACATACGAGTATCACACAGACAACAAGTATAAACTATCATATAAACATTCCTCGGGCACCCTCCCAACATCGGAGCTTGATCCGGAATCACATACTAGCATACAGTGTCTAAGGCTAACCCCCGTGTCTTCCTACTCATAAACTACATGGGCCGACATTATGGCCGTAGACCCATTAACACAATGAGGAGACTCACCTCGCACTGTTGAACCCTGTATATACTCCTTTGGCTACTGACTGGCACTTCCTAAACTACTGACCCTTCGGCTTACCGAACTTCCAATACCAAACATCACTTAGTCCAATACAATAATCCTTCCTATGGTAAAATGACCATTCTACTGCCTAGTCCAACTTGGTCCACACCTAAGGCCCAAAACTAAGGCCCAATATGAAGTAAGGTTCCCAAGCCCACTAGTGGCCCACTAATGGCCCATTTTGCTAAATCGGGCCTAATCCCTTTGATGCGCCTTACCTTAATCCCAAACATATACTTGGCCCACATCATCTGACTTATGTTGGCCCACTAAGGCCCAAAGTCCAAAGCATGGCCCAATCTGAGGCCTAATAACTCGAAGCCCAAATTACCAGAGTACGCAGGGCGTACACTAAGCGTACTAGGTAAGTGGTGCGTACGTTGGGCGTACCTGCACATACGCTCAGCGTAACCCCCCTGTTAAGTCCATTTCTCATTAAGTGCTTCATACTCAGATCTAAAAGCTACCATTACAGATCCTGGTTCTTTTCCATGTCTTAAACCATAAAGTCACTGACTTTTTGACTTTACCTGACCCAAACAAGTCCAAACTCCAAAGTGATATTCTACTTCCATAATATGGGCTAGATCTCTTGCATGAACACAAATGGACCATCAAGGTGGCAACTTTCTGCCTTAGGGACTCATTTAGAACTGAAAATGGCAACTCAAGGTCTAACAAAACGAGTTGAGTCATAAAGGTCCAATCTTGGGACCTAAAATATCCAAAAACTCCTTCCTAGAAGATCTAAACATTCAAGAGACAAGTTCAAGACTTTATACCTCAAGAAGGTCTGAAATGAAGCGATAACCCCAGATCTATATCTTCTCCATCAGTCCACCATCTTCCTTGTTCTTCACTTGCTTGAGAAAATGGCTTACAACACTAGAATACTCTCCAAAGGCCTCCAAGCTCCAAAAACACTCAAAGGAGAATTAGGGTTTCGTGGTGGCTATCCAAGGGTGAAAATGGAAGCTGAACCTTAAAGCATATCATTTCTTATATAGTGCCTGACCCTAAATTAGGGTTTTCTGGACTATGGACGTACGCTGGGCGTACATCATATACGTTGGGCGTACGCCAAAACAAACACCCACGACCATTTCTCTTATATGTTGGGCATGCCCCAGCTTACGTTGGGCGTACTCATGCTGGCCACCTTGCATGCATTGTCCTTTCTTGCCATCTTTATCCATTATGGACCAATATTGCCAATAACTTCAAAGTGCTATAACTCCTTCATTCTAATTCTATTTCTGAAAAACTTTACATCTACAAAAAGGTGGCGAGAAACCCTACGCTTATAGCAACACACCCCGGCCCCAAACCTCTCGAATAAAAACATCAAGACCCATAAAAGACCGAAATATCCCTAGCCTGGGCCTCTAAAATCCAATAACTGATACTTTCAGAATAGGGTGGTACAACATTGATGAATCCTTGGCTGCTGGTTCGATAATTCCCCGAGCTATCAATATCAAATAATATCTAATTAATAATTAGATTCCAATCCACAACCATCAGTTTATAAATAGGGTAAATGACCAACTTACCCCTTACCTAGTTTAGTCCAAGACTACAGCCCAAACTCACAATCCAAAAGACCCAACATGGCCCAACAACCAAAATAATCATACAATGCCTAATCATGGCCCAATTTTCCAAATTGCCCCCCAAAACCCTTTATGGGCCTAACTTCCAAAGGAGCCCAAAAGGTTCAAACAAAAAGCCCAAAAAGAAGTCTAATGTCCCACCAAGTCCCAAACTAAGAAAACCCAACAATGGCCCAAACCTCAAAATTCCAAACTGATCTCCTGTGGAGTATACCCAACGTACTTGAGATGCACGCCCCACATACTCGACCACAATACGCAATGTACAACTATCTGATGCATGATCCTCGCATTTCGCTAAGCGTACCTCATCGTACACCCAACGTATTAGTTAGGAATCCAAAAACCCATATTTTGCTCTTAATGGGTTAAGACAAGATGTCCAAAACATAGATCTGGTCCCAAGCCAATGTATTATCGAATAAAGTTTCCAAGTTTGCTAACAAACACGTCTAAATGGGACTCAACAGTTAAAAAGGAACCTAATAAGAGCTTAATAAATTCATGGTCAAAATCTTTCATAAAGTTTCCATTATTATGTACAAGGGACCTTAGTGGAGCTTAGATCTAATATACACTACTTCTGGAGTAGATGAAAAGCTCACCTTTACATTGAGGGACTAAAAAATTCCAAAAAACTCCATAAAGTAGATTTAACCAAAAAGATCATCAAGGTTAAATATTTTTAACTTAGGAGGCTTGAAAATGGAAAGATACTACTGGATCTAGAAGCCTAAGCCACACCTCCAAATGATTCCTTTCTTCTTCTTCTTCTTCACAAAACACCCATCAAGCACATACCAAGATCAAAATCACCAAATTGCACTTAACCTTCGATTCTAGGGTTAACAATGGATGGGGATTGAAGCTATTAAGGTTTGGTGAAGAGAAAATGAGCTTAAATATGGTCCAAGGCCCTAAAATAGGGTTTTCATGAATCTGGAGTACCCCCCGCATACTCCCATTACGCTTAGCCTACTCCACTCAATAGTCGTGGTCCTTCTTCTTTATACGCCCAACATACACCAAGTTATGCCCCGCGTACTGAAATTAGCACGAGTACACCCTGCATACTGAAATTAGCACTAGTACCCCCCGCATACTCCCTATGTATGCCCCGTGTAGTAAGACTAGCCTCAAACTGTGCAACCTTCTGAAGGCCATAACTTCTTCATTATAAGTCTGTTTCCGGCGATCCTGATATCCACGAAGAGGTAACGAGAAGCTCTACACTTCTATCAACTCATACTTGCCTTAAAATTTCCTGAACAAAACCAATTTCCATAAAAGCCCGATCTGACACTTTACCAAAATACCACTTGGCTCTAAAACACCAACCAAACTCCCAGATCATCTAAATCACATTACACACACCCAAAAGGGTCTAAATTTCTTTTACTCAAAGTCCTAAAGCCTGATGATACCCGGTCTTCGGGCCACCACACCACATTTGGAAACAATTCAGAACACGAAGTTATAGAAGGTTTGGTGTTGGGGATAACAAAAAATTAGGAGTCCTTGTAACTTTGCGTAAAAAATCCTCAAACTGATGAGGTGTTTTGGGGGTCATAAATGACATCGACAAAGTCGTTGCACGATGGCCTGGAATGTCGTAATCGAATGCCTGGTCCTTGAGGGTTGAATGTGCTATATGTGTAAGGTTCCGCCCTTTCTAACACCAATTTGTTTTAGATCAACCGGTAGCACTAACGTTCACCAAGTGGTATTAGAACTGCAAGGGTTCAATTCTCGCAGGAAGAAATTTATGAGGGGGGATTATTGGGGGTCAAAAATGACATCGACCAAGTCCTCACACAATGGCCTGGAGTGCTGTAATCGAATGCTCTGTCTTGGAGGGTTGAATGCATTGTATGGGTAAGGTTGAGCCTTTCTAACACCAATTGGTTTTCAATCAACCGGTAGCGATGATGCTCAGCGCCTGACACACTCTAGTTGTCATGTCTTTTCAGGCTACTTTTATGGGATCTGGAAGCGCCAAACGCCAAATTTCTCTCACCTTTCAGACCATATAAATAGGGAAATTGATGCTTCATTACACTTACAACGTTCAACGCTTTCCAATTCTCTGGCAGGAAAATCTCTCTGTCTCTGTCTCTGTCTGTCTCTCTCTCTCTCTCTCTGTCTCTCTCTTTTTTCTTTCTCTCTCTATCTCTCTCTCAAACATTGTCTATCTTCTTCGTGTGCATCAACGACTTCTTCATCTGAAACTCCATCCGTAGCTAACCAAATCGCTTCATCGGGATTATTAAACATCAAGCCAAACAAAATATCATCTTGGATCTTGACTCATCGAAATACACCGTCTCTCTCCAGTCGATGATTGAGTGTCTTCGTCACTCTCCCTTAGATCCGACCCTCACCATGGCATAGAATGTCCCCTTGGTTCATCTATCCTAGGCATTCTCAACTACAAGTTATCAGGAAGGTGGGTCTATGATTACCTTTGAGATCGATTCCCACAAAACATCAATCTCCAAGTCTCGATTCAGATGATTGCTAGGGTTTTTCAAGCTACAGATCTGGTTGATCCGGAGTCAATCTCTTCTTCTACAATCTTGGAGATGTTCTACCCGATGGGTAACGTGGGAAATCTCGCCATTTTATCCAAGTTCAAGAAGTCCAACCTACCTCCGATGTGGAATGACCTCTTTACCCTTCTTTTCAAAAGTTTTTTCAGAGCGGGTCATGGGCTTGGATAATGCAAGTAAGTTTTTCTGCACTATAATCTATGGACTCTACCAAGTAATCAACCTGGATTATGGTTCCATCCTTTGGGACAACTTTTTCAGAGTACTCTTTCCACGAAACGACACTTAGAGATTTCGTGTGCTCAGTTCTGGTCTGTTATCGTCCACATAGCCATCACTAAACTCAACATTTCAGTGACTAAGGGTTGTATCATCGTAGCAATCCCAATCTTTCATACCTTTAACCTCATTGTATCTGATCCTACGAATTTCGACTTTATTATATCTCTTCCAGAGGCAATGCTTAACTGCGTTAAAGGTTGTGGAACTCGCTACTCGGTACCTGCTCGGCCGATTGGGGAGTAGCAAGTACTCGGGGAGTACTCAGATTCGGTAATTCATGTAGAAATATTTTTAGTAAAATTATATATGTCAAAATCACAAGTTAAAATCACAATTTGATTGAAATATATAACAAAATTAGATACATATGAATACGTAAAAACTGAAATACAGACAAATGTCTCACTTCATCAATAATTATTGAAAATTTAAGATATATATGTAGTAATAATCACATGTGTGTGTTAAATAATAAATCATTAAGTGTATTATACATATTAATCTTGAAATTCTTGATTTTTTTTTCTCTTTTTATGACAATTTTGACCCTTTGACCGATTTTGACCGAGTTGGCCAAGTTTGACCGAGTAGTCTCGTGTAATATCGAGTAGGTCCGAGTTAGACAGATGTTGACCGAGTAGTCTCGAGTAATACTGAGTAGGTCCGAGTTTTTTTCCCGAGTTCACATTACTCACCTTGGTGGAGGGCCGATTCCGAGTAATCGGCCAAGTACTCAGCCTATTTTTGACCGAGTTTGAATTAATCCGAGTTTTTTTGCCGAGTTCAGATTACTCACCTCGGTGGAGGGCCAATTCCGAGTAATCGGCCAAGTACTCAGCCGAGTAGGCCGAGTTTTGCAACACTGACTGCGCTCCAACAGACAACGAGCTCATCAACAA
The DNA here is from genome assembly GCF_052625555.1 of Lactuca saligna. Classification (NCBI taxonomy): domain Eukaryota; kingdom Viridiplantae; phylum Streptophyta; class Magnoliopsida; order Asterales; family Asteraceae; genus Lactuca; species Lactuca saligna. The sequence goes on from NC_136422.1 coordinate 35,476,401, forward strand.
GTATTGGAAGACACCTACATCAGGTCTCGTCCTTTAACACTTGAGATGCAAAAGGCTTTAGAGGAAGTGAACAAGCCTAAAAGGAAGGTAAGCGAAAGACAAAGGTTGGTCCTTCCAAACCAGATAAAACTATGATGAAGAAAGTCAAGAAGACCGTTCATAAGCCGCGATCACCCACTCCAGTTGTTGAAGAAGATTCGGATTCTCATACCATTTCTGATGTTCCGAGAATAGAGCAAGACTATCGAGAAACTGAACATACAGGATTCTGTTCGCAACCAATGGTCTCGGAGCCCATTACCACTCAGAATGCTACGAAGGTAACATCTCTGATTCATTCCTCTATTCCTTCACTAAATGAAACTTTTCATGTTCCTTCTCCTACTACTACATCTACACCCATCTATACACTAATCACAACCGCTCCATGTCTAAATGTATCTTTTGGAGTCTTGCAACCACAGATTTTAGTTGCTCAAACCACTCCCCTCTACAACGAATCCACAACCACAACCACCACTGCTACGAGTTCACCTCCAGTAACTGTCAACGTATCTGATATAGGGGCAAGTACTTTTGGTGTTACTACCAGTCAGGATTCTACCCCTCTCTCACCATAAGGACTGATGATCCAGATACGATCTTTGGTGATGATTGTGATGACTTCCAAGATTTCCACTATAGTCCATTCACTACTTTTTGAAGAGAGTGATGATGAGGCTCCGATGACTAAAGGCCAACTCAAGTCTCTTAATGAAAAGTTGGACACTCTCTTAGAGTATTCCAAATCTTCATCCAGAAATGCCTACTCCTTTGAGTCAATCAAGGCACTAATCGAGACTGTCAACGCATAGCATGCAAAAAGTCTTGATGCCTCTACTAGAGTTTTTGAAAACTCGGAGAAGACTGTTCGTGAATCGACCGAAAGAGTCGAAAAACTACTTGTTGATGTTTCTTAATTCATGGAAATTTTTGGAGCTCCTCTGATAGAAACATAACAACCGTGAACAAGGTGATTACTAGTCTCGGAGCTACTCTTCAAACAGAGAAAGATGATCTATCAAAAGTTCTCTTTGAACTCCGACTGGATAATGAGGAAATGAGTGCCTCTATTGCTTCGAAAATCGAGAAGCTTCAAGCTTATCTTGCAATAGAAAATAAGATCATGGATAATCTTGTTGTGAAAACAAAAAAACGAAGGTTCTTTCAGTCTAACTTGCGAATGCAAACCAGCAGATTGATGAGCTCAAGTCTGAAAAAGCTTTAATGAAAAGTTGTGTTGGAGATGTTAATCAATATTTGTTAAATCTTGTTGAAACCCATGATTCTTTTCTCATGGTTTGAGTATGAAAACATCTAGCCGACAAACTCAAGCCTGGTTTTTTCCATGATAAACTGTATCAAGGGTGTTTCGGAAGCTGGCTCTTTTTTGAAACAACGGGGAGAAGCAAAGAAGACATCTACTGAGGAACCCAAGAAACGAGTTGATGATTCTGGTGAACATGAACTCAAGCCTAAATTAAATGAAACGAAGGGTAATGAAGCTTTGGGATCAAAAGGAAAAGAAAAGTTGATTGATGAGGATGAAGAAGAATAAGATCTATCAGAAGGGGCTAAACTTACAAGAAATAAACGTTACCAAGAGATTGATAAAATTTTGTAGATTGCCAAAGAAGTTGAAGACCAGGAAAGGGAAGATCGTGAAGCACAGGTTACTCTCGAGACTCAAAAGACCCTCTTCCCTCCTTAGTCGATGGAGTGTATTTTGAACGAAGCTGTTGACAATCTGAATATTTACTGGTTGGAACTAGTTGCTTCGTTTGAATTGGAAAACACTTCGGAGTCTCAGCTCGACTTTCCAATAACTCTGAAGGCCTTTCTATTTCGATGTTTTGATAAATTTGAGAAAGCTCATGAGTTAGATAATTATTCCAATCTCATGCTTATCTCCTTTTATCTCAAGCATGGAAAGCCCCAATATCAAACTTGGAGTTCGAAGAAGATTACTGTTGTGAAGGTCTTTGGTCCGATTGAAACAGAGAGCTTTATTAATATTTGGTTCAAAGCGTCACGAGGGGCAAGAAAGTCAATATTTTAATTCACTCTTGCTGATCTACCATGACTTAATCCTTACAATTGGATTTCCTTATTCCATATCTTATTAAAGGATGAACAGAAATTCGAACCCATCATGAAGTTGTGAAAATGGATGTGGAGATAGTAGCTATTTTGCGAAGGAAACCCACTGTGCTACCAAAAGAAGCACCGAATGATGTCTCCAAAATGAAACTCAAAAGAATTCAAAAAGACAACTGGAGTGTGGCGTTTCAACAAAGTGCTAGAGATGGTACCAATGTTCATAAATTCTTATTTTCTTTATCGGAGAAACATCTCTATTCTTCTTCATATTTGAACTACATTGTGGGGATAACTGATCAATACAAGGTGAATGATGTTGCAGATAAAAAGTGATTCACATATATGATAAAATGGTACATCTTAGTTCGCAGCACCTTGCTTAGCTTAATGTCGAAACATTTCAAGGTACAGAAGTGTGTTCAACAGTGAAGAATCTTCATTCCTTATTGACACAAAGGGGGAGATTGTAGGGATATTTATGGTGTTGTGTCAATATTGATTATGCATGTATTTAGTCTTTATTTTATCATATTGAGCATGTCCATCCATCATTATGGTGCTAGGGTTAGACTATTAATATAACATGCATGTATCGTAATAGGGTTAATGTTCTTATATCCCTACGTATCTTTACAGAGAAGTTCTAATCGATCTATTATAAGATATTGATAATAAAGCATTCGACACACTTTCAATCACATTCAATCCTTGTTCTAATTGTTTGATTCAACTAAATTATTCTGAATCTATCGATTATTGTTTTATTGTTTCAACAATTTGCATCAGAGAAGGTTCTTGTAGATCTCAACGATTATTACAAGAATCTATCAGATTTGGCAAAAATATTTCATGAATCCCACCTTCTTCTTCAAGTTTTGTAAGTTTTCTGAAAAGAAAAAGTATAATATCTCATATTATTGCAAAACCTTGTTCAGATCTGTTATCTTCTACTTGTTCTATCATCAGATTTGTTCTTGATTTGTGTTTTGAAAGATAAATTGAAGAAGAATTTCATGTTTATTCTCATATTTGTGTTCAGATCTGTAACACCCATAAAAATCATGTCAAATTTATACTTTTTAAATCATTCAACAACACATAATTATTACAAAAAAAAATCAAAATAGTTTAGTGTCAGAGTATCCCAGAATGAAATCATGAAAACATAAGGAGGTATACAATCACGCCTTCGCATTCTCTCGATCATAAGAAGTACCTTAAACAAAATAAACAACTGTAAGCCCAAAGCTTAGTGAGTTCCTCTAAAATACCAACGCCATACAATCATAATCATATCATATAAACAAACAGCATGCATAATGAGCCATGAACCTGACTGGACCGCCTCGCAGGGCCATCAATCTATATGTACCACTCTCCAAGCCTTCGGAACAACTGGACCACCTCTCAGGGCATTCAGCCTATCCAGACCGCTCGTCGGGCCTTTGGCCTGACTAGTATTCCCTCTAGGTTCTATAGTGAATCCGATCCACCTAAGGTATGTTGGCCTTCAACATAAAGCAGGACCGCCTCAACCTAACCCCCACAACAAAAAATCATGTGCACATAAATATCATACGCTAGCATATATAATAGTAAAACTGATCTAAGGGATCATTAATCATAGCAACATCCTATAACCAGGATACATACCTAACTGGTCACATACATAACATTATCCTATATACCAGGATACCAACCTACCAGGTCACTAAGCATATCACCATCCTAACTACCAATATGTAAATCAATAAGCATATCATGCAATAAACCTGGATACAAATCCAAAAAGGGACGACATTAATGCCTTCGACCCTATTAGTATAGTGAGGATAACTCACCTCACAAGTAGCTCAAGATGACAATGTCAACTCCTCCAAATACAACTGCAACTAAAACACCTACATCCACCAATGATCCACTTCCATAAATTCCCAAATTACTAAAATACTCCCAGAAGTTAAACTCGTCAAACCTTGATCAAAGTCAAAGTCAACAGTCAAGGTCAACAGTTCATGTTGACCCAACTCGTCGAGTGTAGCACACTGACTTTTCGAGTTCTTCCAGACTCGAGAACTCGTGAAAACCCTAGTTGATTCGCGGAGTTTCCAGGTAACTCATCGAGTCCATGCGATGTCAAAATGTCGAGAAAACCCCTAACTAACTTGTCGAGCCTTTTCACTGACTCGTCGAGTCCATGCAGAACCAATACAGGCAATCTTCATCCGACTCATCGAGTTAGCCATGCAACTCATCAACTCCCTTCAATCCATTTCTCATTCAGACATTTTTAAAGCTACCCCAAAGCTCTAGATTGCATATCTAACCTCCTATGGCATGGGTTCCACGTAAAGTTACAAACTTTACGTACATGCAAGGTCCTAAATGCCAAAACCAAGCTAAGGGGGAGGTTTAAGCCAAAGAGAACGGCCAAAGCTTGCCAAATTTGATAACTTTATGACTGTAAGGAGTTAGAGGAGTCCAAATCTGAACTTACAACTTCAGATCATGTCCAATACCCGAAATGATCCACAAATATGCTAAAAAGGGACCGAACCATATGAATGAAGAGATCTAACTTGAAAGAAGTCAAGGTAATGACTTTTTAACTTCAAGATGATGCTACGATGGAGTAGAATCTGATCCACAAGCTTCTCCTTGCTCCAAGCTCTTTAGACTTCAATCTCTCTTCACAAAATCTACCTTCCAAGCTTCTTAACACACAAAAATGGAGAGTAGATGTGATTAGGGTTTTTTGAGCTCAAGGGGGACGGTAAGGGAGGCTAATGACCCTTTAAATAGGGTGTAAAACCCTGGAAATTAGGGTTTCATTTTCTAGCTCCTACTCATTGAGTTGGGGTCCACCAACTCGTCAAGTAGACCTCATAAATCACGTAGTCTGACTAATCTCTACACAACGAGTTGGGTCCTCCAACTTGCCGAGTAGGCTTCCTTAATTGCGTGCAAATCTCTAAAATCTCATTCCTGGAAATTAGAATGTTACAACTCTCTCCCTCTTGAATTAAGCTTCGTCCACAAAGCCTACTATAGTGGACAAATCTAGATAATGCTTTTGCATTCCAGCCTCCGGCTCCCATATCTACTGGGATCCCCTCCGATCCTATCACTTGTACCTTTACCAAAGGTATTGCATTGTTACCCAAAACCTTAACCTTTTGTTCCAAGAAGACCACCGGCCTCTCAACGAAGTTCAGGCACCCATCATCCTGAAGATCACCCAATGATGCCATGGCATCCTCGCCCGACAGACACTTTCACAACTGCAAGACATGGGAAGTCTTATGAGTTTGACTGAGCTCCTCCTGGAGACCCAGTCGATACGCCGCCTTGCCATCCTTGGCAAAACCCCAAATGGCCTGATATATCGTGAACCCAAATTCCATTCTTCCGGAAGCAGATCACACACTGAAAACCTGGAGTCCTTGCCAAAACACAATCATGGATCATATGCGGCTACCGATAATTCTCTGCTGGAGAATAGATTATATATTCTTTTAAGGAAAACTCTTTCATTGACCGAATTTTCGTGGATAACAAAGGCAACATGAGGAAAATTGGGAGAAGAACCTGTTTTGTGTTGACAAGACAATACTTCCTTCAGTTCCCAAATCTACATAAGTAACAGTCAACTGCTAACGCATGATCACAAACACTTATGATTGGCCCGATCAGCCTCGGGCTGGAATATCAATATGTCAAATCCAATCAACCACCAAATTGAAAATTTCAGGGTTTTTCGGCCTACTGCCTCAACCCTACCACTCCACCTGGACTCTGTGGCTAGGACTTACCGTCAAACCTCACCGGGTATCTTGGCCTACTGCCGCAACCCTACTGCTCCTCTTAAGTCTCCGTTCCTACGAATTACAGTTGACCCGCACCGGGTATCTTGGACTACTGCATAGAGTAGGACTGCCTCAACCCTCCAACATGATGTGTTTCCATAGATAATCTGGAGAAAGATCTAACCCAGTTCTCAGAACCTAAAATACAGTGACACTCTAACCCAACAACCCTCGACTTCCAATTGATGACATTATACCTTTCGCCTGCAACTCGCGATTCACCCCATAAACCAAAAGGTTCCTCCATTTACCTCACTACCCTCCATAGTGCATTCCTCAACGGATACACTTGCGATCCCCAATGCAAGTTTCCACTATAAGCCATTCTGGAATGGCCGTCCATGAATCCACCCCAAGTTTCTAACTGAAACTACCACAAATCATGCAAAAAAGATCCTCAAATAGATCGATAGCGAACTTTTCACAATCCAAATCCATATGATACACCAAAACTTTAGTATAACCTTTGACTCCTTACCATGCCACTACCAATCTCCGGAGCGAAGAAAGAATATGGTCAACCAAGAACTTCCGCATTACATCTGATCCCTAACAACAAATTGCGGCATGTAGGACTACAGGATAACATTCTACGGATTCATTCTGATATCTGAGTGATACTCCCCTCAGTCCTTACTGCTTCCTTTATCCAACCAACGGATTTAGGGATCGTCAAGCTCCCATCAACACGTCAATCCCGAGAACACCAAATGCAGAAGGAATGAATCTTTATGATCATTAAGCCCACAACCTATGACTAGAATGCTTCTGATAACCCATTGATGCTGTCGTATTCTCGTCAGTGGCCCAATCCTTCAGGCCTCAAGGTTCCCACCTCCCTCCGCTGCCCAAAAGGCCTAATCAACATTCCTCACATCACCAAACAAGCATCGCAGTACTGAAACTCTACCACACATGATTCCCTCTTGGAACAAGTTGCTATTCAAGAGTTTCCAGGCTGTCCTACATGACCACCAATAGTCCCTAAGGGCACTCTATCAATGATAACCCGCAAGCATGGAACGTACGATTCCATAGGTTATTATTACAAAGCAGTATGCTCAATACAAGAACATACATGTAACAAAATACATACAGAGTCTTCAACATGACTGGACCACCTCACCGGGCCTTCAGCCTATTAGGACCACTCTAAGAACCTTCATCATATCTGGACCGCCTCTCCGGACCTTAGCCTGTCTGGACTGTTCTCCAGGCCTTTGGCCTGACTAGTACGCCTCGTGGGCCTTCAGAGTATTCGGACCGCCTTAGGTCTGTTGACTAATACCTTGAACCCATCCTCGTGCCTTGTTCATGCACAATCAGCTCTCCTCCACTCGGGGTTCGAACTCTTGACACAATCCACAGACTATAATCCTAACCTAACCATACACCTAAGTCGAGCCAAGCCCCAGTTCTACCTTGAAAACCCACAGATACATTCAAGAAAATAACCTAAATGCATGTACTTGGGGAAACCCTAGACCTCATGTTAATCGTCCACCCTCTTTGGAAATCGTTATCCGGACATCAATATACAAAACTCTCAATGGTTGACGCTCCATATGAGAATTCACAATTCTCCCCCATTTGGGACACTAACTACCACTTACTAGTGGCAAAACCAAAACACGAATTAACCATCCCAACCAGGTATTACCATACTTAACCATGCAATGATTACCCTTAAATGAATAACCTATGTAGAACAATCCTCTTGGGACAGAGCAATGGATCTCAAGAGAAACCTGAATCCCAACTGAATACTTCTACATCTCCAAATTACAACTACTGACCCTGGAATAGTGATTCTCTATCCTAACTTCTCATCCTCAAATGCATCCCTGGATCCTAACCATCTACAACCCTTCGATACTAAAATTCCCATGACCTTCATTTGTCCTAACGTCTTATGGAGAAGGTAAATGAATGCTCACAATATAATCATATACAGTATGATAATAGGTAGAAACATACCAGTAACCGTATTTGGTGCTGTCCTGGCTCCTTTGGCTTCAAGGTGGAAGGCGCGTTCCCGAGCCTTTGGAGGCTCTGCTCCACCCTGACCCTCGTCAGTAATCCTCAGTGTAGCTGGCACTGGAGCCTACGCTGGCCTGGCAGCAAGCTGTGGACAGTTCGTCATCACGTGACCAAACTGATGGAAGTGGTAGCAAATCCTCATATCCTGAACTGGGGCTAGCTGTCTACAATCCCTCTCAAAGTGCCCCTCATTGCTGCATTTGCAGCACGCACTACCAGATCTACAAACCCCGAGTGGCCATTCTCGCACTTGCCACAAGTGTAGCCATGCTGGCCTCCTGACCTAGAATCAGTGGTCCTAGACCGCTTTCGTGCCAGCTTTGCTTGCGTGGGGGCCTGCCTCTGCTCTTGTAACTACGACTCTATCTCCAACTCACGCCGCCTAGTGGCCTCCTATAACTACAGCAGTGTATCACAATGTTGGGTGGCAACAATCTGAAGGATGTTAGTTTTCAGCATCCTCAAATAATGTGTCATCAGAGCCTTCTTAGGAGCAAACTCCAAGCAAAACATCTCCCTCTCAGTGAACAAACGGGTGATCTCCGTCACCGTCTCAACATCATGTCTCAACTCTAAGAACTCCTGAGCTAACCGCTCCCATTCGACCTGTGAAATGTAGCGAGAGTGGAACATATCCATGAACTACTCCCAAGTAATCACATACGACCCCATCATCAACCTCCACTAGTCCTTTGCCTTGGACCTCAACAAGTTCAGGGCACATCCGACCTTCTGGTCAACAGGACATGAGCATGAGAAGAAACATCCCTCCATATCAGAAAACCACCTCATGGCTATAATTGGGTCCTGAAGCCCCTCAAAAGTAGGGGGCTTCATGTTATGGAAGTCCCGATACTGAAAAACCCGACTGGCTCCTCCCTTTGTCGTTGTTACAACTGTTATAACTGCTGCAGCAACCATCTCAGCTATAGTTGCATAGTGCTCATCGAGGTACTCACCCGTGGCAGTATTAATAGACGCAAACATCTCTGTAAACTGTTCCCGAAATAGAGTAGCAACCTCATCATGAAGGATCTCTCGAATCCTAGCGTCCAGCTCATCCGACCTAATCTCACCAACGACCTCAAGCACTGTCGGTCCCTCCTCACCACCATCTCCTGATCTTTATCCTGATCCAGATCCAGTCACAAATTGTCTAGTAACCACATGTTGGATATATACCAAGAATATATCAAACATCCCATATAATACTCCGGGAACCAACTCCCAACAAAACTTTAGGGGTTGTTACATCCTTGCTACGCATATGGGTCCTGTGTTTTCAGTAGTACGGGCCCATATTACCTTCCACACCTACCCATATTTGTCTAAAGTATCATCACAACTCCCTAACAATATACATAAGCATGGTGAGTGCTCAATCCTCCCTCCTAAAGGGATGCTAAATATCACATAACTGGTCTACTGACCTTACACAACCCACCCATGAAACATCCACTAACCTTACAGCATACGTGTATGCTAGACATACATAACGTTGGACCCTATAGACTTTCAAATACCTAATCCTACCCTAAGCCCTTTATCAAACAAGAATAGGAAATAAGGCCAAACCAAACACTCTCAGGCTATATGATCTTAATTATGTACAGCCGTGACACATACACTAAACAACTATAGTAATGATGTCAATTTCATATAAGGAAAAACCCTACGCTATCAAGCATCATATAATCAGGCAATTCTATCATGCAATCCCTAAAGATCCCTAGCCTAATATTAGCATGTTGTTCTAACATATCACATAATCAAATAATCTATAAGGTATTTTGGGGTCTACTTGTTGGCTCTGGCTGATCGTACACATGCATCCTCCTTTAGAATTTTGAAAATCATTTTAAAATCTTGTCCTTAGTTTGAGACTGGAGACACACGAGTGTTTCCTCCAATTCCCTCAAACCAAGGCTCTGACACCAACTTGTAACACCCATAAAAATCATGCAAATTTAAACTATTTAAATCATTCAAAAACCAATAATTATTACAAATTGTTTTCAAAATCGTTTAGTGTCAGAGTATCCTGGAATGAAATCATGAAAACATAAGGAGGTATACAATCACGCCTTCGCATTCTCGCGATCATCAGAAGTACCTTAAAAAAAATAAACAAATGTAAGCCCAAAGCTTAGTGAGTTCCTCCAAAATGCCAACGCCATACAGTCATAATCATATCATATAAACAAACAACATGCATAATGAGCCATCAACCTGACTGGACCGCCTCGTAGGGATATCAATCTATATGTACCACTCTCCAAGCCTTCAGCACAACTGGACCGCCTCTCAGGGCATTCATCCTATCCAGACCACTCGTCGGGCCTTCGGCCTGACTAGTATTCCCTCCAAGTTCTACAGTCAATCTGATCCACCTAAGGTATGTTGGCCTTCAGCACAAAGCAGGACCGCCTCAACCTAACCCCCATATCAATAAATCATGTGCACATAAATATCATGCGCTAGCATATATAACAGTCAAACTGATCTAAGGGATCATTAATCATAGCAACATCCTATAACCAGGATACATACCTAACTGGTCACTTACATAGCATTATCCTATATACCAGGATACCAACTTACCAGGTCACTAAGCATATCACCATCCTAACTACCAAGATGTAAATCAATATGCATATCATGCAATAAACCAGGATACAAATCCAAAAAGGGCCGACATTGATGCCTTTGACCCTGTTAGTATAGTGAGGACAACTCACGTCATAAGTAGCTCGGGATGACAATGTCAACTCCTCCAAATACAACTCCAAATAAAACACCTACATCTACCAATGATCCACTTCCATAAATTCCCAAATTACTAAAATACTTCCAGAAGTTAAACTCGTCAAACCTTGGTCAAAGTCAAAGTCAACAGTCAAGGTCAACAGTTCGTGTTGACCAAACTCGTCGAGTGTAGCCCAATGACTTGTCGAGTTCTTCCAGAACTCGAGAACTCGTGAAAACCCTAGTTGATTCTCAGAGTTTCCAGGTAACTCATCGAGTCCATGCGATGTCTAAATGTCGAGAAAAACCCTAACTAACTTGTCGAGCCTTCTCACTGACTCGTCGAGTCCATGCAGAACCAATACAGGCAATCTTCATCCGACTCGTCGAGTTAGCCATGCAACTCGTCAACTCCCTTCAATCTATTTCTTATTCAGACATTTTTAAGCTACCCCAAAGCTCTAGATTGCATATCTAACCTCCTATGACATGGGTTCCACGTAAAGTTACAAACTTTACGTACATGCAAGGTCCTGAATGCCAAAACCAAGCTAAGGGGGAGGTTTAAGCCAAAGAGAAGGGCCAAATCTTGCCAAATTTGATAACTTTATGACTGTAAGGACTTAGAGGAGTCCAAATCTGAATTTAAAACTTCAGATCATGTCCAATACCCGAAATTATCCACAAATATGCTAAAAAGGTACGGAAACATATGCATGAAGAGATCTAGCTTGAGAGAAGTCAAGGTAACAACTTTTTAACTTCAAGATGATGCTACGATGGAGTAGAATTTGATCCACAAGCTTCTCCTTGCTCCAAGCTCCTTAGACTTCAATCTCTCTTCACAAAATCCACCTTCCAAGCTTCTTAACACACAAAAATGGAGAGTAGATGTGATTAGGGTTTTCTGAGCTCAATGGGGAAGGTAAGGGATGCTAATGACCCTTTAAATAGGGTGTAAAACCCTGGAAATTAGGGTTTCATTTTCCAGCTCCTACTCGTCGAGTTGGGGTCCACGAACTCGTCAAGTAGACCTCATAAATCATGTAGTCTGACTAATCTCTACACAATGAGTTGGGTCCTTCAACTTGCCGAGTAAGCTTCCTTAATTGCGTGTAAATCTCTAAAATCTCATTCCTGGAAATCAGAATGTTACAACTCTCTCCCTCTTGAATTAACCTTCGTCCACAAAGCCTACTATAGTGGACAAATCTAGATAATTGTGACAACCCGAAATTTCCATTCTGAATAAACCATATCAAGCCAATAGATGAAGATCAGTTACAGTGAAAATTCAGACTTAGGATATAAGTTTGGCAGTTTCAGGGTTTTACACCAAAAAGGGGTATTAGGAGAGTGGTTGCACTAGGATTTTGTGCAACACTGTAAATTCCATTACCCTAGATCATTAGAATCCATTATGAGAATAGAAATATTTTCTGCCAAAATATTTCAGGACTATAAATAGTTTTCTGAACCAAAATCATTCATTATTCACATTTCCAACTAGAGAAAAGCCATTTTCTCTCTGACGGATCTTCGGGTTTTTATCCCAAATTGTGAGTAACTCTTTCTAGTAGTGTTAGAAAGCTTTGAATGTGTTCATAACATAGATTACATAGCTAAATCATCCGATTTAGGAGTTTACTTCCCAAGGTGTTCTTGAGCGGTAAACTCCCGAAACCGAGCCTAGATTGTCCCCCGTGCTTAGTAACTACCTTGGATATGTATAGGAGTGTGTTAGGTACAAGAAATCAGCCAAGAAACACCCAAAGTTAGGAGTTTACGGCCCAAAATGTTCTATGGCCGTAAACTCCCTTAACACATGCTCAAATGGTGTTTTTAAGGCACCTAAAGCGTGGACTATATGTTAGACAAATACCCTAAAGTATTTAGGACCTAGAAAACAGAAGGAAAGAACAAGTGTTGAAGAGTTTACGGCCAAGAGTAATTCTTGGGCCGTAAACTCCTTTAAAGGGGTCAAATGACACCCTAAACACTTCCTTAGGCCAAGGGACAATTTGGACAAGTACCTAGATGAGTTTTGGACTAGTTAAAATACTTAGAACACAAATGGAGAGGGAGTTTACGACCCAAAAGGTTCCATGGCCGTAAACTCCATAAAATGGTGCTAAATGAGCCATAAACTCTTCCAAAGCCAAGAACAAAAGCCTAGAACTGTTCCTAGTTATTGTAGAGACTTGAAAGCACCATAATCACCCTCCCAAGGGAGTTTACGGCCATAAAATCCAAGGGAAAAGGGTCTTTGGGTCGTAAAATCCCCAAAGGAGTCAATATGGTGCCCAAACACTTGTATATGCCTTGAAACAATTCCCACTAAGGTTGTAGTAATTGAAAGTACCATCCCAAGCCTTGGTTGGGAGTTTACGGCCAGGAGCTTACTCTCTTGGGCAGTAAACTCCAATGAATATGGTCTTTTGACCTTAAACTCACATTAGGGGCATTGCACTCCTTTGTTGCAACCCTTTAGCCTCCTAGCACTTGACCAAAAGTGTTATCATCGCGCTTAAATGTTATTACTTGTATAATTAGTGTTATAATCACTAATTATTTATATACATATGTTTTCATATGTAATTAGGATCATTGTGTGTGTCTAAGTCTCCACTTGACACCAAACACTTGTCCGATCCTTCCGTACGATAACAGTCCGTTCAATTCCAGTCACTTACTGCAGGTGAGTTCATACCCCTTAACTAATGTTTTAAACTCTTTTTAAATGTTTTATGGGGGGGGATACAAGTAGAATCATGCTACTTATTATATCAATCACATGTGATTAGTAAGTAGGAGCAGAGCCTTTGGAGGCTCTGCTCCACCCTAACCCTCGTCAGTAATCCTTAGTGTACCTGACACTGGAGCCTACGCTGGCCGAGCAGCAAGCTGTGGACAGTTCGTCATCACGTGACCAACCTGATGGAAGTGGTAGCAAATCCTCATATCCTGAACCGGGGCTAGCTTTCTACAATCCCTCTCAAAGTGCCCTTCATTGCTGCATTTGCAGCACACACTACCAAATCTACAAACCCTGAGTGACCATTCTCGCACTTGCCACAAGTGTAGCCATGCTGGCCTCCTGACCTAGAATCAGTGGTCCTAGACCGCTTTGGTGCCAGCTTTGCTTGCGTGGGGGCATGCCTCTGCTCTTGTAACTACGACTCTATCTCCAACTCACGCCGCCTAGTGGCTTCCTATAACTCCAACAGTATATCACAGTGCTGGGTGGCAAAAAACTGAAGGATGTTAGTTTTCAGCATCCTCAAATAATGTGTCATCAGAGCCTACTTAGGAGCAAACTCCAAGCAAAACATCTCCCTCTTAGTGAACATACGGGTGATCTCCGTCACCGTCTCAACATCATGTATCAACTCTAAGAACTCCTGAGCTAACCGCTCCCATTCGACCCGTGAAATGTAGCGAGAGTGGAACATATCCATGAACTACTCCCAAGTAATCACATACGACCCCATCATCAACCTCCACTAGTCCTTTGTCCTAGACCTCAGCAAGTTCAGGGCACATCCGACCTTCTGGTCAACAGGACATGAGCATGAGAAGAAACATCCCTCTACAACAGAAAACCACCTCATGGCTATAATTGGGTCCTGAATCCCCTCAAAAGTAGGGGGCTTTATGTTATCGAAGTCCCGATACTGAAAAACCCGACTGGCTCCTCCCTTTGTCGTTGTTACAACTGTTATAACTGCTGCAGCAGCCATCTCAGCTATAGTTGCATAGTGCTCATCGAGGTACTCACCCATGGCGGTATTAATAGATGCAAACATCTCTGTAAACTGTTCCCGGAACAGAGTAGCAACCTCATCGTGAAGGATCTCTCGAATCCTAGCGTCCAGCTCATCCGACCTCAGGCACTGCCGGTCCCTCCTCACCACCATCTCCTAATCTTGATCGTGATCCAGATCCAGTCACAAATTGTCTAGTAACCACATGTTGGAAATATACCAAGAATATATCAAACATCCCATATAATACTCCGGGAACCAACTCCCAACAAAACTTTAGGGGTTGTGACTTCCTTGCTACGCATATGGGTCCTGTATTTTCAGTAGTACGGGCCCATATTACCTTCCACACCTACCCATATTTGTCTAAAGTATCATCACAACTCCCTAACAATATACATAAGCATGGTGAGCGCTCAATCCTCCCTCCTAGAGGGATGCTAAATATCACATAACTGGTCTACCGACCTTGCACAACCCACCCATGAAACATCCACTAACCTTACAGCACACGTGTATGCTAGACATACATAACGTTGGACCCTATAGACTTTCAAATACCTAATCCTACCCTAAGCCCTTTATTAGACAAGAATAGGAAATAAGGCCAAACCAAACATTCTCAGGCTATATGATCTTAATTATGTACATCCGTGACACATACACTAAACAACTATAGTAATGATGTCAATTTCATATAAGGAAAAACCCTACGCTATCAAGCATCATATAATCAGGCAATTCTATCATGCAATCCCTAAAGATCCCTAGCCTAATATTAGCATGTTGTTCTAACATATCACATAATCAAATAATCTATAAGGTATTTTGGGGTCTACTTGTTGGCTCTGGCTGATCGTACACATGCATCCTCCTTTAGAATTTTGAAAATCATTTTAAAATCTTGTCCTTAGTTTGAGACTGGAGACACACGAGTGTTTCCTCCAATTCCCTCAAACCAAGGCTCTGACACCAACTTGTAACACCCATAAAAATCATGCAAATTTAAACTATTTAAATCATTCAAAAACCAATAATTATTACAAATTGTTTTCAAAATCGTTTAGTGTTAGAGTATCCTGGAATGAAATCATGAAAACATAAGGAGGTATACAATCACGCCTTCGCATTCTCGCGATCATCAGAAGTACCTTAAAAAAAATAAACAAATGTAAGCCCAAAGCTTAGTGAGTTCCTCCAAAATGCCAACGCCATACAGTCATAATCATATCATATAAACAAACAACATGCATAATGAGCCATCAGCCTGACTGGACCGCCTCGTAGGGCTATCAATCTATATGTACCACTCTCCAAGTCTTCGGCACAACTGGACCGCCTCTCAGGGCATTCAGCCTATCCAGACCGCTCGTCGAGCCTTCGACCTGACTAGTATTCCCTCCAAGTTCTATAGTCAATCTGATCCACCTAAGGTATGTTGGCCTTCAGCACAAAGCAGGACCGCCTCAACCTAACCCCCACATCAAAAAATCATGTGCACATAAACCAAGGCTCTGATACCAACTTGTAACACCCATAAAAATCATGCCAACTTTAAACTATTTAAATCATTCAAAAACCAATAATTATTACAAATTGTTTTCAAAAAAATTTAGTGTCAGAGTATCCCATAATCAAATCATGAAAACATAAGGACGTGTATAATCACGCCTTCGCCTTCCCGCGATCTTCAAAAGTACCTAAAACAAAATCAACAACTGTAAGCCCAAAGCTTAGTAAGTTCCCCCAAAATACCAATGCCATGCAATCATAATCATATCATATAATGAAACAACATGCATAATGAGCCATCAGCCTGACTGGACCACCTCGCAGGGCCATAAGTCTATCTAGAACCTCTCTCCGAGCGTTCGGCATGTCTGGACTACCTATTTGGGCCTTCAGCCTATCCGTACCACTCGTCGGGCTTTCGACCTGACTAGTATGCCCTCCCGGGTCTATAGTCTATCCCGTCCGCCCATGGTATGTTGGCCTTCAGCACGAAGCACGTCCGCCTCAAGCCAACCCCCACATAAAACAATCATGTGCACATAAATATCATAAGCTAGCATATATAACAGTCAAACCAATCTAACAGATCACTAATCATAGCAACATCCTATAAGTAGGATATAGACCTAACTGGTCACTTGTATAGCATTATCCTATATACCAGGATACCGACCTACCAGGTCACTAAGCATATCACAATCCTAACTACCAGGATGCAAATCAATAAGCATATTATGCAATAAACCTGGATACAAATCCAAAAAGGGTTGGCATTAGTGCCTTCGACCCTGTTAGTATAGTAAGGACAACTCACATCACAAGTAGCTCGGGATGACAATGTCAACTCCTCCAAATACAACTCCAACTCAAGCACCTACATCGACCAATGATCCACTTCCATAAATTCCCGAATTACTAAAATACTCCCAGAAGTTAAACTGGTCAAACCTTGGTCAAAGTCAAAGTCAACAGTTAAGGTCAACAGTGCATGTTGACCCAACTCATCGAGTATAGCCCACTGACTTGTCGAGTTCTTCCAGAACTCGAGAACTCGTGAAAACCCTAGTTGACTCGCCGAGTTTCCAGGTAATTCGTCGAGTCCATGCGATGTCTAAATGTCAGGAAAAACCCTAACTAACTCATCGAGCCTTCTCACTGACTCGCCAATTCCATGCAGAACCAATACAGGAAATCTTCACCCGACTCGTCGATTTGGCCATGCAACTCGTCGAGTACCTTCGGTCCATTTCTCATTCAGACATTTTTAAGATACCCGAAAGCTCCATATTGCATATCTAACCTCCTATGGCATGGTTTCCATGTAAAGTTGCAAACCTTATGTACATGCAAGGTTGTAAATACCAAAAGCAAGTTAAGGGGGACGTTTAAGCCAAAGACAAGGGCCAAAGCTTGCCAAATTCGATAACTTTATGACCCTAAACCTATGCATGAAGAGATCTAGCTAGAGAGAATTCAAGGTAAGTACTTGTTACCTTCAAAAAGATGCTAAGAAGAAGTAGAATTAGATCCACAAGCTTCTCCTTGCACCACGCTCAGACTTCAAGCTCTCTTCACAAAATCCACCTTCCAAGCTTCTTAACACAAAAAAATGGAGAGTAGATGCGATTAGGGTTTTCTGAGCTCAAGGGGGGCGATAAGGGAGGTAGAGGGAGGCTAATGACCCATTAAATAGGGTGTAAAACCCTAGAAATTAGGGTTTCATTTTCGATCTCCTACTCCTCGAGTTGGGGTCCACCAACTTGTCGAGTAGACCTCATAAATCACGCAGTCTGACTAATCTCTACACGACGAGTTAGGTCCTCAATCTCATTAAGTAGGCTTCCTTAATTGCGTGAAAATCCCAATAATCTCTTTCCTGGAAATCAGGATGTTACAAGATCTATTTTTCTCTCTCTAAAAACCATCTCGAATCTCCGTAGCTCTCTTTGAGTTTTATTTCTGGTTGGAGATATCATGAACTCTTCAGTTTCAAATTTGTTATCTTCGATTAAAGAACTAGGAATGAAAGTTGTAGATCTGTAATTTATACTTTCAAATACCGAGCGTTGGTATAGTATTTATGGTCCAATAAAAAATTCTCATAGCGTCTTTGATTTGTATAATCTCTTAGTAGATGGAGAGATGAATAAAGATGCATATTTGGAAAATATAGAAAAACAAATTATAAATTTTTTAGATGAAAATGAGCTTGTGTTGGAACAATTTTGTATTATCAAAACTCCTTTGGAACGTGAAAACGAAGAACAATTAGAGAAAGAAAGAAAAAGAAAAGAAGATGTTGTTCAAAATCAAAAGAATGTTCATGGTGTTCTTGGTGAAGTTCATAATGTTTCTGAAGAAAAGATAACTCCAGATGTTATTGTTGAGGGGGGAGTCAAGTAGCTCAAGTTTTTTAGAAGTGTTACATTCTAAATTTGGTATTTCTGACGACGAATCTCAAATAAATTCTTCTGAAATCGTAAAACTGAATAAATTTTGTTCTATTGGAACCCAAACAGATGATTTTTCTTGTTATGATGATATTTTTGAAGGAATGATTCCTTACAGAAAGCCAATAATTTAAGATGTTCGGATTTACCAAATTCCAAAAGTTAATGTACCAAAGGCTTGTGATGTTCAGATTCTAAAATCTAGAACATGTTCAGATCTGAAAATCATCTTTGAAGCCTCATAATCTGAAAATAAAGAAGAAGAAGAAGATGATGATGAAGAAGAAGGTTTGGATGCCCAAGGTACAAGTCCCTCAAGCTTGTGAAAAAGTGTGGAACGTTGAAGTCCAACATGTTCAAAGAAAGTTCACTTCTTATTTTTTCTTCAGATAAAGATGTTAGAAGTTGGAGGAAAAAGAAAATAGTATTTGATTGGTTTAATGAAAATTTTGGAAATTTTTGTTTTCCATCTAAAAAACGGGTATTATTTTAAGAAGATGATCAATTTTCTACAAATAAATGGATGTGCAAGAAACCAACTTCAATCTTGAATCTTAAATGGGTACCAAAAGTTTCATAAAAGTTTTGTACTTTATAAAAAAAAAAAGGTCAAAATCTGGTGAAAATTTAGTAAAAGATATGAAATCTTGTTGAAGAAATCAATTTTATTTATTTTTAATGGTTGGAAATGACAAAAAGCTAAAAATGTTGAAAAAGTTGGTGAAAACTTACTTTTTCTATCAATAAGAGGGCTGGCATTTGACACATTTCAGCAAAAGGGGTGCAAGCTGTCAGTGAACCGTAACAGGAGGGTGACATTTGGAAATATTGACAAATAGGGGCTAGTTTCGGAACTTTGATGAAATAGAGGGTCCGATTCAGAATTTATTGAATCTTTGGTCATATCCTTCAATCTTTAAGGGTTATTTTTGGAAATGTAAAGTCACGATCATTTTCATCTTCTCCATCGACATTTTGTGCTCGGAATTGAAAGTCAATCTCACAATCGAACTCGATCTTCGGAGTTCAAAGCCTCAAAATTGTAATCAGACTCGTATTCAAAAATGGATCTCTGAATCGCTCCGAGGGCTCGGAGTCTTTCGGAGTTCTGGGGTCGGAGTTTATGCATTCGGAGTTTACTGTTGATCGGAACCGATAATCAAATCCGAAACTGTCATATTCTAAATTCGCAATGACGTTTTATACTCGGAAGTTGCAATCTATTCGGAATCGCAAATCATATACTTCCGGATTTAACAGGCTATCAAATTGACGAAACTCTCAATTCGAAATCGGCAGTACAAATCTCATTCCGATGTTACTCGACATCAAAATCAGAAATTAAATTCGGAAGTTGCAACAGGAAAGTTTTGGATTCGCATTCATCGAGTTGGCAATATGATTTTGACTTTGAAAAGTCAATGAACGGGTTTATTAGCGTTCTAATGAAGAAGATGAGTTATACTTTCTAAATCAGCCCCTCGTCTTTTAGAATTTTATTGTTTCTACTCCAGATTCCTAATTCCTTTACAATTTAATGGGGTTTTACCACTTTTACTCCTTCATTCCAAAATATTTTTTTTCTTATCTTTTTCTTTGGCCTTACTCTTTATAAATCCTTGTAAATAATTGCTTCTTATTCCATTGTTTTTGTCTAATATTTAAAAATCAAAAAAATACAAAATTCATTTTTTTTTGTTATTTTTCCGGTTTAAATTTTTGAGAATTGCGATTATTCAAAAATGATTTATTTCATCAAATCTAACGGGTTTTGAGGATCTATTTTGGCAAACTCACTCCTTATGACAGAGCAGGTTATATACAGACTTACTCTATGAGATAGCGAATATTGTTGGTGATTCTTCTTAACTTTTCAAATTCTTTCTATGGTATTTGTTGAAGATTCAAGAGGGAGTGATGATTATTCAAGGGGGGTTCATATTTGGAAGATAATATTTGTTTGTCTCGCTTTGAAGACCTCATGTGCTAATGAGTCTCACTATTTGGGGGGAGAAATGCCAAGAAGATAGAAAATCGTGATCTTCATCATTTTCAACATCTAAGGGGAGATTGTTGAGTATTTAAGATGTTGAAACTGATTTGGCATCTTTCGTTATTTAGGAAAGCCTATTTTAGGGTTTTATATTTTTGGTAAATATTTTATGTTCCCTATAAATAATCATTAGGTTAGCTTTTTATGTAAGATTTTTATTGATTAGGGTTTTCTTTGTACCTTCAAATCCATATCAATATACATAAAACCTTTATCAAATTACTTGCATATTATGGTGATTACTTCTTGATTGTTCTTGATATTCCGCATTTGTCATCTCAGATTTATTCCTATCAAGGTGTCAATGAACGCTTGCGCTTACGAGTGGTAATAGGGTTAGATGAAGGCTCGACAATAACACAAGTAGGCAAAGGAAGAAGGGGCGGGGCATCAATGGATGGATAGGGAGTACGCTAAGAGTTGCTCGACAGAGAATATTTCTAAACCAAATCGAGGAAGTCTTAAAGGCTACCTGAGTAGAAGATTCATAGAATCCAACTCCTTATTATGAATCAAGTACTCCAACATAATAGATTGTGAAGTTATCTCACCGAACATATATGTAGTAAAATAAAAGGAGCTTTCATTACCATCTGAAACTTTTAATGCACAATGAAAAGGAAAAGGAACAACATTTGTATAAGGTGTATATAGGAACAAGAGACAAGAAAATATCACCAAATCATGAGAAGAATGGAATTTATTACTACCTTGAATGACAAGCTGATAAAACTGGAAGCTAAGATCGAGCCTTCCAAATTGGGCTCATATGACACAACACAAGTACAACCTCAGGAAGGAAAGAGATTTTTATAAAAAAATGAGAAAATAAGAATATGTATTCCAACAACTCGGCAGACACAGAGACTAAATCGTCTAGTCAGGCCATAGGCCCAAGTCCAAAAGGAAGACAAAGACTATTTTACTCTATCCAGCAAAAGTTGGTTTTCCATCCACCATTCGTAACAAGAAGGTTAGGAGAGAGCGGGATTTTCTTATTTAGACTACGTACAAGGCATAGGATGGATAGGCACCCAAGCTCCATATTTTTTTCAAATGATAAAAAGATCATAACAACAAGTTATGTAACAGAATGTAACAACATATACAAAAAATTTCAAAAGTGGTGATGTAACACCTAGTATGTTTTCTTCAGTATATGTATTTTTCTCTGGGACTCGACGAGTTGGAGGATCAACTCGTCGAGTAGGGACGTGGTTGCGGACATTTTAAGTGACCGACTCGACGAGTTAGGAGACTGACTCGGCGAGTAGGTGCTGGTTAAGTGAAACCCTAAATATAAGGGTTTGCACCCTATATAAACAACTTAACTCAGCCTCCCTTGTCCGTAACACTCTCTTGAAAGCTTCATATCAAACCCTAGCTGTTTGTGTGAGAGTTAACACCATTTTTGGTGTTCTTGTGTGGATTATAAAGCTTGGAAGGAAGAAAGGAGCTTGGAAATCGATTTGGTGCTTGTAGATCTGGAGATCTTACTTCATTTTCAGCAGCTTCAAGGTATAATGCCACTGTTTTGACTCATCTATGTGTTTATTCATCTTTAACTTGGGATCTCCATGGATTTCTAAGACATTTTTCGGATTTGGAAGTGTTGAGTGAGTTTTGACTTTAGATCTAAGCCTTAAGAGGGGTCTCATGGCATAAAGGTGCCAACTTTAGGGCCATGAGAGCCCCATGCACCTTGTAGGACACTTTATATGGATTTTGGAGCTAAAACCCCATGCATGTGCATCAAGTTTGGAACTTTACGTATAAAATGGATATTAGGAGGCCCGATCTATGGTTTTGGTGTGTTAGACCTCATTTAAATCGACTGTATGGAATTGGTCAAGGTTGCACTCGACGAGTTGTTCTTGGCACTCGACGAGTCGGTGACCATTGTGCACCAAACCCTTTTGGTGAATGGGTAAGTGTTAGGAAGGAATTCCCTTGTGGGTTTAGACGCGAAAAGGGACCTGGAAGCCATCGGAATCGGCGAGTAGTATGAGCAGACTTGGCGAGTCCATAGCAATTTCCCAATCTTTGAAGATGGACTCGACGAGTTGTTCATACAACTCAGCGAGTCATAGTCTGGACAAGTTCTTAAGTTGGAGATGAACTCGGCGAGTTCAAGAAGGAACTCAGCGAGTCGGATGAAGATGGTCCCGATGTTATGATTGAAGGAGAGCCCATCGAGTTTTTGCCAGACTCGACGAGTGGAGCTGGGGTTTTGTGTGGGATTAGAGAAGCATGGACTCGACGAGTTGGTAGGCCAACTCGACGAGTCAGGTCAACTGAATGTTGACTTTCACTGAACTTGGACTGACCCTGTTTAGGGTTGTATGTCATGTTTGTTGACTTGAAGGTTGTCATGTAGGGATCGAGGAGTCATAAGGAGTCGACTTGTGCATCGAGGATAGTTTAGACACTGCACGATATTGAGGTGAGTTACCTTCCAGTATGGGTGGGTCTAAGGCCACAATGTTGGCCCACTAAAAAGAGGTATTTAGATGATAATGGTCTTTGTGATAATTATCTTGGTCTGGTTATATGTTGGTTATGAGGTTTATCTGGGTAGTATGTTATATGTATGGTAGGGATTAGTTTCCCTGACAGTGGTCCTTAGGACCGAAGGGTAGGTCAGTACCCGGATATACCTGACTGTATGCTTATATCTGTTGATTGTATGCTAGTAGTAGGGGGTGAAATAGTCTCTAGTTACCGGTTGAAAGATACCGATGAAGGTTAGCGGTTGAAAGATACCGACGATATTGTATGGTATGTGATATGATGGGGGAACTCACTAAGCTTTGTGCTTATAGTTTTGGTTTTGGTTTCAGGTACCTCTTCATCGAAGGGGAAAGAGTCGGCGATGTAGCAGCGCATCATACACACACACACATGCTTTCGCAAGAAGTTTTTTGGGACTGTACTCTGATTTTCAATATTTATGGTGTTATGGTTTGAAATACGGCATTATGATTTTGTAGTGGATGTTTTATTGATGATGTTTTGGCAAAATGTTTGTTAAATGCTTTGATTCAAAAATGAAATTTTTGGCCTTGAAAATTGGGTCGTTACAAGTTGGTATCAGAGCCCTGGTTTGAGGGATTAGGACACACCCTCGGGGGTGTCTGGACTCAAACCGAGGGACTAAAATATCTTTCAAGGAAAAATGGTTTTCTAAAGTCTAAACTAAGAAATTTTAAGAAAAACAAAGTGTGTGATGCGTGCGACCGGTCGGGCTCAAGTAGGTTTTCCCCAAGATACCCATACTTGTTATGTTATGTTATATGGTTTTGATTTAGAGAACTGCAAGCTAGAATCGGATGAAGGATCTAGGAGGATGCCTTGTGTGCCTGATATATGATTCTGAGAATCGCATGCTAGTTAGGGCTAAGCATATAGGAAGGATGCCTCATGTGCCTGTTGTATGAGCAGTATGCTAGGACTGTTTAGTCAACAGTAGGATGACCTGTGTAGGTTATGCCTGGTTTGGTTACTCAAGGCACGAATGCTGCTTGCTTTGTGTTGTGGGGGTTCTGACCAGCTGCAACTAACTAAAGAGCGGATATGTAACAGTATCCGCAAGACACTTAAGGGGAGGTGGTGGGGACTCCTAATGCAGCTGATGGCAGAGAGTAGGTCGGAGAGTGCCCTAGGGAAGCCTAGGTTGAGGTCAGTGGAAAGGGTATCGGTAAAAGGGACTTGGTGAAGTTGAAGCAATTCTTGAGTAAAGTACGGATAGATGTGGAAGGTAGTATGGTCCTGTACTACTGAAAGAAGAGGATCCATATTCGAACCAAAGAGGGCCTAGATGGAACCGGGAAACTTGGAAAGTGTGTGTGACCCCAGAAAGTATATGTAACCCTGACATTCGTATGTTTATTGTTTCAGAATGGTGGTCACGCGACATGGAGCAGGAGGTTCAGGATCCGGGTCAGGATCGGGCTCGGGGGAAGGATATGAGCATGTGGATGATGGGTTACGCGAGTTCATCGCGTCCGAGATCATGAGGGGTATCCTTGATGCGACACCGATTATCTTCGGGTCGATCAAGGAGGGGATCATTGAGCTGATGGAGGATTGCCCCAGGACATTCCGGAGTGACATGGTGACCAGCTAGTCAGGACCACACACACTTTCCCTTAAGGACTTAAGAGGGATTGGTGCGCTAGATTTCCACGGGGCGAAGGACCCCATTGCTGCTAGATGATGGATTGCAGATATTAAGTCCGCACAGTTGACCAGCTTCTGCCCCGAGGGATCGAAGGTACGATTTGCAACAGGGTGTTTGAGGGACCGGGCTAAGGACTGGTGGGAGTCGGTTGGTGACTCTCTGGAGCTTTGACCGTTGAGGCTATTGATGGGTTTTGAGCATTCTAACACTTCCTAAGTGTACATGCAACCCTAATAACCTTGGATCTATGTTTGTCTAATTATCATGCAAAGTTGAATTCCAAGGCTATATTCCTATCTAGCATACATGGGGAACAATTTTAACTTGAATGATAGATAGAATAACTTACCTTGTAGTTGCTTGTGTTCCTTGAAACCTTATGAGCCTAGCACCCCAAGTGTGATGCCTCAAATGCTTCACACAACACCAAATGCTCTTGGAAAAACTTATGAGAGAACACACACTTCTTGAAATCGGCCAAGCCCTCTTGTTTCCTTAGTGTAGCCGATTTTGGTGGAGAATATGTTTCTTATATAGTGTTGACACATCTAGGGTTACACCATGTAAACCCTAATGTGTCATGACTCTTCATTTCCATGACCCATGGGTTTGTAACTCCCATGGAGCATCCATGGAGCATCCTATGGGTGGAACCCAACTTGATAATCCATGGAGCCTCTTAGTCCACTATACAAGATATGTATGATTTACATAATCAACCCATATATTTAATTAGTTATCTGTTGATCACTTAATTAATTCTAAATTAATTCTTGATCAAACTAATCAAATAATATTATTAATATATTAGAACTTATAATATATTAATAATCTCCAAGTGTTATTTCTCTCATTTAGTCTATCCAATTGCATGGTGCCATGCAACCCAAATGGACCATGCCGGGTCGGTTCAAGTACATACCAGAAATAGTTATGGACTTAGACACCTTATCCAATAATCTCCCACTTGGATAAGTCTAATAACTATTACTGCAAGTATAACTTCAGGAAACGATCGGCACTGAGAAGGTTTCTAGATATCAGGAACCGATCGTAGCTCTTTTCAAGGTTTCTCGGAACTGAGAAGATGATGGTACGCCATTTAAGATAAGTGATCATATAATCCTCTGTTCTAGATATCAGTCGGACAAATACATGGAACAATGTCTTACTTATTGTCCAACAGTTTGTTTCCCGATTTCCGATTTGTTTGACAAAGAACTTAATTGAACACATTAACTTAGTTCTGACCGGGCCCGATACATAGGTCAAAACAAAATCATCGAGGGGCCCAGATATCAGCTTCTAATCCAAGAAGGAACAGATAAACTTCGACTCATATGTTTGTTCTACCACTCATTGAATTACACACAAGAGCACGATTTATAACATCGAGTTACCAATGCATTTTCGTACAATCAATGCATAACCAACTTGTAAGTAACAAATCATATCTCTAGGTTTGAAGACTTATATGATATTACCGTCTCACGATCACTCGAGATAGAATTCCATGAAGTGATTCCAGTGAGCGTGGGTTGAGTCCAATGCTCAGAACTTATGAGCACTCATGATTGTTGTAGCCCTTGTCTAACACCTTAGACCTCTGCAACCAATCATGACAGTCTTGATTCATACCTACTTCCAACATATGACCGCCTGTGGAGGTTTGAATAATATGTTATACCAAACAAAATTATTCTGGAAGTCAAAACATGCAAAAGAAATATAGTAAACGATTGACAAGAGATAGCAACACTTTACTCATAAATAAAACACCTTTTATTCATCATCTAATGTCAATTACACTTTACAAATTTCTAGGTCATCTAACTACTAAATCTAATATCATCCTTCAGCCCTATGCTCCGAGCATGCTGGAGATGCTTAACCCGAGTCAGTCCCTTCGTGAGGGGATCTGTTGGGTTCTCATCCGATGATACCCTCTTTGCCACGAGGAGTCCTTCTTCTATTCGATGTCTAATAAAATGGTATTTTCTATCGATGTGCCTGGATCTCCCGTGATCCCTTGGTTCCTTGGCTAAGGCAACAACGCTTTCACTATCACAGAAAATTTCCATTGGCTCTTTAATAGCTGGTACAACTCCAAGGTCTCCAATGAAGTTCTTTAGCCATATAGCCTCCTTTGCCGCCTCGTTCGCTGCAATATACTCTGATTCACAAGTAGAATCTGCCACTGTCTCTTGCTTGGAACTCTTCCAAGAAATTGCTCCTCCATTTAAGGTAAAGACCCAGCCTGACTGAGAGCGGAAATTATCCCTATCAGTCTGGAAGCTAGCATCACTACACCCTACAACTCTCAAGTCATCACTCCCACCGAGGGTAAGGACCCAGTCCTTAGTCCTTCGTAGGTACTTGAGAATATTCTTTACCGCAGTCCAGTGTGCCTTGCCAGGGTTCCCCTGAAACCTGCTAACCATGATCAAGGCAAAGGCTACATCAGGTCGAGTACACGTCATAGCATACATGATCGAACCTACAGCCGAAGCATAAGGTACTCGACTCATTTCTGCTATCTCAGCCTCAGTGCTAGGGCTTTGTGTCTTACTCAACTTGGCGTTACTCTGGATGGGTAACTCTCCTTTCTTGGAGTCCTGCATGCTGAATCTCTTCAGCACCTTATCCAAGCGGGTACTCTGACTAAGTCTAATTAGTCTTTTACTCCGATCTCTCAAGATCCTTATCGCTAAAATATAGGCAGCTTCACCAAGGTCCTTCATAGCGAAACACTTCCCAAGCCAGGACTTTACTTCCTGCAGGGTTGGAATGTCATTTCCTATGAGTAGTATGTCATCCACATACAATACCAAAAAGCTAACTATACTCCCACTAGCCTTGACATACACACAAGATTCATCTTCACTCCTAGAAAAGCCAAATTCCTTGACCTTTTCATCAAAGCAAAGATTCGATCTGCGAGGTGCTTGCTTTAATCCATAGATGGATTTCTCAAGCTTACACACTCTATTAGGGTACTCGTTGCTGACAAAACCCTCTGGCTGACTCATGTAAACATCTTCAGCCAACTTTCCATTAAGGAAAGCGGTTTTGACATCCATTTGCCATATTTCATAGTCATGAAATGCAGCTATGGCTAACAAAACCCGAATAGACTTAATCTTGGCTACCGGAGAAAAGGTCTCATCATAATCCACTCCAGGAATTTGAGAGAAGCCCTTTGCAACCAGTCTAGCCTTATAAGTGTGTACTTTACCATCCATGTCGGTCTTCTTCTTGAAGACCCATTTGCACCCTACAGTCTTACGACCTGGTACATTCTCAACCAAGTTCCAAACTTGATTGTCATACATGGATTGTATCTCGCTATCCATAGCCTCTTTCCATTTAGCAGACTCGGGGCCTGCCATGGCTTCCTTGTAGTTGTTAGGGTCATCTTGACTTACTAGTGTCCCATCACTAATAAGTGTCTCACCTTCTGCAGTAACATGGAATCCATAGTAATGCTTAGGTGCACTCCTAACTCTCGTGGAACGCCTCAGAGGTACAGATTCATCAATTGGCTCAACAGGAGTTTCCTCCTCAAGTTGAGGGCTAGAGTTTGAAGTTCCTTCACCACTTGACTCTTGAATTTCTTCAAGATCAATTTGCCTCCCACTGTCTCCTTGGCTTATAAACTCTCTTTCTCGAAAGACTCCTTTTCTTGCTACAAAGACCACATTGTCACTAGGTCTGTAGAAGAGGTAACCAAAGGATTGATGTGGGTAGCTGATGAAAATACACCTCTCGCTTCGAGGTTCGAGCTTATCATGAGTCTCGCGTCTCACGAAAGCCTCGCAACCCCAAATCTTGATGTGGTCTAGTTTAGGTACTTTACCAGTCCACATCTCGTGAGGAGTTTTGGCAACTTTCTTTGTAGGGACTAGATTAAGGATATGGGCGGCAGTCTCTAAGGCATACCCCCAGAATGAGATTGGTAGTGAAGCTCGACTCATCATGGAACGAACCATGTCCAACAAGGTTCGATTACGCCTCTCAGCCACACCATTCAACTGCGGTGTCCTGGGAGGTGTCAATTGTGAGACAATCCCACATTCCCTTAGATAGTCGAGGAACTCTGAACTAAGATACTCACCACCTCGATCGGATCGAAGCATCTTAATGTTCCTGCCAAATTGATTCTCGACTTCCTGTTTAAATTCGTTAAACTTCTCAAAAGTCTGTGACTTATGCTTGATTAAGTAGACATATCCATATCTACTATAATCATCAGTAAAAGTCAAATAATAACGATTAGCATCCCTTGTGGCATGTTTGAATGGTCCACACACATCCGTGTGTATAAGGTCCAACAAACCTTCACCCCTTTCACACGAGCCTGTGAAGGGTGACTTTGTCATTTTTCCAAGTAAGCATGATTCGCAACTATCATCTGACTTTAGGTCAAACGGCTCCAAGACTACATCCTTTTGGAGTTGGCCTATGCGTTTCTTGCTTATATGTCCAAGACGACAATGTCATAATGATGCTTTATCCAAGTTATTATTATTAGGAGAATCAATACACAAAACATTATTTCCTGAGTTATCTACAACAGATACAGCTTCATACACACCATCACAAGGTAATGCTTAAAAATAAAGAACATTATTAAAGAAAGCATTAATCGAACCAACTTCATTATCAAATGAAAAGGTGAAACCTTGTTTGTACAATGCATGAAAGGAAATAATATTTCTTGCCATTTCTGGCGAATAACAACACTTATTCAAATCTAAATTTAACCCACTACTTAGCGATAAAGTATAAACTCCAATCTTGGTGACAGGCGTAACTTTCCTATTCCCCATGATTAAGTTTATTCTTCCTTGCTCCACATTCTCACTTCTTCCTAGTCCCTGCAAGTCACAACAAATGTGAATACCACAACCGGTATCAAGGACCCAATATTTCGAATGGGGTGAGTTATTATAAATGATAGTGTAAATACCTACATGGTTGGGTTTAACTTTCCCATCCTTCACATCTTGCTGGTATTTTGGGCAGTTCCGCTTACAATGTGATTTTTCATGGCAATAGAAGCATTCAGCCTCTTTTGGGTCAGAAGAAGGAGTGACAAAACCTTTCTTGGTTCCGCTTGAAGAAGAGCCATCAAGGGTCCTAACCTTGGTACCCTTCGAAGAACTCTTTCTCTTCTTCCCTCGACTTTTTCCGATTGCCAAAACCGAAGTGGAGTTTGGAGTAGGAGTGTTAACAACCGACTTCCCCTTAAGACCTGATTCTGCGGTCTTGAGAAGTCCCTGAAGTTTGCTGAGTGTGACCTCTTCCTTATTCATGTGATATGTCGTGCGGAATTGATCATAGCACGATGGTAAGGAGCGCAAAATTATATCTATTGCAAGCTCCTCAGGGAAGTTCACATTAAGCTTCAGTAATCGATCCACATACCTTTGCATTTTCTGCATGTGGCTCATGATGGAATCCCCGTCCTTCATCATGGTTGTTATCATGGAGCAGATGATTTCATACCTCTCTTGTCGTGCACTTTGATGGTATCTTTCCATCAAATCTTGGTGCATTTCATAAGGGTAGAAATCCTCATAGGACTTTTGGAGTTCTGCTGTCATTGTGGCCATCATGATGCATGCTACTTTCGTAGCATCCCTTTCATGTGCCTGAAAGTCAGCGATCTCCTGAGGAGTTGCAGTGGTCTCATCAATCTCCTTAAGCTCCTTGTCGAGGACATATTCTTTGTCCTCGTAGCGGGTAATCATTCTGATGTTTCTGATCCACTCATTGAAGTTGGATCCATCAAAAGTGACTTTCCCACACAAGCTCATAAGAGTAAAGGAGCCATTAGGATTCGAGCCAGAAGCAGCATTGTTTGAAGACATCTGAAGGAATAGGACAAGATTAGTTTAGATATTAAGAGAGTCCTTAATAAAACACCCAAATGTAATATTAAGGCTAGGATCCAATCACAATATATTATAACTTAGAAGAGGTATGCCGTAATCCAAGCTATAGCATATTTGAAAGGTAGGTGAATGACGATTCACCAATTTCCACCACGAAAACCGAAATATTAGATATTAGGTTTTATGATTGGTTCTTAGAAATTCCTAGATTCTTTGAGATTCAATGAACTTTTCAAAGACATGTTTCAATCTCGAGTGTGCCCTCCAAGTTTTGTGACTGGGATACCGAGGATCACAAAACGAGGTGTGAAGTAACCATGCAAATCACTTGGTACCCTTAAAGTTTATCACTCAATCGATGTGCCGGTAAACCACACACGCTCCACCGATACTATAATAAACCTTAAGTCACCCTTTACCTACCTTGTTAAGTCCAAGTTAGTGTGCCGGTTAACCACACACGCTCCACCAACGACTTAGACAAAGTGTAAAGTGTAATTTCATGGATTAGCACCTTATTCACATTTTTCCTAAAGTAACTAAGATTGGGGATTTAATAAAATATTTAGTTACTTTATAATATTCATCATACTTTGAATGAGAATTTATAAGTCCTTGTCTTACCCGTTCGGCTAACGACCCTCCACCAGTCAAGCAAGCGGTGGGTGAGAGTAGACACCCATTAAGTCACCATTTTATAGGCAACAACCTTATACCCACCTTATAGACCGGCTTCGTGAATGAGGCGTACCAGCGGTAAGACGACTTTGTTCTTATACATATATATATAATTATTAAATCATCATAATATAAGTATAAGGGTTGAATTTTAACTTTTAAAACTCTAAGGGTTGGAACTAAAGTTTTAACTTAACTTTACTTGTTCCAAAACTTGAGGGCAAGTTTTGTAACTTTCAAAACTTTTTATTTCTTGTAACTTATGAGTTTAATAGAGTAATAAAATGAAGACTCTTCATTTTCTAACTCTTGTGTTCTTTTAATGGTTTTAATTCAAGTATGACTCTTGGTTTTCCATAACTTGAGGAAAAGTTATGGACTCCATTAAAACACATTATGATCAAGAATTAATCTACCACATAGGTTACAAATAATTCCTATGATCATCTAAAACATCATAAGAACAAGAACATGAATATGAACACATTCATAAATCAAAACTACAC
The DNA here is from genome assembly GCF_052625555.1 of Lactuca saligna. Classification (NCBI taxonomy): domain Eukaryota; kingdom Viridiplantae; phylum Streptophyta; class Magnoliopsida; order Asterales; family Asteraceae; genus Lactuca; species Lactuca saligna. The sequence goes on from NC_136422.1 coordinate 35,508,231, forward strand.
TTAAAACTTTGTAATTTTGATAACTAGTTGTTGTAAATGAATTAGCAAGGACATTACACCATCTAAAACAAGTTTTCAAGTACCAAAACAGTTTAGGGTAATGTTTCTGATTCATTTCCAGCAACTAAAGTCGAAATTCTGCAACCTATCGACCCTACTCGTCGAGTGCATGAACTTACTCGCCGAGTTGGTTGAAGATATACGTGAACTCGACGAGTCCCCCCTATAGACTCGACAAGTCCATTCGTAGACAGCAAGATTTTCGACTTTTTTTCAACTTTTAAGCACAAATAAAAAGCAAACAAGCCTAGGCTCTGATACCACTGATGGGTTTTGAGCATTCTAACACTTCCTAAGTGTACATGCAACCTTAATAACCTTGGATCTATGTTTGTCTAATTATCATGCAAAGTTGAATTCCAAGGCTATATTCCTATCTAGCATACATGAAAAACAATTTTAACTTGAATGATAGATAGAATAACTTACCTTGTAGTTGCTTGTGTTCCTTGAAACCTTATGAGCCTAGCACCCCAAGTGTGATGCCTCAAATGCTTCACACAACACCAAATGCTCTTGGAAAAACTTATGAGAGAACACACACTTCTTGAAATCGGCCAAGCCCTCTTGTTTCCTTAGTGTAGCCGATTTTGGTGGAGAATATGTTTCTTATATAGTGTTGACACATCTAGGGTTACACCATGTAAACCCTAATGTGTCATGACTCTTCATTTCCATGACCCATGGGTTTGTAACTCCCATGGAGCATCCATGGAGCATCCTATGGGTGGAACCCAACTTGATAATCCATGGAGCCTCTTAGTCCACTATACAAGATATGGATGATTTACATAATCAACCCATATATTTAATTAGTTATCTTTTGATCACTTAATTAATTCTAAATTAATTCTTGATCAAACTAATCAAATAATATTATTAATATATTAGAACTTATACTATATTAATAATCTCCAAGTGTTATTTCTCTCATTTAGTCTATCCAATTGCATGGTGCCATGCAACCCAAATGGACCATGCCGGGTCGGGTCAAGTACATACCAGAAATAGTTATGGACTTAGACACCTTATCCAACAGCTATGACATGGTCGGATTTTGTGAACCAGTTCAGAGCAGAGTTTGTGCCAACTATAGAGCTTCAGCAGCTAGCCAGGGAATTCTTGGATATGAGACAGACTATAGAAACTGTGGCGGAGATCACCGCCACATTCCGGGAGAGGGCTTAGTTGGTGCCCCAATATGCGGGTGATGAGGACATGAAGAGGACCCGCTACCATGACATGCTACGAGCTAACATCCAGGAGCATGTCAGTTTTTCATCTTTCCCTACCATGGATTCCATGATTGCCAAGGTTAGGGAGAGAGAGATTGATCTGGAGCACATCCGGAAGAGGAAGGCAGAGGAGGGGCAGACGGTGGTGGCTTCGGGGAAGAAGCCCCAGGGATCCTATGGTAGGCCGAAAGGCCAGTCAGGACTGGACCGCTGTGGAAAATGCGATCGGTCACACGAGGGAGCTTGTCACACTGGGCCGGGTTCAAGCTGCTATAAGTGCGGCAAGGTTGGGCATTTTGGCAGGGATTATACTGCCCCTACTCCGGCGATACAGATGTCAGACCTGATTTGCTTTCATTGCAATCAGAAGGGCCATAAAAAGGCCAATTGCCCTATATTGGCAGTAGTCGTGGCGCCGACTACAGCGACAGGATGGGTTCTGGATGGCCGGAAGATCAAGTTGGAGGGTCCAGTGGTTCGGAGCCGAGCATTTCAGCTGACAGCCGAGGAGGCACACGTTGCACCCGATGTGGTGACGGGTATGATTCTTATCCTTATGCTTTTATATTATGTCGCTGTGCTTTTGATATATCACGTGCCTTGTTTACAATCGTTCCATGTGAACGGAATCCCAGTTCAGGTGTTGTTTGATTCGGGTGCCACCCGATCTTTTGTCTCTCTTGCGCTTAGCAAGAAGTTTCCAGAGTCTTCGGGTATGTTGGATTTCCCTCTAGAGGTCGATATAGCGGACGACCGGTCGGTACGAGCATCGGAGGTCTATCGAGACTGTGTTTTGAGGTTGTTCAAGGAGCGTTACCTCGTAGACCTGGTTCCTATTCCGTTGAGGGGGAACAAGGTGATTATAGGCATGGATTGGTTGAGCCCCAATGGGGCAGTAATAGATTGCGCGCATCAGCTGGTTCGGATCAGAACCCCAAGTGGGGGAGAGTTAATAGTTCAGGGCGAGAGGCCGCAACAAGGACTAGCGATATGTTCAACAGCGAGAGCTAGGCGTTACCTTCAACAGGGTTGTGCAGGATATGTTGCCTATGTTATGGACACTCGGGAGGCGGGTAAGGAGACGGTGGGCAATGTGCCCGTTGTGCGTGAGTTTACGGACGTATTCCCTGAGGAGTTGCCTGGGATACCTCCGGATAGGCAGGTGGAATTCAGGATCAACCTAGTCCCCAGTGCGGCTCCGATAGCCAAGGCACCCTATCGGCTGGCTCCTCCTGAGATGCAAGAGTTGTCTATACAGCTGCAGGACTTGTTAGACAAAGGATTCATTAGACTGAGTAGTTCTCCCTGGGGAGCCCCGATTTTGTTTGTGAAGAAGAAAGACGGGTCGCGTCGGATGTGTATAGATTATCGAGAATTGAACAAGGTAACAGTGAAGAACCGTTACCCACTCTCGAGGATTGATTACCTCTTTGACCAGTTTCGGGGAGCATCTTGGTTCTCCAAGATTGATCTGCGTTCAGGATACCATCAAATGATGGTCAGAGAGGAGGATGTGTAGAAGACTGTGTTTCGGACGCGCTATGGCCACTACAAGTTTATAGTGATGCCCTTTGGGCTCACCAATGCTCCTGCTGCGTTCATGGACCTCTTGAACCACGTGTGTAGACCAATGTTAGACCGGTCTGTGATAGTGTTTATTGATGACATCTTGGTTTAATCCAAGAAACAGGAGGAGCACGAGGAGCATCTTCGGGAGGTTTTGGAAACTTTGAGGAGGGAGAACTTGTTTGCTAAGTTCTCCAAGTGTGAGTTCTGGTTTTGCGAGGTTCAGTTCCTTAGGCACCTCATCAACCAAGATGGGATTTCAGTGGACCCGGCCAAAGTGGAGGCCTTGATGAGATGAGAAATTCTAAAGTCTCCATCTGAGATTCGGAGTTTCCTAGGATTAGCCAGCTACTACCGGAGATTCATCCAGGATTTCTCAAAGATAGCTAACCAGGCTAACAAGGTAAGTCGTGGTCTTTCGTTGGGGGCCTGAGCAGTAGGCCACATTCGAGACTCTGAGACAGAGGTTATAAAAGGCGCCAATCTTAGCCCTGCCAGAGGGCATGGAGGATTTTTTATATTGGAATGCGTCCATCTCAGGTTTGGGCGCAGTTCTGATGCAGAGAGGGCATGCCATCGCCTCCGCGTCGAGGCAACTGAAGCCTCATAAGACAAATTACCCAACGCATGATTTGGAGCTAGGGGCTGTTGTGTTCTCCCTCAAGATTTGGCATCATTACCTCTATGGGGTTCCCTGTACTATATACACGGACCACAAGAGTTTGAGGTTCCTTATAGATCAACCGAATCTGAACATGAGGCAGCGTGGGTGGATGGACGTGGTAAAGGACTACGATTTCGAGATCCTTTACCACCCGGGGAAGGCCAATGTTGTGGCTGACGCGCTTAGCCGCAAGGCAGCGCCGATCAAGGATATTTGTCTGTGGATGATTGTGGTGACTCCAATTTTGGAGCGGATTCGGGAGGCCTAGCAGGAGCCATGAAGGAGGAACATCGGAAGAGCGAGCGGGTTGTAGGTCAGCTTACCTCCTTTAACTATGACAGTCGGGGGTTGTTGACTCTGCACTGTAGGGTGTGGGTCCCATATCATGGGGGTGTGCGCCAGGTATTGATGGATGAGGCGCACAAATCTCGATTCTCCATTCACCCCGGGGCGACGAAGATGTATAGGGATCTTCGTCTAGACTATTGGTGGCCCTGCATGAAGTGGGATGTGGCATGGTACGTAGAGTTGTGCTTGACCTGCAGGAAGGTAAGGGCCGACCATCAAAGACCTCACGATAAGATGCAGTTGTTGGATATCCCGTTGTGGAAATGGGAAGACATCATGATGGATTTTATCATAAAGCTTCTCAGGACCACGCGGGGAGCGGATTCGATCTGGGTCACCGTCAATCGATTGACCAAGAGCGCCCATTTTATCCAGATTCAGGAGAGTATTTCGGCCAAAAATTTAGCTGACATTTATATCAGGGAGGTGGTGGCACGGCACGAGTACCAGTATCGGTGATTTTAGACAGAGACGTTCGGTTTTCTACAAGGTTCTGGAAGAAGTTCCATGATGAGCTAGGAACCCGTCTGCATTTTAGCATCGGTTTTCACCCGCAAACAGATGGACAAAGTGAGTGGACCATCCAAACCTTGGAGGATATGTTGCGGGAATGTGTCTTAGACTTCGGAGGTAGTTGGGATACTTACTTTCCTTTGGCTGAGTTCTCGTACAACAACAACTATCACACGAGTATTGACCGTCCTCCCTTCGAGATGTTGTACGGGAGGAAGTGCAGGACCCCGATATGTTGGGGTGAGGTTGGTTAGATGGTTATGGGGAGTACCGAAGTGGTACTCAAGACTACGGTGAGGATCCATCAGGTCCGGAGGAGGCTTTAGACTGCTCAGAGTCGACAGAAAAGTTATGCCAACAAGCGCTGCTCAGACTTGGAATTCCAGGTCGAGGATATGGTTCTCCTAAAGGTGTCACATTGGAAGGGTGTCATCCGATTCAGGAAGCGGGGCAAGCTGGGCCCCATGTATATCGGACCTTTCAGGGTTATATCCCGGGTGATGGGTTGTAGCCATAAGAACATCCTATGTGCTCATGCAAACCCTAATGCTTGGATCTAGGTTTCTCTGTTGTACATGTAATGTATCCAAGACTTACAATCTTAGATCTAACATATTATAAACTTAAATTAGGGTTTAGAGAATTACCTTTGATTGTTATGTAGCAATAACAATCTCAAATCCTCCTTTTAATGACTTTAGAAAGCTTAGAATCACAAGTGTCACTCCTCTAATGGCTCACAAACACCAAGAGCAATAAGATGAAGAATAAGGAGAGAGGAGGCTACCCAAAACGTCCAGGTTCCCAAGTAGAACTCTTAGCCACGTTTTTGGGGCTTAAGGGTACTATATATACATGTAGGCTATTAGGGTTTTCAACTAGGAAACCCTAATTTGACTGCTTAAGCCCTAAGCAGCCCATAGACCCTTTTAGAATAACCCTTGGACGATTTCTAATGGCTTTCCCCATAGAATTCGTCCAACCTATTATTCCAAGGTAATCCATAGCCCAAATGCAATTATCATATAATTACAGTTCCAGTCCCTTAAGTTTAATTAATCTCTTTTAGCCACAAAATTAATTATCAATTAATTCTTGTCTAATATTAATTAAACAATATGATTTATCATTTAATATATTATTTTCATAATATATTAATAAATCATAATTAATCATTTCTCTTCATAATTCATCCTATGAAGTTGCTATTGTGAAGGCAACCCAAAAGGACCATGCACCATCGGGTCAAGTACATACCAAAATAGTTATGGACTTAGACACTAATCCAACAGTCTCCCACTTGGATAAGTCTAATAACTATTTTGCGTATGACTTTAGATCCTGATCTACAATCGTAGCTTTCAAAAACCGTTGTCAACTCTGATCCTATCAGAAGCATGTCCAGATTTCTGATTTATGACGACTAACAACAGACTACATTTGAACACATCAAATTAGTCCCGGCTTGGCCAAACACTTAGGTGCCATCACTAAATCATCGAGGGGCCCAAAGATATCGCTTTCATCCTACTTTGGATAAAAGGAACGGATAAACTTTGATTCAATGCTTGCTTGTACTCACTCACTAAATCACACACACCAATATGTTGTATAACACCAAGTTACTGGTGCATTTACATATTATCAATGTGTAACCGACTTGCAAGATACAACTCACACATCTCAGTTTCAAGAATATAAGATATTATCGTCTCACCAATCACTCGTGATAAAATCTATGAAGTGATCCAAGTGAGTGTGGGTTTAATCCAATGCTCAAATCATATTCATAAGCACTCATGAACGTTGCAGCAAACACTTGCTTATGTCTAATACACCTTAGACAATCCACACACCAATTCACGACAGTCTTCATTCATACCTACTTCCAACATATGAACGACTGTGGTCTGTTCGAATAATTTGATTATTCTGAATCAATATAATTATTCAGGAAGTCAAAACATGCAAAGTGAAACATAATAATACTAATCCCATATGGCCCCAAACTCTGGGTATAAATAAAACATTTTATTTAATCACCATATTGATTACTCATTATTTGTTGTTTCGGGTAATCAACTTCTTACTTGAATTATAACAATAATTGTCCCATGCTCTTAGCATGCACACAATGTTTATCTATGGTCCTTACTTTATGAAATAGATCAAATGAACACATTTCCAATCATACTCATTTCACAACTCCCAATCCTTATCATAAGTATCAAATTCTTGTTACTTATGCTAGATTCTAACATTTTATGCAATGATTCTTTCGTAAAGTCATAGCTCAAAATCATTAAGACTTGGCCAGTCTCTATCAGAAACAATTTTATAGATATGATGTCTCTCACTCAAAGTGCATTCCTTTGAACTTCCTTCTTGCATAAAAGTTTCTAATCTAAACATAGATTCTCAATATCCAACTCCCAATATGAAAACATATCTATATTTTGCCATACGACAACTTATTATTAGTAGAATCTTATCTATTCATAATAATGTCGATATGGTCCATCCAATACCATACTTCCAACTACTCACAAGAGACCAATCCTTAGTGAGTTGTGGATCGTCCTTTCATAGTTGTTTAATTATTTTAGTCAAAACCGATTCTAGTCCTTTTTCCCTCTAAATGTGCTAGACATTTGGAAAATTTTAGAATGGTCAAATATAATAGCACTAGCAATCAATCCTATACCCGAAGTGTATGGGATACGATGCATAATGTCTTACATAAAGATATGATACTTTATCAATCTTCTGCCATAATATTTAATGTGCCACATTCTCACAATTCGAACAATGCCATAACACTATGTATCCTTGACTAAATTTATTAACATTCCACAACCTAAGCCTTTAGATTAGAAATGAAGCATAATATTCTCTCCCTTAATTATAGCAAAACAACTATTCAACCCTTACGACTTTGCAAAGTATAACTCTTGTTTTCTATAATAAATATTTCTAACTTGCAATACTTGTTTTAATAATCATACAACCACAACATTTATGCTCCCACTATCATGATGATTATTATCAAATAAGCATAAAACTTATGCTCCCACTAGCTTTGACATGATAATCCTTTATCTAAGCTTCTTAAATTTATACACCTTTGTCTTAGATAGCTCATATGTGTTTCTAAACAATTCAGACTAATTGCCAAATCTCATAATTCGAATTATGGAAAGGGATACCGTAACCATAATCGAATTCGAGAATACAATGTCACAATCACTATCTTCTTAAAATCTCTCTTGGCGAAAGCATTTCCTCACAATCATTTTCATGAAGGAGGGAATCTTATGACACTTAGATTTTAATGGTGTATGTGTTCCTATCCATGCAAATTTTTCAAAACCAAAGTTTGCGACAAATCCAAACTCATATGGACCGAACTTTCTCAATCATGATTTCTTACCTTATGGTAACACAGGTGCCCACCATGTCTTCCAAGTAGTTAAGCAGCTCATCCTTTCTTATCAATGTACTTTTCGTTGATCAAGGTCTTTGCCTTTTATGCATTCAAATGAGAACTCATAGAGCTCACATGCATAATTAACTCAATTGGAACGGCACAAAAACACGATAGGTTGTAAACCTCAAGTCGTGTGCTAGTGCTGATTGATAAGGTTTATTCTTGATTAGTTCTTGAAACCTTTCAAGACCATTAAGACTCCCACTGATTCCTTGACATATAAGAAATAAACATTTCTCGACAAACAAATATTCAAGAGTTAGTGTAGCTTTTATCAAGACAAAACACTTCACAAAATTAGTCCTAGTTGGTCTTTGTCTTATCCAAGACATCACAACTTTCCACATTTAATGAATGTTATAAACCTTCTTAAGACTTGTCACTCAATATCACAATCTTAACTATAAGACTTGGTTTTGGAACGAAGTATGATTGACTTCTTGATTTAACCATTTCTTCAATTCTTGATTCCTCTTCTAAGACTCACTTAGAGGATCAATTGAGATATGGTTCTTAATCATTAAGACCTACCATAAAACATAATAAAAGGTACTCCCCCTTCTTCTTAGAATAGAGAAACTTATATCTTTCCGGCTACTTGATTCTTCTTTATTCGTTCTGCTATTGATTGAAACTCTTTCAATCAACTGAGAATTACACTTAATCTCATAAGTATAATCATATTTACTTAACCTTAGTAAATCATGACGAATATCTTTGTTACTCTTATGGTGGACTTGATCAACACACAACCTTGTGTACTCGATCTCCTAGTCCTTCACTTGACACTTTGTCAATGAATTAGTCTAATTTTCAAATATGAAATTTCTCATTCATCATGCAACCAAGTTGTATGATTCCAAGTTTCTATCCAATTGAAACTTGGGCGATGAGAAACTTTCCCTATTTGGTAAATTCTTGACCTTTCCACAAATAACATAATTAAGAATCAAATCCATTATTGCTAATAATAGAAACTTACAAACATCAATTTTTCATACACGCCATTGCAAGGATAAATAAATAATCTAAAATCAAAATTTATTTTATTGCGGAAAAATTTATCCTTTACAATGCAATTTAATTGAAAAATTATGTTAATACATATTTCTTAGCAATATTATTCTAACTCCAAGTAGTAGCTCAAGATTCTAATCTTCAAGTAATGCGATCGAAATCCATTTCTTCACGATTAGGTTCCGCTCACTTCTTCCCTTAAGCTTCCTTTCTTTTCTTTGATCCTACAAAACATCGAAATGCAATCTTATCACATCATGTATTAAGAATCTAGAATAGGAACTTAAAAGAGTTAGTTAATGGGATTTACCTAAAGTAGAGCCATACGTTTTGACTCTCCCATCTCTTAGATCTCTTAGGTAAATAGGGCAACTTCATCTCCAATGCCCCTTCTCTTGGCAATAAAAGCAAATTGACTCTTTTGGAACAGCACATGGAACTACTTCTGACTTAGCCTTTCTCTTATGATCAAACTTTTCGATCATGGCATGCCTTTCGTTGCCATTACCTATATCCATAGAGGTCTGGAAGGCAGATCCACCAATCAACTTTAATTTTCCAGTGCACCAAATCATTGTTGATTCAACAGCAATAAGCATATAGGTGAGATCGATGAGGGTTACGTTGTGGCTCATCATATAGTACTCTCTTACGAACTCACCATATGAGTCAGGAAGTGACTGAAGAACCTAATCAACAGCCAGCTCCTCACAGACAACAGATCCCAACATTCTTAACCTATCAATGTGTGACTTCATCTCTAGGACGTGTGCACACACTGACTTTCCTTCTACATGTTTTCTTGCCAAAAGGGCTTGAGTGAGTTTGAATTTTTCAATCTTATGAACTCGTGGGTTAGGGAGAACAATAGGAGGAGGTGGAGGAAGTGAAGCGTGATCTCGTGTTCCTCGATCGAATTGTGGAATATCATCTTCATGTGAAAGGCTTGTTCCACGGGATTTGGGAAGACCATAGTTGTCATACTTTGACATCTACAAAACGGGAGAAAAAATAAAATTCAAGTCAGTTGATTGATTGAGTCCTTAAAAAATCACCCAAATGAGATATTAAGGCTAGGACCCAACACAATACTCTACAACCTAGAAAAGGGATGTCATAATCTAGTTGCAGAATATTTGAAGGTAAGTGAATGACGATTCACTAATTTCCACCATGAAAAACGAAAAAGAAATTTAAGTTTTAAATCTATTGAAAATTCCTAGATCTTTTGAGATTCATTGAACTTTTCAATGGCATGTTTAAATCTCGATATGCCCCTCTAGTTTGTGAGTGGGATACCAAGGATCACAAAGCAGGTGTGAATAACCATGCAGACTTACATGGTGCCCCCACATTTTACAGTCACCTATTCGATGTGCCGGTTAACCACACACGCTCCACCGAAATATGACAAACATTGAGTCACCCTTTTCTACCTTTGCATAGAACCATTTAGTGTGCCGGTTAACCACACACGCTCCACTAACGTCTTCGCAAGGGCACAAAGTGTAATTTCATGAAAGTGCATCAATTCACTTTTGCCTAAAGTAACTAAGATTTGGAATTTGTAAAAGCATTTAGTTACTTTTATACTTCATTATACTTAAAATGGAAGGTTTTTGTCCTATCCTACTCGTTCAGCTAACGACCCTCCACTAGTCAAGAGTGCGGTGGGTAAGAGTAGATACCCATTTAATCGCCATTTTATAGGCAATTTCCTTAAACACCCCTTATAGACCAGCTTCGTGAATGAGGCCTACTAACGGTAAGACTTACTTTTACTCATACATATAGATAATATTAGACTTTTAATGTTATATATAGTATAGGGTGTATTTTACACTTTTAAAATACTAGGTGGTAAAATTTAATAATTATACTTTTAATTTAATTAAATTGTAAACCAAAACTTTATGTATTTATTAAATCTCTTTTAATTATATACACTTTAATTAATTAAAAAAACCATAAGGGTGTGATTTGAACTTTTCAAAACAATACTAGGATTTTAGACCTTAACATTTCTAAATTAAACTTTTAATCAACTTTTAAATTCCAAAACTTGAGGGCAAGTTTTGAAACATTTCAAAACATTAGGGTTTTAACTATTTAAATTTCAAAACAAAACCTTTAACTTCAAATTTAAACCATAAAACTTACATGGGCACAATTGAAACTTTTTCATAATACAAGGATCAAATAACAAATAATAGAAATTAAACAATTAATTTTGTCATTATCTGTATTTGACCTAATTTCAATTTCTTGCAATATAAGTTACCCAATTAATACAAATAATCAATCTTTAATCATATAAGGAAGTTATTATCTAATCACTTGGTAATTATCTTGTGTTTTGGAAAGGATAATCTTTTAGAAACATTAAAAATCGTATTTTATAAGTTTAAAACAAATATGGTAATTATCCTTAAGAAAAACAGCAATAAAATCGAAATTCCCTCTGTCTAACGCTCCGACTTGCCGAGTCACACATTGGAACTCGCCGAGTAGGGCAGACCTGCCGAGTCCATGTAGTGACTCGCCGAGTCAGTTCGGACAGAAGGCTAGAATTCGATTTTCAGTTAATAATTCAACATAGCGTCACATACAACAGAAACCAATCAAGTCTTTGATACCACTGATGGGTTGTATCCATAAGAACATCCTATGTGCTCATGCAAACCCTAATGCTTGGATCTAGGTTTCTCTATTGTACATGCAATGTATCCAAGGCTTACAATCTTAGATCTAACATATTATAAACTGAAATTAGGGTTTAGAGAATTACCTTTGATTGTTATGTAGCAATAACAATCTCAAATCCTCCTTGTAATGAATTTAGAAAGCTTAGAGTCACAAGTGTTACTCCTCTAATGGCTCACAAACACCAAGAGCAAGAGGATGAAAATAAGGAGAGAGGAGGTTGCCCAAAACATCCAAAAACCCTAGTGGAACTCTTAGCCACGTTTTCGGGGTTTAAGGGTACTATATATACATGTAGGCTATTAGGGTTTTCAACTAGGAAACCCTAATTTGACTGCTTAAGCCCTAAGCAGCCCATGAACCCTTTTAGAATAAACCTTGGACGATTTCTAATGGGTTTCCCCATAGAATTCGTCCAACCTATTATTCCAAGGTAATCCATAGCCCAAATGTAATTATCTTATAATTACAGTTCCAGTCCCTTAAGTTTAATTAATCTCTTTTAGCCACAAAATTAATTATCAATGAATTCTTGACTAATATTAATTAAACAATATGATTTCTCATTTAATATATTATTCTCATAATATATTAATAAATCATAATTAATCCTTTCTCTTCATAATTCATCCTATCAAGTTGCTTTGGTGAAGGCAACCCAAAAGGACCATGCACTATCGGGTCATGTACATACCAAAATATTTATGGACTAAGACACTAATCCAACACATGGTAGGCAAGGTTACGTATAGGCTAGATCTGCTAGCCAAACTCAGTCAGATTCATAGCACTTTTCACGTCTCCCAGTTACGAAAATGTTTGGTTGATGAATCAAAGGTGGTACCTTTGGAGGATATTCAGGTTGACGACAGCCTGAACTACATCGAGAGACCGGTGGCGATTCTTGACAGGAAGTCAAAGGATCTGCGGAACAAGAGGGTGTATCTGTTAAAGGTTCAGTGGCAGCATCAAAAGGGCTCGGAATGGACCTGTGAGCCGGAGGACGAGATGAGGGTGCATTACCTAGAGCTTTTTCAGTATCGAGCGGCAGACTTCGAGGACGAAGTCTAAAATAAGTGGGGGAGATTTGTAACACCTGGTATGTTTTCTTCAGTATATGTATTTTTCTCTGGGACTCGGTGAGTTGGAGGATCAACTCGTCGAGTAGGGATGTGGCTGCGGACATTTTAAGTGACCGACTCGACGAGTCGGGAGACTGATTGGGCGAGTAGGTGCTGGTTAAGTGAAATCCTAAATCTGAGGGTTTGTACCCTATATAAACAACTTAACTCAGCCTCCCTTGTCCCTAACACTCTCTTGAAAGCTTCATATCGAACCCTAGCTATTTGTGTGAGAGTTAACGCCATTTTTGGTGTTCTTATGTGGATTGTAAAGCTTGGAAGGAAGAAATGAGCTTGGAAATCGAGTTAGGGCTTGTAGATCCGGAGATCTTACTTCATTTTCAGCAGATTCAAGGTATAATGCCCCTGTCTTGACTCATCTATGTGTTTATTCATCTTTAACTTGGGATATCCATGGATTTCTAAGTCATTTTTCGGATTTGGAAGTGTTGAGTGAGTTTTGACTTCAGATCTGGGCCTTAAGAGGGGTCTCATGGCATAAAGGTGCCAACTTTAGGGCCATGAGAGCCCCGTTCTCATTGTAGGACACTTTATATAGATTTTTGAGCTAAAAACCCCATGCATGTGCATCAAGTTTAGAACTTTACGTATAAAATGGACATTAGGAGGCCAGATCTATGGTTTTGGTGTGTTAGACCTCATTTAAATCGACTGTATGGAATTGGTCAAGGTTGGACTCGGCGAGTTGTTCTTGGCACTCGACGAGTCAGTGACCATTGTGCACCAAACCCTTTCGGTGAATGGGTAAGTGTTAGGAAGGAAGTCCTTTGTGGGTTTAGATGCGAAAAGGGACCTAGAAGCCATGGGACTCGGCGAGTGGTATGAGCAGACTCGGCGAGTCCATAGAAATCTCCCAATCTTTGAATATGGACTCGACGAGTTCTTCCTACAACTTGGCGAGTCATAGACTGGACAAGTTCTTAAGTTGGAGATGAACTCGACGAGTTCAAGAAGGAACTCGGCGAGTCGAATGAAGATGGTCCCGATGTTATGATTGAAGGAGAACCCGTCGATTTTTTTCTAGACTCGACGAGTGGAGCCAGGGTTTTGTGTGGGATTAGAGAAGCATGGACTCGACGAGTTGGTAGGCCAACTCGGCGAGTCAGGTCAACTGAATGTTGACTTTGACCAATGTTGACTTTGACTGAACTTGGACTGACCCTGTTTAGGGTTATATGTGATATGTGTTGACTTGAAGGTTGTTTTGTAGGGATCGAGGAGTCGTAGGGAGTCGACTTGTGCACCGAGGATAGTTCAGACACTTCACGATATTGAGGTGAGTTACCTTCCAGTAGGGTGGGTCTAAGGCCACAATGTCGGCCCACCAAAAAGGGGTATTTAGAAGATAATGGTCTTTGTGATAATTATCTTGGTCTGGTTATGTGTTGGTTATGAGTTTTATCTGGGTAGTATGTTATGTGCATGGTAGGGATTAGTTTCCCTGACAGTGGTCGTTAGGACCCAAGGGTAGGTCAGTACCCGGATATGCCTGACTGTATGCTTATATATGTTGATTGTATGCTAGTAGTAGGGGGTGAAATAGTCCCCAGTTACCGGTTGAAAGATACCGATGTTGATTACCGGTTGAAAGATACCGATGATGGTTACCGGTTGAAAGATACTGATGAAGGTTACCGGTTGAAAGATACCGATGAAGGTTATCGGTTGAAAGATACTAACGATATTTTATGGTATGTGGTATGATGGGGGAACTCACTTAGCTTTGTGCTTACAGTTTTGCTTTTGGTTTCAGGTACCTCTTCGTCGAAGGGGAAAGAGCCGGCGGTGTAGCAGCACATCACACACACACATGTTTCCGCAAGAAGTTTTTTTAGGACTGTACTCTGATTTTCAATACTCATGGTGTTATGGTTTGAAATACAACATTATGATTTTGTAGTGGATGTTTTATTGACAATGTTTTATCAAAATGTTTGTTAAATGCGTTAATTCAAAAACGAAATATTTGGCCTTGAAAATCGGGTCGTTACAGGTGAGTTTGGATACAAAGTTTGGGCACAGTTGAATATGATGAATCCTGTAAAAACATATGACCTCCAATAAAAACGATGAAGGAGGAAGTCTTAAACCACATATCCAGCATACCGATATGTGAAAAACCACATATCCAGCTAGTCAATCAACTAAGTCCAATACCAGCCCGTATCCAGCATACCGATATGTGAAAAACAAAGACCGTGGGCCCGGTCCACAGGAAGCCAATGCTAATCCGGCTAACCACAATCCACATAAATCGACAAAAGACAACTATCGGAAAAAAAAACCCCAAGGCAGTACCAAAATACAACATATAAAGAATGACATATAGGACACATCTGATGAGTTGCGCAAATACAAGATCTTAGCAATAAAATATAAAAGTTGTATACGCGAGGCAACTATCTATACTTGGGTAATGAGGGAAAATTGGACAAAGCCTTATACCCAAAAATATAAGAAGGCCTATAAAAACCCTCAAACGCAAGGCAACAAGGTAAGTCCAAAAATGATCTCAGGCAACTCTTAAGCAATCTATTTCTACAACCCTAAATTGGCAACTAACTTAGGCATCAGAGATCCATATTGGAGTCTATCACTCAATATAGCTTTCTAACCTAGAATTTGTCTATTTTATGTTGCGTGATTTCCCAAGTGCTCATTAGATGAAGTCCTTGAAGGATAGCTAACAACGCACTAGGAAGTCTACATAACAACATATATCGACACGACATCGGGTTACCATAAGATGTATGGGGGATGCTGGAGTCGAATATGTTGGGCTAGAGGCGGTGGAATGAGATGATTGTTGATTATTAGGTTCTAAAGTGGATGTTGGTAGAAGAGTTATGTGGGTTATTAAGGCATTATTTTGTAAAGTGGGGCAAAGAACTTTAGGGGAAACATTGTTGGGGGTCAGAAATGGTATTGACCAACTCCTCGCACGATGACATGGACTACCGCAATCAAATGCCTGGTCCTGGAGGGCTGAATGCGCTATATGGGTAAGGTTGTGCCATTTCTAACACTAATTGGTTTTAGAGCAACCGGTAGCGCTGATGCTCAATAGTTGGTATTAGAGGAAGAGATTGTGTAATACATACGCATATCTTCTATCGATTTCAACTAGGGTTTTGAGTTTTTGTCAGATCTGTTCTAGTTGTCTTCACCATTTTCATTGATTGTAGATGTTAGATATGGGTCATTGTTCTACCCTAAACTCGATTAGTATCTCACACATCTTATTCTTTACAGTTTCGATTATCTTGTCAAAGATGAATCAAGAAGATCCATATACTCTATCTTTCAGTCTCTCTAGCAGTATCAGATCTACTACTAGGATCCCAATCCTTTTCCCTCAAGATTTTGAAGTTTGGGATTTACACTTTAAAGACTATGTTCTTGGTCTTGAAGAACACGGAACCCTATTATGGGATGCCATCACGACACAAACTTTCTCTCACATGGCTACAAGGATGATCGCTAAAACCCAAGCATATTACACCACTATTCTGATTTATCATAAAGATACTCCTCAAGATGAAAAGAACAAGCTTTTAAGAAATATCAAGGCGATGAGAATCATCAGGTTGGAACTTCCTCCAAACAATTTTCGTCTGGTAAGTGCATGTGACACAACTAAGGAGATTTTGGATAGGTTGAAAGAGCTCTACTCAAGCGATGAAGATCTAGAACAATCAGTTCAAACATTACTTCTTTCTGAATTTGGTGTTTAGAAGCCAAAAGAGAAAATGTATCAAACTTTCAATCACTTCAATCATCTACTGAGCAAGATGCTTAAGCATAATCTTAAGTGTGAAAAGTTGAGCAGAAAGTTACATTCATGAATGGTTTAAGATCTAAATGGAAAGCAGTTGTATCAACTGTGAAAGCTCATGAACAATTCAAGAGCTATTCTTTGGCGAAGCTAGTAGGAATCCTTAGATCTCACGAAGACGAAGTGATGAAGGACGTGAAAATAATAGCTAGCATGGGATTGTTGGCCCTGGTTGCGAAGGGAAAAAAGGTTTCAGAAGAAGATTTGGAATCTGGACTCTTGGATTTTGAACTTACCAAGGAAGAACATGCACTAATGCTTTCTAATCCCAAAAAGTTCATCAAAAAGAACTTTGGACGATTCAAAAATAGAAACAGGTCAGGAAACTTTAATTCAGAGAAGTCAAGGGATGAAGGCTTCAAAAGCTCCCAAAAGGATGAAGAAAAGGAAGAGAAAAAGCTACTTGGTAATCCTGGTTACGGTTGTAACTACTGCCATGGAAAAACCCATTTTTCCAAAGAGTTCATGCTGAGAAGGATGAATGAGAAGAAAGAAGATGAGAAGAATGAAGCATGCTATCTTATAAAGATAGAAGAGCTGAGGAAGAGAAAGAATGTTGAGAATGCAAAACATGCTTTGATTGTGCAGGAAGAAGGTGATGAATTTGGACGAGTGGAAGTTTGGTCCACTGACTTGGAAGATGAGGAAGTTTCCAAGCCAACCCATGGTGAGTGTTTTGTCGCGAAGGCTGAAGCAAAGGAGTATGCTGGAAAATGTACGATGGTACAAAGTGAAGGCTTGGAGTAGAAGGAATTCGCAGCTGAAAATAGTCGTCCTACTAAAATTTGTTTCGCTGCAAGGCCAGTTTCAGAACAAGTGAAGGAATGTAAGAATGCCATCAGCAAGGTACACTCTATTCTCCAATATCTTAATATTCTTGTTACACGTTACGAAACAGAATTAGATGATCTAAATTGCGCTTTCTTTAGTTTTAGTGATAGTTTAAAGAGTACATATGCAAGCATGATAACTTATATGTTGTTTTATATCTCCATGAATCTAGGAACTTTTGCTTGCATTGTCTTATTCGGTCTACGTACCGGAACTGAGAACATTCGAGCTTATGCAGGATTATACACGAAAGATTCGAAATTAAAGTAATAGATCTTTTAGCCCCTTATTGTTGTGGAGGAAAAATCGGACTATTCGGGGGAGCTAGCATGGGTAACAGAGTACTCATTACGGAATTGATTAACATATTCTAAGTGATTAAATCAGCGGGGTAGCGAGTAAAAGTGAAGAGAGAGGAATGTGGATAGAGTAGCTGGATTTAGAGCTGACTAGGTCTAGGGATGATGTCATTTCTTTGAAACAAGACAATTTCACGCTTTTAAAACAACATATATTTTTTGTTTAATTGTGAAGCGATTATATTTTTACATTACTCAACTGCATCTTGATAGTGACATAGGCAAAAAGATTCACAAAATGATTTTACCATTTCTCGAATTGAAAGAGGATGAAATAGATGTAGAACGCTATAAACATGAATCCATAATCTATTTCGAAGAGGTTTTAGACGCATATCGAGCTGGTCTTGACAAAATTGAAACTTACATACAGACCAAAGACCATAAGAATATGTTGAAACAAGTTTTGGATGAAAAAGATAAAGAGAAAATTAAATATGATATTGTGCAAAAATTTGACTCTTTGTGCATGAAATTAAGTTTGGACAACACTTTCGACGCCGGAAATGTTTCTAAATTTGATGAAAGCGAGATGAGTGAAATTTCTATGGAGGATGAGATTTATTGTTTTACATTTGTTTAAAGTGAAACTGAACCTAAGAAAAAGTTAATCTCTGGAAAATCTATTGAATATGGTCTAACTGTTGAAAATAAGGGTTCAGTCGTTTTAAAAGAAAAAGTTGCCATTTTTTCAAAGGTCAAAAACGTTTTAAACCAAGTGTTTGTAACAACTGGCCTGGACACAAAAGATACTCCAGAACTAACAACCATCATTAATGATGAAAATGCTAATGGTTGACCTGAATTTTTCTAGGATGGACCAATTGACAATGCAGATGAGACAAGAGGTCTTTCTGAATTGACCTCTTGGAAGACGAAAATGAGATATGTCTCTATTACTCTTAATACTGCCAATCCCTGTTGAATCAGGCTAATCCTAGTTCCATGGAAGATGTCCCTTGAGAAACCTCTTCTGAACCGTCTTGTCCTTAGATCCGAAAGGAAAATCCTAGATCTAAGGTTCATTTATCTGCTGAAGAAATGATTACAAAGAAAAGGCAATGAAACAATAGATACAAGAAAAATCAACAAGCTAGGAAACAATTTTGGAAAAATCATTACTCCAATAATAATATTGTTAATTAAGTAAGATCTCAGGATCAAAATGTGAAATCTTCTCCGATTCAGAGTTCAAAACCAAAGTCTGTTCCAAAACAAGTAGCAAAACCTCCAGTAACAAAACCTATTGCGAAACAAGAATCTTTTTCAAATCCTCATAATTTGAAATCATTTGAAAAACCTAAACCTAATATTTCTCCAAAAACCAATCTTTCAAAATCTACCAACACATCAAAAGATGTTAAAGGCACAGGGAAACTAGTTTTGGAACCAGAATCCAAGGATTCTGAAGCTCGGTTGAAAAAGGAGGAAAATAAAATTGCAAAAATACTTCAAAATAATGAAAGGAGAGAATTCAAATTTGATAAAAATATCATATTTGGTTGATGAATCTATTACATTTCATGTTCTTAAGAAAGCCTCACAAGGACCCAAGCAACTTTGGGTTCCTAAATCTCTCTGAATTTTGTAGGTGATTCGTGACGAACAGTACGACTCTGAATTGTACATCGACAGTGGTTGTTCGCGTCACATGATAGGAAGGAGAGAAGTGTTGAGGGAATTCCGATCACTGAAGGATGGAGGCAAAGTGAAGTTTGGAAATAATGCTACAAGAGAGATGCAAGGATATGGCGTGATCATGAATGTCGAATTCTCCATTCGGAAGGTGGCTTAAATGGAAGGCATGTAACATAACCTGGTAATCGTTTCTCAATGGGTTGTAGGTACAAGGTTGGAAGTTTCTTTTAATGATGAAGGATCTAAAACAATCGAGAAGAAAACAAAGTCAGTATTACTAAAATCCAAAAGAAAAGGAGAGATGTTTCCTTTGAACATAAAACCAATTGTCGGGAAGCCAGCCATTTGCCTTCTTACAAAAGAATCTTCGTATGATGGTTGGCTTTAGTACCGAAGGATCTCACATTTAAATGTAAAAGACATCAACAAACTCGTACTTGGCGATCTCATACGAGGACTCCCTCTTCTGAAGTATGACATGGAACATTTGTGTGCAGCTTGTGAACTAGGAAAGCAAAGTCGAAAGAGTCACTCCTCAATCATCAATACCAAAATTATTAAGCCACTTAAACTTCTACATAGTGATCTTTGTGATCCTTCAGCCATTGAAAGCGTTGGTGGTAATAAGTATATTTTGGTTATTGTAGATGATTTTTCTCGATTTACCGGGGTTTATTTTCTTAGATAGAAACCAGATCCAACTTCGAGACTAAATGATTTTATCAAGAAAATTGAACTTCAACTACGAAAACCAGTTCGGAATGTATGCAATGATAACGGTTCCGAATTCAAAAAACCAAGTGTTTGAACAATTCTTAACTGAAAAAGGAGTTGTTCATAACTTCTCTGCACCTTACACTCCACATCAAAACGAGGTCGTTGAAAGACAAAACCGATCTCATTGAGAAGCTGCGATGACCATGATTTCATTTGCGAACTTACCACTCTATTTTTGGGTTGATGCGATCGGAACTGCCTTCTTTACTCAGAATCTCTCCTTTATTAACAAAAGATTCTTAATCACTCCTTTTGAGATTCTTAATAAACAAGAGCCTAACATTAAGTTCTTTCATGTTTTTGGTTCCATGTGTTTCATTTTCAACTCTAAAGAGCATAGGAACAAGTTTAACATGAAAGTAGACGAAGGAATCTTCTTAGGGTATTCTCTTACTTTGAAGGCATATAGGTTTCTAAACAAGAAGTCCAAAATAATTGAAGAAACCAATTATGTCACCTTTGATGAAAACTATCTAAAGAAGTGTCTGAAGATTGTTAATCCTTCAAAAGAGATTTTTCCATCCACACCATCTCAAACGATTCTTCTTATGAACTTGTTTGAGGAATTCATGAATCTGTTTGATGAGCTTGAGAAAGCCATCACTTCCGTATCGAAGGTTAAGAATAATCACGTGGATAAGTTAAAGAAGATCATCGACGATGCTGCAAAAGATCTCGAAACTGAACCACAAATTTTGAAGGGTCCAGAAGTTCACACTGATATTTAGAAAACCTCAGATGTTTCACCCTATCCACATTCTTCAAATACCACATTCCAGGGGGAGGGTTCCACTTCAACCTCCACAATCGATACATCAGTTAAGGGGGAGAATTCAAACCCTGAAATCTATACTAAAATTCCAATCCAGGGGAGAATCCAATTCCGAACGTTGAGGCATATGCAAACTCCCAGGGGGAGAACGACAATGAAAATAATGACTCCAACGACAACAATCAAAATTTGAAGATGTCAATGCCGAATTAGACCCAACTTATGATCCAAACTACCCACCATTAATAAAATGGACCTAAGATCATCCGAAAACTCAAGTCATCGGAGCACCATCTTCATGAGTTCTCACGAGATCTCAACAAAAAGCGAATGAAACTGAATTATTCTCAAAGATGGAATTTTGCATGCTTAATTCGTTTATCTTCAAAATTGATCCTAAGAATGTAAAGGTTGCTCTTGATCACTCAGATTGGGCTCAAGCTATGTAGGAATAGCTTAATGAATTCGAGCGTAACAAGGTATGGAGATTGATTCGAACTACGAAGGATGCTTCTATGGCCGGTTTAAAACAAGTGTTTCGGAACAAGCTTGAAAAGGAAGGGAATTTTATCCGGAATAAAGCTAGGATAGTTGTAAAAGGATACTGCTAGGAAGAAGGCATAGACTACAAAGAGACATTTGCACTAGTTGCAAGGCTTGAATATTTTCTCATTTTCCTCGCCTATGCAACTCACAAAAATTTCAAAGTCTATCAGATGGATGTGAAATGTGCATTTCTGAATGGTGAGTTAGAAGAAACGGTCTACGTAGAGCAACCACCAGGTTTTGTCGATGAGAAATATCCAAACCATTGCTACATTTTGGATAAGGTTGTGTGTGGCTTAAAACAAGATCCTCAAGAATGGTATGAAACCCTTACCATATTCTTAAAACAATCAAAGTTTAAACAAGGCTCAGTCGACCAAAACTTCTTTCGTAAGAAAGATGGTGACCATCTTATGATCATCCAAATCTATGATGATGATATCATTTTTGTATCAACCAATCCAAGATTAACTACTGAATTCCGAAAATTGATGGAGTAGACTAAATTTGAGATGAGCTCAATGGGTCCTATTAATTTTTTCTTGGTTTAAATATTATACAAAGTTCAAAGGGAATTTTCATCAATCAAAAATCCTACACTAAGTCATTACTTGAAAAATTCAGAATGGTAGAATATTCAAGAGTCAAAGTACCAATGGCATTTAAAACGAGGCTAACACCGTCCTTAGACAAGCCTACAATGAATATTACTCTATATCGGCAAATGATTGAATCTTTAATGTATCTAACATCCAGTCGACCACACATAATGTTTGTTGTTTGCTATAGTGCTAGGTTTCAGGCGAATCCTCGTGAGCCACACATGACTGTTGTGAAGAATATTCTGAGATATCTCAAAAGTTCATCGTCTCTCGGAATATGGTATCCTTCAAACTCCAGATTCTTTGTGCAAGAATTTTCGGATGTTGATCTAGGTGGATGCGGTATCAATCATAAAACCACTTCTGGGGGATGTTAGTTTCTAAATGGCAAACTAGTAAGTTGGCAATCAAAGAAACAAATTTGTGTCTCCCTATCTACTGCATAAGCTAAATACATCGCAGCTGCATCATGAACATTGCAAGTCGTCTGGGTACAAAGAAAAATTCAAACATTATGGTCATAGACAATAGAGACTGGCACCCCATGGAAAGCAACGATCTCGCGGATATATACATCGACTAACTTCTCGGCCGATGAACTCTCCTGAATGGCTAGGAAATCGGTGCTCTTGGTCAATCGATCCATGACGACCCATATAGCATCATACCCCTTCGCCATCTTTGGAAACTTGGTGATAAAGTACATCGTGATCTGCTACCATTTCCACATGGGAACCCACAAAGGCTGCAGTTGGCCATATGGACACTGGTGCTTGGCATTGACCATCCTGCAGGTCAAGCACCTCTGGATGTACCAAGCGATCTCTCTCTTCATGCACGGCCACCAGTAACTCAAAATAAGATCCCGATGCATCTTGGTGGCCCTCGAATGAATAGAGAAACGAGACTTATGAGCCTCCTCTAGTACAATCTATCTTACCCCACCAGACATCGAAACACACACCCGAATGTAACGGGTCAACAACCTACGACTATCCTACACAAATTGGGTGATCTCGCCTCTAATCCTCTCAAGCTTCCAATTCTCTTGTCGTACACCCTCAGCCTGAGCATCCCTGATCAAGCTCACAAGTGGAGAATCCACATATATCCTCATACACGTCCCTAGAACAGAAGATCTGGCCGACTTATGGCTCAGGGAGTCCGCCACCACGTTCGCTTTACTCAGATGGTAAAGGATCTCGCAGTCATAATCCTTGACTACATCCATCCACGTGTGCTGCCTCATGTTCAGGTTCGGCTGATCCATGATATGTCTCAGGCTCTTGTGGTCCATGTATATGGTACAACATACCCCGTAGAGGTAATGTCTCTATATCTTGAGGTAGAACACCACCACACTCAAGATCGTGTGTGGGAGATCTCATCTCATGTGGCTTCAACTGTCGCGACGCATACGCTATCACACGTCTCGTCTACATGAGGATTGCTCCCAATCTGGTGATGGATGCATCACAGAACACCATGAAATCCTCAAACTCCCTCCGAGAAGGTCAAGACTGGAGCCTTCCAAATTCGTTGTTTGAGGGTCTCAAATGGCGTCTGCTGCTCAGGGCCCCACCGGAAATCCACCCCCTTCCTCATCAGGTAAGTGAGGGCTACTGCAATCTTTGAGAAATACTAAATAAACCTCCGGTAGTACCCTGCCAATCCTAGAAAACTCTTGATATCCGAGGGAGATTTAGGGACCTCCCACTGCATAACCACCTCAATCTTGGACGGATCGACAAAAATCCTATTGGATAAGGTGTCTAAGTCCATAACTATATTTGGTATGTACTTGACCCGAGAGTAGCATGGTCCACTTGGGTAGCATTTCACCAGAACAATTTGTGAGGATGGACTTTTGAGATGAGGTTATTTATGATTTATTAATATAGTATAAGTTCTAATATATTAATATGAAATCATATTATTTAATTAGTATTGATCAATAATTAATTTGGAATTAATTTTGTGATCAAAAGAGACTAATTAAATATATGAGGATTGATTGTGTAAATCATTCATTCTTATAAAGTGGGCTTATGATCCATAGTTCTTTATGTTGGGCTAAACCCATGGATACTCCATGGAGGTTAAAACCCATGGATCCTAAGGAATGTGGAAGGTCATGCACATTAAGGTTTGCATGGTGTAACCCTAATCATGACACACTATATAAGAAACAATCTAGCCCATGAAATCGGCACTAGTGAGTCTTTGGAAGAGCATATCTGATTTTGTGTGCAAGAAACATTCTCTCAAGTCCTCCAATTGTTTGTGGTGATTTGTGGTTCCATTGGAGGCATTCACATTATTGGTGCTAGGCTCCTAAAGCTCCAAGTTAATAATCTACCACAAAGGTAAGTCATCTAACTAGATTTTTGTAGTGTATATACTCCATATTATGCTAGTTAGGATGATGCTTTGGATAATTGAAAGTTTGCATGTATAATAGAGAAAACATAGATCCAAAGCATCTAGGGTTGCATGTACACCATAGGAGTGTTACAATGCTCAAAACCCATCAAATCCCCTCCTGGTTAATGAGGTGTCCAAGGAACTGAACCTCTCGCACTTTGAGAACTTGGCATAAAGCCTTTCTCGCCTCAAAACTCCCAAAAAGCTCGCGGAGATGCTCCTCATGCTGCTCTTTAGTCTTGAAATACACCAAGATATCATCGATGAACACAATCACTGAGCGATCGAGCATCGATTTGCATACCCAATTCATCAGATCCATGAATACTGCTGGTGCGCTGGTGAGCCCAAACGACATCACCACAAACTCGTAATGTCCCTAACGAGTCCGGAATACGGTCTTCTCCACATCGTCTTTCGTCATCCTAACCTGATGGTACCCATATCTCAAATTTATCTTGGAGAACCAAGATGCTCCCTGTAGCTGATCAAAGAGATCATCATTCCGGAGAAGAGGATAACGGTTCTTCATCGTCAATTTGCTCAACTCCCAGTAATCAATGCACATCTGGTATGAACCAACCTTATTCTTGATGAAGAGAATTGGCACTCCCCACATAGAATTGTTGGATGAATAAACTTATTGCCTAGAAGCTCTGGTAGATGAGATGATAGCTCATGCATCTCAGGTGGTGCTAATCGGTACGATGCCTTGGCGATAAGTGCCACACCTGGCAAAACATTAATCCTGAACTCAACCTGCCACTTCGGAGGCACTCCGGGTAACTCCTCCGGAAACAAAATAGTGAATTGTCTAACGAATAGAACATCTGAAACTGAGACCTGATCCACAACCCACGTATCCACCACATACGCCAAATAACTCGCACACCCGTGCTGAATGTACTGTCGAGCCTTGGCTACTGAGCAAAACCCTGAACCCAACTTGGCTCACTGATCATAGATAACCAGATCTCCCCTACTTGGGGTTCAAACTACCACACGCTGACCCTCGCAATCGATCATGGCAGCGAAGCGAGTCAACCAGTCCATACCCACTATCACACAAACTTCCCCCATGGGAATCGAAATCAAGTCAATCGGAAAGGAAACCCCTAAGAACTCTAGTTCACAATCGTGATAGACTGAAGACACAGAACTTTCGTGTTCGTTGGCGATGGAGATTCGCAACGGACACTCTAGCTCTCCTAAAGGCAACCCGAACTCCCTACTAAACGATTGAGACACAAATGACCGACTCGCACCCGAGTCAACAAATACCAAAGCATGAGAGGAGTTCACTAAGAATGTACCTAACATCGGTACAACACATATGAGCATAAAATATACATAATCAATAAGATAAGGGATAGAAACATATCAGCCACCATATCTGGTGTTGTCCTAGCCTCCTTGGTCGTTAGTTGGAACGCACGTCCCCGAGCCTTCGGGAGCTCTGCTCTACCCTGTCTCCTGTCAGTGGTCCTCCGTGTAGTTGGTGCGGGAGCCTGTGCCGACTTGGCGGCAAGCAAGGTACAGTTGGCCTTCACGTCACCTAACCTGATCACAATGGTAACATATCCTCACACTTGGAACTGGGGCGCGCTAACGAGAATACCTTGCATAATGCCCCTCCTTGCCACATTTTTCACACCTACTACCATATTGAAAAACTCTAGAATGTGCCTTCCTACACTTCCCACAAGTGCAACCGCGCTTAGCTCTAGACCTAGAATCAGCGGTCTTGGAACGCTTCGGCGGTGGCTGCGACTGCATCGTGGCATGCCTCTGCTCTCTCAACTGCAGCTTAAACTCAAGCTCACACCGCATAGCGGCCTCCTATAACTCCAATAATGTATCATAATGCTAGGTAACAACAAATTTTTTGATTTCAATCTTGAGCATGCTCAAATAATGTGTCATTTGAGCCTATTCGGAACCGAACTCCGGGCAAAACATCGACCTCTCAGTAAACATATGCGCGATCTCCGTCACCATCTCTGATCACTGTCTTGAATCCAAAGACTCTTGTGCTAGCCGCTCTCGCTCAACCCGCGGAATGTAGCGAGTGCGGAACATCTCCCTGAACTGATCCCAAGTAACTGCAGCTCTTTTCTCATCAGAATACGACCCCGTCATCAATCTCCACTAGTCCTTCACTCCAGACCTCAGTAGGTTCAGAGCACACCTGCCCTTTTGGTTAGTAGAACATGAGCATGTGCAAGAGAATTCCTCAATGTCAAATAGCCACCTCATGGCTATGATCGGGTCCTAAATCCCATCGAAATTTGGGGGCTTCATGTTATCGAAGTCCTGGTACTGGAAAGCTCGACTTGTTGCCATACCTACAGCTGCCACTATTGTGGAGGCTGCAACAACAGCCGTCTCAGCAGTAACTGCATAGCGATCATCAAAGAATTGCATCATCGTGGTCTTGATAGACCCGAACATCTCTAGAATCTGACCCCGGACGATAGCAACCACCTCCTCATGGATGATCTCCCTAACACAGTCCTCTGACAAGCCTGGCCCAACCTAACTACTAGTACCCAATCACGACTCGGATCCGGTCTCAAATCGCCTCATAGTCACCATACTGAAAATATACCATGAAGATATCTGGCATTCCATATAATAACGGGGAACCAACTCCCAACAAATCCCTAGGGGTTGTGACTTCCTTGCTACGCGTATGGGTCATGTGCTTTCAGTAGTACGGGCCCATACTACCTTCCAAACCTACCCATATTTGTCTCAAGGATCATTACAATGCCCTAAAAATCCAAACCTACCCATATTTGTCTCAAGGATCATCTCACAACTGGTCGACTGACACCACCCAACTCATCCATGAAACTCCCACCAACCCTGCAACACTCGTGTATGCTAGCCATACATAACGTTGGACCCTATAGACATTTGAATATCTGATCTTACCCTAAGCCCTTCATAAAAAAAGAACAGGAAATAAGGCCAAACCAAACATTCACAGGCTATAAGATCTTAGTTATATATGATTGTGATGCATATACTAAGCAACTATAGTAATGATGTCAATTTCATATAAGGAAAACCCTAGGCTATCATGCATCATATAATCAGGAAATTATATCGCAATTCCTGAAGATCCCTATCCTATCCCTAGCATGCTGTTTTAACATATCACACATTAAATAACAGTATGGTATTTTGGGGTCTACTTATTGGCTCCGACTGATCGTACACACATCATCCTCCTTTAGTATTTTGAAAACCATTTTGAAAATCTTTTCCTTAGTTTGAGACTAGATTCACACGAGTGTTCCTCCAATTCACTCAAACCAAGGCTCTGATACCAACTTGTAACATCCATAAATTCATAAAAATTTTAAAACTTTTTCAACATCCAAAAACCATTATTTATTACAAAATGTTTTCAAAATAGTTTCATATTAGAGAATCCCAGAAACCAAATCATAAAATATGAGGAGGTGCATGATCAAGCCTTCGCCTTCCCGCGATCATCCGAAGTACCTGAAACAAAATCCAAAACTGTAAGTTCGAAGCTTCGTAGTTCCCCTAAAACACCGATACATAACAAATATCACACATAATAACAACATGTAATGGTTCCACATCTTTCCATAAAGGATTACCCCCCTTAAGCCCACAATATGAATTTGGCTTGCCTTACAGTCCGACAGCTCCTATCTAGCTTGCTCTAGAGCCCACAGTATAAGTGTGGCTTGCTCTCAAGCCCACAACTTATGTATGGCTTTCCCATTCAGTCCTCAGCCTGGAATATATATATATATATATATATATATATATATATATATATATATATATATATATATATATATATATATATATATATATATATATATATGATCAGCCCTCAATGCGATTCTAGCGTGCTCCCCTGGCCCTCTGCTCGCATCCGTAATGCTTAGGAGTCCTTAGTATGAGTCTGGCATGCCCTCTCTACCCTCAGCTCATATCTGGCGTAATCTAGGGTTTGTTGGTTACGGTATAGAGTAGTACAACCTCAACCCACCCACATAACATGTCGACATATGACAACTAAATACACATACAAATAATACGACAATATCACAGGTAGTCCTACAGACCTACCATACTAGCATATCAAACTAGCATGCATAACTAGCTCGTACTCAATACAACAACAACTACTAGGATATCAATCCAATGGGTCGGCCTTGGTGCCTTTGACCCCAAAGTATAGTGAGGAAAACTCACCTCACGATGTTGAACTGAACTGAAAACCATCAGTTGCTGACTCACCAAAAATCCTGAACTATCATAATAAAATGAACACCGATCATCAGTTGGAATATCAATCTTGACTAAGTGCCCAAACATAGAGTAATAGTCCATTCTATCCTTTCCTTAAGTTAGGCCAAGGCCTAACCCCAAATCCTTAATCCACAAGCCCAATATACAAGGCCCATAGTTGGCCTAATTTTCCATATTGGGCCCAACTCACTAATTGGGCCTCATTCTAAGATCCACTTCCAAAATTGTCCCAAAACACTCCTATTTAGAAAGTCCAGCAAGGGCCCAAGCCAAACTGGCCCAAAGGTGGCCCAAATCCGAAGCCCAACTCACAAAAACCCATCAGAGGGCATACATTGGGCGTAACCCAAAGCTACATGAGGCGTACATGAGCCTTGCATTGACTGCAAAATAGGGACGTTAACTACGTACGCGAAACATACTTCTCTCTACACAGGATGTACCCACGTTGAGTCTAAAACCCTAATAAGTACTTAATGGCTTAAGCACTTAAGCCCATATTACAAATCCATCGACCAAATATGTCTTAGAACCATAAAGTCTCAAACTTTAAGACTTTGAACGTCCATAAAATTGTTAATGTAAGGTATTAATCCATTAAGACCTTCCTACCACTTGTATAGGACACTTCTAGCCATTAAGACCTCATTTTTATCACATAGAACCCTTCCTAGGGTCTGAAAGGACAACTTAACACATCTAAAACATAACATGCACAATATTGGGACTTTTTAGGACAAGAAAGGTGTCATAAAGCTAACAAGGAAAGATCTAAATCACATAAGCATAAAGGCAGAAGCTTTTTACCTCCTGGAGCTTCTAGAGGACAAGATAACCTCAGATCTTCAAGCTTGCCTCACTTTTCCAACTCCTAGATGCAAATTCTTCTTCTTCTTCAACTACTCAAAACACACACTTTTAGCTCATACACTCAAGATAGAGGTTAGAGTTTGGAAAAATGGCTCAAAACTATGGAGACTAAAATGGTATAGGGTTATGAGCTTATAAGGATACTTATATACCACCAAAACCCTAAATATTAGGGTTTTCCTCTGACGTGAGTACACCAAGCGTACTAGGGCACGCCTAGTACGCTCAGCGTACCCTTATGTGAGTGTAGTTACAAGATTGTTTGTTGTTAGTTTGATCTTATGCTAAAAATCAGATTATGCTTTCATGTGTTGGTGTTTGTTTAATCTTATGCTAAAAATCAGATTACCATTATTGTTAATGAGTTAAGAAGTCATACATCAGAATCCACAACTTTGGTAGTGAGTTAAGAAAACAGAAATCATAATTGCTTTCTTTTGCTTATATATGTTATGAAATCATATGTACATTTGCTAAAAATCGATTTTATTTGTATAAATTAAATGTTAATATGTGCTGAAAATCAATTTTCTTTGTTGAAAATGTATATACTTGCTGAAACATGAAAAATATTGTTCAATTTATTGAAATTGCTTGTTATTGTTGCTAGAAATCATATTTTCAACTGAAATTATATCTATATAGAGTAAAATGGTAGAATGGTCTTTTTTCATTAATCAGAACATTCAACGAGATATACAATCAAACAACCTGGTTTCTTATTCATTTATAATTTATTACTCAGACAAACCTTTTCCAGTTAGCAACTATCCAACAGAGCCTTATAAGTTTGTATTTTCTTAATTTTTCAGAATGTCCTCAAATGAGTTCTTAACAATTGACATTAACTATGAAGGAGTGTTTGTGCCAAAACCCCAATGTTATTGTGATGGGTTGTTAGAATTTTAAGTGATATTGTTATGGAGTTTACTGAGTTTGAAAGTTTTCCTACAAAATGTGTATAAATATATGCTCTCCTAAAAAAAGGTCTTTAGTTGATGGTTAACAAATGTTGAAGTTGGATGGTGATTATGCGACATTTATTGATAAAGAATATGAACATTGGAACAAAATTAATTTACATGTTGATCTCCTGTGAAAACTTGAATGACTGAATTGAAAAGTTACATCAAATTAGAGATTTGAAATGTGATTGAGAGAGACACAAACGGTAATGTGGATTCCATATGGGTTAGGAAACGGGCTATCCCAAGTTGAATTCATATTCATCTATACAAAATACAAAAAATGATTTCAATTTAATTTATTTACCGGTGATGTAGAATCCATATGGGTTAGAAAACGGGCTATCCTTAGTTAAATTCATATTCATCTATACAGTGAAAAAAAATATTTTTTAATTGGATAAAATTAAAATTCAGTGGTTTTGGACATCAAATCGATTAAAAAATGTATATCTGACAAACAATTTTACAGAATACCAGAATGTTACACTTTTTATGACAACACAAAGTAAAAATCAAGTATCATAACTTTTAAATTTTACTAGTACATTTTTTTATGTTTTGAATGTAGGCCATAAAAAGGAAGAGAAAATAAAACCCCCGACTTCCTCTCCCACTCGATGATTATTTCTCACACACAGACGCTCAAATTCACGGCGGAACGCCGGAGATGAATGTCCGCCGTGAATGAGTCGTTGACCTTCCGATAATTTCGGAGATGGGGATTTTCTGAGCCTTTCCTTTGATACTAATTCTGCCTCATTTATAAAACCCGCAATCTAAGCGGTTGCCGTGGGTTCGGGCGTTCGGCCCTTCCATTCTATTAATCAAAAGCAATCGCCGGCGACCCAGAAGGCCGGGCTCTCCCAAACCCCTTTCCCTCCGATGCCCTGATAATTTCTTCGCTTCAATCTCTCTTTCAAATCTCAATTCTGTAAAAGAAGTTATATTTCCGTTTGGGAGATTATCATGACGAAACCCAAGCTCGTATTACGTCGTTCTCCGGAGGAACGCCGTCAGTTGCTAAAAGAGCACGCATCATGTAAAAGCAAACGTATGGGGGAGGTCGTCGGAGGGGCTGCAGCGGAGGTAACGGCGGTCTGTTGCTGTTTCCCCTGTGCGTTTGTCGATTTCATGGTTTTGACGATGTACAAGGTCCCGACGGGTCTGTGCAGGAACGCTATTCGCCGGAGGCGCAGCAGAATGAATCATCGTAATGGCGCTGGTGTCGGTGAGAGAAGGAACATCGACGATGAGCTAGCGATGCATCCGGCGGTGACTGCGGCCGCGGAGAGGTTCGTTGCGCCGGAGCTGGACAGCGACGTGGCGGCGTTGGAGAATGAAATGTGGGAGAAGTTTTACGAGAGTGGGTTTTGGAGAAGTTCTTCAGGGAGAATGGAGATGGATAATGTATTATTCAATGACTGCAAAAACGCCGTCGTTTGAAAGGAAAATGGAAACAGCCCTGCTTATGCTTGCATGACATGTACTGTACAAGTTTGTAATGCATTGGGTACATATTTAAATTAAATAAAAAACGATCCTTTTCCTCTATATTTTCTGTTAATTACATAATATTTTTTTATAACTAAAAATAAAATTAAATACACGTAACATTTAGTTCAAACTTCAAATTGGGATCAACTTAGTCTTCAATATATGATATTAATACATTTTAATAAATAAAATATTAACAGATTACAAGAAAGATGTTGTATATAATAAAAATAGTTGATTTTATAAATTCAAAAGGAAATGGACTTATTAATTTAGAGCCAAAACTCAATTTTAAAATAACTTTAATTAAATGTTTCAAAGGAATTTGGGAAAAGAGACACAACCCAATCAGAAAAAAGCAAAGAGTTGTACCCTTGAATTGTACGTAGGTGTCAGTGTATTTCTTTCAATCAAGCTTGTACCATGTGCATCAATCATAGTACAAGTTATACAATGTGTATCCACTATAAAATTCACATTTAATTATTATACTTCAGCTTTTTTCTTGTACAAAGTACGAACATTATCTACCATCCTTAACTTCAACTTTTTATTTGTAAGTTTCTCTATTTTAACTTTTTATTTGTTATGTATTCTATCAGTTATTTCATTTTTTTAAATTTAAATTGCATAAATATATCTAAAATTAAGGTATATTAATATTATATCTCTTTTGAGGCAAAGATATTTGATTAAACGATGATATAAATAAGTATATAAATCAAAGAAAAGTTTTATTTCATTGGACGAGAAAAATGACATGTGAAAAGTGGAAGATGGTCCCTGATTTTTCTCTTTTTGCAACATTTATGCTGCCGGCTACCTGAGAGTCAGAGATGTCCCAAAACCAATTGTACTTCATAACCTACATATATGTATTAAACACATATATTGTATAATTGTAACAACTTTTTTATCTCCATGTAATATATTCAGGTGGAGCTAGACTCAAAACAAAGGGGTATCATAATTTTTTTTTTCTGGATATCACCGCAACGGCTGAGCATGGGGTGGGTGGGGTCAGTTTTGACCTAAAATCGAACCCAAAACCGACAACCACGGTTTTAAAATTTTTTTTAATCAAACCAAACTCAAACTCATCAGTTCGGTGTTATGGTTTTCAGCTTGTACATGGGTTTTCTCGTTCGGTTTTGGTATTAAACTCAAACCTTAATAGAATCTTTAGCTAACTTTAAGTCTTGTTATATACATAATGTTGAAGTATCTTTTGATACTTGAATCAATGTGAGACTCAAAGTTAATATAAAATGAATCATGATGATAACAAGTTTTTATAATAGATGAAAACAACTGAATTTACATGTGTTTTGCGATATGAGATAGAATAGCTTAGAAATTAAAAGAGAATAGAATATCTGGAAAAATAAAAGAAATATAAACAAAGGATTTGTAAAGAGTAAAAATTGATCTTGAAACCTTCATTTCAATAACCCAACACCTTAACCAGTAGACTAGCTATATGTTTGTATTTATAAGTGAAGGGATACGTATATCTATACACTAAAAAAACGAAAATTTTCTAAAAAAATTACATTACCGAAATTTTTTTGAGGGGTATCCCGGGATACCCCTTGGATCCGCCTACGATACATTACATGGCATATACACCATCTATGCATAAAATATTCTAACGGTGGAGGGAGTGAGGTAGATGGGTAGTAGTATTAGAGGTACGACAACTCCATCCCACTGTTGATTCAACTAGTTTAGGGTTGGTCGGTTTCATCATCACTTTCAACTCGCTCATCTTTTTCTCTCATGTCGTTTGTCATTCTATATGTGACGAATAGTAGCTTAACGTAATCTAAAATTGAAAAGTTTCACATATCTATTGTGGAAACAAGAATTCTAACGACAAAAACTTGATTTGCTTACAAATAGAAAACAACAAAAATAGAAACAAACAAGACCCTTAAAAGTGACATCGAGAATTCGAGATGATGAATTTGTTGGATATATTTACAAACAAATCAAGTTAGTGACACAATTAATAAATAAATGAGTTATTGAGTTACACATCTTGCTCAAACCGAAAAGCAAGAAAATATCAATAGAGAGAATATTTGTATTATTATTTTTTTTTAACGTGAAATTATTATTAAAAACTAGCAAAAATCTTGAAAAAAGTTACATCAAAATTGCAAAGTTGCCATAGAGTTATGAAGCCAAGAACTTCAACTAATCTTGGCTTTCCTACATTTATTGCTGATACAAAAAGATGTTCTATAACCCAAATCATCAAAAAGCAAAGATTTAGATAGGTTATCCTTTCCAAAAATAATGAAATTTCGAAAATTCCAAATGCACCAAAATATATTCATGATAACTGCATTAAACGCTTGACGTTGACCTCTTCTTATAGCAATAGAAGAAGACCACGAAAGAAGAGAATAAACCGAGATTTGCCCTAGCACCTGAATACCCCACCAAATAGCAATCTACATTTAAAACACAATTTGATCCATGCAACTTGCAAATAAATGTTGAATAGTCTCCACACTACCATAACAAAAGGGACAAACAATTGAATCTACCATAACCCCCTTATGAGAAAGTATCTCTTTAATGGGAATACTAAGTAACTGAATCCTCCATATAAAAATATTAATCTTAATAGGGAGCCAATTATTCCACTGGGTCTCTTCACCTCCTGTAAAAAGTATATTGCCATCTATATACCCACGAGTAGAAGAAACAGAAAAAGTGTCATCAATATCAATAATCCAGCCCAATCTATCAGGTATCGAATGTAATTGGACATTCTGAATAATTGAAAGTAAGTCATCCCACTCCTCCTGCTCAACTCCTCCTCTGGGATTACATCTCAGAGTAGTCATCTCCCAACCCTTAAACATCTGATTGTTACACCAAGATGTCTAAAGGTACCCAAAGCATGAATCCTATGAAAAGTAGACGCAAGTCGGTCTTCAACCATCCAAATGTCTTGCCAAAAAGACGTGTATCATCCATCCCCAATCCTAATAGAGCATAAAGACTGAAAGTTTATACCACAACTTTTAAGTTGCACGAACATACATATTACTCCATTCCAAGGACCTATACCAGCTCTTTTCGTGATCATGGAACTGCAACCACCATCTGGACCATATAAACATTTTATAATACGAACCCACAAAAAAATCAGGACTATGATAAAATCTCCACTACCAACGTAACATCATAGCCCTATTAAAGGAGTAAAGGCTCCCTACTCCCAAGCCACTATTGTCCTTGGCCGCTAAAACTATGTCCCATCTAACCCAATGCATATGTATCTCATGTACATCTGAACCCCACAAAAAATATCGCCCTTAGAGCTTCTAACAAGGTCAGAACCAAAATTGGAGTAAGGAATATCGACATCAAGTAGTTGCATAACGACCCCAAGATTTCACCAAAGTAAGTCGTCCTCCAACCGAAAGGAATTTAGCCTTACAACCCGAGAGTCTAGTTTGGAACCGATCAAACACAAAAGTTGAAGCAGAAACATGAATCATATTCTAACCCACTGGAACACCAAGAATAATAAGTAGAAGTTGAGCCACATCACACCCAATCCTATCAGTAATAGTAAAAACCTGGGTAAAGGGAACACCCACACCAATTAATTTTCTTTTAAGCAAATTGATTTTCAACCTTGAAGGCATAAAGAAACATCGAAGAATGTGAATGATATGTTTCACATTGTCAAGATCCCAGGCTGAAACTAGCATGGCATCATCTAAATAGAAAAGATGAGAAATCTCTATCCCTGGAATAGAAATTCCTCTAAAAACATTATTAGAATGAGTCCTACTCAGGGCAACATGTAACCCCACCATAACTAAAATAAAAATAAATGGAGATAGAGGATCTCCCTGTCTTAAATCACAATGAATCTGCAATTCGTTAGTAGGTGGTCTATTCAATAAGACTGAAGCCCTAGTAGAAATCAGAAGCACTTTAATCAACACACGCCACTTGGATCTAAATCCCATAATCTGCATAGTTTCTAAGAGATAATCCCACGACAGAGAGTCATACGACTTCAAAGTCCACCTTAAAAAATATAGAAGGTTTTCCACACTCCTTACTCCAAGACACGACTTCATTAAGGAGGAATGGACCATCTAAAATATGTCTTCCTTTAATAAATGAAAACTGCTCCAAGCTCACAACACTGTCAATCATCTCTCCTAATCTATTAGCTAAAAGTTTGCCAATAATTTTATATTGACAACCAATAAGGCTAATAGATCTAAAGTCTTTTGTAGTCTTCGGGTCATTAACTTTAAGGATAATAGTAAAAAAAATATGCGTTACACACCTTCGAAATGGAGGAGTAATGAAAGAAGTGCATGACGAATGCCTCTACATCATTAGCTACAAGATCCCAATATCTCTTTAGAAAACCATAAGTAAAACCACATGGACCTAGAGTCTTTGTGGATTGTAGCCTACAATCCCATACTGGCTTTTTGATCTCCTTGCGTGTAAAAGGAGACTACATAAAGTTAATATGTGACCCCCGTAATGTATTATAATGACTAGCATCAGTCGAGGGCTGCCAACTCTATTGCTTCGAAAAAAGAGACTGGTAATATTCATGAAACTCATTCTTAACCTAAGTTGGGTTATCAACCCAAACTCCATTGATCATAAGTCCACGGATTGCAATTTGACTCCTCTTAAGATTAATAATCCCATGAAAGTAACCCGAATTTTTGTCACCTTCTATACCCCAATGAATTTTTGCCTTCTAGGCAAGCTCCACTTGAGTAATATGCTATAAATCCAGCATCTCCTTCAAAAGGGAGACCCACAGATCTCTTATCTCAGCCGATCCATCATCAGCCATCAACCGATCATTAGTAGACTCAATCTTCTCCTGATTTTTTTTTTCTTTTTATGAGGCACCAAATCCCGATTATTAGAATACCACCACCTAAGATTAGATTTAAGAAGCTGAAGTTTCTTCTTAAAAACAACCTAAGGATTATCCACTGTAGATTTCAAAATAGAATTAGCTAGGGTGAGCATGGTGCAGTTTGGTGCGGTTTTAGGGCCAAACCGAACCACAAACCGCAAGGTGCGGTTTTTGAATTCTAGAAACCGTTGGGTGCGGTTTTTCCATGGTTCGGTTTTGCGGTTTTTAAGAGCGGTTTCAGTTTGTACCGGTTCGGTGTTGGTTTTAAACCGAGTCAAACATATGGTGCGGTTTTTTATGTTCACCGAAACGATTTTTTTAACCGTGGTGTTCATGTGAAGATTTATTATTGTATGACATATTGTCATTTCGTTTCCTCACATTTAGAAGCCATAATTTTGAGTTTTTTGGTTGTTTACTTGATCACTTCGTTTGCGACCCATATTCCTAAACTCATTTTTTTATTCAATTTGTGCTTAGAAGTTACAAACTTGCAAGTTGTAGCCCACATAGTGTTTATACTTTACATATAATCATTAAGTCACAAACACGAAGTGACAAACTCACATATTAAACGTAATACCTAATTACTACTTACCGTCAAGTTCAATATATAATATATGTATAAATTAGAATTTATTAGTTTTTTAAATAATATGTATAATTATATAATATAAATTAGTGATTTGTTTTATTGTTAATAAGCTTGCGGTGCGGTTCGGTTTTGGTGGTCCGGTTTCTATATAAAAACCGCACAGCACCAATAAATTTGGGTTTTAAAAAAATAAAATCTGTACCATCGGTTTTTGCGTCGGTTTAGGTTTTTTGGTTGCGGTTTATTGCGGTTTTTACGGTTTTATTTTATCGGTTCGGTTTTTGCTCACCCATAGAATTAGCCCAAGAACCTACATCACATTATTAAAGCCATCCATATCAAACCATGAGTGACATATTCAAAAAAGGGTAGGCCCATAATCAACCCGGTGCTCTAACGAAAGGATAAGACGATGATCCGAAATCTTTTTTCCAAAACAAGACTCGTAAGATGAAGAAAATAGACTAAAAGGCCATCTGTAACCAAAAAACTGTCAGGTTTACTAAAATTTGAACCCCAATTATCATTCCAAGTAAATTGAGGGTCACCTAATGGCATATTAATCATATCGAGATGTTCAATCAAAGCAATGAAAAAACATGCAGAAGGTTGGTTAAATGAAGCGCCTAATTTATCTGATTCCACTCGAACTTCATCAAGTTCACCCATAATAATGCCCTCTCCCATAAAACAAGCACTCAAATTCAAAACCTCTTCCAAAATCTGTCTTTTATAATTTATTTATTACGGTGCATAAACTACAATAAATAAAACATCCAATCCCAAACGAACCTAAACCGCCTCTATAGCAAGATACCAAGTTGAAACCTACACCCATTTTTGAGAAAAACAACCGTGGTTCCATATAGCTAGAATACTGCCAGAGGCTCCATGAGACGGGGAGAAGGCATGCATACACGAAACATTACCCCAAAAAGATCTAACTGAATCCAATCTAATATCTTACATCTTCATTTTTTGAATTACTAAAAAACTAACTTTATGAAAATGATTTTATTTTCGAATCCAACTTCTCTTTTCCAACGAACCCGTTACTTGAATACTAATACAAAGATAATTCATATCAAAAATTATCTCTCACTAAGACCTTCTATAATTTCTTTAAATCGATCCAAACAACCCTCCATATTATATCCTAATGCTTCTCCTATTTTGATGGTCTTTTTTTAAACTTAATTAAGAACGAGTTATTATTAAAAGAACCTTATGAATTTCTTTGATTATTACCCATAAAATAGCTCCACTGTTTTTAAAAAACCTGGTGGATGGGTAAGATCTTTCTCCGAGTTATTGATACCTGACATCCTTCTAAATCCTCCAAAAATCACACATGAACAACAAGAGCAACACGAGACCTAGAAAAAGAATCAGGATCAGTAGCAAATTGGGGTTGTAAATCAACATCATTAACTGAAAATTATTGATCAATGGTGGTTGTTGTCGGGACTGCAACAGAAGTTGTCGGTGAGGTGGCATGTGGTAGGGAGGTCGCATCTTGTTAGTGTTGTAAACAAGTTGCTGGAACGCAGGACGAAACAAGGGAAATTTTTCTGTTTTTTGAACCTGTGATGGAATCTTATGCTGAGAAATATGCTTTTTATCTACCCATGGAACCTGTGACATCCCCCATTTTTCAGAACCAATTTAAAAAAATTTCTTTACACTTTTAAGTATTGAAATGGGGAAGTTCCTAGTTAAATAAACATTTTTTAAATAACAAAAGTTATTTTATTAAAACCTTCGGGGTGTCATTCATTTATATCTGAACATACATTACAACGTAAATAAAAAAGGTCTTGAAATAACTAATGCAAGCCTATCCTTTATTCCACTTAACATCCTAACTAGGCAATTTCAACCTTGACTCCACTACCTATGATGCAATAAAACGAGTGGGCCAGGTTTGGGAAACCTAATGAGATACATAAGGTTTTCAAGCCCATAACATTTTAATGATAAAATATCATTCCTACAAGACATATATCAGGTGTAAATATATAACCTGTCCTAAGACCACCTGCCCAATCCCAACCGATCCTCACATATCCTAATTTGACAATCATCTGGAAGAATTACCTTATCGAATGAACTGTCTAAGCAATTGTTTGACTACATCTGCTAGGGGAGTCATTGGCTAGTGTAGGTCATATAAGGTAACCAATGCTCAAAGATTTTGATGAATATGGATTTCCATTTCATCTAAGTCCATTTGTTATAAATCCATGCTAGCAATGTAATTCACAAGAACGCCTAGAACAGTAAAGTGTTGGTCATCTACTCTGCTCGATAACCCAGACATACCGTCCAGTTGTCTAATCGGGAGCCATCATTTCTGGTCATCCCAAGACGAGGAGGATTACACTCCAATCTGGTCCCAAACTTTAACCCAACTATGAGACCTAATCGATGCCAAGCCTATTTGACACTAAGAAATCATTTATAAGTCTTACTCCTAATCTAAGGAAAGACCTATATCTAAAGGCAATTGATTTCTACAACAATTCCTAATATAAATGTTACTACCTTATGTTTACAAATAGCACATAACACATATAATACAAGCAACATTTATTATATGGATATTGTTAAGTTAAGATTATGTTCTAGTTAATAACTATACACTCACTTGACAAAGCGTCTGGTGATTGGTGAATTAGGCAGAGCTTTGCCTTACACCTTTCTCGAAAGACCTATATGTACATAACGCTACGTCTTAGTCTAGTTTCATACTACGTGGAACATTCCTCAGTAATTCAAAAGTCTAGCTACTTCAAGATCAAACAAGTAAGGATCAGCTAGGCAGGACAGTCGGAAGGCAGGATCATTTCGACATATACTCTTTCTGAAATCCAACAACCAAGCCAACATAACCATTCTAGACACCTCTCCCATTGTAGATTAATCAACATAACACCTTGGAATAGTTGATAAATCTTAATTATAAGATCCTTCTGATGACTTACGACTATAATTATAAATTACAGAGGGGCAGAGCAAGTGTAGCTCACTTAAAGAGTACAATAGATGAGAATAAGGATCTAAACTGGTAGAATATGGGCTTAGGTCCTTCCTACACAAAGATTATGGAAACCTAAGCACTCGGGGGTGTCGCAAGGCTATTCCGCAAGCTAAAATGAAGAAAACTTGGCTAACTACTGAAAATTTCATAGAGATATCGACTGGAGGGTGTGGGGAGTAGTGAAAGAATGAGCTGGTATTTATTGGTGAGATTGGAGTCTTTTGCGCCATGCAATCGGAGGTGCGACACACATAAGGGTGACGTCGATCCACTGGGTTGCTGACACGTGGCACGATATGGGTAGGGCTATGTGGCTGACTTCGCACGCAAGCTACGCATGATGTGCGTGCGCTTGTGACGTTTTCCAGATTTTCAAAATTGCATACCTCCTTTGTACGAGCTCCGTTTTGACGTTCTTATATGCATGGAAAGATCTCGACGAGATCTGTAACTTTCCTTTGGACTCTTTTGTCTAATTTTGACTTTACTTTATTTACACAAACTTGGCCTATTAAAGCCTATATAAGGTCGATAACTCTCACATCCAATGTCTGTTTTCGATGGCTTTTATATCATTCGAATCCTAACAAAGAGATCTTCAAATCTCATTTAGATTGTTATGGCTAACAATCTATCGATCTAACATTCAATATCAGTGCGCACATGCTGCGCCGAATTTTAGAAAAATCATAACTTACTCTAGTGAAGTCAGATTTAGACGATACCTATTCACGAATTTTCTTTTACGACATCTATGAATTCCATTTAGACTTCCTAAGCTAAAAACCAATCTATCTCAGATCCATTTTTTACGCTATCCGTAGTCGTGTCGGCTTTATTGCGAGACTTTAGCACTTCCTAACTTCTTCATTCTAAGTCGAATTGAGGCATCCTAGATATGTACAAGATCCTAATTACGAATACTATAACTAGGTTGAGATTACTTTCCCTAAGTGATATTTTATTTTTGACATGTATTTTAAATCTTATTTATTTTATTATATAATATATTTTAATATCATATAAAGCACAAAATATAGGAACAATGTTGTCTTATTCATTTACAAAATGACTACATGGCTTTACCATAAAGGTTACATGTTTGATCACTAAGCCTAGCTAGAAACGTGAGCGTTACATAACCAAAACAAAATGTTTTATAGAATCCAAACCACACATCACACAGGTTCTTGATCATAAGATCAACGTCAGATATGCCTGATAATATGACAAATCCAAACCTTTTTTTCCCAAATGTGATTTCATATTAGAAAGAAAAACATCAACCACTTTTCCCAAATGTGAACACATTCTCCACATATCATATGGTAAAATAGAGTCTGGAAATTACATAGAAAGATTGGATATCGGACTTGTTAAGAAGTGAAACCCGATGATCCCGTTGGGATTAAGACGTACTGCTGTTATGCTTTCGTTCATACTGTCGATCCTTGTTCCAACGCTCCCTAGATTGCCACTGTGAATACCAATGAGGCATGACGTTAAAATCGTTTTAGAGAACAAGAAAATTGCAAACCCTATATGTGATAAGAACTTGGTAAATACGATAAGAAACCAACGAGAAGAATGGTCGAGGATGATGATTAACATCAACTATTCTAAAATCGCTGGAGAATTTACTACAAAAGATTATCCACGAGAGAATAATTTATTATTCATTAGTAAATAATTAATTTATTATAAATTATAAAAAGGGACATTTTATGTAACAAATGAATCTTGTAGGGTTTGTCTTATATAAGGTATTAAATTCATTCAACATCTTAACCCTAATACTGATCTCTCTTCCTCTACCATCTCATTTCTTTTGGCTAATCAAAGGAACATTTCCAAAGGCATGTTTGACTTTTTTTTGTGCATATGTTTGTTTAAAGTTAAGGATGCAAATCATATAGATAAACACTCCTTTAGATTCTTTTCATTCTTCTTGAAATCGCCAATGATATTAATTATCTTAAACTTCTTTTAGGATAATTCTAGTTGCATAAAATTTAATAAAGTTGATCTTATTTTATTTATATTGTCATTTTTTCTTTCGTTGTTCATATTTTGCTATAATCATCATAACCCAACAATGATATCAAATCCATATGTTTATAACTTTTGCACTTGAAATTGATTTTTTAATAAAAGAAATTGGAAGATATGTTATTTGTACACTGATGATGTACCCTTGTTGGTATGTCGCGGCTCGACTCATGAAAAAACATCAAGCCTCGTGAGCTGGCGTCCAATCATTAGA
The DNA here is from genome assembly GCF_052625555.1 of Lactuca saligna. Lineage (NCBI taxonomy): Eukaryota > Viridiplantae > Streptophyta > Magnoliopsida > Asterales > Asteraceae > Lactuca > Lactuca saligna. Next base: position 35,551,206 of record NC_136422.1, read on the forward strand.
CAAGCTACCTCATTGATAAATAATGAAGACAAGTAACCAGTGTGATATCCGCAACAGAACCTTATGACAGGCCAGGTAGCAGGGTATCACTACCTGGTCAGGAATCACTTGCCATGCATGTGTGCTGCCCAAAACGACATAAGCGAGGATGCCAGCAGGCTGGTTCTAAGTCCACTACCGATATTCGCTTTGAACCAATCACAATAGATGAGGATCAAGGTAGAGACAACTTGGTCAACCCTAAATCAGTATCTAGGATACCGTTACACTGGTCCTCATCTTAGGTGCGTAAAACCCTAACTATAAAAAAGGAATGGACACCCATGTAAAGTGAGCTCTCTTGATCATTCACACTCACTATTTACTCACATTCATTATCCCCTCCGCCAAATACACTGTCAGAGCGCCCTCCCGAGACCTCCTCCCGGGAAGCGACTGAGGATTTGTTTCATCGATTGTGACTACAGGTTTTGACAGAAGTATTAGTCCAACAACATATCCTAGGTGTTGGACTGAAGTCACAACATTGGCACCATCCATTGTATGCAAACATGAGAAAAAAATCACACAACTAAACTAGGTCGATAATGGAAATCAAAGAAATCAATGAAGGGAGTGATGTCACCTGGAGCACGATCCGTTCCATGCAACCTCTAAAACCAGATATAGTGCCAACTTTGCCACCAGTGTTGCTCAACCAACCGCCCTAAAAAGAACGTTGGACACACTAAGTAGAATATAGATGTCGGGACTGACATATGTTCTGACACCACCACTTTTTTCTTCGATATCTGGAGCACATTCCTCCAACTAAAACCAGATAGCTTCCACTACTCATCATAACATGACAACAATAGATGTTGGTAGGTCGCAACTTGACTTATGGAAAAACAGCAAACCCCACGAGCTGACGTCCAATCATCAGATGAGTTGTCTCGCTGATAGATAATGAAGATGAGTAACCTGTTGGATTAGTGTCTAAGTCCATAACTGTTTTGGTATGTACTTGACCCGATTATGAGCATGGTCCTTTTGGGTTGCCTTCACTATAGCAATATATAGGATGATTTAAGAAGAGAAAGGTTTAAATATGATTTATTAATATATTATGAGAATAATATATTAAAGGAGAAATCATATTGTTTAATTAATATTGGTCAAGAATTAATTAAGAATTAATTTTGTGGCTAAAAGAGATTAATTAAACTTAGGGGACTGAAGTTGTAATTATAAGATAATTATAATTGGGCTATGGATCACCTAATAATATATAGGTTGAACGAATTCTATGGGAAGCCCATTAGAAATCGTCCAAGGGATATGTTTAAGGATTCCATGGGCTGCTTAGGGCCTAAGCAGTCAGATTAGGGTTTCCTAGTTGTAAACCCTAATAGCCTACATGTATAAAAGGGACCCTTAAGCCCCAAAAACGTGGACAACACTTCCATTAGGGTTTCCAGCCGTTTTTGGTGCCTCTTTTTCTTCTACTCTTCATCCAAGTTGCATATGGTGTTTGTGACTCCATTAGAGGTACTACATTTGTGGTGCTTGCTTTCAAGAGCTAAGGAAATTCAAGGAACTAGTTGTTATTGCTATATAACAACAAAAGGTATGTATTCTAGCTTTATATATGAATTTCGAAAATTATAGTAGCATGCCAGAATTAATTTTGTGTTCATAAAGTTGTATAACTAATAGTGAAAACATAGATCCAATACTAGGGTTGCATGCACACATAGGATTGTTTGTATAAAATCCATCAGTGGTATCAGAGCCATTGGTTTTTGTTTTCAATTAGATTTTATTCAAATTTGTGAACTTGACATATTAGGGTTTATGGCTAATAAACCCTAAAGGCTAGGTAATTTTCGCAATTAGGGTTGCAAAACCCTAGATGGCGATTTTTGCTAGGGTTTCCCAAATCCTTTCCTTAGCCTCCAAGATTTTGAAATCTAGGGTTATCCAACCCTTGGATTTCGAAATTACCTCCTTCCCCAAGGTTAGATCCTAAATTTTAGGGATTTGGATAATCCCATATCTTGTAATTATCTTTTAATTGTTAAATATGGTAATTAAAGATCTTGAATTATCCCATCCCTTATTTTCGAGATTTAGAGAGGGATTCAAGGGATTAGGATATCTTAGATGTATAATTGTTAATTATCCTCATGATCTAGATAATCCCTTGTGATTTAATAATTTAAATTAATTGTTTAATTTATGGTAATTATTAAATCAAGAGTTTTAATATTTAAAATTTTAATTTAAATGTCTTAAATTCGAAAATTTTAAGTGTGATTAAAACCTAATTGTTTTGAAGAGTTTCAAAACTTGCCCTCAAGTTTTGGAATTTAAATTGTTGATTACAAGTTAATTTTGAAAGTCTAAATTCCAAAACCCTGATTTTGAAAAGTTCAAATTAAACCCTTATGGTTTTATTAAATTAATTAAGTGTATAATTAAAAGAGATTTAATAAATCCATAATGATTTTGGTTAATTAAACGTATAATTTAAACCACCTAGTATTTTAAAAGTGTAAAATACACCCTTATACTATATATAACATTAAAAGTTTAATATTATATATGTATAACTAAAAATTCAATCTTACCGTTAGTAGGCCTCATTCACGAAGCTAGTCTATAAGGGGTGTTTAAGGAAATTGCCTATAAAATGGCGATTGAATGGGTATCCACTCTTACCCACCGCACTCTTGACTAGTGGAGGGTCGTTAGCCGAACGGGTAGGATAGGAAAGAAACCTTCCATTATAAGTATAATGAAGTACAAAGTAACTAAATGCTTTTTCAAATTCCCAAATCATAGTTACTTTAGGCAAAATGTGAAATTGTATGCTAACCCATGGAATTACACTTCGTACCCTTGTCAAACGTTAGTGGAGCGTGTGTGGTTAACCGGCACACTAATTTGGGGATGACATTGGTGGCAAAGGGTGGATCGATGCTTATCGTAGATCAATGGAGCGTGTGTGGCTAACTGGCACATTGATTAGGTGATAGTAGCATTGGGTGCACCACGTGATTCGTATGGTTATTCACACCTTGTTTGTGATCCTCGGCATCCCAGTCACGAATAGTAGGGCATAATCGAGATTAAACATGCCATTGAAGAGTTCAATGAGTCTCAAAAGATCTAGGAGTTTCAATTCATTTAAAACTTAAACTTCTTTTTCGTTTTTCATGGTGGAAATTGGTAAATCGTCATTTACCTACCTTCAAATATTCTGCAACTAGATTACGGCATCCCTCTTCTAGGTTGTAGAGTATTGTGTTGGATCCTAGCTTGATGTTTCATTTGGGTGTTGCATCAAGAATTCTAATCAACTTAACTTGAATTTTCTCCCGTTTTGTAGATGTCTGAATCTTACAATGGTCTTCCCAAATCCTTTGGAACAAGCTTTCCAAATGAAGATGACGTTCCGAGATACGATCAAGGAAATGAGAGTCATGCTTCACTTCCTCCACCTCCTCCAATTATTCTCCCTGACCCACAAGTTCAAAGGCTTGAAAAGTTCAAGCTCACTCAAGCCCTTTTGACAAGTAAACACGAAGATGGGAAACCTGTGTGTGCGCACGTCTTAGAGATGAAGTCATACATTGATAGGTTAAACATGTTGGGTGTCGAGATTTCAAGTGAGTTGGCTATTGACTGGGTTCTTCAGTCACTTCCTGAATCATATAGTGAGTTCGTTAGAGAGTACTATATGATGGACCACGACGTGACCCTAATTGATCTCACCTATTTGCTTATAGCTGTTGAATCAGCAATGATTTGGCGTGCTGGTCAAGCAAATTTGTCTAGTGAATCAAACTCCCAAACTTCAATGGACACTGGCAACATTGGAAGTCCAGAAAGAACTAAGTCTGTGATTGTCCGATGTGTTGTGCCAAAGGAGTCTATTTGCTTTTATTGCCAAGAGAAGGGGCATTGGAGACGAAGCTGCCCTAATTACCTGAGAGATCTAAGAGATGGGAGAGTCAAGAAGTATGGCTCTACTTCAGGTAAAATCCATTAACTAACTCTTTTAAGTTCCTATTCTATATTCTTAATACATGATGTGATAAGATGACATTTTGATGTTTTGTAGGATCGAGGAAAAGAGAGGAAGCTTGAGAAAAGAAGTGAGCTGAATCTAATCATGAAGAAATGGATTTCGATCGCATTACTTGAAGAATGGATTCTTGAGCTACTACTTGGAGTTAGAATAGATTGTTAAGAAATATGTAATAACATAGTTTTTCAATTGAATTACATTGTAAGGACAAATTTTTCCGCAATAAAATAAATTTTGATTTTATCTTATTTATTTATCCTTGCAATGGCATGTATGAAAAATTGATGTTTGAATGTTTCTATTATTAGAAATAATGGATTTGATTCTTAATTGTATTATTTGTGGAAGTGTCAAGAGTTTACCAAGTAAGGAGAGTTTCTCATCGCCCAAGTTTCAATTGGACAGAAACTTGGAATCATGCAATGTGTATTGTATGATGAATGGAAAACTTTCACATTTGGGAAACTTAGACTAATTCTTTGGCAAAGTGTCAGTTGAAAGACTAGGAGATCAAGTACACTAGGTTATGCGTTGATCAAGTCCACCACAAGAGTGACAAAGATATTCGTCATGATTTACTAAAGTTTAGTAAATGTGATTATACTTATAAGATTAAGTGTAATTCTGAGATTGATTGAAAGAGTTTCAATGAATAGTAGAACGAATAAAAAAGAATCAAGTAGGCAGAAAGATAAAAGTTTCTCTTTTCTAGAAAGAAGGGAGAGTACCTTTTATTGTGTTTTATGATAAGTCTTAAAGATTAAGAACCATGTCTCAATAGATCCTCTAAGTGAGTCTTAGTGCAATTGCATGTCTAAGAAGAGGAATCAAGTATTGTAGAAATGGTTAAATCAAGAAGTCAATCATACTTCGTTCCGATATCAAGTATTAAAGTCAAGATTGTGACATTGAGTGAAAAGTTTTAAGTAGGTTTATAACACTCATCAAATATGGAACTTGGAAAAGTTTTCTCATTCTTGTACATTTGAGATTAGTAAGTTGTGATGTCTTGGATAAGACAAAGACCAACTAGGACCAACTTGTGAAGTGTTCTTGTCTTGATAATAACTGCACTGACTCTTGAATATTTGATTGTCAAGAAATGTTTTTTGACAAAGAGAATCATATATGTCAAGAGGTTAGTGGGAGTTTTAATGTTTTGAAAAAGTTTCAAGAACAAATCAAATAAACCTTATCGATCATCACTAGCGCACGAGTTGAGGTTTACAACCTACCGTGTTGACATTATTTTGATTCTGTGCCAATCCAATCGAGTTAATTATGCATGTGAGTTCTATGAATTCTCATTTGAATGCATAAAAAGCAAGGACCTTGATCAATGAAAGTACATTGATAAGAAAGGGTGAGCTGCTTAACTACTTGGAAGACGTGGTGGGCAGCTGTGCTACCATAAGGCAAGAAATCAAGATTAAGAAAGGTCAGTCCATATGAGTTTGAATTTGTCATAAACTTTGGTTTTAACAAATTCACATGGATAGGAACAAATACACCATTTAAATCTAAGTGTCATAAGATTTCCTCCTTCATGAAAATGATTGTGAGGAAATGCTTTCACTGAGAAAGATTTTAAGAAGATAGCAATTGTGAAAATTGTATTCTCAAATTCGATTATGGTTACGGCATCCCTTTCCATAGTTCGAATTGTGAGATTTGGCAATTAGTTTCAACATTTGGAACTTAGTAACATAAGTTATGAATTGTTTAAACACACATATGAGCTATCTAAGGCAAAGGTGTATAAGGTTAAGAAGCTTAGATAAAGGCTTATCGAAGCATCTGGTATTAGAAATATGAATTTCAAAAATTCAATAGGCATTGTTTTCTAGAAGTTCATTTGTTTTCTGAATACATGTCAAAGCTAGTGGGAGCATAAATGTTATGCTTATATGATAATCATCATGATAGTAGGAGCATAAGTGTTATGCTTGTATGATTGTTATGGCGAGTATTGCAAGTTAGCAATATTAATTATAGAAAAACAAAGATTCCATTTGCAAAGTTGCATGGGTTGAAAAGTTGTTTTGCTATAATTAAGGGAGAGAATATTATACTCCGTTTCAAAATCTAAAGCTTAGATTAAGAAATTTTAATATTTTCAGTCAAAGGATACATTGTGTGTTCTTAAAATTCGATTATGATTACGGCATCCCTCTTCATAGTTCGAATTGTGAGAACATGACACATGAAATATTATGCCAAAAGATTGGTAAAGTATCATATCTTTATGTAAGACATTATGCATCGTGTCCCATACGCTTCGGGTATAGGATCGATTGTAAATGCTATAGTATTTTACCATTCTAAAATTTTCCAAATGTCTAGCGCATTAAGAGAGAAAAAGGACTAGAATTGGTTTTGACTGAAAGAATTTAACAACTATCAAAGGATGATCCAAAGTTCGCTGAGGATTGATCGCTTGTAAGTAGTTGGAAGTATGGTATTGGATGGACCATATCGACATTATTATGAATAGATAAGATTCTATTAAGAATGAGTTGTCATATGGCAAATGTGGAAATGTTTCCATATTGGGAGTTGGATATTGAGAGTCTATGCCTAGATTAGAAACTTTTATGCAAGAAGGATGTTTAAAGGAATGTACTTTGAATGTGAGACTTCACATCTATGGAATTGTCTTGTAACAATTTCTAAGAAAGTACTTTGTAATTTCATTAGCTACGTCTTGGTGATTTTTGTGCTATGATTTTGCAAAGGGATCGTTGCATAAAATGTTAGAATCTAGCATATTCTAGTAGTGGCAAGAACCTTGTGTTCTTACACTAATAATTAGGATTAAGGAATTGTGAAATGAGCATCATTGGAAAAGTTTTCAGGTGATCTATTTCACAAAGCATGGACCATAGGAAACACGGTGTGCATGCTTAGAGCATGGGACAATTGTTGTTGTAATTCAAGCAATGAGTTGATTATCCGAAACATTAAATGATAAATAATGAGTAATCAATATGGTGGATAAATAGAAGGGTTTTATTTACTCTCACAAGTTTGGGGCCATATAGGATTAAGTATTGTTGTCATGTTTCAATTTGCATGTTTTGACTTCCAGAATAACTAGGTTATTCAAACATCCACAGTTGGTCATACGTTGGGAGTAGGTATGAATAAAGATTGTCATGAATCTGTCTGTAGATTTTCTGAAGTGTTTAGACATGGCACAAGTTTGCTGCAGAGTTCGTGAGTGCTTTGATAAGATTAAAGTATTGGATTAAACCCACGCTCACTTGGATCACTTCACGGTTTTATCACGAGTGATTAGTGAGACGATAATATTGTATATTCTTGAAACCGAGATGTTTGAGTTGTTATTTGTTGGTCAGTTATACATTGATAATAAGTAAGCGCACCAGTAACTTGGTGTTATAAAACTTATTGTTGTGTGTGATTCGATTAGTAAATGCAAGCGAGCATTTGAGTCGAAGTTTATCCATTCCTTTTACCCAAAGTGGGATAAAAGCAATATATGTGGGCCTCTCGATGATTTAGTGATGACATCTAAGCGCTTGGCCATGCCGGGACTAAGTTGATGTGTTCAATTGTAGTCTATTATCAATCGTCATGAATCGGAAGTCGGGAAATAGTATAGAGAGAATGATTGAAATTCATGTCTTTTGTCTATATGATATCTTGAGAATGGAGGAATATAGAATCCCTTATCTAGAGGACACGCTATCTGATAAGATCAGAGTTGACAGCGGCTTTTGAAAGCTACAATTGCTGATCAGGTTCTGAAGTCATACGGAAAATAGTTATTAGACTTATCCAAGTGGGAGACTGTTGGATTAGTGTCTAAGTCCATAACTGTTTTGGTATGTACTTGACCCGATTATGAGCATGGTCCTTTTGGGTTGCCTTCACTATAGCAATATGTAGGATGATTTAAGAAGAGAAAGGTTTAAATATGATTTATTAATATATTATGAGAATAATATATTAAAGGAGAAATCATATTGTTTAATTAATATTGGTCAAGAATTAATTAAGAATTAATTTTGTGGCTAAAAGAGATTAATTAAACTTAGGGGACTGAAGTTGTAATTATAAGATAATTATAATTGGGCTATGGATCACCTAATAATATATAGGTTGAACGAATTCTATGGGAAGCCCATTAGAAATCGTCCAAGGGATATGTTTAAGGAGTCCATGGGCTGCTTAGGGCCTAAGCAGTCAGATTAGGGTTTCCTAGTTGTAAACCCTAATAGCCTACATGTATAAAAGGGACCCTTAAGCCCCAAAAACGTGGACAACACTTCCATTAGGGTTTCCAGCCGTTTTTGGTGCCTCTTTTTCTTCTACTCTTCATCCAAGTTGCATATGGTGTTTGTGACTCCATTAGAGGTACTACATTTGTGGTGCTTGCTTTCAAGAGCTAAGGAAATTCAAGGAACTAGTTGTTATTGCTATATAACAACAAAAGGTATGTATTCTAGCTTTATATATGAATTTCGAAAATTATAGTAGCATGCCAGAATTAATTTTGTGTTCATAAAGTTGTATAACTAATAGTGAAAACATAGATCCAATACTAGGGTTGGATGCACACATAGGATTGTTTGTATTAAACCCATCATAACCAACATGATATCTGATATTGTCATATTTATACACATTTTTAGGCAATATTGATCTACATTTTTATAAATAATTTGGTTATTTGCATAGAATTATGGTACTTATAAGGATAAATTGGTATGTGCAGCCAAATAGAAGTATTTTCGAAGAAAGAGACCAGAAGTGACAATACCTGGAACTTTGGGGGGCTTGAAGTAAAGAAGGATGAAAAAGTCAGCAAAAATCGTGTTCACGACGTGAGGAAGTGGGATGTCACGACAGGAGTAGGAAATTCTAGAAGATAAGCATCCGGGTGAAGGAATCCTTACCGAACACGATTATCTCGAGTTCACGACGTGAGACTTACATTCTCACGACGTGAGACTTACTTTGGCTGGCTTAGAAGGGTTCCTAGAGATGAATTTCAGAGGAAGAGAAGATCTGGAAGTTGGTTTTAACACCAAGGAAGAAGAAGTTCATAAATTGGTTTATAGATTGGTACACTTAAACATGTCTTTGATTATAGTTTTTGTTTGTTTAGTTTTTAGTATGTCCAGCTAAATCTAGCTGCTTCTGTTAGCTAGATGAAGCTGGAACTCATGGTTTTAATGCATTATATTTAACTTTACTTGTTGGTAATATGCTTGTGTTGATTGATTTTACCTAGCATGCTTAAATGAAATATTTGATTGGTTTAAATTATTGTTCTGTGTAGTTAGTGAATACAAATCTTCATGAATTTGAATACCTAATAATACAGTGAACACTAGTTTATTAGAGCTAAGATCAAACCAATCTTAGATAAGTAATTAAATCATTGAATTAAGCTGTGTTAGAGAACTCATATTATGACTGTAATTATGCTTTGATTAATCAATCTTTCATGGATCCAATCTTATTTAATAATTGATTCTATGTTAACTATTGTGTGACCATACATAGAATTACATGAATTGATTAATAATTAGTAGATTTAGAACTAAATTGCTAATACTTCATTAATTGGTAAACAACTGTAATAATCATAGCTAATGTTTATTGATTGAGTTTGTGTTAAAGAATTAAGTTCATCTAAACTTTCAAAATTAGATAAAAACCCTTCCTTTGCTAGTAATTAGGTTAATATAGTAGTAGATAAATTAATTAGTCAACATTGTTCCCTATTATCGACACCTGACTTACCCAATTATTCTATAATTCAACTAGGTACACTGCCTAGGTACATTTTAGTTAGTTAAGCTAGTTAGGTTATAAATATAAAATCAGTGGGTACTTTTGTGCACATCAATATCCATGATAGAACCTTCGACCAGGCCAGGTAGCAGGGTATCACTTCCGATCAGGAATCACTTGCCATGCACGCGTGCTGCCCAAAATGACATAAAGGAGGACGTCAGCAAGATGGTACTCAAGCCACTGCTGATATTCTCTTTGCACCAATCACAATAGATGACAATCAAGGCATAGACAACTTGACCAACCCTGAATGAGTATTTAGGATACCGTTACATTGGTCCCCATCTTATATGCGCAAAACCCTAACTATAAACGAAAATGGACAACCACGATAAAGGAAACTCTCTTAATCATTCACACTCACTACTTACTCACATTCATTATCCCAATATCTCCTCCGCTGACTAGATTGTTGGATCGCCCTCCCGAGACCTCCTCCCGGGAAGTGTCTGAGGATTTGTTTCATTGATTGTGACTACAGGTTCCGATCGGAGTATTGGTCCTGCAACCTAGATGCTGGAATGACGTCACGAAATTGGCACCATCCATTGTATGCAAGCACGAGTGTAAAAATACAACTAAATTGAGTCAATAATGGCAATCGAAGAAATCGGTGAAAGAAGTGAGATCACCCGGAGCACGATCCTTCCGATGTAACCTCTTGAACTAGCTATAGTGTCAACTCTACTACCAGTGTTGCTCAACCAGCAGCCCCAACAAGGTCGTTGGACATAATAAGTAGAATATGTGTGACAACCCAAAATTTTCATTCTGAACAAACCATATCAAGCCAATAGATGTTAGAACAGTTACAGTGAAATTTCAGACTTTGGGTATAAGTTTGAGTATTTTAGGTTTAGCACTTAAGGAGATATAAGGAGAGTGGATGCACTAGGGTTTTGTGCAACACTGTTATTCCAATACTCTATGATATTAGAGTTCATTCCAAGAATAAAATATTTCCTACCAAAAATCTCAGGACTATATATAGAAATCTGAACCATATTCATTCATTATTTGCATTTCCAACTAGAGAAAAGTCGAATTCTCTCTCACGGATCTTCGGGTTTTTATCCCAAATCATGAGTACTTCTATCTAGTTATATTATATAGCTTAGATTGTGTTTTATAACATCAAAATCGGATCAAAACCCCAAGATTTGGGAGTTTACTACCCAAGAACACTTGGAGAGTAAACTCCTTTTTAAGGGCCAAAGTGTGCCCAATGTCCCTCAAAGCCTTGGAAATGAACCTAGAAGCTACCATTACAATGTTTAGACCACAAAACAATTAAGAATCAAGGGTGAAAGTGAGTTCACGGCCAAGGAAGTTCTTGGGTCGTGAACTCCATTTTCATGTGCCAAAATGCCCTAAAAGCCTTCTTTAAGCCA